>NC_047570.1:30482000-31142500 GCF_011004845.1 Esox lucius | reverse complement strand
CCTTTATTTTTGTCTGAATTTGTGAATCATTGTTTGCGCTGTTTGTGCTTCAGTTCATGGGTGGTGGCTCGCCTTGGTTTCTTTTGTTTTGGTACTTATTGAAAGAAGGAAGTAAAGGATGTTTCCCGAATCTCGCTCTGCTCATGTTGTCCCGCCTACCTACAACCATGACGGTGACACACGAACAGACGTACAGAACGAGCTATAACTTCGAAACGGTTTACCCGGTATGAGTACAAATACCCACAGAGAAGCTCAGCACTCTGCAGTTGAACTTTATGTGGTCAGTGTATAGTTTTGTGCTGCAGTACAGAGACAAAACAACAAGAGAACGTCACAGTCCATATGTTAACTTAGAGGAACTCACATCACCTCACATCACAGGCACACCTGCCGATCTCCTCAGAAGTCCCTAAACAACCCCACACTGCTGGTCTGTGACCCAGGGCCCCCCCCCGTCCTCCCCCCGTCCTCCCCCCGTCCCCCTCCCAACATCCGTCCGTCCCTAAAGTGTCACCAGGTGCCTCCCTTCCCTCTTCCTCCCCGTTCCCCTCCCCTCGGACTCTCTCCTTCAGACGCCATTGTCCCAGTGAACAATGGAGTCCTCGCCGCGCCAAGGTGGCGTATTGTGAAGGGGTGCTCGCCGGGGTCTGCAGAGGTGACCCTGACAGTGTGTACATTCCCTCCCCAGGCACCAAGCCACCTCTCTTCCACCGCCCCCAGCGGCAGGTCATAGGGCATACAGGAGGTGGTCGGCAGCCCCACCAGGCCCGCTTAAACAACAGCACAGCTGCAACCGAACGAGAGGGAGAGAGATCTGCTCCACCCACGCTGACGTCAGGCGGACTCATTCAACGCCAGGTCGCACCCTCTGCCCTTTCCTTTAACTTTTTCTCTCCTCTTGCCGTCATTCTTATTGCCCCACCGGCCTTTCTCTTTCTTCACAGTCTTTCTCTCTCTCCCCTATCTCTCTTTTCCTTTCCCCTTCTCTTTCTCCCCCTCCCTCCCTCTCTCTCTCCCTCCCCCTCCCTCTCTCTCCCTCTCTCTCCCTCTGACCTTCAGCCTTGCTCTCTCTCTTGCATGTGTCTCTCCATATTGACCCCTAGACTGACCCATGGAAAGTCTCCCCTAGCCGCAGTACAGATGAAGACTAAAATGTTACAATGTCCAGCCCATAATAACCCGCTTTTAGCAGAACGACTATAGGCCAGGAGCATCTGTTGATAACACCTGGGATAGAAGAGAGTTCAGTTGAAGTCTTCTATGTTCCTCACTGTTGTTCAGAGGTAAGAACATTCATTCCTATTTCCCTTCTGTGTTTGGTGGTCCTGCCATGAAAGGAGGTAGGTCACAATTCATATGCTTTTCTTGGAATGTCTCCAAGCTAAAGTTGTCTCTATCAACATCTACCTCCGTGATGTCTGCATGTGTGTGTAGGTGTACGTGTGTGTGTGTGTGTGTATGTTTGTTTGCTGGTGTATATAGATGGATGGCCTGTCTGCCTATCTCCACTCAATGCATGCCACAGTATCATCTTACAGAGAATGTCTGTGCGTGTGTGTGTGTGTGTGTGTGTGTGTAAGAGAGAGAGAGTGAGAGGTGGCTGTAAGTTGGCCAACAGAGTGACCATTGTAAACCTACACCACCTTTCAAAAGTCACTTAGAAATGTCCTTGTTTTCACAAGAAGAGAAAATAGTTTTGGCTGTTAAAATAACATCAGAAATGTTATTTTATCAGAAGTTCAGAAATACAGTCTAGACATTTTTAATGTTGTAAATGACTATTGTAGCTTGAAACGGCTGATTTTTTATGAAATATCTATTCAGGCGTACAGAGGCCCATCATCATCAACCATCAGTCCTGTGTTCCAGTGGCATGTTTTGTTTCCTAATTCAAGTTCATCATTTTAAAAGGCTGACTGATCATTATAAACCCCTTTTTGCAATTTTGTTAGCATAGCTGAAAACTGTTGTGCTAATTACAGTTTTTTACAATCACTTTGGCACTAATTTCAGAACCTTGACGTCATTTTTCAAAACTCTAGACACAAAACTCAAAACGGTCATCACTTGTAACACAGGCTGTCCAATGTTCAAAACATTGCATTGTGCATTCATATCTTTAAAGAAATCTTGCACTTGCACAATCATTGGTTCAAAAAACAAATTTATTGTGAAATACCATTGAAACATTAATTTAGATCACCCACACACAAGCAACCGATAGTATCACTGTGTCATTGTTCGTACAGTCATTAAATATTGTAGTACAAAATAGGTGATACATGTTTCATTATGGTACTACATGTAAATACATCCCTGTAAAAGTACTGCAGTAGTAGGGGGAATACTACAGACACAGTGGAATCATTGAACAAAATCTGAAATGTATTGATGAAAAACAATACAGTACAATCACAACATAGGTTTATTTGAATCAAAGCAAAATAATTAGCTACGAAATAAAAAAGAAAAGACAGTACTGTAAAACATCAAATGCAGTGTTCCTCAACTTGCTTGCTTGTACTGTAAAAAGCAAAACATAGGAGTGATTAC
This sequence comes from Esox lucius, assembly GCF_011004845.1. NCBI lineage: Eukaryota > Metazoa > Chordata > Actinopteri > Esociformes > Esocidae > Esox > Esox lucius. Next base: position 31,139,944 of record NC_047570.1, on the reverse strand, counting down.
TGTACTTCTATATTTTCATCAACTCTGTCTTGTGGATTTGGCCATAGGTTCTCATCTACATCACAATGGATGTTTTCATTAGCCAAACATCTTGGAAAAATCCTTCGGGCATGGCGAATGCAGGCCTGACACTGGTCTGCCGTGATGTCATTGCATGCATCATCCATGGCCTGGAGAAGAGTGACTTGTTTATGAGGGCGCCTATCATAAACCTTCCATCTCCAAGGGGAGATACATTCCTCAATCGGGTTAAGGAAAGGAGAGTATGGGGGTAATTACAGGGTGGTAAATTGTGCATGGGCCTGAAACCATGCTTGCACCATATGAGCATGGTGGAACCTGACATTTTCCCACACAATGACATGGGTCACGCCATCAGCTCTATAGACCTGATCGAGCTCATCAAGGACGGTTACAAGGAGAGCTGCATTATATGATCCAATACGAGGTCTGCGTCCCACCACAGCATCTTCTGATATAGCCGCACACATGGTAATGTTGGCCCCATGTTGTCCAGGTTCTTGCATGGTTGCCCGCTGGCCAATGAAATTTCAACCACTCCTCCTTGTCTTGGCCAGGTTAAAGCCTGCCTCATCCAAATATATGAATTTGTGATGGTTGTCATCAGCATCCAGCTCCATCACCCTCTAAAAATACATTTTGGAAAGAGATTTACTGATTATTTGTACAATGTAGAATTTTTTGGGAATTTTAACAGCCAGCACATACTCAGTCCTCATTTGCTTCACTCTGTCTGCATTTCTTTCAAAAGACACACGGTATAGTTGTTTTAAAGACAACTGGTGCATTTTCAGCATGCGTGCAATAGTCGGCAAACTTATGGATTCCATATTGTTGAACATGTCTTCATTGTCCAAGATATGCTGGCGAATTTCTGTAAGGCGAATATCATTTCTGTCCCGAACCAAATCTACCACAACCAGATTTTGTTGGTCAGTCAGAATTTTGCCTCTGCCTCCCCTATTTGGCCTAGTCTCAATTCTACAGGGAACATTACAGTAAGAAGACACTTGGTCACATAACCTACTCTGTGATAAACATTGGTATGCAGTCATTTGACAATTGAGAGTAGCAAGATGTTTAGTGCATGCTGATGACTTACTGGTTCTCATTGCGGAATGTTCTGATTATCAAGGCCACGGTTTAAAGTGATTGTAAAAAACTGTAAAGAAGCAATTTAACTGGCCTTCTTTAGACAAGCTGAGTATATAGAGAATCAGCAATTGTGGTTTTGATTAGGCTCAAAAAGCCCAGAAACAAAGAAAATTCTTCTGAAACTTGTCTATCTATTATTTTTCTGAGAAATGAAGGCTATTCCATGTGAGAAATTGCCAAGGAACTGAAGATCTTGGACAGCGCTCTATACTACTCCCTTATCAGAACAGAGTAAACTGGCTCTAACCAGAATAGAAAGCAAAGTGTGAGGCCACAATTGAGCAAGAGGACAAATACATTATGGTGTCTAATTTGAAAAACAGATTCCTCACAGGTCATCGGCTGGCAGCTTCATGAAATAGTCCAACAAAACACCAGTTTCAATGTCAACAGTGAAGAGGCAACTCCAAGATGTTGGTCTTCTAGGCAGAGTTGCAAAGTAAAAGCCATATCTCAGACTTGCCAATTAAAAGAAAAATGATGATGGGCAAAAGAGCACAGAGACTGGACAGAGGATGTCTGGATAAAAGTGTTATGGAAGGATGACGTTTGATGTGTTGGGATCACAAAGAACATTCATCAGATGCAGACCAAATGAAAAGATGCTGGAAGAGTGCTTGACGCCATCTGTCAAGCATGAGGTAGGAAATGTGATGGTCTTGGGGTGCTTTGGTGGTGGTTAAGTTGGAGATATTTACTGGGGAAAAGGGATCTTAAAGAAGGCTACCACTCCATTTTGCAATGTCTTGCCATACCCTGTGGACGGCATTTGATTGGAGCCAATTTCATCCTACATTAGGACAATGACCCAAAGCACAGCTCCAAACTATGCAGAATGCTACTCAGGGAAGAAGCAGTCAGCTGGTATTCTATCTATTATGGATTGGAGTGGCCAGCACAGTCAACAGATCTCAACCCTATTGAGCTGTTGTGGGAGCAGCTTGACCAAATGGTTCGTAAGAAGTGCCGTCAAGCCAATCCAAATTGTGGGAGGTGCTTCAGGAAGCATTGGGTGAAATCACTTTAGATTACCTCAACAAACTGACAACTAGATTGCAATAGGTCTGCAAGGCTGTAATTGCTGCAAATTGAGGATTCTTTGACGAAAGCAAAGTTTGAAGGACACAATTATTATTTCAATTAAAAATAATTATTTTTAACCTTGTCAATTACTATATTTCCTATTAATTTTGATACAGTATATTTCCTATTTAATACACACACACACACACACACAAACACACGGACACACAGTTCTCAGTCCAGGTAATAGCAAACCTCTGAAAGAAACCCACGATTTCCCGCAATTTCCCACCAAAATTACCCTTTGAAGTCTTTTCTCTACTTCCCTATTCTCTTCAATAGATCGACGTTTCTTTTTTTTCTCTGGCATCACAAAGCCTTAGCTCGGGCATACAAAAATCGAAGGGAAATTACCTGCTTTAATGCTACCAACAACCTGTAATTTGTGTGCAGCACGTCTGGTCAAGGCGAAGGGGTTAAGTGGATGCGGTGCCGGCCTTTTCAGGCGCTGCTCAGGGAACAGTTAATAGTTTCTGACTGCTTACCTTGACAGAGAGAAGTGTCTCTTCTCTGGTTCTGAGTACCGTTAAACATTAACGCCTCTCCCGGTTGTCTCTGCACTGTCCCCCACCTATTGTCCTAGAACCTTTACCCAGCTGGATCCTCAGCTCTGTTCCACCTGGTCCTAGAACCTTTACCCACCTGGATCCTCAGCGCTGTTTCACCTGGCCCTAGATTCTTTACCCAGCTGGATCCTCAGCTCTGTTCCACCTGGTCCTAGAACCTTTACCCACCTGGATCCTCAGCTCTGTTCCACCTGGTCCTAGAACCTTTACCCATTTGGCTCTTCAGCTCTGTTCCTCCTGGTTGTAGAACCTTTATCCAGCTGGATTCTTAGCACTGTTTCACCTGGTCCTAGAACCTTTAACCACCTGGATCCTCAGCTCTGTTTCACCTGGTCCCAGAACCTTTACCCACCTGGATCCTCAGCACTGTTTCACCTGGTCCTAGAACCTTTATACAGCTGGATCCTCAGCTCTGTTCCACCTAGTCCTAGAACCTTTACCCACCTGGATCCTCAGCGCAGTTTCACCTGGTCCTAGAACCTTTACCCAGTTGGATCTTAAGCTCTGTTTCACCTGGTCCTAGAACCTTTACCCACCTGGATCCTCAGCTCTGTTTCACCTGGTCCTAGAACCTTTACCCAGTTGGATCTTCAGCTCTGTTCCACTTGATCCTAGAACCTTTACCCATCTGGATCCTCAGCTCTGTTTCAGCTGGTCCTAGAACCTTTACCCACCTGGATCCTCAGCTCTGTTTCACCTGCTCCTAGAACCTTTATCCACCTGGATCCTCAGCTCTGTTTCACCTGGTCCTAGAACCTTTACCCAGCTGTATCCTCAGCTCTGTTCCACCTGGTCCTAGAACCTTTACCCACCTGGATCCTCAGCGCTGTTTCACCTGGCCCTAGATTCTTTACCCAGCTGGATCCTCAGCTCTGTTCCACCTGGTCCTAGAACCTTTACCCATCTGGATCCTCAGCTCTGTTTCACCTGCTCCCAGAACCTTTACCCACATGGATCCTCAGCGCTGTTCCACCAGGTCCTAAAACCTTTATTAACCTGGATCCTCAGCGCTGTTCCACCAGGTCCTAGAACCTTTACCCACCTGGATCCTGAGCTCTGTTTCACCTGCTCCTAGAACCTTTACCCATCTGGATCCTCAGCTCTGTTTCACCTGCTCCTAGAACCTTTACCCAGTTGGATCTTCAGCTCTGTTCCACTTGGTCCTAGAACCTTTACCCATCTGGATCCTCAGCTCTGTTTCATCTGCTCCCAGAACCTTTACCCACATGGATCCTCAGCGCTGTTCCACCAGGTCCTAAAACCTTTATCAACCTGGATCCTCAGCGCTGTTCCACCAGGTCCTAAAACTTTTACCCAGCTGGATCCACATGCTTCAGATGCTGATTGTTATTGTATTGTATTACAATGTAACTGTGATGGCCCAGCTTCAAGTGAACACTGTACTATTTAATTCAAATATGAGCCACCTTTACAAAGTGTTTGTGGCTGTTTGAAATACGGCTTGATAAATATCCCCAAAATAATCATTATAACATATGAAATACATTTTTGTTAATACATCTTATTTTCCTCTGTTTACATTTGAGTCTACAGTCTAACAGATTATTGTGGACGTAATACATATAGGAACACGATGGTGATGAATGACACGCTGTCAGGTGTGTGACCTCCCCCTTGGGGTCATGGGGTCAAGTGGGAGAGACTTGAGGCAAGGGTTAATTAACTCTTAACACAGATCAGGTCCCCCATGACATCATCAAAGCAGTGATGTAATGCCAGTGGAGTGTAAATAATGTCTCTAAATGTACTGGAATCTCATGAACACAGTTAACAGACGTTTATTTTAAGGTATGATGTACCTTTCAAAGCAACAAGCCTTGTTGTCTTGTTGGCAAAGGGACAGAACATTTAATGAAAATTGACGGTCAATTTGACCTGTCACAATTCAATTGGCAGTGGAGGACTGCAAGATTACCGTCAATACTCTATGCATTCAATGTGGCTTAAATTCAAGTAAACCTTCATAATGGTGCCAAGGTTTTAACAGGGCTTAGCTTGGAGTGCTCATGTCCATTCAATCTATTTCGAAACGCCCCTCTAATTTTACCCCAACCACCCCCCCACCCCCCGCACGGTGTCCCGGCATGATGACCTCACAACTGCATGAGTCACCCCATTAAACAGCCTCTTGGCTTCATTATGAGGACAAGTTAGGCCCCAGCTGGTTAGCATGTTCTCAATCAGCCAAGAAATTGGACAACACTAACCTCTTAAACTGCACCCCCTCCTCTTTTAAGCATCTTGGTTCTCCCTGTATCTTTCCTTGCCATCTGAAAAATAAGGGGAGACAGGGCCAGGAGAGTGTGGTGTGGCATGGCAATCTGACTGAATGATAAGGCCTGTCGAGGGCCGACAACCCAACTGTCTCGTGTGCTTGTGGTGGCCACGGAGACACAGTATTGTTGACAGGCGCCGACAGACGTTCGGAAAAAACGCCGCCACGTTTTGTCGCATGTGACGACACACAGAGCAGAAGTCCTGGTTGTGAATTTGTTATAGATCACGTTGTGCATCATCTGCTCGTCGTAGAGAACTGCAACAAGTATACAGTGGGAGAGTGAGTGGAGGGGATTGTCGCCATAACGGGGAGAAGGCCTTTGAAGGTGATTTAGCACGTGTCTGACTTGTGGGTGGGTTTAGGGTGTAGGCTGGCCCTACCAGGTGGGGAACACAGATATGTTTGTGTTGTAGAACATAAGGGCTGGATAACCGCTGTTGCCCCCAGACAATGGCTCCCCCCCTGGGGCTGCAGTGGATCCCATCTTTAGTTGGCTTCTCATTAAGCAGATTATTCCTGTAATCCTTCTGCTAGCGTGTGGCATAAAAAAACACACATTATTAATTGCCCGTTTACAGCCGACGGTGTTTAGCACTGGTGACTGATTAAAGCAAGACAGACAGACAGGCCGACAGACAGACAGGCCGATAGACAGACAGGCCGATAGACAGACAGGCCGACAGACAGACAGGCCGACAGACAGACAGGCAGAGAAATGTGCAGACTAGATGGCTTGAATTTTGTGTGTGTTCGTGTATTTATGTGTCTGTGATGGCTCTGTGTGTGTGTGTGTGTGTCTGTGATGTCTCTGTGTGTGTGTGTGTGTGTGTGTGTGTGTTTGCGTGCATCTTCCTCTGCTGCAGAGTCCAAGGACACCTCTTAGACAACACGGTCCTGTAAAGATGTGTTCATTATAAGACGTCAAAGTACAGGTACACAGAGAAGATGGAAACAAAAGTCACCGTGCAAGGTCATAATTCAAAATCCTTCAATAACTGCAGACAGTTTAGAAATACACTCAATCAATTATTCCATAGATTTTTTCGTTGTCTCACTTCAATTACTCCTCTGTTCCCCTTCTCCTTATAATGGATCCTGACTCATTCTTTTATAACCATAACCTTTTTATAACCATAACCAGAAACGATTTTTCTTTGAATATTTGTTTCTCTCTGGCTTACCTGTCTGTCTCTCCCTCTTTCACTATTTTTCTCTTTGTGCCTCTCTTTCTCTTTCTATCTTTTTTGTCGTTCTGTCCATGTCTTTTCCACCCTTACTCTATCTGTCATTCTCCTGTCAGGTGGGTCCTAGGGTGATTGACAGCTCTTACAACACCAATCAGCTGCAGCTCAGCAAGGTCACTCATCAGAAGCGTGATCTGATTGGCTGCTGCGCTTCAACCTGTCGTCACCTGTCTCTTCTGATCAACTGTGTGTGTGTGTGTGTGTGTGTGTGTGTGTGTGTGGGTGCGTGCGTGTGTGCTGGTGTGCATGTGTGTAAGTTGTGTGAGATGGAGATAGTCAGGGGGTGTAAGGTATGGATGGGTGTCTGGGTGTTTGGGGGGTGAATTGATAAGGTTAAGCTGTGGAGGGAGAGGGGGTGAGAGGTGGGTGGGTGTGTGGTCAGGTTGTTACTCAGGCTAATTAAATCCCAGCTGAAGCAATTAGACGTTCTCTGTGTGAGAGTGAGGTGCATGTGTGCCAGTTAGTGTGTGTGTGTGTGTGTGTGTGTGTGTGTCTTTGTACATGCTCTCTAGGCAGCATTGTGCCCAAGTTCCTTGGCAATTACACATTTTCTCAAAGACTAAGAAGCATGTACATTTAAAATTGTGTCATTTAGCTCACAATCTTATCCAGAGTGACTTACAAGAGCAATTAGGGTTAAGTGACTTGGTAAAGGGAATATTGACAGATGTTACACACTGCAGGTTTCTGGGATTCAAACCAGAGACCTTTTGTTGCCTGACCTCCTGTCTGGAATAGCTATTAGTATAGACTACCTGATTCACAGGCCAGACAGAAGGAGACTGATTGCTTGTCTGATTCATCATTTCACTGCTCTATCATTTGCTGCAGTCTGAGATGGCCACTTTTGAAGTCGTTTAAGGTGATCCAGACTCACTGTGCAGAACAATGTAAACTCTGTGGGCATTTTGCTGGAACAAGAATTTTGTGTAGCCAGACAAACTGAATGCGGGTTTGGGAAGGCTAAATCCTGTGTAGATCATATAATCAAATGTTTGGGAAGGCTAAATCCTGTGTAGATCATATAATCAAATGTTTGGGAAGGCTAAATCCTGTGTAGATCATATAATCAAATGTTTGGGAAGGCTAAATCCTGTGTAGATCATATAATCAAATGTTTGGGAAGGCTAAATCCTGTGTAGATCATATAATCAAATGTTTGGGAAGGCTAAATCCTGTGTAGATCATATAATCAAATGTTTGGGAAGGCTAAATCCTGTGTAGATCATATAATCAAATGTTTGGGAAGGCTAAATCCTGTGTAGATCATATAATCAAATGTTTGGGAAGGCTAAATCCTGTGTAGATCTTATAATCAAATGTTTGGGAAGGCTAAATCCTGTGTAGATCATATAATCAAATGTTTGGGAAGGCTAAATCCTGTGTAGATCATATAATCAAATGTTTGGGAAGGCTAAATCCTGTGTAGATCATATAATCAAATGTTTGGGAAGGCTAAATCCTGTGTAGATCATATAATCAAATGTTTGGGAAGGCTAAATCCTGTGTAGATCATATAATCAAATGTTTGGGAAGGCTAAATCCTGTGTAGATCATATAATCAAATGTTTGGGAAGGCTAAATCCTGTGTAGATCATATAATCAAATGTTTGGGAAGGCTAAATCCTGTGTAGATCTTATAATCAAATGTTTGGGAAGGCTAAATCCTGTGTAGATCATATAATCAAATGTTTGGGAAGGCTAAATCCTGTGTAGATCATATAATCAAATGTTTGGGAAGGCTAAATCCTGTGTAGATCATATAATCAAATGTTTGGGAAGGCTAAATCCTGTGTAGATCATATAATCAAATGTTTGGGAAGGCTAAATCCTGTGTAGATCATATAATCAAATGTTTGGGAAGGCTAAATCCTGTGTAGATCATATAATCAAATGTTTGGGAAGGCTAAATCCTGTGTAGATCATATAATCAAATGTTTGGGAAGGCTAAATCCTGTGTAGATCATATAATCAAATGTTTGGGAAGGCTAAATCCTGTGTAGATCATATAATCAAATGTTTGGGAAGGCTAAATCCTGTGTAGATCATATAATCAAATGTTTGGGAAGGCTAAATCCTGTGTAGATCTTATAATCAAATGTTTGGGAAGGCTAAATCCTGTGTAGATCTTATAATCAAATGTTTGGGAAGGCTAAATCCTGTGTAGATCATATAATCAAATGTTTGGGAAGGCTAAATCCTGTGTAGATCTTATAATCAAATGTGTCTGTGATCAACCCCCTAGATCCCAATGGTGCTAATCACCCCAAGTTAGCACAGAGCAGAATATACTGCATTATCCTCTGTCCCATGTGGGTTTATTGACCTATGTGACCCCTAATACAGGAGATGTGTATTCGACCTCTGACCTGTGTGGATAATTAAAGAGGTGCAACCTCAAGGTGACTGTAGTGAAAATCTTTCCCAGGTGATTAATAAGCAGCTATCAGGCAAGAGGTCAGAATTGAACTGTAAGGAAAATGAAAACTGAAGGCATGGAGAAACATCACGTTAGTCTTTTGGAAAAGCTGTACGTTTGTGCCGATACATGACAATCAGGGCATGCTTCTATGTTTGAGAAATGAGAGGGACAAGTTTCATTCAAAAAAGATTGTTACGCTATATATACAGTTCCAGACAAAGGTTTGGACAAACTTACCCATTCACTTTAATGGATCCGTGTGTCCACATGTTTGACTGGTACTTTATACGTACTGTATATATTTGATCTGAATGCTTTTTGGTATAGACAGATAAACACATCACACAACAATATTTTGTTCTAACAAACAACTGAAGTGTTCTAACAAACAACCTAAGTGTTCTAACAAATAAACAAAAAGGAGGAAAGGAAGAGAAAATGCACCATTGAATGGAATGAGTCTGTTCTGAGCAGAATGAATCGACATTCCACGCTGTCCCAATCCACATGGTTACTGTTGCTAAGGCAGGCAAACTTTATCCGTCGAGCCTAGCGACAGCGGGAAGACCGTGTCTGCTTGATTTGCCCCTGAAACTCTGGTGAATTTGGAGTCCTGCTGTGGAACATTGGGAAGATGAGAAAGCTGTGTGTCTCCTAGTGATAACAGCAGGAGACAATTTCTGCATCTCATTGGCTTGTGGGTCGGAGGCGGAGCTCATCTATTTCTTTCCCTTTTGCTGATTGGTAGAAGAGCACCAGAAAAGCTGGATTCTGACACTTTGTGTCTCCAAATGTTCTCTCGTACTATTCAATTATCCTGTTGAACATGTTTCATGTTTTCTGATGACGATCTAGCAGACCCAGAGTTTCCGTCCATTAGCAGCTATTTGCAACCTGTTAGGAATGCCAGGAACATCTAATTGGGGGGTACTATAGAAGTGGATTTGACATCTACCACCAGAGTGACGTCTTCTGAATCTGTGTTCTATTACCAGGATCAAGGCTGCATGTCCAAAATGGAATAATTACTTGGATTCAAGGTTGTCACCACTGCCTTTCAGTGCTGCCTGAAGACCCAAACAGGACCAGATAACTAAGTATCCATGAACTGACCTGTAAAACTATTGTGTATTGGCTGTTTACCATGGTCATATGAAGTCACAGAATGGTTGTAGACTCTGTATCAGAACCTGGTAGCCTCTCCTCACAGTTAGATACCTCCAGGCTTTAGAACAGTGTCTCCCCTGTCCCTTTCTGTAGTCTGTAGGTCATAATCAAAGGCACTCTGTGAACTTGGTTCTATGAGGATCTATAGAATTCCAGCCAAAAGTTTGAGTCCATGTTTGAGTCTCTGTTACATGAACAGAATAGACTGGATACCTGCCACTTTATCCACACAGGGTCTGATGAGGAGGGAACGTTGTGTGTGAAGAGGATTACAGGAAACCTGCCCTCTCAGTGGTTCAAAGACAAACAGACGGGCAGCAAGGGGCGGGGGGGCGGGGGGGGGGGAGAATGGAAGAGGGTGAGAGGATGGGATGAAGATAAAGAGATGGAGAGAGTGCCTGTGAGAGAGATAGAGCGAATAAGAGGTATGCAATTAACAATTAACATCGCCTAAAAACGTATACAAATATTTTTTATTTATTAAATCCTTAATTGGAGGTAAGGGTGACATTTTTTTACTTTCTTGTCCGTCGGCCGAGAGTGTGTAGAAACATGTCTGCCACCAACACACTCCCAGTGTTATTTAAGAACCCGACTGGTGAACACGTGAAAGGTCTGAGCCCTATCAAACAACAGCATCTGCTTCCTTTTTCTTCCACTACAAAAAGTAGAAGAAAGCAACTGTGAATAATAAACATTCCTTAAAAAAATTGCCCATACGAGCTGAGAATGGAGAGATGGAGAGAATGGGGGGAAGAATAAGACCAGAGAGAGGGAGAGAAGAGAGGGAGAGATCGACCAGAGAGAGGGAGAAAAGAGAGCGAGAGATCGACCAGAGAGAGGGAGAGAAGAGATGGAGGGATGAAAGGGGGAGATGAAAGAAAGAGAAGAGAGGGAGAGAAGAGAAGGAGAGAAGAGAGGCAGAGAAGAGAGGGAGAGAAGAGAGGGAGAGAAGAGAGGGAGAGAAGAGAGGGAGAGAAGAGAGGCAGAGAAGAGAGGGAGAGAAGAGAGGGAGAGAAGAGAGGGAGAGAAGAGAGGCAGAGAAGAGAGGCAGAGAAGAGAGGGGGGGATCGGTGACATGCTGCACCATGCCCACCTCAGCAGTGATCTGTAATTCTCCTGACATTTTTGCCAACACTTAATTGCCATTCATTCACTAATAGAGTGCATTGTGTCTATAATGGCAGGAAATGTCAGGTCTGCTCTTTAACGGGAGGCATGCTACAATTGTATTGCCTTTTAAATGAAAAATATACATCTCTGTCCTTAGGAAATGCTTGGAGGCAGATGATCTGTTGACATATGTGTCGTGCCATTGTCTTCACCATTCACAGGTCCAAGCGTTCGGAAATGGGTTTATGGAGGTGTTTCAATGGTATTTTACTTGTTGTACTGTACAGTCCTGCATCCAAACACTTTTTAACACCTCGCACATTTATTTAAAGGTGAGTGGCAAATGCAAACACACCTTGTTAAATGTCTCCAAGCAAAATGTGATGCTGAAGGTTTGTTGGTAACCAGGATACAAGAATGATAGAAAACAATAAAGTTAAAAGTCACTTGGAGACCTTGGTTTGAAATGTAACTATAGGAAGCCTGCTTTGTTCCTTGCCTCTGAATTATAATGGAAGATTGAAGTCCACACAGTTCAATTAGGTAATTCTGTATTTACTCCGTAAAAAATAAAGCTTTTTAATTCTTGTATGCAACCTTGGATGCAAGGCTTTTCATGAAATACATCAAGGCAGTGCCTCTTTGTGGGTGGTGGTTTGTGCCTGAATTCTTACGGTCACACCGAGCAAGCTTTCCCATTTGTTGTTGAGAACACAAAACAGAGAAACATTCTATGACCAAATAAAGAAAAGCCAAAAAAATCTAGCATGCATGCAGTCTTTAAAAACCTAATAGCCTAATGTTTCGTTCCTTACAGACCATGTGCGGGAGTGTAGAATCTTGTTGTATAGACGTTGCACCACTGCCCCACAAATGAAGCAGAGTCATTTAAAGTCTTTTGTCAGATAAATTCTACAGTCAAAAGATGATTGCAGACAAATAGAGAGAGGGACATAATATGGTATAAAAGAGATCTATGCACAAAGAAAGAAAGAACAATAAAGATAGAGAGAGAGAGAGAGAGAGAGAGAGAGGAAGGAAGATGGAGAGAATGCCAGGGAAAAAGAGAAGGAGAGCCAGAATGGCATCAGGCTCCCAGGTCCACCTTGGGGTTCTTGATTGTCTTGAAAATGAGAGTAGAGCCAGTGACACCCAGGGACAGAAAGAAAGGAGAACCCAAAATCAATACAGTGCAATTAAACACAAAGGCTGGTTCTGCACAGCTGAAGGGAATTTGTTATTTATTAAATTCAGCCCCACAACTCCCTCCCTCCATCCTTGCCGGCTGCGTCCAACACAGGGGGTTCTTTGTCCCATCTTCTCTCTAGGTAATCCGACTTGTTCATTCAGACAGGACTCCTAAAGCGATTGTGCGGGAGGCCTAGGGAATTCAAGGAGCGCTCCCGTTTATCGACCCGCCCTGGCAGGTCCCGTCACATTCCGACCAGTAGAATGTCAGAGCAGAAGAGAGGCTGAGGGAGAATACTGGGATCTGGTTGGGAGAGACGGGGAGAAACAGGGACACACAGGGACAGACAGGGAAAGACAGGGTGAGACAGGGACATACAGGGACAGACAGGGAGAGACAGGGTGAGACAGGGACAGACAGGGAGAGACAGGGACATACAGGGACAGACAGGGAGAGACAGGGACTGACAGGGAAAGACAGAGAGGGACAGAGACAGACAGGGTGAGACAGGGACTGTCAGGGAGAGACAGGGACAGACAGGGTGAGACAGGGACTGACAGGGACAGGGACAAACAGGGACAGACAGGGACAGACAGGGACAGACAGACAGAGTCAGGGACTGACAGGGACAGACTGGGACAGACAGACAGAGTCAGGGACAGACAGGGACAGACAGGGACAGACAGGGACAGACAGACAGAGTCAGGGACAGACAGGGTGAAACAGGGACAGACAAGGACACACAGGGAGAAAGACAGAGAAGAGACAAATAGAGAGGCCTAATCCTCCTGGCAGGGCAATATTCTGGGAGATTTCTCAGAGAGAGGGACACACACAAACACACACACTCACACACACACACACACACACAGACATAGACACACACAGACACAGACACAGACACACACAGACACACACATACACATACACACACATACACATACACACACACACACACATACACACAGACACAGACACACACAGACACATGCATGCAAACACAGACGTTTTAATTTAATTGCATTAGGCCTACAAGCTGAACATTGTATATGATTCATTCTTAAAGTTTGGCTTCTTTGGAATCCAAGGTCAGTTCCTATGATACACAGACACACTCCTTTCATTAGGGAGGAGCAGTGAGGAGATAATGTAGTGTTTTTCTGATTTTATTTGTGCAACGATCAATAGCTCTGGGTCAAAGTAGTTTTTATGTTTATCAGGTCGTGTAACAATTCACTTCCATAAGGTCTTTCTGCATGCTGCATGTATATTACAGAAAAAGGCAGGCATCTGAAACATTTTCAACATGAAACGCTGGAACTCACATTCAAGTGAATTCTTTTCACAATTCATATTGAACTGTTAAATATGAAGGTGCACGGTGCAACACTGAGTGCTTAAACCTATTGACTCATGCCTTCTGAACCCAGTGACCACAATCCAACCACAGACTCCCTCACCTCTTGTGGTTTTCCCAGTCGATGGCGGACATGTCTAACACAGGCCAATCCATCAGAACGAACAGCTGTCTTAGGCTGAACTCCTGTATGGCCTCGGTCATCCACCGATCAATGAAGAATCACAGACGCTGATATATTACACGTTCAATCAACGATATATCGTACATTCATTTAATTATATTCTGTACATTTATTCCATTATACAATGTAAATTCATGTGGAAAAAATATATATGCTCGTCATTGGTAGGGAAAGAGGATCTAGTTTCATTTCAAATGCAAATCACAATGGATATCACCCTTTTGAAGAATTCACCAAGATGGAACTTCCAACTGCCTTCCTGATGACCCAGTTAGTCATGTGACAAGGAAATTAACTATTTCAAAATGCAGATGGTAAAAATCACAAAAACCCATTTCACTTTTTTTTATCTACTTTTCCTGTGGTCTATCACTGCTGATTCTTTAGTTGTCCTTTAGTTCAGTTGCACAGACTCTACTTCATTCCGGACATTAATGACTATAGTGGGAATGTATAACAGAAACCCTTGCAATGCCTTTCGTTATGAATTAACCCAACCCCAGCTCCACATGACGACCAGAACTGAGAAATGACTTGACCCTCTAAAGCATCTGGTAACAAGATACATTAAAAGTAGCTCACACCAATAGACTACAAATGACAAGATATGTAAAAGTAGTTTGAATAAATACCTTCTAAACAGAACCACTGCCCCTCTGCCCACAGTGAGGAAGACACAGAGATGGGACATCGCTCCGACTTGGTACTTGGTGTCTAGGTGCACAGTAGTCTCCAGTGGAGTGTCTGGACTACACATCAATGCGCTGATTCATCTCCCAGCTGCTAGAGATCTCTGCACTGGGAGAGAAGAGGAACAGAGGGAGGACTGGCGGAGGGGTAAGACAGGGCCACGTGTTTATGAGGAAGTTATGAGGAAGTTATGAGGAGCAGGGATGTCCTCCTCTGATATGATGAGAGTTGCCTTTTAGTTGTCATGTTGCTTGATTGATGTGCACCGGAGTAGGTCATGTGACTCCTCCGTTGTGTTCGTTTCTTTTGACATCAGTGCGCAATCAACGACCTTGACGGAACACACACACGTGTACACACACACACACACACACACACACACATGTGCAGGCAAGATCCGACACACATACACACATGCAAGTGCACGGGAACACATGCACGCTCTCTCCCTTTAGTCCCTGTTCCCTTCTCTCTGTTGAAAACCCAAAGGAAATCAGAGACCTTGTGTTGTTGTTTCAGCGGACCTTGTTTCTGTTCTCTTCACCCCCCCCCCCCCCCGACGTCTTCCCCCTCTCCCCCTCCGACGGCCTCCATGGGGGAATTTGATCCAGGCCCGGGATGGCAGAGAGAGGTGACTAAATGAAATATTGATCCGCCGCTCCGTGGCCTTGCCTTCACCTTGTCCAGCACGGTGAGTTACTGACTCTTCCGTTCTGCTTGTAATGGGAATTATTACAGGGGGCCAGGGCCTGTAATTACCTGGCATGGTAGAGGGCCAGTAGAGGTGTTGTATATTTCTGTAAAGAAGTTATTTACCGCACCCCACCATCCCTCCATCACCCCGACCACCACTCCAACCCCCCCCCCCCACCACCACCACCAGCACCACCACCCTTCATCCAGACCTCCTCTGTCTGCCGCCCTCCTCCATTCCTCTATGACTGGCCGGCCTGTCACGGGCACACTGTCTTTCTTAACCTTGATTCACTTCTGTTAACTATCATTAATCATCCGGGGTGTTGGGGAAGTTTATCAAACGCAGGGGGAAGTAAGAGAGGCCGGCGCTCCGTAGCAGGGTGGGAGTACAGAGGTCTGAGTTTCTGTGGGAGTGCTGAGTTATCTGCGCGCGCGTGTGTGTGTTTTTGTGTGTGTGCGTGTGTGTACATACTAACAGGGATGAAACTGTAAGTGTAACATCTGAAGCACTGACCTGGCACTGTGGGGGAGTTTGATCTATCCCTCCGTCGCTCTGCGAAGAAGCAGCCGTTTGTTTGGGTGATAGCTCCACTGTCGCGGTGCCCTTGCCTCAGCCCGGCACGGCCCTGCCTGGTGACTCGTTGCCAGGGGTGACACGCAGCATCTGGACCCCAGTCAAGGTCAACACTGATGGAGACACCGGGGATGAATCATCCTGGGATCTGGACATTTGTAACTACAGAGGGAGGGGCAGGGGGGTGCTCAGGTAGGGGCGGGGTGGGAGTCAGGTAGGGGCGGGGTGGGAGATAGATGGGGCAGGGGGAGTCAGATAGGGGCAGGGGGGAGTCACATAGGGGCAGGGGCGAGTCAGATAGGGGCAGGGGGGAGTCAGATAGGGGCGGGGTGGGAGTCAGATGGGGTGGGGGGAGTCAGATGGGGCGGGATGGGAGACAGGTAGGGTGGGGGGAGTCAGATGGGGCGGGATGGGAGACAGGTAGGGGCGGGGTGAGTCAGATAGGGGCAGGGGGGAGTCAGATAGGGGCGGGGTGGGAGTCAGATGGGGTGGGGGGAGTCAGATGGGGCGGGATGGGAGACAGGTAGGTTGGGGGGAGTCAGATGGGGCGGGATGGGAGACAGGTAGGGGCGGGGTGAGTCAGATAGGTGCGGGGGGAGTCAGGTAGGGGCAGGGGGAGTCAGATGGGGTGGGAGACAGATAGGTGCGGGGGGAGTCAGGTAGGGGCGGGGGCAGTCGGATAGGGCGGGGGGAGTCAGGTAGGGGCGGGGGCAGTCAGATAGGGCGGGAGGAGTCAGATAGGGACGGGGGGAGTCAGATAGGGACGGGGGAGTCAAACAGGGCGGGGGTTGTCAGATAGGGCGGGGGGAGTCAGGTAGGGGCGGGGGCAGTCAGATAGGGCGGGGGGAGTCAGATAGGGACGGGGGGAGTCAGACAGGGCGGGGTTGTCAGATAGGGCGGGGTGCGGGGGGGGGGGCGCGTGGGGAGTGCATACTATAAGTAGCAGACGGTGTCTGAAGTTGAAACAGAGAAGGGATAATACATTCCAGTGGTCATCTCACCCTCCTCCTAGACGGAATCGTGAGAACAGCCGAGTCCCTGGTAAATTTGACACAGCATTTATTTGAAGAGGAAATTAAGTAATGGTTCCAAAGTGCTGTGGCCGTGCATGCAGTGCTTTCATTTCTCCTTCCGTCTTCCTCTGACAGTATCTGTGCTTTTTGGCTCTGTCTGCTTCTAACAATCATTCTCAGAATAATATTGTTATCACACTCAGCATATTATCCTCTGGCCTTTTGAGAATACCCTTAGAATGAGGGAGTAAGATAGCTAGCAGTCAGTGCAAATATTCACTTCCAATGAATTAAGACAAGGAGGAGAGGAAGGGAGTTTGCATAGAAAGTAGATAGGACAAAAGTCTGCAATGGTGCTTTTCCATTGATGTGTTTCGTCCAGAAAAACCACTGGTCGTGATGATGTCAGACATTAAAAATAGCAGAAGAGAGATTTTTCAATTACCCAACTGGTCAAAATGTACATTATACCCCAACCAATGGATACAGTGGAAAAAAAGACTAAATGTTATTGGCCATTGCCCTACTCTAATAATCTTCATGAGCCTACCAATCATCACGGTCTGCACTGTAGTCAACTGGCCCTAGAGATAAAACTAGAGTGGTATAACTCAAAATTGCAGTGAGAAGTCAAGATATTAATCTTGCAATGTTACATTATTTTTCAATTTAGACAGCTTTATTGATTTGACAGGAAGTAACATGTTGCCCTAGGCATTTAGAATGAAACGTGCCGTGGAGCTCATTACATGATAACATCACATGCATTGCATATTGTTATCTATTTGAAAAACATTGTTTCCATCAATATTGTTTTTGCAAAATAGTCAAAATAAATCCAAATAAAAATACACCCCCGTTAAAAGGATTAACTATTTTTACATCCTTAAGAAATGTCTCCTACATCTTCCCCTGCCCTTAAGTTTCATATTGTTTTGTGCTGTGCAGACTTAGTTTTGACTCCTAGTTTTCTGTGTATTGTGCAATGCCAATCCACTATGTAAAGCGACTTATAGTCCTTGAAAAGGGACACATGGAAACTAATATATTGCAAATACTGTTTTGGGCCATGTTGACATGTTTTAATTGACAGTGCCACTGGAACCTGCTTTGTAACACGGAGAACAGTTTCAACAGTTTCTTTGTCAAATGCACCAAACAACACAGCATCATCCAGAACAATTCAATTCTTATGTCATGGCACACGACAAACTATGTAGTGAGAATTAAGAGGAAGAGTTTATAAGCAAAAATATATCTAGACAGAAAATAATAATAAAATAAAACGACAATATACATAACACTGAACACTAGCAGCAGTTTAAAAAAGAGTACTGTAAACTAGCAACAATCTGGGTAGTATAATTGGACATTATAGATATGGCAAGTATGGCAGTAATATACATAACAGTGTGAACTAGCAGCAATTGATAGAGTTATTGAAATATTAGATACATGAGTGCAATAAGCTTGAGAATGGTGGCATAGCGCACTACAAACATTATAACAGGGAACGAAAGTAGACGGACCAAGTTCACCCATTTCTTCAAGCGAATGTCAAATAACAGTCATACAGCAAGTCTTCTCCTCCATTACCCACCCCTCTTAGCTCCAGTGCCCAGCTGTGCCAAGCCACCCACCAAACCACCCTCGCTGCACTGCCATGCTGCCACTCCTCCCTTCGCTGGAGAACTTCCAGACCTGCTGGCCTAACGAGATCAGGCCCAGCCCTCATAAATTTTATTACCGCACCACTCAATTACATTACATCTCCATTTACGGACCTTAAGGAGCCCCAAGCAGTGCTCGGACTTTGACCTAGTCAGAGAGCAGAGACTCCGACCGAAGACAGAGAGAGAGAGAGAGAGAGAGATGGATGGATGGAAGGAGGAGAGGTAGAGTAAGAGAGAAAGGCTAGTGCATTTGAGAAGATTGAGACTGGTGCGTTGAGGAGAAGCGGGGGGGAGAAAGGGAAAATAGAAAATCGATAAGGCAGGACGACGGCAGGAGAGCGCGGATGAAGATTGAAGGGAGGATGAAGGGAGGACGAGAGGGATGGGTGGAGGGGAGCAGCTGAGACCGCAGAGGAGTGATGGCCAGGGCTGAGAGCATATCGATGGAAAACGGCCAGACAGGAGAGGAAATCCTCTAGGTGACCTGGACGAGCTGCAATGCCTCCTGGGACATTTAGGGGTCAGAGTCTATTGGACGGATGGAAAAACGGTGGGTCAAAGTGTTTTATTGTTTTTGAGGCCTGTCTTTTGCCTCCATCTAGTCATTTGATGGATCCCCCTGAAGCAAAGTCAATGTCCAAGGGTTCTGACTTTATGTGACTCACGGCCCAAGAGAGGGGAGAAACACTCTGGCCTTTTCAAGACAACTGTGTGGAATATCCATCCCGGACATTTTCAGTGGGTTCAAACAGAACAGCCATATTGAAAACGTAGGTTGGGAGGCCAAAAAAAAGACTCAAAAACGAACTGTTCTGTAACAAGATGTAACAGAAGACTTTGCAGACAATGTACTGTGCATGAAGAACACATTGTACTCACACTGTACACACACTGTACTCACACTGTACACACACTGTACACACACTGTACACACACACTGTACTGATAGCTTCACACACACAGTGCACACACCACTACATACACCGTACGTCCACTATATACACATTGCAAATGAAATAAATAACCAATGCCTTGCTTCTGGTTCTAATATGCATAAATAGGACTGTACATAGGATTATATGGAGACAGAACTGTATATATGGTTTTACTAAGGCAAAACTCTTTATTGGGTTATACTGAGGTAGGACTGTTTTTGGGGTTATACTGAGGTAGGACTGTAAAAAGTATTTGATACACTGCTGATTTTGCAGGTTTTCCTACTTACAAAGCATGTAGAGGTCTGTAATTTTTTATCATAGGTACACATCCAGAAAATCACATTGTATGATTTCTAAATAATGAATTAACATTTTATTGCATGACATAAGTATTTGATCACCTACCAACCAGTAAGAATTCCTGCTCTCACAGACCTGTTAGTTTTTCTTTAAAAAGTCCTGTTCTCCACTCATTACCTGTATTAACTGCACCTGTTTGAACTCGTTACCTGTATAAAAGACACCTGTCCACTCACTCAATCAAACAGACTCCAACCTCTCCACAATGGCCAAGACCAGAGAGCTGTGTAAGGACATCAGGGATAAAATTGTAGACCTGCACAAGGCTAGGATGGGCTACAGGGCAATAGGCAAGCAGCTCAAAGAAAATTATTAGTAACACACTACGCCGTCATGGACTAAAATCCTGCAGCGCACGCAAGGTCCCCCTGCTCAAGCCAGCGCATGTCCAGGGCCGTCTGAAGTTTGCCAATGACCATCTGGATGATCCAGTGGAGGAATGGGAGAAGGTCATGTGGTCTAATGAGACAAAAATAGAGCTTTTTGGTCTAAACTCCACTTGCCGTGTTTGGAGGAAGAAGAAGGATGAGTACAACCCCAAGAACACCATCCTAACCGTTAAACATGGAGATGGAAACGTCATTCTTTGGGGATGCTTTTCTGCAAAGGGGACAGGACGACTGCACCGTATTGAGGGGAGGATGGATGGGGCCATGTATCGCGAGATCTTGGCTAACAATCTCCTTCCCTCAGTAAGAGCATTGAAGATGGGTTGTGGCTGGGTCTTCCAGCATGACAATGACCCGAAACACACAGCCAGGGCAACTAAGGAGTGGATCCGTAAGAAGCATCTCACTGTCCTGGTGTGGCCTAGCCAGTCTCCAGACCTGAACCCAATAGAAAATCTTTGGAGGGAGCTGAAAGTCCGTATTGCCCAGCGACAGCCCCGAAACCTGAAGGATCTGGAGAAGGGCTGTATGGAGGAGTGGGCCAAAATCCCTGCTGCAGTGTGTGCAAACCTGGTCAAGAACTACAGGAAATGTATGATCTCTGTAATTGCAAACAAAGGTTTCTGTACCAAATATTAAGTTCTGCTTTTCCGTTGCATCAAATACTAATGGCATGCAATAAAATGCAAATGAATTACTTTAAAATCATACAATGTGATTTTCTGGATTTTTGTTTTAGATTCCGTCACTCACAATTGAAGAGTACCTATGATAAAAATTACAGACTTCTACATGCTTTGTAAATGGGAAAACCTGCAAAATCAGCAGTGTATCAAATACTTGTTTTCCCCACTGTATATGGTTATATTAAGGTAAAACCTTATACTGAGGTAGGACTGTATCTTGAATTTCTACCCGAACAACTATTATCCCAGTAATATACTTGTAATTACTAGTAAAATGTATGCTCTCCTTATTGCACATTTAGTATTGCTAAATATACACATTCCACTGGTATAATACATATATTGAATACTTGTAAATACTTGTAAATGTTCTACCCTCCTCTATTTGCACTTCTGCTTAGATGCTAACTGCATTTTGTTATACTGTAATTGTACTATTCAATTACAATAATGTTTAATCTAATCTCATCTAAAATATAGGGGTATACTGTTGTAGGACTGTATATAGGGTTATACTGAGGTAGGACTGTATATAGGTTTGTACTGAGGTAGGATTGTATATCAGATTATACTGAGGTAGGACTGTATATTGGGGTATACTGAGGTAGGAGTGTATATAGGGTTAGACTGAGGTAGGAGTGTGCATGTAGGGATATACTGAGATAGGACTGTATATAGGGTTATAGTGAGGTAGGACTATATATAGGGTTATACTGAGGTAGGACTGTATAAAGGTTTTTACTGAGGTAGGATTGTATATCAGATTATACTGAGGTAGGATTGTATATCAGATTGTACTGAGGTGAACAGCATATAGGGTAATACTGAGGTAGGACTGTATATAGGGGTATACTGAGGTAGGAGTGTATATAGGATTATACTGAGGTAGGACTGTATATAGGGGTATACTGAGGTAGGAGTGTATATAGGGTTATACTGATGTAGGACTATATATAGGGTTATACTGAGGTATGACTGTATACAGGGTTAGACTGAGGTAGGAGTGTGAATGTAGGGATATACTGAGATAGGACTGTATATGGGGTTATACTGAGGTAGGACTGTATATAGGGTTATTCTGAGGTAGGACTGTATATAGGATTATACTGAGGTAGGACTGTATATAGGTTTATACTGAGGTTGGACTGTATATAAGTGGCTTTAGATATTGAGAAATAATGGACAGAAATTATGCTAAATTTCCCATTTCACCAAAATGAGTAATTTCACATCAGCGCCGTTCCTCGTAGATGGTGGTGCATTTTTCCCTCCCTCAATTGTCTGGAGAATGATTAGAACTCTCATTTTACTCTCATATTACATCACAATAATGCATGGCAGTGCTTAAGGCCTGACATTACTTACCAACTAATGCATGAGCACCCGGCTGTCCCCGGCGCCTTATCACAATGCCCTAATGCAGTCTGTTGGTCCATAATACAGCCATTATTTGCAGGCAGCATGCTCCTCGGATTGGGAAATAGGCTGAGGAATGTGTTTTGTGCTGTGGCCTTGTAAATGCACAAGCGCGCGCACGCACACACACACACACACACGCACGCACGCACGCAAACACACACAGACACACATGCCTTACATCTGCACACCATAGAGAAACCTAATGAATATTTCCTTTTGAGTGCGAGCAGTGGGTAAAACCAACAGAAGCCTGCTTCTCTGGGAGTAAGATGAGAGGAGAAGAAGCAGCATGAGGAACACTATTGGAGTGGGGACTGCATGTTTGGCACCACACTCCTCCTCCCCATGGCACTCCATCCCTCTTGAATTCCCACATGGTTTCGGTCCAACATGGCGGACACTGATACAACATGCATCCGAGGTGGCTCAAAATGGAGGACTGGTCCCGGGAGCCGTGTGGCAGGGCCTGCGAAAAAGTGAACGGGCAAACTTTTCCCAGCAAAACCACCCCAACATATTTAAAGCACAATCTTAGCTGTTTTTGAAGCGGCTGACACCTTTCTGGAAACTTGAATCCATTTCCCGCCCACGGCCCTTCACAAGACGCTAACAGCAGAGTGGTAAATAATGTTTAAGTTGTTGGAAGAACTAGCTGGCTCCTATATCTCCTTATGAATTATTCACATTTATTATTAGGAGAAAACATACTCTGGCAGATGTGACTGTCATTTACAGTATAACTTACATCATCCCAGTTTAATATGCTGTTGGAATGTATTCCCTCCAGTCAGCTAAAAAAAGCAAACACATGTTAATGGCATATCCATACTTTGGACCACTCAAAGAAACCCTTACTTGATGATTTTCTCACAATATTGTAAAAACAATAAAAATAATAGAGTAAATAAAGTAAATTATTAATTAAACAAATTAGAGTAGTGAGGATGTGGTATTAATAATAGGTAGTGTATAGTGTAAAGTGGAATATTTTCAGTATTTTCAGTATTTGCCGCATTCACACATTATCAGGTCGGGGAATTGGGAAGCTGAAATTGCTCAGCAGTAATAGCAAGAGAGTCTGAACATTAATTAAAAACTACAAAAATGACTTTGGTAGCAGGAGTTGTAAACTGTGCCTGTGGCAAGGATGTATGCCCATGTGTATGGCTGAGTGAGAGCGTGTTTGTGTTTGTCCAGTTCAAGTGTTGCGAGGTGTAATGTCTTGCAAATCAGTTTGATGGTTGATTTGGGGGGATATTGGGGTTGGGAGGTATTGGGGATGGGGGGTATTGGGTATGGGGGGTTTGGGGATGGAGTGATATTGGGTATGGGGGATATTGGGGATGCGGGGGATATTGGGTTTGGGGGTATTGGGGTTGGTGGGGTATTGGGGTTGGGGGGTATTGGGTTTGGGGGGTATTGGAGATCAGGGGATCAGGGGTTGGGGGTGTATTGGGGATGTGGGTTATTGGGGATGGGGGGTATTGTGGATGGGGGGATACTGGGGATGGGGTTATTGGGGCTGGGGGATATTGGGGAAGGATCATGCTGCTGATTTGTGATAACTTATCGGGGTATCTGAGTGAGAGGATGGCCGACCCAGGATGGGACATGGGCTCGGTGGAGCTGGGGGTTTAGGTTGTCATGGTCTTCCAAAATAGAGGCAATATTATACATTCTCAAGGGACATGGGTACAGATGTACTCAAACTTTCTTCTTCATCAGAAGCCTTCAGTACAGATGAAGCAGAGGGAAGGAGACACATAGAGACGGATTGAGGGAGAAAGTGAGGTGATTTTAAAAAGGAGAGCCAAGTAATCTTTCCTGTCCGTTGAAGCCTGTCTTATGGTGTCTCCCCAGGGAAAAACAAAACCGACTTCTGCTGCTGGAATTTGACAGCATTCTAAAACTCATTTTTAAGACTGTTTAAAAAATCCTATGGACATACATGGACAATGCTTGATTTTATAATGGTATCACCTTTGCAGCTGGACACTCTTAGTACATAGACTTAAGCATTATCACCCCCACCCCATTACACACCCACACACCCATTCTTCAGAACAGTTCTTACATTTACAAATGTCAAACACTTTTGACGTGAGTGTATTCACTGAGTACCGTTTCTGTTCCATACGTTCTCATCGTGCCACACTGAGGTGTCCAGTGAGATGGCTCTGTGATCCCTCTGATCGGCTGTGCCACGGCTCTGCGGGTCTGATGCTGCAGTCCCCCAGAGCAGAAGTAATGTGCTATGGATCAATAGCAACAGCAGAGAGACCTATCAGACTCGGTCTACACAGCAGCGGCAACAGCAGCAGTCACGCTGTCCGCACGCCAGCATGGCTCCCCCTTCTTCCCTCCAGCTGAAACTACAGTGGCATTTTGGAAAGAAATCTGTGTGAACCACCTGCGCGTAATGCATTGTCAATGCGTTTTAGGTGGGTTATATCGATCCGTAATGCAATATAAGGCCTGCTATAAGAGCTGCTAACAGCTCATCGAGCTCTATAAAACATCGAATTGTATCTAATAAATGCACCAGATGCATTCATAACGCATAAAAACATTAACTAATAAATGGGTTTACTAGTTTCTCCTCGTCTTCGGGCTGACAAAAATAATAACAATAGACACTCATGGTTAAAAGTTATTCTAACAGTGTGACATTTAAAAACATATTTTCCCAAAACTCACAGTTCAGATTTTCCAAACAGTGCCCTGACAAAAAAAACTGTTATCTATAAACTGCCTAAAGCCACAGTATTTTTCATGGACATATAAAACAGACAGACAGTTGCCTCTGTGCACGGTAGACTCCGTGTCCATGCAGGAAGAGAACGCCGGCGGTGGCGGCAGCAGCACGTGCGTTCCTCAACTTGTCTTAGGAGGCAGCAGATTGATTTCTGTGTCCATCTTGTTTGCCCTTCCCTTTGTGTTTCCAAGCTCAATTTAGAGGGCCTATGATGTATTGACGCGCGCTCCGTGAATTACCCTGCTAAAAGATGCAAGCGCACAAAACATCTCGTTGAAATGGATAGGCTCTGTCCTTCCATTTGTGACGGTGGATTGTTGCTGTTCAGGGCACGTCCGTATAGTGGAGCGGAGTGGGGGGTGATGTGAGAGCAAGGAAGGAGCTGAAAGTAATGTTTGCCTGCGCTGCTATCTCTGGCTGCAATGACCACTGCTTCTGTACTACTAGAAAAGCACAGCAATAGCACTCTGAATTTGCTGATTACTGATGGTGATTGATTCCTTTTTCTGTTGGCTCTAGTTTCTATAAATGCGTTGCAGTAGTTTGAAGGTTTACTATCCTTTCGTGTAACAAGAGTTTTATTATAACACAACGCTGTGAAGCACAGCGCTACGAAGCACCAAGTAAACAATCCAAAACATGTACATGAATGCGTCATGTTCCCCATCCCGTCGCTCTGCGCTCTACTTTCCCTTCACTCCAACCACCTCCCATCCCTTCCTTCATACAGCATGGGTCTGCAGCTAATTATCCAGACAGACTGTTCGCAGCCTAACCACTCCTCACCTAATTAGGAAACTTGGTTAATTAAAAAAAAGCAGCAATAAGGCCTCAGTGTTCGGGAAAAAAAACGAGTTGCTTTGTCTTAGCGGGACACAATAACGATCATATAAAATATTCATGCGCAGACGGCCAGGTTAAACAGTCTCCTTCTGGTGCTGTGCTGCTCCAGATGCAGCCTGCTGTACATCCTGTCAAAGACCCCAAGGCTCATATGGTGTAACACTTGTGTAACAATATAGCAGCCTTTGATGTTACCCACTATGAATAGCTGTGGTTGCATTGTTTGTCTCGGATAGATGTGTCGGCATAGTAAAGAATGGCAGTGTTTAGAGCGGTCGTCCAGCGTAAATAACAGTGCAGTAAGTCCTTATAAGGACGGAGTGAGATGAAGTCTTCTGAATGATAGCACTGTCACGGGCTGTGATTGGCGACACAAGGACCAGAGGGAAGAGGACCCCCAAACGGCACCTCCAATACCACCTTATCAAGTCCAACCACGGCTCAGGTCCCACTACTTACCTAATGAGGATAACTGGCAGCAGACATAAGGACAGTGCTGCTGTCCATGGCTGCTGCCATATGTAACATTGGATATAAAAAAAACTGTCCTCTGCATTTGCCTGGCGTGGGAATGCATGGAAATACCTTCATGAATTCTAATAGCATGTTTACAATATAAAGCAGTGAACAGGGGTAAGAGCCAAGCTTAAACACTGCACATTCACCACATAACAGATGGAGACACTGGGCTGTAAATTCACACACAAGACCAACAACTCTGCAAAGCTATTATCATGGCGATGGAGCGAAAGAGGTGGAGGGAGGGACAAAGATTGAAGAGTTGGAGGAGGAAGATGTGGAGGATGAAGTTAGGGATGAGTGTTTCTACAGGGCTGTCTCACAGCTGTGTTACATAGAGGAATGTCTAACAGCAGTGTTACATTGAGGAATGTCTAACAGCAGTGTTACATAGAGGGCTGTCTAACAGCAGTGTTACATTGAGGAATGTCTAACAGCAGTGTTACATTGAGGAATGTCTAACAGCAGTGTTAAATAGAGGGCTGTCTAACAGCAGTGTTACATAGATGGCTGTCTAACAGCAGTGTTACATTGAGGGCTGTCTAATAGCAGTGTTACATTGAGGGCAGTCAAACAGCAGTTACATAGTGGAATGTCTAACAGCATTGCTACCTAGAGGACTGTCTAACAGCAGTGTTACATTGAGGAATGTCTAACAGTAGTTACATAGAGGAATGTCTAACAGCAGTGTTACATAGAGGGCTTTGATTATGGAAGACTTGAGGGAGAATCGTCAGAGAAGGTTATAGGAGAATGGTTTTGTGGAATTTGGAAATGGATCCCAGTTATCTATGATTGTGTGTGTATGTGTGTGTGTGTGTGTGTATTTATGTGAGATAGAGGTAAATGGGCCAGTGTGTGTCCACACCATGTGTGTGCATGCATGACTAAGGGTGTGTGTACAGTATATGAGTTGGTCTGTGTGGATGTGTGTGTGCATGAATGCATGAGCGAGGTCACTGAGTCCCTGTAATAACAGTGTAACCACACTTCTGATCTTGAGCCAGCCATCATATACCAGAAGGACAGAAACTGTCAGACACGAGAACACAGACCTGAATGACCCCTTTTTATCCTCAAGCTTGGAAGTTTTTCCTGTTTCCCCCTATAATTTAATTGAACTTCTACAACCAGAGGAGGTCAGTGTGGTTTCACAAATGGAGATTGCATTTTGACATGAAAGGAAAATGTTTAAAAAAAAAAGTGTCAAATTAAAGTGCAGTCAAATAAGTTTCCATTAAGTTTCTGTCAGATAAAAGAAGTCAATGTGTGAGCACAGTCAAATAGCACCTCGTTTTTGTTTTCAGTCAACGGTGATGAAATTGCTTTGACTAGGAATGTACACGTAGTGCAGGGAAGCAGAACACAGCCCAGCTGTATTATATTTCAACATTGCAAGGCTCAATCACGGGAAAGTGGGAAAAAAGCGCTTGAAGACACATTTTACAGACAATTTATCTACATACAAGAGTCCTTCAGTGGGCATACAGGGACCTCAGGCAAAACAATCTTTCTGTCAAGGTTGCCTCATTTTGCTCAACAAATATCCTGACCATATAGTTGTAACATCTGAGGAAATGTGAAACTGTTGTCCATGTTTACTCCTTTTCAGAGTTTCTTTGAAGTTCATGGCATCAGACCTTGCTACTCTTACATATTTGTGCCTTGAACAAGAATAACTATGAGTAAGCTCTGAATTCATACTGTATAGCTCATTGTGTTTAGCGTTTTAACTATCCAGAAAAAAATAAAAGACTCATACAAAAGCATTCAACACATTTCTCCTCTCAGTATCTATGAATCATGTGGCTTATCCCTCCACAGATTTTTAAAGTTCTTTGTAGGATTGGGACTAGAGCAACTGAAGCACAAAGATACATAAAAATCTATCATCCTACAAAAGAGTTGTCTTACACCAATGGTACACATTGGTACAGACATCCTGCTAAAGCAAATGCATGGGTCCCTCTTTGTTACCAAATCAACCTCCACACATTCCAAAGGGTCTTTGTCAGTGTGTGGACAAGGCTGTGGCGAGGAGGGGCCTGTGAGAACTGTTTTAATTTCCCCAGTGAAGGAAGTGGGAGCCCGTCTTCCCGACCATGCTGTGGCTTGGACAGCCCTTCCGAAGTGTAGTGGAGAAAAACGGCCTTATTAGCCCAGTTCATTAAAACCATTAATAGTCATGAAATGAGAGGCACCAGAGTCCAAAAGGCTTAATGCTCCATCCATATTAAGTAGACAGCCGTAACACTGAAGTAAAGAGAAACCTTGGCGTCCACGGTACACACACATACGCACAGACGCACACGCACACACGCACACACACACACATTAGCAAACTGCTCGTTATAACCCAACCCCCCCCAGCCCTCCGCAATTCCACTCTGTCACGCCACTTCCCCCCTCCCGCTCCCGATTAAAATTCAGTTTAATTAAAATTGATCACATTAAGAAACTGATGTGGTTAATTAACTGGACTCTGGCGGAGCACCTTCCTTTACATCTGACGACTGCATTGTTGAACACTTCCCATCAGGGGCAGGGGGGAGGGGCTACACATGTAATACTGTCACCCTCTGCCCTCCATCGTTCACAGTGTCTCCTTGAGCCTCTGCAGGAGTCAAGCTGGAAGACATGCTCCTCAGATCAGCAAAAGATCCTTCCTTCTGCCTCCTGTCTGCCGCCTTCTTCCTCCATCTCCATGTCTTCCTCCATATCTCTTTCTTCCTCCATCTCTCCGTCTTGCTCCATCTCTATGTTTTCCTCCATCTCTCTGTGTTCCTCCATCTCTCTTTCTTCCTCCATCTCTCTGTCTTCTTCCATCTCTCTTTCTTCCTCCATCTCTCTGTCTTCTTCCATCTCTCTTTCTTCCTCCATCTCCCTGTCTTCCTCCATCTCCCTGTCTTCCTCCATCTCTCCGTCTTCCTCCATCTCTCCGTCTTCCTCAATCTGTTCCTCTCCTTATTGCTTTTCTTCTTCCTTCATGTCTTTCTCTTCCTCCATCTTTCTCTCTTCGTCTCTCTATTTTCTCCACCTTATCTCCCTCTTTCTCTATCTCTTCCACCATCTCTCTTATTCTTATCTCTCTTTCCCTCCATTGCTTCATCTTCCATCTCTTTCTTTCTCCATCTTTATCTCTTACTCCATCTGTCTTACAGTTCTTCTCGATTGCTTACAAGCATTGGTCAATATTGAAACCACAATAACAAAACTCTTTTCACTGTGCATTACCAACATGCATTGTTGCAAAACAGTTAACCTCACCCCCAAAACTTATTAAAACCACCAAAACACTTCATACATGTCTCAAAACAAGCTTGTTCCACCAAAACACTGGCAACAATTCTCACTCAGAAACACACACTGTCACTCATAACACACTGACCTAAAAAACACTAACAACAAGGATCATTACATAAATGAGGAAGTTGTATCTTGTAGGTTAAAAAAATTATTCTTCACATAAATCAGTATTTGATCATAGAATAAGAAAAACACCTCACTTTAATGACGGTACTAAAGTATATGGAACAAGAATGAATCACAAATGCAGCAATATGAAGGAATATCCTTTATTTGTTTCTATATCTTTGCATATAGTACATTTTACTTATGAAAAATAATAAGTACAAACAAAAAACGAATTTACCCAAATTTCACTAGCCTCTGTGTATTGTAGGGGCCAATGAGTGGTTTGTGTAACAGCAAACCATAATGGGACAGTGCTGCACACATTGTGATGTTAGCTCCTCTCTGGCCTGGGACATCCATGGTGGCTCTCTATCCAATCACATTTCTTCCCCTGCGTTATGTTTTTGCCAGGTTGAATCCAGCTTCATCCACAAAGATGAATTTATGGCTTTGACTGGCTTCCATTTCCATTACTCTCTAAAAAAACAGTAAATCCATAGTTTTACAGTATATTACATTATGTGCAAATGTGTAAATACCCTGTTTGGTTATTGAACAGACATCTTACTTGGAAATATTGATACCAGAGTTCTTTCACACATTCACAGTTTCTCTCAAAGGGCACAGTGTACAACATTTGGGTCGGTTTTCAGTTGAAACTGCAATCAACTGTGTTTGGATTGACTAAATATTCTAACATAATAAACATTTTCTAACAAATATCAAACATTTTCTTTATATTTCCGTCTGGTTACTGCAGAAATGCACAACAGTTGCCATCATTCTGTTTTGAATGGGTTTTTGACCGTTTTGAGAACAGTGTGTGAGCATTTGAGAAAACATGTGCTGTGAATATATTGTTTTGTAGGTGGTTGAGTTTGAATGAGAAAAGAGTTCATGGGTTTTGGGGGATGTGTTCATTGAATCCATTTTGTGTGAAACCAATGAGACATTTTTCACAGTTGGGTCCACATACACTTCTGTTTTGCTGACTGCGTGAGGAGTTTTGTTACTGTAACTTCTGTATTGTTCGATGCTTGTAAGCAATCGGGAAAAAATGCAATCCCCCTCTCTCTTCCATCTCTACCTTCATGTTTTCTTTGAAACCTCCCGTTTGTTGTCTTCCTCTCATTCTTTCTATTTCCCACCTCTTCACTCTCTCGCGGTCCTTCCTCTCTTGGCTAGCTGTAAAAGTTATGGCGGGTGGTTGGGTATCTGACAGCGGCACAGAAGAGTCTAGGCTGTGACCTCTCTGGCCGGCTGGGGTGTGATGAATACAGTACTCCCCTGTGGATGGGGGGAGGTCGGGTTACCAGGGGGAATGTGCCCTGCCAACTCACGGTCCACAACTAAACATGCCGCATCTGTAACAAGGGACACAGACGGGGGAGGACAGGGGGGAGGACAGGGGGGAGGACAGGGGTGACAGAGGAAGGGAGGAAGGGAAGGTAAATTGGCTTCTTCTTTTCCCCCGGGGCCTGATACTGGATGATGTCTCACAGTCAAGGCCTTGTGGTAGAAGGGACCGTTCCATCAGCCGAAATGGGTTTGTATGTGTGTTTCCTGTGTGGGTGCGTGTGTGTGGGTTTTTGTATGTACGTGCGTGTGTGTGTGTACTTATTCGTTTGACATCATCTGCGTTTGTGTCAGCGCGCCTTCATGACTGGTTTATCCCAGCATACATGTGTGTGTGTGTGTGTGTGTGTGTGTCTAAGTGTCTGCATGTTCATGTATATGTGTGTGTGTGTGTGTGTGTGTGAGCGTGTGTGTTTTATTTGTTTCTCTATGTAAATGCCTGCTTACCTTTGTTTATATGGTCACATTTGTTTAGCAAAGTGCTTTCATTTATGTCTCTGTGTTTGCTGTGTCAACATGAAGAAAGTGTTTGCGCGTGTGCATTTGTGCACGTGTGCCTGTGAGTTGGAGTGTGCACGTGTGTGTGCCTACCAAGGGCGTCATTTATCTAGTGGCCTAGAGACAAAAACAACCTGCTGCCAGTATTGATGGCTCCTCTGGCAGCACCTGTGTGGATTGGGGTCAGGGGTCAGCAGTCGCAGCCAATCTGGAGTAAATGGAGCCTGTGCAGTGCTAGACACATGGCTAAGAGCTTCAGAACACAGCCAAGGCCGTGGCCTATCGTGCGAGGGTCGGGTAGTGTGTGTGTCGGTCTGTCTGTATGTTTGTGTGTTTATGTGTGTGTGTGTGTGTGTGTCTGCGTGTGTCTGTGTGTTCACATGTCTGTTTGTGTCTGTCTGTGTGTGTGTGTGTGTGTCTGCGTGTGTTTGTGCATTCATGTGTCTGTTTTTCTGTGTGTGTGTGTGTGTGTGTGTGTCTGCGTGTGTCTGTGTGTTCACATGTCTGTTTGTCTGTGTGTGTCTGTCTGTGTGTGTGTGTGTGTGTCTGCATGTGTCTGTTTTTCTGTGTGTGTGTGTGTTTGTGTGTGTGTGTGTGTGTGTGTGTGTGTGTGTGTGTCATTGCTTTTTCTTCTCCATGTCTCTCAGCCTCATCCACTTCTCACAGGATTAGCTAGTTTCTTGTTTATCATCAGGGAGTCAGACTTCCTCTATCCTTTTAACTTAATAGCAATGTTGTCTGGGATTCTATTACAGCATGCACTCTGTGGCAAACCTCAACAGAAATAAGCCCAATTGACTAAATAACAGGATTGCATTGTGAGGGCTGCTCACCTGGAGAAAAAAAAAACACAGTGTCTCTTGACAGGCTTAGGTAGCAGCTTGCTAATATGTATGGTAAGGAGAAAAAGGTTATAACAATAAACCAAACCTGACATATGATAACAATGTCTTTGTTTTCACACCAGTGGTCACAGGTACAACAGCTAGCATAATTACGATGCCCGTTCAACGATGTCAGTTTGAATGGCGGTCTTGGAGGGGGGAGGTGCTGGGGGGATAGATAACACAGTAGTGATCCACTGTGCTTTAAACAGTGTCTAGCATCATCATAAAACATCATCCAATTTCCCTGCACTATCAGAGAGGAACTATGAGGCATTTGCATAATGCAGCGTCTTCACTATGTTAATGCAGTCCAGCCAGTTTGCAAGGGCTATGTACATGTATTTGAGTGTGTGTGTGTGTGTGTGTGTGTGTGAAAAAGCCTTTGTGTGCAAGCGTATGGTCTTTGCATGTGTGCATATTGGCATCATTGTACGAGCTAATGAGGCCGAGTGGGGTTTTCAAAAGCTCTCCAAAAAGCTCTTCATACCTGTTAGAGGTTGTGAGAGGGAGTGCTTGAATGGAAGGCCAGACACACATGGGGCCACTCTTCAGCTGGAGACGAAGGCTGAGAGAAGAGCCACGGCTGTAGAGATTCACCACACCAAATATTGACATCTGACATTCTCGCATCCAGGAGCAGAACGTCCAGGTGTCTTCACCTGCACCTATTCAACAAGGCCTAGATTTACATGGTTCTCCATTTGATCTTTAAAAGATATCAAAATATATTGCAGCAGTTGTTAGCTAGAATGCCAACACATTGACAAAAGCAGTAGCAAAAGCTAGCCCTGGAGTTGTTTTAATGTTTGGGGGGATTTTCTAATTAAAATATGCATATTAGCAATAACATCAAACCCACTAAGGAGGACATTCATACAGGTCTTAAGACATAACAGTAGTGTGTTGATAACGTGTTGAGAAATGCACTCATAAGCACCATGTACAGCTCTGGGCAAAAGTTGTTAAAGCTGTTGTTTAAAGCCATCTGACCGGCCAATAGGTGTTAATTTTCTATAACATTGGAATAAATAGAAAATATACAGTAATAAGAATTTATTTGTAATGTCCAAAGGTTTACTGACATCCAGGCAAGTGCTTGCTCAACGTCTTGCAGAGTCATCTGGCACAACATTTCATGGTTTGATGGTGAGATTTCTTGCAAGAAATTGTCTTCTAGGGCGTGTTGCAGCTTGTTGTCTTTTCTGCTTGTTGACTTTCCGCAGGTTTCTTTTTTTTGCAGCAATGTCCCAAAAAAACGTGTGTTACTTTTTGCTGTATTCATGTTTTTTTTTGTATTGCTGTTGTTTTACAGTGTTTATACAAGCAAATAAACAATAAAAATAGCTTTATACAAATTTCTCGGGTGGCTGACCTGGTGACGAGGAGCATCCCAATTATTTCCTGTGATTTGTGATCACATTGAAGTATAAATACCCACGTCTGCTGGGTTTGCATTCTTTCAAATATGTTTTCTGTGGCACCAATCACAAGTGCTGCGCGATCATATTAGGGTGGAAATGCTCGGTTACAAGCAGAACTGACCAATCATGTTAGCAGGCTAGACTGAAATTAAGAAGGTGAAATCCGTTTTTGTCTTCAGTTTTATTCTTAACATTTTGAGTGCCACCTTTTTCAGTTGAACTTGGATTTAGATGTAGCAGTCGAAAGGAGAATGTCATTTCTGACCCCATACATTCCTTAATGAATAAAATGTATGAATCAATAAATGTCAGTGGTTTTCACTTAAATCATGTTGTCACCCAATCACACATGCGCACACAAATGTACGCACGCACATGCACCCACTCATACACAGACAGAGTCACTCACACACACACATGCTTTGATGATGGCCTGACTGCCTGAATGAATCAGCATGCTTGACCAGAAAACATAAAGGTGAAACGAGGTAAAGTCTCTTTGTCGTTTTTTCTACATTTTGAAGTGCCATCGTTCTCCAGTGTCCTCGATCTTGGGATTTAATTTAAAGGCATTGTCACACATGGCATCCCAAACTAGCTAACAAATTGAGACAGTGCACCTGTTACCTACTTTACACCCAAACACACACACACATACACACACATACATTGCCTGGAACAACCAATTGTCTTGTCAATTATCGGAGGCGTTCCGTCCACACACAGTATCAATTCACCATCATCCTGCAGTGGTTTATTATTGAGTGACATAAAGACAGTGAATTCACGCTGTGTCCCTGTTCATGACAAGGAGGAGAGGCTTGGAGACGAGCCCAATCTGCCTAGGTTGGAGATGGATGTCCGTGGGCCTCACACCTGTCCGTGACGCCCTCACTCCCTCATCTTACCTCCCGATGTTCACGGGAAGTCGTTTGGGACAGAAATAGCTGGGCAGTAGCAACACACACTCTGAAAGTTTTGCACTACAGTGCTGGAACAGGAAGCTGCAGCAGGTCACCCGACTGCCCACCTTCCCCAAAGACTAAGCACATTAGGTTCATCAAACCAAGCCCCCGTCAAACTATGACTGCACTGTACCGCACTCTGAACTCTGCTTATCGTCACATATCTAGAATAGATATTGTATACTTCAATGTAAATATGTACATCGAATGTGAATCTGTGTATTTATAATTATCATCACAAATCGGATATTGTAATATGTCAAATATGTACACGTTTTGTATATTCTGCACGAATACGATATATGTGCCGTTGGACCTGGATCATAACTGAATTCCCCCCTTCACTTGAAGCTGTTCCGGTCATTATAGGGCATGTTGCCCTTGTTCTATTTCACTAAAGTTATTGTTATAAATATTACTCAGTAATCTTGTTTACATAAAGTATGTTGCGGGTGGTGGTGTTTCATTGGAGGGTGATGTGTGGGCCGGTCTGAGTAAAAAAGTCCAGGGCCATTTTTCACTCCCAGTCTGTCCGTGCTACCACTGCCAGCACATTTATACCTTGTAAAATACTCCTTATATTTACCACTGGTTTGGAGGATGTTGCAAATAAAGAGTTACTGCTCCCCCTGCTGTTCATGTCAATAAAGGCATGGAGATAAGAAAAGGACAGTGCAGTACATGAGTGTTTGGACAGCCACACAAGTTTATTTGTTTTGGCTCTGCACTTGAAATGTAACACAGACAAAAGGGTTACGGTACAGACCGTCAGCTTTAATTTGAAAGTATTCTCATCCATATCAGATGAAACATTTTGAAATAACATTTAGTACTGTGTACCGATTAAAGGGGACCAAAAGTATTTGGACAAGTGCCTTTTAGCTGTCTCTTATTAAGTGTGACAAAGGTATTGTGAACCAAGGAGTGCACAGAAAAACAGGAACCGGCATACCAACTAATCAGTGAAATAAGTTGGAAGGGGATTATTTCTTGGAAATGTATGGGTGCTACTGGCGCTGGCTCACTTGTCTTCAGAGATGTTATAACGGGTGTATGGCAGCAGTGGTATGAATTCTGAAGTGTACAGAAACAAATTTTTTGCTCAGATCCAACAAGAGGCCCAAGAAGTCATTGGATGACACCACACCTTGTAGCAGGAAATTAGCCCCAAAAACACACCGCTAAAGCAAACAAGGAATCTTTAAAAGCCAAAAAGCGAAATGTTCTTGACAGAAAATCACTCAGTTAGTATCTAACTGAACACGCATTTCACTCTGAAGACAAGAAAAAACTAAGAATAGTTGAAGATGGCTGCAGTTCAGGCCTGGCAGGGCATCACCTGAGAAAACGTCCAGTTTCAGGTGATGTCTATGTTTCACAGACTTCAGGTGGACATCATATGCAAAGGATTTGCAACCCATGATATATATGACACATATATTGAAGAATAAGCTTATTTTTTCAATAACTAAATGTTGGGGGACTTTGTATAAAAGGTTGCTGTAATTCCTACATGGTTCACAATTTATAATGTAAATACCCTCACAATTAACTGACCGTCTGCTCTTTAACCCTCTTAGTCATTGTTTTATGTTGAATCCAGTGGGCAGGAGTTCAGAGCCAAAACAACCAAATCCATGTCACTGTCCAAATACTTCAACATAATGTTGGCACATGTGGATTTATCTGGGATTCTTTAATCTTGGTACAATCCTCCCAACTACAACCCAATGACTTCAAGCTTCCTAATCATGGTAGAGTGGGGGAAACAAATATGGTGTGTATTTTTCAAGATATAGGCTGCCTACTTTTGAGGAGACTAGGAATTAGGTTTCGGCAGCCTAGCATAGCATGTACAGTGGCCCGTGGCTGTAGTGGAATGGTAATGTCTCGGCCGTTGTGGCCTGTGCTTGTTCCGTGATAATAACTTGCGAAGTGAATAAGTGAATTAGCAGCTAATTGCTACGCGTGTTTGTTCAGGGTCGTACCGAGCGAGCATCACCTGCCAAGGCGGCAGCGCGCCTACACAAATCTAATTAGCGCTGGGCTGTCCTCTGGGGCTGACATGAAACGGACCATTAGGAGGTCCACACACACACACACACACACTTACACACACGCACACGTGCACACAAACATACACCCTTAGTACACACTTCGGAAGAGATGCGGATAGGTGGGTTGTGAGGAAGATGTTAAGTCAGTGTAGAGAGACTTTGAACACATGCGATTACATTGAAGAAGAATTGCGCTAAACAATTGAAAGAACAAGCAATGGTATTGTCTCTATTAAAAGACAATATTAAAAGCAATTTCATCTAATAGTGCATAACAGCAATCGCCTATGTAACAAAATGATTTATCTCCTCAGTTGAAAGTATGACATTTTTGGCTTCAGGATCTATCAATCATTCCCTGCTCTACCTAAGTAGGAACCCATGCTTTTGTGCGGGGCGGGGGGGGGGGGGGGGGCAGTGGGGGATGTGACTAATACCCATAGGTGGAGTGTGTGGACCTCCTAATGGTCCCCCCCTGGTGGTTGAAATGAGTAATTGCATTTTCCCAATAGATATGTGGAATAATTAATTGCGTTGTTTAAAAATATATTTGTAATTTTAAATAACACAAAACAACTAAATGGTGGTAGGTAATACATCTTATTTCATATATTGCTTTAGTAAACATTTTATTTTATTTTTTTATTTTTTTGTCCCCCCGGCTCCAATGTCAAACTCCGCCTATGGGTATTAGTCATATCCCACACTCTCCCTGTCTTATTACCTAAATGAACATACATGCAGGTGTTTATGTTAAATATACTGGACTTCTTCTACTTCTGCACAACCCAAATTGAAGACCATTAATGGTTTATGGTTTCATACGGTGTCAAGTATCCTTAGCCTTTCAGTAAGTTTGTTGATAGTCACCTAAAGGTAGCTGGTATTAATCCCTGACCTGACCTGGGGAAATAATGTTTTTCTCAGCCGTGTGCAAGGCAATTTACCTTAGTCATTCCTGTAAGTAGTCCTAAATAAGACCATCTGCTAAGTAAATAAAAGACTACTTAATTGCTACATATTTTTTCAATATAGCACTGAAATATGATTTTCCTTATCATTTCAGCAAAATACACCCATATTGATAGGATAGCATCTTGCAGTTGATGGAGATTTGTGGGATGCACATCCAGGGCACGAAGCTCCTGTTCCACCACATCCCAAAGATGCTCTATTGGGTTGAGATCTGATGTCTGTGGGGGCCATTTCAGTACAGTGAACTCATTGTCATGTTCAAGAAACCAATTTGAAATGATTTGAGTTTTGTGACATGGTGCATTATCCTGCTGGAAGTAGCCATCAGAGGATGGGTACATGGTGGTCATAAAGGGATGGACACGGTCAGAAACAATGCTCAGGTAGGCCGTGGCATTTAAACGATGCCCAATTGGCAATAAGGGGCCTAAAGGCGTGCCAAGAAAACATCCCCCACACCATTGCACCACCACCACCAGCCTGCACAGTGGTATCAAGGCATGATGGATCCATGTTCTCATTCTGTTTACGCCAAATTCTGACTCTACCATCTGAATGTCTCAACAGAAATCGAGACTCATCAGACCAGGCAACATTCTTCCAGACTTCAACTGTCCAATTTTGGTGAGCTCGTGCAAATTGTAGCCTCTTTTTCCTATTTGTAGTAGAGATGAGTGGTACCTGGTGGGGTCTTCTGCTGTCCGCTTCAAGGTTGTGCGTGTTGTGGCTTCACAAATGCTTTGCTGCATACCTCAGTTGTAACGAGTGGTTATTTCAGTCAAAGTTGCTCTTCTATCAGCTTGAATCTGTCGGCCCATTCTCCTCTGACCTCTAGCATCAACAAGGCATTTTCGCCCACAGGACTGCCGCATACTGGATGTTTTTCCCTTTTCACACTATTCTTTGTAAACCCTAGAAATGGTTGTGCGTGAAAATCCCAGTAACGGAGCAGATTGTGAAATACTTAGACCGGCCCGTCTGGCACCAACAACCATGCCACGCTCAAAATGGCTTAAATCACCTTTCTTTCCCATTCTGACATTCAGTTTGGAGTTCAGGAGATTGTCTTGACCAGGACCACATCCCTAAATGCATTGACGCAACTGCCATGTGATTGGTTGATTAGACAATTGCATTAATGAGAAATTGAACAGGTGTTCCTAATTATCCTTTAGGTGAGTGTAAATGTGTGATACAAATGTTGGGTGACAATCTGGTTCAAATTCAGAGGCAAAACAAATTGATGCCCACTGCTTTAAAATGCAGTGCAGCTGTGCCATTTGATATAACGCCATTTCTCTCATCTACTGGACCTTTTCAGAACTATAAAGTGACTTGATTAGAAATGGAGGAGATATGCTGCATCAGAAACTCCAATTTCAGGCTTGGCTATACTTGGGCTGCTCATTTAGTTTGATTTCTGATTTACTGGGAATTGTTCATTGAATGCAGACATTGATAAAACACTGATTGCATTATTAAAGATAAATGAACTGCAGCCCTGACGCATTCCACCGTGTCCTTTAATGATGTTAACTGTAATTCCCATTAATGAAAAAGGAAGTGTAAGATGGCCTCTAGATGGAGACAAAGCATTGCTGATCTGCCTGTGTCTCCTTAAGGCCGTCCCCTTCTCACAAGCACACACACACACACACACACTACAACGTACATTTGTATGGAATATTGGGGGGGTCAGAGTCAATGAATCCCAGGATTTTCACTCGATTCCAGGGGGGTCCCATTGACCTGTCTGTAATATTGGGAGGGTCAATTCTACCCCCCTGCATACGCACACACACACACACACACACACACAGACTGACACACACACCTTGCCATGTAAATGTTTTCAGTTTAGGAGTCTGCTTGGACTGGCTGGTTCATCAGCTCAGACACTTAACACTTGCAAAACCATTTTGTCCCCCTCTTTCTGGCAAGAGGAGTAATTTTGTCCTTTGTCCTTTGTATTCACATTAAATTACATGTGTGATTTCAAATAAAACTATTACCTTTTTATAACTGTGTTACTGTAGACTACCTGTAGTATGCTTAACTTAGAAAAGTTCTATTTTGAAATAGTGCTAATCTCTTTTACAAATTATTCATAATCAATGAATGTTCTGGAAACCTCAGCTTCTTGTCTTTCTCATACAATGTAGACATCCACATGTATACCTCTAACCTCATGGGACACCATAAAAGGTTTAAAAAAGAGAGTTTTTGGTCTTTTAGGAAAATAATTAAAATTGCAAATTTTAAAAAAATTGAAAAACATGCTAGAATATTTAGGAATAGACAAGGACAGAGGGGGCCTGACTTAAGAAATAACCGAGATATTTACATATGAAATTTGAAGTGAAGTTTAAATCAAATTGACTCACTTGGCCTTTCTAATGTTAAGTGTGTTGGCATTCAGAGTAGAGGGATTTATTGGTGGCAGCAGACGGCTGTATGAAAAAGCCCCTGCTGAGAAGATAAAAGAGGAACAAGTCGCTCCAAAACAACCGTAAAATGGGGAAAGGACAGAGTGAGAAAGTTATTATTAAATGAAAAAATACATTACAGTCACAACTGGTTTATTATATCTTTAAGACAGTGTCAATGGGACATAATGTCGAACAAAAACAATATAAACTGTAAAATGATGAGGGTGAATGTAAAAAAAAAAGAAAATTCCAACCCATTTATATGGTTCGATATTGTTCCATGGTGTGGAATTAAAAACTTAAGATTGTTTGGAAATACATGGAGGACAGTGACATCTTGTGGACATAAAAGGATGTGCCTCCCAGTGAAACTCAACCAATGGCTAGTAAACATAGTTTAAAAGAAAGCAGCTCTTTTTAAATGTCCAGTATTTTATGGTTTCAGAGAAATGAGGGCAGACACCAAATGAAATAATTTGCACTGGCATACTGTGAACACAGTCATAATGTAGCACACATGCCAATGTCACCGCCTTGCGCAAGAACAATAGAACAAAACCAATAGGGAGAAATACATCTCTCATAGACAATAGCACTCCCACGTTCACACCTTTGTCTCTGTTGTGATTAATAGGAGACAGGAGCAGTGGTGTCCAGGGCCTGAAGACCGCTCCATCTCGCCTCCCTGTGGGTGATGGTGGTGCGGAGGTATGAGACCAGACAGATATGCAGTCTGACAAGATTTATAACAGACACACACACACACACACCCTGTGGCACCAACACCAGACCTGCCACTCGGACGCTCAGCGAATCGGACGGACAAATCTCCAACAGATGGCTCCTGACAAAGAGATTAACACCCTGACAGAACAATTGTCGTTGTGTGTGCGTGCGTGTGTGTGTGTCTGTGTGTTGTGCACATCGGTGTGCACTACCACATCTACTTCCTCCCTTGCCATGCAGTGTTTGAAGCCAACATACTGTTCATAAATACTTAAGTGTATTATATATACTG
Organism: Esox lucius; assembly: GCF_011004845.1. NCBI lineage: Eukaryota > Metazoa > Chordata > Actinopteri > Esociformes > Esocidae > Esox > Esox lucius. The sequence continues at coordinate 31,098,569 of NC_047570.1, read as the reverse complement.
TACTTTAAGTGTGTGTGTGTGTACAGGACAAGCCTGAATAGCAACACAACACTGATACATCCATGTCTTGGCACATCAGACTTAATGTGAGCTCTCAGATCTATGGATAAGGTGTGGAAACAGCATGTGGCCTTTCACCTGGGGAGCTTGTCGTGGTCCCCTCGGCTTTTGCGCCAGAGAGAGAAAGAAAAATAAATCCCGAAACAGTCATGCTAAATTCAGGGGCACCATGTCTATGGTAAGCTTGATGAAACAAGATAAACAAAATGTTTATGTTACAGTCAACGTAACAACCAAGCTTGTCTGCAGTGCCCATTCATGCATGTATTGTAAATTAACAATGTAGCCTTTTCAAAAGTTTAGTGCCGAGTTGCTAAAGTAAGCTATACTTTTCGAAAGCGAACCGACTGAATATTTAAATGTATCGTCCCGGAGAGGTGTTAATCCATGTATGACTCCTCACAGGCTCGTAGTGTTGGCTAACGTTGTACTAGCTAGATGTGATCTCAAAATGTGATGGCTTGCTAATAGCATTTATTATCATACCGTTTTAACTATTAACTTTTCTTTTTGGCTAGCCAGCTACGCAAGCATGAGGAAAATGTATTGGTTTGTCGTCAGTTATTCTTTTTAAATCAAAAACAGTAAATATAGATTGTCCCAGAGTTGTGACAGTGCATGAATGCCTGACCCAATATGTGCCTCGTAATTTTGGCTAACTTTGTAATAGCAAGTTACTTACTAGTCTACACCTGACATGTCAACCCAATCAATGGCTTGGGCGGAGCTGTCTGCTGTACCGTTAGGGAAGAGGCTAACGTTATAGTAGTACATCCATAGTCCCTTAGACAGTTATTGTTAACTTTGCAGAAAGATATAGAGCTTGGACAATTTAGCAAAGAGGAATTGGCAAAAATACACTCCTGAGCATATCTTTTCACCTGCTTGGGCTGCTTGACTAAGTGAAGGTAGAAAAAAAAATAATATGTTGATACCTGTGGAATACGGTCTTCTGTACCACAGCTTTTCAGTCAGCGTTCTCGGTTCAAAACACTTGGTTAATTGAACGCATCAGACATGATGTTATGCTCCTGTACCCGTTAGTGATCTGAGAAAACTCAACCCTAAGCATGATTTCTGATGGAAGGTATTGGAGATCCTTCAGACCAGAATGTAATTTAATTGTCTCTCTCTCCCCTCCTTCCTACTTCTGTAAAAGCTTCATTTACCTCCTATGGAGAGGGGCTAGGGAGCACCATTAAGGAGATGATGGCAGAGAAGGAGAACACCAAGGGGAATGGCACAGTTGGATGAGCTGAGTTGGGCCCCCATGTCTAGCCATGTGCGTCAGACTGTATGTCTCACATCTTCCTCCCCAGCACCTCTGAGAGGGAAGTGTGCCTCATATCCTGAGAACAGTAATGGGTGAGGCGGTAAGAGACAGTACTGAGGTACTGGGGTGGTCCAGGACAGGAGAGGTGGCTGGGCTAAAACATCAGTTAGGTTTGGAAACAGTGTAGTCGAGCCCATTAGCATACAGTGCAGTAGAGTAGTCTACAGTAGAGTACACTGTTGTAGAGCATATTAAAGTGCAATACAGAAAAGTAGTCTACAATAGAGTAGAGTATAGTAGAGCACATTACATTAGAGTGCATCGCGGTATTACTATGTACTATACTGGATAGTATAGTATGCTACAGTACAATATAACACTGAATACAGCAGATAATGACACTAAAGTCAGCAGAACAAAGTAGAGCACCATACTTAAGATACTAATAAAGTATACTAAAGTCAGTAAAATACAATAGAATACAGGACAATATAGAGGCAGTTACTAACCTTTTCGGTCACTTCACCTGCTATAGTATTTCACAGAGCCCTGAGTTCCAATGGTCCCAGTGGTCATTTTTCTACGCTACTGTTATGAAACTTTGCATTACACTGTTCGTTTGAAGTCAGCACACCATTTAAAAACTATGTATTTTCAGGGGAATGTTCCCTAGCCCTTGCTCATAGAGTTGCATGCTTTGTTAAACTTCAAACACTATGTGTTATGATTCGAATACATTTCAAAGTAAAACCTTTCAGTTTGTGGAGTTGTCAGATAGCACTGGCTTTGGAAGATCGAACAGTGTGGGAGAGTTTGAAGGTGTAGAGCTCTGGTGGGAGGGTCAAGAAAAGGTTTGGGCAGGTGAGTGATACTGCATCTTTGGGTCACACTGACATGCCCCCGCTTTAGAAGACCCGGAACCCCATTTCCACTTTAACTTGCGTGTCCATGTGTGTGTTTGTGTGTGTATGTGTGTGTGTGTGTGTGTGTGTGTCATCGGCCCCCAGCTGGGCTGTGTGTGTGGTTTAATAAAATGCCAGTGAGCATATAGGCTTTGCATCATTGGGCTCGGCTAGCGAGAACACGACTGGGGGTCCCTGTTTGAGAGAGGGCAAACCACACATGCGCCAGTTAACCACACATGCGCACACTGACAGGAAGTGTGGATTAGCTAGTTTATCTATGTCAATCCTTAATCCTTAATCAATTCTAAAAAAAAATTGTGTGCGCCGCAATTTGCTGCAAAATTTTCAGCAGTAATTATTTTGAGTATATTAAGACACATTAAATAAATAAAAACTTGCCATCCACTCAAATGCAGTACAGTTCTTTTTTTTCTGCAGTACAGTAACTTTTTAAAAGTAACTTTTCTTCTTTATTGGAAAAAGTAATGTGCATATCTGCATATATCAGCTCCGAACATGCATTTCGTGTTTGGATTGAATAACTTCCTGTTTTAGTGTTGATTTAATAAATGTTTTTACTCCATTTTCTTCCCAATTCTGTGATTTCCAGTTTGTGATTAAGGCTCTGGTTAATCACAGCAACTCCCAGCAGAGGGTGGACTGTCAACGCCAAGGTATGAGTCTCCTGGATCACCTCTGCCGTTCAGGTCCTTATCTCGTTGCTTGAAGATGAAACCATAAACCGTATGTGCCAGAAGAAACACATTCTCCAGTGTTCTACTTTAAGTGAGCTCACAGGTGCCCAAGCTGACACAAAACGTCACTGGTGCAGAACAAGGCAAGGCCTCCATATTAGGAGACAGAGATGGAGGCAAGGCCTCCATATTAGGAGACAGAGATGGAGGCAAGGCCTCCATATTAGGAGACAGAAATGGAGGCAAGGCCTCCATATTAGGAGACAGAAATGGAGGCAAGGCCTCCATATTAGGAGACAGAAATGGAGGCAAGGCCTCCATATTAGGAGACAGAAATGGAGGCAAGGCCTCCATATTAGGAGACAGAAATGGAGGCAAGGCCTCCATATTAGGAGACAGAGATGGAGGCAAGGCCTCCATATTAGGAGACAGAAATGGAGGCAAGGCCTCCATATTAAGATACAGAAATGGAGGCAAGGCCTCCATATTAGGAGACAGAAATGGAGGCAAGGCCTCCATATTAGGAGACAGAAATGGAGGCAAGGCCTCCATATTAGGAGACAGAGATGGAGGCAAGGCCTCCATATTAGGAGACAGAAATGGAGGCAAGGCCTCCATATTAGGAGACAGAGATGGAGGCAAGGCCTCCATATTAGGAGACAGAAATGGAGGCAAGGCCTCCATATTAGGAGACAGAAATGGAGGCAAGGCCTCCATATTAGGAGACAGAGATGGAGGCAAGGCCTCCATATTAGGAGACAGAAATGGAGGCAAGGCCTCCATATTAGGAGTATGATGAGTGACAAAGTTACAAAGGGTACATGAAATAACTGACCATTCACCAGTTGAGGTCAGTCAATAACAGAGGAGCTTAGCATTTTGTGGTGGTAGGATTTTCTTCCCTCTGCAACATGCTCACTCAGTCCATGAAACATCTTCCATCTTAAAATAAAAGAGATGTGCGGATTAGCTCAGGGGTCCCATGGAGGGTGTTGCAATTGGCCAGCTCTGCCTGCATTCGGAGGAGTAGTCTCCTAATATAGTTGCCTTGCCTCTATCTCTGTCTCCTAATATAGTTGCCTTGCCTCCATCTCTGTCTCCTAATATAGTTGCCTTGCCTCCATCTCTGTCTCCTAATATAGTTGCCTTGCCTCCATCTCTGACTTTGTCATTGTAATTTTTATCATAGGTACACTTCAACTGTGAGAGACGGGATCTAAAAATTAAAAAATTTATTTGCATTTTATTGCATGACATAAGTATTTGATCACCTACCAACCAGTAAGAATTCCAGCTCTCAAAGACCTGTTAGTTTTTCTTTAAAAAGCCCTCCTGTTCTTCACTCATTACCTGTATTAACTGCACCTGTTTGAACTTGTTACCTGTATAAAAGACACCTGTCCACACACTCAATCAAATAGACTTCAACCTCTCCACAATGGCAAAGACCAGAGAGCTGTGTAAGGACATCAGGGATAAAATTGTAGACCTGCACAAGGCTGGGATGGGCTACAGGACAATAGGCAAGCAGCTTGGTGAGAAGGCAATTATTAGAAAATGGAAGAAGTTCAAGATGACGGTCAATCTCCTTCGGTCTGGGGCTCCATGCAAGATCTCACCTAGTGGGGCATCAGTGATCATGGGGAAGGTGAGGGATCAGCCCAGAACTACACGGTAGGACCTGGTCAATGACCTGAAGAGAGCTGGGACCACAGTCTCAAAGAAAACCATTAGTAACACACTACGCCGTCATGGATTAAAATCCTGCAGCACACACAAGGTCACCCTGCTCAAGCCAGCTCATGTCCAGGCCCATCTGAAGTTTGCCAATGACCATCTGAATGATCCAGAGGAGGAAGAAGAAGGATGAGTACAACCCCAAGAACACCATCCCAACCGTGAAGCATGGAGGTGGAAACATCATTCTTTGGGGATGCTTTTCTGCAAAGGGGACAGGACGACTGCACCGTATTTAGGGGAGGATGGATGGGGCCATGTATCGCGAGATCTTGACCAACAACCTCCTTCCCTCAGTAAGAGCATTGAAGATGGGTCGTGGCTGGGTCTCCCAGCATGACAACGACCCGAAACATACAGACAGGACAACTAAGGAGTGGCTCCGTAAGAAGCATCTCAAGGTCCTGGAGTGGCCTAGCCAGTCTCCAGACCTGAACCCAATAGAAAATCTTTGGAGGGAGTTGAAAGTCTGTATTGCCCAGTGACAGCCCCGAAACCTGAAGGATCTGGAGAAGGTCTGTATGGAGGAGTGGGCCAAAATCCCTGCTGCAGTGTGTGTAGACCTGGTCAAGGTTTCGGTACCAAATATTAAGTTCTGCTTTTCTGATGTATCAAATATGTATGTCATGCAATAAAATTAAAATTAATTACTTAAAAATCATACATGTGATTTTCTGGATTCCGTCACTCAGTTGAAGAGTAGCTATGATAAAAATTACAGACCTCTACATGCTTTGTAAGTGGGAAAACCTGCAGAATCAGCGGTGTATCAAATACTTGTTCTCCCCACTGTAGCATAAGGGTTCGTTAACTTTCTGTAATCACTGTAATGTACTTTATTAACCTGGCTTGAGGTAAAAACGAGTTTCTGACAGTCCAAATAAAGCTTCTATTCCTGGGGGTACTAGCAGCACTGAGGTACTAGTGGCTAGCTGAGGGATTGGTGGTGTGAGAGAGGCGTAGTGGTGTTAGGGGCTGTGGGCTTGGAGCCATGCCCAGGGCAGAAGGGTCCAAGTTGGAAAACTGCGGATAGGCATTTCACTGTCCTTCATTCATCCACTTTTCAACTCCGTAATGCCAAAAAGCCCCCAGGACAAGTCGACCACCAGAGACTGGCTTCTGGCTGCCCCGAATTGAATACATATGCGTGAGAACTGATTTAAATGAAATTTGCAAGAGTTTTCTGACTCAACCAAAGGCTGACATGCAACTTCTTACTAGGGTGGAGGAGTACCGACGCACTAGCCTCCTGTGTGTGTGTGTGTGTGTGTGTGTGTGTGTGTGTGATAGGTCCCAACTGGCCCTCATGTCTTTGGCATCACTCCAGTGGGGCTGGTGTGTGTGTGTTTGTGTATGTATGTGTGTGTGTGCATGTATGTATGTGTGCATGTGTGTGTGTGTGTGTGTGTGTGTGTGTGTGTGTATGAGCCAGAGTAGTGGCTGGGGAGATGGCATGCAGCACATTGACATCAGGCCTGCCCGGTGTGCCCCTTCATGCACCAGTAGACTTGGCACGGCCTCCCGCCTCTGCCCAGCCCTGGTTCAGTGTGCCAGCTGGGCACTACCAGGAGAGAACTCTGTAGAGGGAGGCAGGATTGGGGGATAGAGAGAGAGAGAGGGAATGGGTAGAGGAAAAGAGAGGCATAGAGACAGTGACTTGAGAAGGAGCTGTCCCATGTATCTGCTCTGGACTCCACAGTTTTTTTGTTTCATGCAGTTCTGAGCTGCAAAAGATGTGATTAAATGAAAAAAAAACACTGAAGATGTCCACTTGGTTTCTGAGTGTAACATTTGTTTTATTTACCTCATACAGAATCACAGGAGATCAATAGTGACCATCAAATATGCCCCAACCCAGTGACATGATTCTCACATCAAATGGAAGGCTGTCGATCTGACAGAGAGAAAGGCTGAGGGGTGCCATCTCTAGTAAAACCATATTCACTTAGCCTGCTCCTCAGTTCCTGTCTGCAGACAGTTCTCTTTGTCAGAGGTTTGTGAGCGAGGCCAGGAGGAGAGTCTGTCATGAATGCATGAAAGATGGCTGAAAAGAGTAAGGGATTGAGGGGAGAAGAGAGGAGCTGATGGGCCTTATAGGATTAGGTCATCATCCGTCCATTCTCTGAGACAAGAACAAGAGCTAATGATTCTAACGAGGTTCGTAACGAGGGCTAAGACGTGTCAAAGATCCCTGACCCCGAGAGAAGGAACAGGGGAGAGAGGTAATTCACAAGAAGAACAAGATAAAGCAGGGCTCATCCACACCGATAATTAGACAAGAGGTGGACAGAAAGACAGGGGAGGTGAGAGGATGATAGACCGGGAAAATGGAAATGAAGCCCACGTATGTTTTGCGCTGTTTAAAAAGCATTACAAGTTAAATGATGAAATGCAGTGAACATGATTACATGGGATACATGCCCTGGTGGATTCCAGCTGGTCCCCTCTGTCCCTCCCACTCCGAGTGCCTGCAGGGGGTGCTGGCTTTGATACGAAGGATCAGAGGGCTTTACCTAAGGCCTGGGCTGAGTGGAGTCACCCCTTGTAGTTCCCGTAATCCTCCCATCACTCTTGCATGGCACCCCCAATACAATCCGCTGTTCTTCCATCACTCCCATCTGCTCCCCTCTCTCTTTCCTCCTTCCGTCCTATCTCAGCCCCTCCCTCCCTGTGCCCCCCCCCCCCTTTCGGTCCCTGGCTGGGGCAGGCTGGCACAGCTGTGCCGGGAGCGGCACTGTCACAGGCGGTTAGGGTGACAGCCACTCACACTTCATAATGTCCCTCTCACAGGTCACCGGGCGACAAGCTGGGTCACCATGCTTCAGCGGAGAGCCCCCCGGGGGGAGAGTACCCCCCCCACTACCATCTCTCCATCATCAACCCCCCACCCCCCACCCACCCCCCAAACTAAGGGAAGGGGCAGGTGAGGGGGGAGAAGTATGCTTTTATGAGTGTGTAATAGTGGAGAGTGTGGATACAGCAGGGTCAGAGGTCATAACAGGCCCTGTCACATCTTCCACATGCCACACAGATTACGTTGGCAGTGGTCAAACATGCTGGCCTATATTCTGTCATAGCTGCCATGTCTGGTTCTGTGGTCAGTTTTTAACAACAGAATTTACTGAACGTACGCAGAGTAATATGCTGGTAGAATTACTACACAAACTCTACTGGATGTCTGTACCCTTCAGTAATGACAAATTATGTTGTGAAGTCATTTAATCTGTGATCACTGATCACTGAATGCACCAGCCTTCTGTCTCGATCCTGTGACTTCTCTAAGCTGGCCGTGCATTATGACATTTTTAAACTGAGGTTTAACCATGTTTAGGGATCCGCAACACATTCTGGGTATATTCTAATGTCTTAGGCTCTCACCATGACGTCACATGTCTCATACTGTGGGCCCTCATGTTAGGTCCTGGTTACTAGACATTTTCCTTGTATCTTCTGCAGTGGGGTGCCTTGTTGTGCAACGCATCCTCCGATTAGGATACAGTGACAATGCAAGGGATGGTAGTGGTGTGGGGAGGTTGCACAAGACAGCCAACTGGTGTAAAATGAACACACTGGTGGAATCTTTCACCATGTCATGACTATGCAGACAATTCGCCCAAATGTGAGTTCTCTCACAATGTTTATGGTGGCCTCTTGTAGGGTCACCATGACTCTATGTACAATTCTAAATAGAGACAACGCCATATTCTGTTAATACTTGTCATCCAACCATTTCATGAATCAGCTGATATTATCTTCAAGTCTAATGCGGTCCTGATCCAGGGATGAGGACACATTCGGATAATAACATTATGAGCGCTAATATTCATATACAAGAGAACAGTACTTTTTCAGGGGTTTTTTCTCCAGGTTTTTTGCTTTTATAACAATGGACTGAATGAAGTGTGTTTGAATAGGAATTTCCTATTGAAAGAACATCAGTTAAACTCATTTGATTGTATATTTAAAACATTGTGCCGCTAGTCATTCAAAAGTCACATTTACGAAAAGTGGCTGTGTTTTAAAGGCATTAAAACATTTCTAGTCAACAAAAACCTTTGGCCTTAAACCATTGCAAAACATCACAGGCAGCCCCGTGGTGCGTATTCCTGAAACTGTTAGTGTGAGCCATAATAAGATGAAGAGAAGAATGATAAATATCACAGATAGGCCCTGTTGTTAACCGTGTGTTTGGAGCAAAAACACCCTCCTCTTTTATGTGCTGTCAAACGTGAAGTTAAGCATTGCGAATCAGAGGCCAGATAAGCTAATTGGAAGCAATGCCTGCGATTTCCTTCAGCTGCAAGTGAGATGCGTCCTACCTAATTTCCATGAGGGGTGTGATCGGAGTGCTCCGACTGCAGTTAATTCACCGAAGGTGCGCACACACCCACTGAACAATGTGAAGCAATTAATTTCGCTCTCCATCCCACATCTGGTGCTCTACGGTGACTTTAGCATCGCCGCGTCAACCGCGCCGAGGCCCGGCAATTTCACACGTAGGGGACCCCCAATGAAACGTGAAGAGAATACGTGGCATTGTTAAATTGTTAAATTGCATTAAAGAGTTTAGAACAGAGAGGATGTGAATGTTCGATGCCCTCCACCGAAAAAAAACCCCTCAATAACAAACTCCAGTATGCTGAAATGCTCAGTGATAGTGAAACACTCTGTAATGTCCACAGGGGAACACAGAGCCTAATCAGAGAGAAACAATTCATTATGAGGCATGGGACGATTACAGAACCCACTCTGAGATTGGATGATATCAGAGAGTGCTGCAGAAGTCCAAAAGACAGTGAATCAAGGGGCAGATAGGTTGTTTTGTATAGCAGAGCTGCCCAATGTCCGTTCTGCAGAGCTGAAACACTTCTAGTTCATGTCTTGTCCTACAAACATGGCACTGATTCCACCAAGACAAATGTTTCTGCCCTGGCCTCACGGACAACACTGAGCTGCCTCAATGTGTGGTGTAGGCCTGTGCCCACATTGGTTTGGATTTGTCTCAATAGCCGTTCACTTACAACCTCAGAAGGGATATCTAGAGGTTAGAAAGAAAAATCAAGCCCGTCAAGGCCAAATTGTCTGTTTGGAAATTCAATTTTTGAATTGCCAGTAGTCAAGCGCACTTTTTAAAACTTGCTATTGACTTATTTATTCTGCCATCTAGTCTATATTTTCTGAGTAGTGTTTGTACCACTTCTCTCTTCTTTCATGTTGGCTTCCCCTCTCTTTCTTTTTATCTTTCTACCCATCTCTCTCCTCCACCCTTTCCACCTCCTCGCTCTCCATCTCTGTCTCCTCCCTCTCTCTCCATCTCTGTCTCCTCCCTCTCTCTCCATCTCTGTCTCCTCTAACCTCTTTCTCCATCTCTGTCTTCTCCAACCTCTTTCTCCATCTCTGTCTCCTCCAACCTCTCTCTCCATCTCTGTCTCCTCCCTCTCTCTCCATCTCTGTCTCCTCCACCCTCTTTCTCCATCTCTGTCTCCTCCCTCTCTCTCCATCTCTGTCTCCACCGATCCTCTCTCTCCATCTCTGTCTCCTCCAACCTCTCTCTCCATCTCTGTCTCCTCCACCTTCTTTCTCCATCTCTGTCTCCTCCAACCTCTCTCTCCATCTCTGTCTCCTCCAACCTCTTTCTCCATCTCTGTCTCCTCCACCCTCTTTCTCCATCTCTGTCTCCTCCCTCTCTCTCCATCTCTGTCTCCACCGATCCTCTCTCTCCATCTCTGTCTCCTCCAACCTCTCTCTCCATCTTTGTCTCCTCCAACCTCTCTCTCCATCTCTGTCTCCTCCAACCTCTCTCTCCATCTCTTTCTCCTCCAACCTCTCTCTCCATCTCTGTCTCCTCCAACCTCTCTCTCCATCTCTGTCTCCTCCACCCTCTTTCTCCATCTCTGTCTCCTCCCTCTCTCTCCATCTCTGTCTCCACCGATCCTCTCTCTCCATCTCTGTCTCCTCCAACCTCTCTCTCCATCTCTGTCTCCTCCACCTTCTTTCTCCATCTCTGTCTCCTCCAACCTCTCTCTCCATCTCTGTCTCCTCCAACCTCTTTCTCCATCTCTGTCTCCTCCACCCTCTTTCTCCATCTCTGTCTCCTCCCTCTCTCTCCATCTCTGTCTCCACCGATCCTCTCTCTCCATCTCTGTCTCCTCCAACCTCTCTCTCCATCTTTGTCTCCTCCAACCTCTCTCTCCATCTCTGTCTCCTCCAACCTCTTTCTCCATCTCTGTCTTCTCCAACCTCTTTCTCCATCTCTGTCTCCTCCAACCTCTCTCTCCATCTCTGTCTCCTCCAACCTCTCTCTCCATCTCTGTCTCCTCCCTCTCTCTCCATCTCTGTGTCGTCCTGTGTCCTGTGTCCTTTCTCTCTCTTTCCCTTTCTCTTTTTTCCCTCCCCTCCTCTCCATCAATCCCATGGTGCCAGTCACCCTGCTCTAGGGCTCTGGGGATATTTCAAGCATATCTGGGAAATCAATCTTACAGGAAACCGAAGGAAAACATGGAATGTCAATGAGCAATAACTATCAAGGCTGTCAGAGGTGGAGCTCAAAGGCCAGCCTGGGGGTTGTTTGGCCTGCCAGTGTCCCAGAGAGAAGCCTTGTCAGCTGGGCTCTCCGCTCCCACCCCATAACCCCCACTACACACCCACTCACCCACTCACAAACCAGCATGTAAGTCTGCAAGAACACATACATACATACACATGCACATGCACACTCCAGCTTGGAGTTGACTAACCTCAAACACCCTTAGAGCCTATTGATTCAAAGCCCCCCCCCCCAATAGTGTCCATGGTGACCTGCAGCACTTGGCAACAGGGGATGGAGATATGGCTTGAAGAGGCCCGCTGTGACTACAGTGCCCCTGGTCTGACTGGTGTCACTGACATTCCGTTCTTTACATTTTGTCAAATGATGCCCATGGTTGACAGAGTAAATGCATATGATTCTTTGTGGTGCTTGAGGGACCTGTAGTCACCTGAATGAATCAGTATTTAGCTAAAGACAAACAGGATTTATCATCTGCAGTTTCACAAAAACACATCAGTTGTTTCTGCGTGGGGAAATTGTTGGGCCCAGATCAAAATGTCACAGAATAGTCTTTGTCTGCAGTGTTCTTGTTTCACATGCAAAAGGCAGACAGATGGTTTAATTGGCGCCATCTCATGTGTTAATGTCAGCCCACAAAACACACAGAACTGACCAAAAACCATCCAGGAAAGCCCGGGTGTGGTGAAGCCCCCGAAGGTAAGAGTGAGAGATGGATAGAAAGGTGAAAGAGAAAGGAGAGAGAAGGAGAGTTCAGGCATGGACAGACAAGTGAAGAGAAGCAGAAGACGATGGAACAAGATGTTGCGAATGACAGATCATCATGCCCAAGTAAACAAGGGGACTCTATCTGAGGCTGGCAACACACACACACACATACACATACACACATGAAAACCAAGACGCTGATATCCTCCTGTCACTCTGCTTTGTTATCTTGTACAGTATACAGTAATGTCTACCACTGGAAGAAAACAGGAGCCTTCACAGCTCAGTGAAGTCTGCTATTAATGACCATCTAAAGGTTTTTACCTTTTAACTTCCCTCATATGTATTTTCCCCTCCATCTTGGAACATGTTAAAATGTATCTTGTAATGAGTCTTGAATGTTACAGTATCTTGACACTTTTAACATGTTACAATGTATTATAATGTGTCTGGAACATTTTGCTGGATATTAGAATGAGTTTGGAACATATTAAAGCCTCTTGTAATGAATCTGGAACATATTATGGTATCTTTTAATGAGTCTAGACAATATTATGATATCTGGTAATGAGTCTGGAACATATTACAAAAATTCTAATGAGTCTGGAACATATTACAAACATTCTAATGAGTCTGGAACATATTACAATTTATTCTAATGAGTCTGGAACATATTACAATATATTCTAATGAGTCTGGAACATATTACAATATATTCTAATGAGTCTGGAACCTATTACGGTATCTGGTAATGAGTCTGGAACATATTACAATATATTGTAATAAGTCTGGAACATTTTACAATATATTGTAATGAGTCTGGAACATATTACAATATATTCTAATGAGTCTGGAACATATTACAATATATTCTAATGAGTCTGGAACCTATTACGGTATCTGGTAATGAGTCTGAAACATATTAGAATATATTGTAATAAGTCTCGAACACATTACAATATATAGTAATGAGTCTGGAACATATTACAAACATTCTAAATACAAGTTGAGAGAGAAGGACCACCCTGTCACTCATTATAATGACTCGAGCAGATGAATATTGAACATAGTTTAGTTCCTGTGAGGTGAATTAAACAGGATATGAGATCATAAAAGTGAGATTAATGTACAGCTCCTTAGTATGAGAGCCTGAATACAAGAAGTGACTAACAATGAACAATGTCCATATCTCACACTCATTGAGCACATGAGTGATCCACATGAGTGATCTGAGTTGTAGCCCATTTAGACACGATGATGTGGTCATTGGTGTAAATATGTACAGAGGAATTTGAGATGTTCAGCTTAAGATGAAGGCCAATATCTGAGTTTTGAGGGCCGTTCACAGGCTTGAAGTTGATTTGGTCAGATTATCCCTTGTCGAACCCCTGAGACATAAAGTGATCCATGAGTGTGGGTGATGGCAACGAGTGCGTGTTACAGGCTTTTGAGGAGATTACGACAGAGATCATTCCTGTTAGCCTGCCTTTATGTTGCTCAGTGGAAGGGAATAGCAAGATCAACAGTTAATACGCACTACAAACAACAGATGTGGTTAGTGATACTGAATGACTTCAAAATCAGATTGTCAGAGTTTCTGTCTGTGAAAGTACTACTGAAGATACAGTACATGTACGGTCTGCTCCCATGGTAATGGGAAATAACAAATATTGAGCTATACTGAATGTCAAGAAACTTATATACACTATACTCATGTATATATACAAAGCCATTAATGTCTAAACCGCTTGAAACAAAAGTGAGTACAACTCTAAGTGAAAATAATGTGTGGCCACCATCATTTTCCAGCACTGCCTTAACCCTATTGGGCATGCAGTTCACCAGAGCTTCACAGGTTACCACTGGAGTCCTCTTCCATTCCTCCATGACGACATCACGGAGCTGGTGGATGTTAGAGACCTTGTGCTCCTCCACCTTCCATTTGAGGATGCCCCACAGATGCTCAATAGGGTTTAGGTCTGGAGACATACTTGGCCAGTCCATCATCTTTACCCTCAGCTTCTTTAACAAGGCAGTGGTTATCTTGGAGATGTGTTTGGGGTTGTTATCATGTTGGAATACTGCCCTGTGGCCCAGTCTCCGAAGGGAGGGGATCATGCTCTGCTTCAGTATATCACAGTACATGTTGGCATTCATGGTTCCCTCAATGAACTGTAGCTCCACTCAACTTCTTTGGTAGACCATGGCGAGGCCTGTTCTAGGTGGAACCTGTCCTGTTAAACCGCTGAAAGGTCTTGGCCACTGTGCTGCAGCTCAATTTCAGGGTCTTGGCAATCTTCTTATAGCCTAGGCAATCTTTATGTAGAGCACCAATTAATTTTTTCAGATCTTCAGAGAGTTCTTTGCCATTAGGTGCCATGTTGAACTTCCAGTGACCAGTATGAGGGAGTGTGAGAGCGATAACACCAAATTTAACACACCTGCTCCCCATTCACACCTGAGACCTTGTACTTGTCCAACTATTATATACGAAAAGACCTACAGTAGGGAGAACAAGTATTTGATACACTGCCGATTTTGCAGGTTTTCCCACTTACAAAGCATTTAGAAGTCACATTTTTATCATAGGTACTCTTCAACTGTGAGTGACGGAATCTAAAACAAAAATCCAGAAAATCACATTGTATGATTTTTAAGTAATTAATTAGCATTTTATTGCATGCTTTGTAAGTAGGAAAATCTGCAAAATCGGCAGTGTATCAAATACTTGTTCTCCCTACTGTATCTGTGGCAAAACATCAGTGTAAATCACTAGTTCAACAGACCACCCAATAAATACCAAATATCAGACTAGGGTATTGGTTGTATTCAACGTCCTTTTTTATATATATCAATTCTGATCCACTGATTGATATTTTGCCATAAAATGAGAAACATTTTAGAATTAGGCTGATGGTGTGATTTAAAGGAGAGTAGCCTGTCATTTTGGCATTGAGTGTGGTTAATAATTATTATGCTATTGTCTCATTTAGCATAACAATGCAGTATTTTTTTTTCATGCATTATGGGTACGGAAAGATGGATCCCAGTTTCTCTGATTGAAAGGTTTAATGACGTGTAATGGGAAGGTCATTGATGCAAAGCTCTTTAATAAACTTCCTGAGATGGTGTTTGGGAGCATCTTTTCCTACTTGTGTCCCCTTCAAATTAGCTTTTGTATATAGCCACTTTGATATAAAATGCATTTATACAGCAAAAGACACATTCATACCTGTACTAGAAATTGTTCTTATTTCAGGAATATTCTGGAACAAGTCCTACTGTCCCCTCGCCTCCCAAATTAAACCACTGACTGTAGTTCTATCCATTTGGCTGGCGTCATGCCTTTGAAGTTAAAAGGTCATTTTCTAGGCCATTTTGTTCATGACTTCAAACAGCAAATATTAAAGCCTGGAGTATTTTAGACAAGATTGGCTCTTGAATTACAACCAGGCATGTTGAGCTTAGATGAAAACAGAGCTCCACTGAAGGTGGTTATACATTTTAAACACAGAAATGTTTTATGCAAAAAGGAGCTGGTCTTGGGTTCATGAACTCATGAAAGTCTATCAGCGTACCAGGACTTAGCACAAAAGCCTGTTGCCTCTGCCAGAAGGCAAAAAGCTTGTCAAGTTAATCTTCCAATAAGGTAACTACTGTTATCATACATTAAAATCCACACAAAAAAAATACATGAATAGACCACAAAAATCAACAAACTTAGTCTCTAAATTTGAACTTCTTGAAACTTAAAGAAGGTAGTCAATAAGTGCAGCATGAAGGGTATCACAGATTTGGAAAGATATTGTAGAATAATAGTCTAAGATTCCCTCAATGTGTTTCCCATTCTCATAAAACAGAAACAATTATAATATTGTAACAAAATATTAATAAAAAGGGGTGCCATATACTGTAAACACTTTTTTTGAAAATATATTATTTGTCTATACAATCTCTTACCCTTAACAAAAAGTATAAAATTATGTTTCAAGGTATTTGAGCAGACAACTTAGGTGGAGCTCAGTATTTGTGTTGTTTCATTATGAAGACAGTGTTTAATGCTTTTCTGGGGGCCAATCATTTGGAGGTGACTTCCTGCAGAGTTTCAACCTTTCATTGGTCATATAGACATTACGGCAGATTGTGATGTCGTGGGTCTGTGACCGCCCACGCCCAATCATGTTTATACCTTGGATATCTCTAACGAATGGAGTCTGCAGCGTAACCACGGCACTGTGAAGCTTGTCTCTTACAATAGGCCTCCTCCACGTTCACTGCCAATTACACCACACAAAAAACCGCACGGCCGTGTATGCACCCAACACGAGACATCCACTTCCCAACAACGCAGACACAAGGAGATGCTTCAGCGGCTCCGTGAGCATGTTAAGACCAGTGGGTGGAACTAAAACCGGGCTAACAACAGATACGCCATGCTAGGGTAGTGGCTACATTCACCGCGCTGTTAGAGACAGTCTAATGTTCATTGATCTGGGCGCAGGGTGATGATTCATCGCCTGGGGCTGAGGAACTGAGCTTAACCGACCTGGATGCGGTCGGCATGGTGCACTGGGGCGGAGGACTGAAAGACGCCGCAATGTGACTGAGACGCTGCACTGTGGAATAAGACAGGGGCGTGACAGTGGAAGAATCAAACAAGCATGAGGCGAGGAGATCAAGTGTGGAAGCAAACTGTGCGCCGGGGTCCTGACCCCCCTAGGCGTCGGCCACGCTGTCCACACGACCCTGTCAAACAGTTAAATTACCTCTGTTCAACCAGCGAAGACAACTGCAATACATTTCTTATTCAAAATGATTCCCTGGCAAGAGGTGAAAGCAGTCCAGTGGTAACAGGTGGCAGGGAAGAACATGTTTAAACATTTAAATACTTATAGACAACCAGAACAGTTTTACCATTTAAATACTTAAAAGTAACTAGAAACATTTTTACCATTTAAATACTTAAAAATAACCAGAATATTTATAACACTTAAAGGCTTGAAAATGTCCAGTGTAGATAATGTAGTGTTTCTGTGTCTACCCAGACAAAAAAAATAATTCTGTGAGATTATCAGTGTTTTAAAGCCTGGAACACAAGCAATCAAACAGAATTTCATCATTCCCTAACAACTGAAAACCCATTCAACTGCCGTAGGCTCAAATCACACAAACTCACTTTCTGCATGTACATACATTCAGTCTCTGCCTTGGCACTCCCAATCTCCTTCTTGCACAGTTTGATGGGATGTTATTCTAGGCACGCTGTGACTTGATTCATTGGATTTATGTGGAAGCAGCAGCACTCTACATTGTCCTATATAGTCAAATGTCTTGTCTAGGAGGATGAAGTGTATCATGTCATGGTATCATTGGCCAGACGTCGGCCTCTCTCAGCTCTCTCGCTCTATTGGAAGCTTCCCGTGACCCGGTGTCACAGTGTTTGCTGGCAGCACGAACAGCATGCATCCATCCATACACATATACTGACAGCATAACCTGCTCACTGAGGTGCAGACTACCAGACACACACACACACACGTTACACCCACACACACACACACACACGTTTACTTAGTTATCTGAGTGGGGATACAGAAGTCAATTATGTTAAAAAAAAATCCTACTTTTATTAATCCCTAACCTGATGCTAACCCTATCCTTAACCTCAATAACCTCATATTTATGATATACTAAAACGTAATGCCTAACACTAAACCGAACTGCTATTGCCTATAGCTCTAACACTTAGTTCACTTATTTCTTACCCTAACTTAATAGGGTAATTATACCTTTTCCCTGAATCATAAAAAGGCTGCATTCAAACCAGGGACAGGACAAATGTCCCAAATAGTCAACTTTTGTCAGATTTAAAAACACAGTTTAAGGAAATGTTTATCCCTGTTATAAAATTAAATCCAAAACACACACGTTGGCTTTACTATCAAAGTGAGGACCAGCAATCTAGTACCATTAAAAAAAGAACCCCTAACTTTAACCCTAACCTCAACATCAATAACCTTACCTTTATTTCTACAAATAAAGGTAAGGTTATTAACAAAGCCATAACTCCTAAACCTAAACTGTAATTCTAAACATAATTTCAAACCATAACCCTGATTCTAACCCTAGCCAAAATCTAAATCCCTGATGAAGTTTGATGAAGCTTCTTTTTAAGATGAAAACCAACAAAATGACCTCAAGAAGCTCATCCATCATAGATAATAAAACAGGAACCCAAACACATACACAAACACACACACATACACACACACACACACACACACACACGCTTACCTCCTTGAGAAGTTGATTTTGGAATATTAGTTTTTGTTCGTTACCTGAACCTGTAGAGGCAACCTGGAGGCTGGTGGAAGATAGAGTCTCCAGTTGGCAAACAGTTATACTGCCCACGGTCAACAGATAGATGGACAGGTCACAGGGAGATCAAGGACCAGACTTAGCAAGAGAGAAGAGCCAAGTCTGCCTCACTGTCTACCCACCCGGCGTAGTTATACCCCGTCTGTTTGAGGTACATTGACTACTTAGTGATATTACACACACACACATAAACACATTCATGCTCAGACCACCTTCACTGCAGGGTTTGTGTAAACTCACCATGCAGAAGCAGGTCGCTGCATTAAACACAAGCATATGCTAGCTAGCAGTCTTACCATGATCTTGCACACAGCACTTCACTAGAGTGGGCTTCAGCACGCTACGCTAGATGTGCATCAAAGTAGGCTAAGGTGGGCTAAGCTAGTTAGCGTGATTCCGTGGCTACATTGGCCCATGCTAGCAGAAGGCTAAGCTAGGCTAATGTAGGCCTCCTGCAGTCATTGGTGTGAGAGACCATTTTCACAGTTCACACCCGACCTGCTAATGACTGATGTTTTATTCACGCTCTCTGTTGATTGTGCAGGCAGGGGGTCAACCAATCATACGGGCTGCTAATGCTAATGTGGTGTAAGTAGCAGGGATAATCGGTAACCTGGCAATGAACAATATGACCTTTAAGGGACAGTTCTGAATGGAGGGGAGAGTCTAAATTGTTATTTATTTTGTTATTTGAACTATCCCCATAGCCAGACAAACTTACTTGAGAAAAAGCCCTGGGTTCTCCTAGGTGATGCAGCCATCTTATAACCTATGAGTCAAACCCCAAAGTGTGGACCTTCAGGTTCATTTGTGCCAAGCTAGGTCTGTGTAAAATGTGTGACATTAGTCTTTCCTTCATTCGCTAGCCAAAAAGGAAATGTCCATCGGTGACCGGTGCTTTCAAAGATGGCTGTCAGTATTGAATCAATAAGGCTTTGGGTAGTTTCTGTTATCTCTCTGCAACTGCACATCCAACTGAAATCATCAGGTAAGTCCTCAGATGCCTTGAACCCCAAAGCTTTGTGGTTGGAGGAGTAGTGTGAAAAAAGTAGAATGGCTTGGCGTGGATCGCTGTTGGGAGAGCATGCTGCAATTTTCAATTCTCCCACAATCCATTGGGAGTTGTGGTTATGAGTCAGCCTCATGAAGCCAGTGGAAATGTACAAGAAAGTGTGATAAATCGAGAACAGAAATGAAATCAATGAAATAAAATGGCCTGGCTTTGGGTAATCAAAAGGTGCATCTGTATGAAGTAAGCTGTTTCACAAGGCAAATTAGTCTTAACTAAATGACCAAAAACATACATTATTTACAGCATCGTCATACATTTTATTAACATTCATTATCATACTGCATTCTGTGTAATCTATTTTCTCTTTAGGGCTAACGTTAATTGCCACTGGGAGATTAGTCTTTTCGGTGTTTGTAACAGGCTCTAATGCATTTCAGTATGAAACATGTTGCATTCCTCTGTCCTCATTGGTCTAGAAGCTGTCCTGGAGATCGTACTGCATTTTCTGACCCACTACACATCCTTCCCCTGTGGATGAATTCAGCCTCTCCCTGTCTCACACGATATCCACACTCATCCAGGAAAGTCCAACGTGGCCCAACATGACAAACTTCCTCTACTGGATCTGATCATTTTGTGGCAAAAGACAAAAAGTACATAAATATACACATAGAGAGAGAGGTTGGAGTGGGGTTAAGGCCATATCCAGGCTTAGTTAAATGTTCTCCGGGCAGAAAGAGACAGCGATAGAGTTGGTGCCAAACAAGCATTATTGATGTGGTTAATTAGAGAGCTAGCCTTACAGTGGGGACTGACACATCGCACTCAGAGCTCATCACGCCCGCCGGGCCGGTGCTAGGCTCTGTTCACGACGAGTGTCGTGTGCTTGTCTCCTCTCATACCGTGTCTGTCCCCACATGTGAGTCTGTTCCAGCCAACACCCAGACCCAGTCCAAGTCGCCAGACACCCTCCAAGCCGTAGCCTTATTCTCATTCAAAGCTGCACTGACAAAGACCCCATGAGCGTGCACCCTCTTACTGGGTGGAGGATTGGGGAAAAATGTGTTTGTGAGGAAGGGGAGCCCCCACACAGCTCAGTCTTTGTCCATCTCTCTCTTTACGTGGTCCTCCCACTCCTCTCTGGCCACGTTGAGCCACGTTGCCTCACAATGAGCCACTCCGTCATC
Organism: Esox lucius; assembly: GCF_011004845.1. Taxonomy (NCBI): domain Eukaryota; kingdom Metazoa; phylum Chordata; class Actinopteri; order Esociformes; family Esocidae; genus Esox; species Esox lucius. The sequence continues at coordinate 31,078,067 of NC_047570.1, read as the reverse complement.
TCTTTAGGTCTGGATCTTTGTCCAGGACCAGATGGGTTTAAACCCCCTGATCATTTTCTCTTTCCCCTATGACACTCCAGGAATTACTTCCTCAGATCAACCTCCCACCCCCCTTGGTCCTGCTTTACCCAGGGTTCTATAGAGATTAGGGGTGCAGCGGGTGTAAATCCGGTGCCCCCCCCCCCACAGATCTCTTTCTCCCTCTCTCAACTTCTTTCTTTTTCTATCTCTCTATCTCTCTCTCTATCTCTCTCTCTCCATCTCTGTTAGCCTACCTCTCTCTTGCATGTTTCTACTGGTTTGTATGAAAAGGAAAACCTACTCAGCGAATGCCGTCTGAGGATTGATCACGGGCATGGATGCCATTGTTGCGTCTCCTCCAGGTTAATCCTTCATTAATTAAGCCTTCATTTCATACACTGGTTGGCTGATGGACATTGAAGTTTGAAGCGGAAATCCATAGATGGTGTGAAACGTGTGAAACTACAACAACAAAGATGTTACTTAAAAAACAACTACTCTTATCATGACATAAGACCAACAGGTAGAGGCCAAATGCCGGAGGCACATCTTGAGAATTTATTCAATAACAACAGTAAGAAAACTGACGGTGAAAAGTGGCAGTTTCTCCCTTTACGGTTTTTCACTTATATGGACTCTGAGTCCTTACTACCACGGTTCCACACACTTGGAGTTTTTTTATTTGAGTTTTTCTTGAGGGGAACATGTAAAAATGTTGTACTGCTACAGCATGTCAAGAGACAGTTGACTCCATTACATTGTTGTTGCCAACTCCCAGCAGGGGGCACTAGTGTTCTGCTGCTGATAGAAATGTGTACCAGCCACACACAGCTCATAAGATCCCGAAAATCACGTGTCTGATTTAATATTTATGTATGTAGTTATATGGCTCACATATACTCTTTTAGTTTATAGGATGTAAGATGGGATTGCCTTGTATTAACATACAGACTTGAATTTAACATTAAAAGGAGTGCCTAGGTTAATTATAAAAAAAAGGTTATACGTTTTACTATCTTATCATTAAACCATTTTTGTATTAAATATAATGAATAAGTTCAATTATCATTAATCAAATATAATTTAAAACAACAAGAAATGTTGGCAGCAGTTCTATTTTTTGGAATTATAATGATCATAGGAGTCAGTATAGGTTAGGACAAACTGACATTTAATCACAAGAAAATAGGCACATAGGTTGACGAATGGGAACATGACTCCCATCTCTCATAAAGTGGATTAATTTAATTATGCTATAAAATATTCAACTCAGCGAATTCATTTTTTAATAAGCTTTTATTGTCAATTAATGCATATACTTATAATTAACTATACACATTTGAATGTATTAATTACAACACATGTTTTGTTGCTGTTATTCTGTGTGTACAGTAAAATATTATAGCAATAATTTGAATATTTCAAGAGGTTTGAAAATCTGTCTACAATGGATCAATTGCAAAATGACTAACCTCTGAAGTTATGAACTCGGTGTCAACACATACACACACATAAAACATGTATGTGTCACATAATTACAATTACTATTACTCATATTACTGAACTAGCTATACTTAGTACTCACTACTTCAAAACATTATTAATGATTCAACTGATTCGAGTATTGAGAAATGCAGGGGCAGTAGCTGTAGTGCCAGTATTAAATGACAGTAGTTTTAGTGTCCTTATTGAAAGACAGTAGTTGTAGTGTTGAGTATTTAAGGACAGTTGTTGTAGTATTCACTGTTTTGGGACAGTAGTTGTAGTATTCAGTATTGTGGGACAGTAGTTGTAATATTCAGTATTGTGGGACAGTAGTTGTTGTCTTCAGTATTTTGGGACAGTAGTTGTAATATTCAGTATTGTGGGACAGTTGTTGTAGGATTCAGTACTCAGAGATAGTAGTTGTAATATTCTGTATTGTGGGACAGTAGTTGTAGTATTCAGTATTGTGGGACAGTAGTTGTTGTCTTCAGTATTTTGGGACAGTAGTTGTTGTCTTCAGTATTTTGGGACAGTTGTTGTAGGATTCAGTACTCAGAGATAGTAGTTGTAATATTCTGTATTGTGGGACAGTAGTTGTAGTATTCAGTACTCAGAGATAGTGGTTGTAGTGTCCAGCATAGAGTTGGTCTGACACACTTTTTCTCTGCAGTTTCACCCCGAGGCACAGAGCTAATTAGGGAGGGACTCTAGTTTTATTTACTGTCAGCTCCTCCTGGCCCCAGGGACTCTTTGTGTATTTATGTGTATGTGTGTGTGTATGTGTGTGTGTGTGTGTATTTTCCTACCACTCTCATCCTCCCCTCTCTCTGTAAGAGCGTCCTCAGTCACACCAGTTTAGTATGGCCCTGCCGTTTTGCCCACATTCAGCCGGCGGCTCGGGGTGGCTGTAGTGCTGTGCATTACACATTAAGCACACAGCTCCTCTTCAATTGCTACAATAACGGGAGAGGCAGCTAAAGCCCTATGGGAACAACTGTAATCACTGTGCCCTTAATATGCTGCTGATACAGTATACTGTGGCAATAGAGATGTGGTTGTGGTGTCTCGCTGTTTGTTTTATTTACAATTGGACATCACTTTCCACACTAATGACATAACAGCCCTTGCATTATGTCATCGCCCTTGTCCTTGCGATATTTTCACAAAATGTGTACTGTAAGTATAACAAATAATTGTGAATTATTACCCTTGTGAGGTTCTTCAGAAAAGAGACGAAGAGGAGTATCCTGTAGGTCTGGCACTGCCTTCACTGGTATATATATATCATTAAATGTACTCTCCATGACCCAGTTGTCCCACCTAGCTGGCTTAAGGTGACGGTAAGTCGCTCTGGGTAACAGTTTCTGCAAAATGTTAAAGTGTAAACCCCTGCAAGTTATTTAGGGAACTGGAGTGTACAGAATAGGGCTAACCCTAACCCAAGTCCATAGGGGCTAGAGAACTGGAGTGTACAGAATAGGGCTAACCCTAACCCAAGCCCATAGGGGCTAGAGAACTGGAGTGTACAGAATAGGGCTAACCCTAACCCAAGTCCATAGGGGCTAGAGAACTGGAGTGTACAGAATAGGGCTAACCCTAACCCAAGTCCATAGGGGCTAGAGAACTGGAGTGTACAGAATAGGGCTAACCCTAACCCAAGCCCATAGGGGCTAGAGAACTGGAGTGTACAGAATAGGGCTAACCCTAACCCAAGTCCATAGGGGCTAGAGAACTGGAGTGTACAGAATAGGGCTAACCCTAACCCAAGTCCATAGGGGCTAGAGAACTGGAGTGTACAGAATAGGGCTAACCCTAACCCAAGTCCATAGGGGCTAGAGAACTGGAGTGTACAGAATAGGGCTAACCCTAACCCAAGTCCATAGGGGCTAGAGAACTGGAGTGTACAGAATAGGGCTAACCCTAACCCAAGTCCATAGGGGCTAGAGAACTGGAGTGTACAGAATAGGGCTAACCCTAACCCAAGTCCATAGGGGCTAGAGAACTGGAGTGTACAGAATAGGGCTAACCCTAACCCAAGTCCATAGGGGCTAGAGAACTGGAGTGTACAGAATAGGGCTAACCCTAACCCAAGTCCATAGGGGCTAGAGAACTGGAGTGTACAGAATAGGGCTAACCCTAACCCAAGTCCATAGGGGCTAGAGAACTGGAGTGTACAGAATAGGGCTAACCCTAACCCAAGTCCATATGGGCTAGAGAACTGGAGGGATTTTGAAAAGAAAACAAATGTGAACCTGATGAGGAACAGGGTTGGTGTCAGTTGAAATAGAACTCAGCCAATATAGGACGTATATGGAAATTCAGTAATTGAAAAACAGGCATTAATTTCCAAGAGAGAGATTTCTTTTACATATTATGATTTTAGATATTTATTTTACATTCTAATCACTTTCTTCAGTACAGGGACTGTTAATTAGAATTTACCTTATTCTTGATGGGTTACAAAACATGTAAAACTTTACTACAAACATAACTCAAAACAAAATCAATGTTGCGACCAGAAAAACTGTAAACAGACAAAATATTAACAAATATTTATCATTTTTCAGCTCTTCTGTCACATTTGTATGCCTGTTTTTTTCTCTCTTATAAGTGTGGACATCCCATTTCTCCTGCTTGTTGGAAATGACAGGAGCATAACTCGCCCCTACTGAGCACAACAGTACCCAGGCAGTAGGCTCTCTCCAGGCCTCTCAGTAGGCCCCTCAGTCAGCTTTCTGTAGGCCCCTCAGTGGGCTCTCAGTTGACCTCTTCAGTAGGCTCTCTGCAGGCCCCTCACATAGGCTCTCTATAGGCCCCTTAGTATGCTCTCTATAGGCCCCTTAGTAGGCACTCTGTAGGCCCCTCAGTAGGCTCTCTGTAGGGCTCCACTCTGGTTCCACTTTTTGGTGACAGCGCTGCCATAGAGAGCACACACCATGACTCCGAAAGCCTCATCCAGCCATTGTGCAGATGTCAGTCAAAGATTCAGATGTCAAAGGAAAGACAGACATAAAACGGCAGACAGGCAGATAAATACAGGGAACTAATGGATGGTTGTTTTCCACTGTGATGGCGCTGTAGGTTTTGACCCACCCAGCAAGGTGTGGCCCTAACAGCTGTGGTCACCGTGGTGATTTCACCCAAAGAAATTACACACTCTAAGGTGTGTGTGTTTATGCGTGTGTGTGTGTGTGTGTGTGTGTGTACTGACTATGTGTTTTCCCATAGTTCAAGAGCATCTGGTTGCAGTGGTGGCGTCACAAGGCTACTTGTTTCTACCACACTGTCAGTGTAACCTTTCCATTCAAGCTGGACATGTTGTCATCTCCCGTCTAAGTTGTTTTGGTGACTTCCCCAAAGAGCTTGACATGCTGATCACTTCATTCCCAGATCATGGCTCACCACTCAAATAATTCAGTGACTTCAACCTTCCAACATCTGCCTTTGAGTTGTTCCTTTCCAATACTTTGTCCCCTCTTTTGACCTCAACCTTTCCTTGTCCACTCCGACTCACAAAGCAGGCAACGCACTAGATCCAATCGTTACTCGATGCTGTCTTCCAACGATTCTCACCACTACACCACTCCAGTCATGTGATCACTTTGTTGTCTCATTCTATCTTTCTCTTTCCTCCAACCCTACCCTATCAGCCTCCAGTGTTTTACGCTGCTGCAACACTTCCCCTCATCCCAACTGCTCTCTCCTCAATCCTATCATCTCTCCTATCTTCGAAATCACAGTGTCCTCCTCCCAGAGTGCCATAAACATTGGTGTGATCCTCAGCAACAAGCTCTCTTTCTCTGCTAACATCAAGGCAGTGACTCCAGTGGCTCCTGCAGGTTCGTCCTCTAAAACATTCGTAGAGTCCGACCTTAGCTCACTCAGGACGCAGCACAGGTACTTGTCCAGGCACTTGTCATTTCACATTGGGACTACTCCAACTCAGTCTTGGTGGGGATCACGGCATATGCAACCAAACCCTGCAACTCATTCACAACGCTGCAGCCCACCTGAAGTTCAATCTTCCCAGGTTCTATGTCGTCCTGACTCTTCAACCTCTACACTGGCTTCCTGTGGAAGCTCAAATCCCCTTCTAGGCTGTGGTTCATCCTAATGGAGTAACAAGAGGAGCTTCTCCTCACTGCCTTTCAGACAATGCTCAAACTATACATCCCTACCCAGGCTCTTTGTTCAGCCATATCTTGGCTCTAGGCTCTCCTATCCGGTTGGGGCTGTTCCTGAACTCTTCAGTTTCCTGGCATCTCAATGGTGGAACCAGCTTCCCTTGGAGTCTAGGATAGCGGAGTCTCAACGTACTTTCAAAAACAACTGAAAACGAACATATTAAGAGGGGGGGGATAAAACATACATAAAAGTATTTATAGTGGAGTAGGAGAACTGACCCTACTCCCCCGGCACAATAATATAGCAGGGTAAGACCTTGGGGCTGAGACAGGGGGGTCTGGTGACACTGTGGCCCTATCCAGGGGAGGCCCAACAGGCAGGAAATCAATCCACCCACATTGCCAAGCATCAACCAAAGGGACACCCACCAACTGCAACCTCCATGAATGCTCCCGATTTGGGCGTTCATTGTGGTAAGAATCAGACCGGCTTGAATGAAGCACGTTTCCATATGTTGTGGAGTTGCTGCCATGAGGCAAAGCCATAGTTGTGATTTGATGGAACCAGCTTCCCTTGGAGTCTAGGATAGCGGAGTCTCAACCTACTTTCAAAAACAACTGAAAACACACTTTTTCATACTTAAAAAACTCACATTTTCTGTGGAAAAAGTGATTTTTTTAAGTATGAACAAATAATTTTTTGGTTGTCTTTTAATTTTTTTTAATGTTTATTATTTTTATGGTCTTCTGTCCGGCACTTACCTTTGCCAGTGACAAATTAACTGATTAACATGCACTTACTGCTACACTGCGTGACTGTTTCACCAAGCTCTTTTAAAATGTATGGACATCCTGTATGTTGTTCCAGATCAGAGCACCTACTAAACAACTGAAATGTGAATAAAAATATAGGGTCTCTGCAGATGATTACCATCAAACAGTGAGTTACGAGACCACAGCAGAGGGACGTCTATCATTTCCCATCATGCCTCCAGAAACAATGGGAGGCTGAGAACCTTGCCACATCAGCTCACACACTGACCAGGATGGACAATGTCTGTAATTAAACAGAAGGGAAAGAGTGTGTGTGTGTGTGAGAGAGAGAGAGAGAGAGAGAGAGAGAGTATGAGAGCGAAAGTGAGAAAGACAAAAAGAAATAGAGACAGACAGACAGGAGGAGAGACAGACACTGGATAGAGGAACACTGTGATAGAGAGATAGACTGACATAGAGAGAGAGAAAGGGAAAGAGAGACAGGGCCTGATGGAGAGACTGGTGGGAGTGTGTATGGTTAAGGAGAGAAAGAAAGAGGACAAAGGACAAAGGGAGGTAGCCCAGGAGGAAAGATATGAGAAAAGAGAAAGGGACGTTACAAAGATGTCCACTGACTCCATCTGCAAGGGGGACAAAGACATCTACTGGTTACTTACTGAGGCGGTATTGATCAAGGTTAAATGGAAGTTCTGACATCAGAGGCCAGGCAGAACTGAGGGATGGTTCTATTGCAACAAAAGCCAATGTAATCTCCCTCTCTCTGTTTCTCATTAGTAAGTAGCAACGGATTGATTCAGTTGATCTTAAGAGGACAGGCTCAAACAGATCCCCCCTGAAAACATGAAACTTCACCCAATTGTGGAGCTTTGCACTTTAAGGTCTCCACTGACCCAATGCAGTTGATTAACGAACGGCGCAAGGGCAGGACCGGAGGCAGGGTCGGGTTTCTGTGACAACGGATTCATTTTCGTCATGTTCCACCTAAGTCTGGCTTGTGTATTATGTATCCACTAGACCTAAATGTAACCCTAATTCTAACACTATGCCCAAATGCACGTTTTACCCTAAACCATGGTTGGATGGGACCGTCTTTGTCACGTCTCGCTCTAGCTACTCCTTGTGTTCAGGTCGGCCATAAGTAATGTATTTGGGGGAATGCATTACCTCAATGTGCGTGTGATATCAATCAATCAATCAAATGTATTTCTAAAGCCCTTTTTACATCAGCAGTTGTCACAAAGTGCTTTTACAAAACACCCGGCCTTAAACCCCAAGGAGCAAACAAAAACAGTGCTGAATTTTAGTGGCTAGGAAAAACTCCATAATAAGGCTGAAATTTAGGAAGAAACCTAGAGAGGAACCCGGCTCAGAGGGGTGACCAGTCCTCTTCTGGCTGTGCTGGGTGAGATATTAAAGGGGGGGGATGAAACATACAAGGATTTATAGTGGAGTAGGAGAACTGACCCTACTCCCCCGGCACAATAATATAGCAGCGTAAGACCTTGGGGCTGAGACAGGGGGGTCCGGTGACACTGTGGCCCTATCCAGGGAAGGCCCAACAGGCAGGAAATCAATCCACCCACATTGCCAAGCATCAACCAAAGGGACACCCACCAACTGCAACCTCCATGAATGCTCCCGATTTGGGCGTTCATTGTGGTAAGAATCAGACCGGCTTGAATGAAGCACGTTTCTATATGTTGTGGAGTTGCTGCCATGAGGCAAAGCCATAGTTGTGATTTGGACATCACAAAATAAATCAAAACTTAACCCCTAATACCTAAACCCTAAATTAACCCCAATCCTGACACTAAACTAACACTGTAACAATCCTTCTGGTGACCATTGTAATAGGTATTACTATCTTTGTGTGGACCTTTTGGTTCCTACAGGTACAATAAAACTAGAATCAGACACAAATTTACACACACACACAAACAGTTACAGGCTTAAAAACCTACATGCCAGTGCATGGGTGTTTCTCAGTATCTTGATTCCTGGGGGACAGTGTGACAATTCCCTAGGACTTCCCCAGGACACTGATTGAGGAGGAGAGGAGCATAGATCTGGACTCACTCTGGACAGAAAGAGGGAGACATTCGGACATATGCTCAGGGACTCCTGAGGCAATCACAGGAGAAATGAAAGAGAGCGTAAGAGAAAGAAAAAGAAAGAATATTTTTTTCTTCTTCTGTTTATTATTGTTTAACTAATTGCTCTGCTGACAGTATTGTTTATTGTTATTACTTTAATTATGTTATATTGTAAATTAAATGCCTAATTATTCCCAGAGTACACATTAGCAATATGTACATTGTCAAGTCATGCCAGCAAAGCAATTTGAATTTGAAAGAGTGCAAAAAAAGACTGAGAGAGAAAGGAATAAAGAGGGAGTGAGGGAGAGAGAGAGAGAGAGAAAGTAAGAAAGAGGGAGTGAGGGAGAAAGAGAGAAAGAGAGAGAGAAATGAATAAAGAAGGAGTGAGGAAGAGAGAAAGAGAGAAAAAAAGAAAGGAAGAAAGAGGGAGTGAGGAGAGAGAGATGCAGAACTCCATGTAGAATTCAACAAGAGCATCCTGGTCCAGAGAAAAACTCCAAACGACGCCTGCAGAGCAGAGTTAGGCCAATTCCCCCTTCTGATTAATATACAAAAAAGAGTCACCAAATGTTATAATCATTTTAAAACAAACCACCCCCACTCCTACCACTAAAAAGCCCTCCAATGCCAGGAGGAAACCACAGAGAAGAGCCCCTCAGCCAGCTGATTCTAAAACTAAGTTCACAATCCAATACCAACCCACTAAAACAGCAGGACAGCACTCAGAAAATCTGGCCCAGTCAAATAATTTCAAAACAAAAGGAAAATGATATCACCTATTGGAAAAATACCACAAAAAATCTAAGCGAACTTCAATGCTATTTGGCCCTAAACAGACAGTATACAGTAGCAGACTATCTGACCACTTTGACTGATAGGAAACTTAGAAAAACACTGACTATGTACAGACTCAGTGAACACAACCTGACCGTACAAACAGGTCGTCACAGACAGAACTGGCTACCCAGAGAGGACAGGTTGTGCTCCCTCTGCCCAGATAGAGAGGTAGAGACAGAGCAACACTTTCTCCTAAACTGCAAAAACTATGTTGATATACGAGAAATATTTTTTACCCAAAATTTAAAACCAAAATGTAATACTTTAAAAGGACAACAGAAACTTGGAACATACAGCTTATTCTAGGAGAAACCCAGTTGTGCTATATTAGTGGCAAAATATGTAGCTTCCTGACACACCCGAAGGGACAATCAACTTAATAAAGTATCAGGATAATGAATCTACAGTCATACCTGTATCCTTTCCCCAACTTACTTTATAATGTATCAGGATAATGAATCTATAGTACTAACTAAATCCTTCCTCCTACTTATTTAATAATGTATCAGGATAATGAATCTACAGTAATAGCTGAATCCTTCCCCCTACTTACTTAATAATGTATCAGGATAATGAATCTACAGTAATACCTGAATCCTTCCCCCTACTTACTTAATAATGTATCAGGATAATGAATCTACAGTAATACTTGTATCTTTCTCCCTACTTACTTAATAATGTATCAGGATAATGAATCTACAGTAGTACCTGTATCCTTCCCCCTACTTACTTAATAATGTATCAGGATAATGAATCTACAGTAATACTTGTATCTTTCCCCCTACTTACTTAATAACGTATCAGGATAATGAATCTACAGTAATACCTGAATCCTTCCCCCTACTTACTTAATAATGTATCAGGATAATGAATCTACAGTAATACCTGAATCCTTCCCCCTACTTACTTAATAATGTATCAGGATAATGAATCTACAGTAATACCTGAATCCTTCCCCCTACTTACTTAATAATGTATCAGGATAATGAATCTACAGTAATACCTGAATCCTTCCTCCTACTTACTTGACGTAACCACGTAACTATGATCGTTGTTGTTCACTGTTCTGTTTTAATGTATTCATTTTTGTTTGTTTGTTTTGCCTATAATTTATATATATATATATATATATATATATATATATATATATATATATATATATATATTGATGTTTGCTTTGGCAATGTGTGTAGGAACACATTCCATGCCAATAAAGCAATTTGAATTGAAAGAGAGAGAGAAAGAGAGCAAGAAAAAGAGTGCAAGACAGTGAGACAGGAACACAGCGACATTTAAGAAAAGGCGCTATGGCCATTCCAGAATCAGCCCCCTCATGTCCCACTTTGTTCAAAAGCACTTTCTACAACTTTGTTCCTTTTAAATTATTGTACTCAAATAAAAAAAGAATCGGTCTCCAGTCACATCATCCATCACCGGTCTGTATGGTTCTGCAGGGCTGTACTGAACTAACTGAGCATCAGTGGAAGCTTGCCAGCTTCAGTGACAGCTGAATTTACCCTGAACACTCTTTTCAATGGCTGTGTTTGTTTGTATACATGTGTGTGTGTGTGTGTGTGTACTCCGACATCCCCCATTCCCTTTCCTTCATCATCCCTCTTTATCTAACAGTATTTTAAATAATGCCCATTGGGCTGGGAGTCACCTGGGTTTCATCACAGGACAAATATGAAAGGGGGAGAAAAAATAAAGAACGAGAAGGAGAATCAAGGAGGGAGATGGACATACAGTACGAACAACCCCCCCCTACACACACATGTAAAGGGCTACGCAGATGCACTCTTGGTGAGGAGGAGAGAAAGAGGGAGTCTTTGCATGGATGACCCAGTTGGGCTTGTGCCAGTTAGGAAGAGCCTGGAGCCAAGGCACAGACCTGGAGACAAGCAGGCACACAATCACACACACAGACACACACACACGCACACAAACACACACACCATCTGGTCCTGTGCCTTTTAATAAATGGAGCAAGGCAACAGACAGAGGCGTTTCCCGTCAGACCGCCAGAGTTTGGAAGAACAGTAAACAAGGCAACAGGAAACACGTTGTCCCCCACCAAAGAATACAGTGACCCCTTTAGGCCATTTAAGATATTGCCTGTAAGTAATGATTTTCTAATAATTGTTTTAGCGACAGGCCCCCTGGCGCCAATCAATATGGAATGCATCATACCAATAGCAAGACGTGTCAGTCACCTACAGCATGTTAATTCCAAAGTGGGCCTTATGGTGTTTCAGACACAAGACAAGATCCTGAGAAAATGGTGCCCAGGTCGTATTTCTGAGCATTTGCACCAAATTTCACCACACTGAATCAAAAGGATGAAGAGATACAAATACGTCCCAGTTATAGCCACTGTGATGAATGTTCCTGCAAAGTCTCGAGTCTTTGTTTTGACATGAAATGATGTAAGTATTGATGTGCCAGGCCAAGCCATGTTATAACGGTTTTAAGGTCATTAGCAGCCATGTTATTTAAGGTACTAATCAGCCCGATACAGCATTCACCCAAGGTTTTGTCATTACCAGGCCAGTGAATCCTGAAATGTCAGGTGTGTGTTGGACTTACGGGAGGACGTAGACAAATCCACAGACCACTTCGTCATTTAATCATGGGGGACAATAAACACAACAAATAGCAGAGAACAGTAATTAAACTCCAAGCCGCAGAGCAACTCTACCTAAACAGCGTTCTATCATCATCATAGGTATACACACCCCCGCTCTTTATTCCCCCTCCGTTCTCTCTCTTTCCATCTCTGTCTTTCTTTCTCTCTCGCTCCCCTGCAGTGTACTGAAGTCCTTCTGACTTTTGATCCTGACATCTGTGTCTTGCAGGAATGTCTGTGCTCTCTCTGCCCTTTGATGTAGTTCCAGGAGCTAATGGAATGTGAAAGAGACAGACGGGCACCTCGTCTGAAAAACATTGCACTCTCTCCCTTCTGTTCGCTTGTGTGTGTGTGTGTGTGTGTTGGCCCATGCACACCTACACAGCTAGCCAGCAATCATCTTAGCATCCCCATGTAAAATTACAGAGATAAGAAAGAAACACAGACAGCCTTCACAGCTCATTCAGTACATCTGACTCTGAATGTATCTCATCAGGAAAACAACACTGTCACCCTACAGTACCTACCTGTACATTATCATAATGCTGCATGATTTAAGACAACAAAAGGGCAGCGCTGTTGGTTACAACTGGCTTGTTGTTTTTGGTTACAAAGGCCTGTTGTTTTGGATCACAACTGGCACGTTGATTTTGGTTACAACTGGCCCGTTGTTTTTGGTTACAAGAGTCTGTTGTTTTTGGTTACAACTGGGATGATGTTTTTGGTTACAAGGGCCTGTTGTTTTTACAACTGGCCCATTTTTTCTGGTTATAACTGGCTTGTTGTTTTTGGTTATAACTAGCCTGTTGTTTTTGGTTACAAGAAGCTGTTGTTTTAGTTGCAACTGGGATGTTGTTTTTGGTTTCAGCTGGCAGGTTGTTTTTAGTGACAACTGGCATGTTGTTTTTGGTTACAAGGTACTGTTGTTTTTGGTTACAGCTGGGACGTTGTTTTTGGTTACAATCAGGTTGTTGTTTTTGGTTACAATCAGGTTGTTGTTTTTGGTTACAATCAGGTTGTTGTTTTTGGTTACAACAGGCCTGTTGTTTATGGTTACAACTGAGAGGTTGTCTTGGGTTACAACTGGCCTGTTGTTGTTTTTGGTTACAATTGTCCTGTCATTTGTGGTTACAACTGGCCTGTTGTTTTTGGTTTCAACTGTACCAATGTGTTTAGTTAAAACTGGGACAGTGTTTTTAATTTCAAATGTGCAACTGAGAAGTTGTTTTTTGGTACCAACTGGCCCGTTGGTTTTGGTTTCAACTAGGCCATTGTCTATCCATCCCTTCTCTTTCCCTCATTCTATCACTGCTTCATTTTATGTCTCTTCACTCATGCCTCTCTCTCGCTGTAAGGTATCTGAGAGAGCCAGGAAGGAGAGCATTTACACATTACTAATCTGACTTCTAACCCGGCTTAACTCAGTGAGACATCAAAGGACTGACGCCCCATTGATCCTGGCGAGGCGGGATGTAGGATAGACTGGATAAACAGGGTGGATGTAGGATAGACTGGATACACAGGGTGGATGTAGGATAGATTGGATACACAGGATGGATGGAGGATAGACTGGATACACAGGGTGGATGGAGGATTGACTGGATACACAGGGTGGATGGAGGATAGACTGGATACACAGGGTGGATGGAGGATTGACTGGATACACAGGGTGGATGTAGGATTGACTGGATACACAGGGTGGATGTAGGATAGACTGGATACACAGGGTGGATGGAGGATAGACTGGATACACAGGGTGGATGTAGGATAGATTGGATACACAGGGTGGATGTAGGATAGACTGGATACACAGGGTGGATGTAGGATTGACTGGATACACAGGGTGGATGTAGGATAGACTGGATACACAGGGTGGATGGAGGATAGACTGGATACACAGGGTGGATGTAGGATAGACTGGATACACAGGGTGGATGTAGGATAGACTGGATACACAGGGTGGATGGAGGATAGACTGGATACATAGGGTGGATGGTGGATAGACTGGATACACAGGGTGGATGGAGGATAGACTGGATACACAGGGTGGATGTAGGATAGATTGGATACACAGGGTGGATGGAGGATAGACGGGATACACAGGGTGGATGTAGGAGAGGGGGATAAGGGAGAGGAAGAAGAGGAGGTAGGGAAGGGGAAAGAGAAGAGGGGGACAGAGGAACAGATGAGGAAGGAGAGGGGAGAGAGAAGATGAAGTAAAGGGGGAAAGAGGGAGAGAAGAGGAATGAGATGAGGAAGAAGATAAGACACAGCTGAGATATCTGTATGATCCCGTGATGGCTGTCTGAGTAGATGTGAACTCTTCAAAGCCAGACTTGTGATGAAGCTTGATTTAGCCCCCAGACACATTTTTTTGAGCTAATAGTTGGCAGACCAGAACATGATTAGGAAAATAGTAGCTTAATTCATATGCCCTGCACCATACAGAGACCTCCATAAGTATTGGGAAGGGCTGCGATGCTCTACAGATTGTCTACAAACTAAAAGTAACGTTTTAACTATCCCTGTCCCTTACCCTAACCTTAACGTTTATCCTAACCCAAATCTTAACTCTCCCCCTGAACCTTCTTCTAAACCTTACCCTAACCTTAACAAGCAGTTGCTTATCAACAGTTTGTTGAATGTGTGTTGACAATATTACCACCTATAGAATATCAACAGAAGGAAATTGGAACTCCCAAAATAAAATGTAACCAAATAAAAAAAAAATCTTTAAACATTTTGAATATGGGGAAAAATAACACAATTTCACTCTTTATTTCTGTTTCAACACGTTTTACCTACTAAGAATAATATCATTTTCAAGTCTTATTGCAGCCTTTTTTAACTGTGGCTTGTTTTGTGGAGTTTCTGGCTTAAGTGTCCTCTTCAGCATGTGAAATGTTTAATCAGATTTAAATCAGGAAATAGACTTGGCCAGTCTCAAACTTTCCACTTTTGTCCCCTGATGAACTTCCTTGTTGTATTGCCAGTGTGTTTTGGGTAATTTTCCTGTTGCATTGTGAAGCCCAATAAGTCTGGTGCCATTTCCTTGGTGCTTCTGTACACTACTGAGTTCATTCTGCTGCTGTCATCATTAATTACATCATCAATAAGAAATGAGTGAGCCCATTCCAAAGATAACCATGTATGCCCAGGCAAAGACACCACCTCCACCATACTTGACAAACTTTGCCTTCCCATCACCTTGGTTAAGGTTCACTTTTTTGTTAGCCTTTTTCAGGGAAGTTCCAAACTGTTGATTTGGCTATGCCCAAGTCATCCACATTGTGCTCTGGTTCTAATTGAGTTCCTCTTCTGTTTTAGCATCGAAACTTGGACATAAAGAGTGCTCCCTAGTGTTCATGTTGGATTATGCCTATTGACATACTTTGCAGACTCCAAAGGCAAAAGCAAAGGTTAGAGCTGAGACTACACATTCACATCTCTTTTATGTGTGAACTATCAATGGAGCGGGAAACACCTGATCAGTTAGAAATATCTGTGAGCCAAATATCCCAATACTGAAGCTCACAGGAACTCTAACAGTGCTGATATTCTTAGTTAATAAAACATGTTGGAAATGGACAGAAATAAAATATAAAAAGTTGACATTCTGTACCTTTGCCTCATATTCATATTTTAATCATGTTTTCAGATGCTTTGAGTGTATAGCAATTTTTTACTTTACATTACAAGTCCTTTGCTAAACTAGGCCTAGTTTCCCTTTTTAAAAAGTGAACAGCTGAACCTTTTTGGCCGTACCCTCATGGAATACAGAATGCAACGGCTCAGCCTTAGAAAAACATGGAGATGAAGTTAAGACATCACGGCATTCTTCTGGTTGAAGGGGCATTATGCAGACTTTTTTGCAAGACAATGTCCATGATGTGTCTGCAGTAATGGTGGAGATGTATTGTTTCACAACATTTACTCACCGGTAATTATTGTTGATGCATACAAATGATTGTGGCCACTTCTAAAAAACAGAATTTCTGTTGGTCAAATTAAATGCATCATCTTTTGCATTTAATGTCTAAAAAGACACGTGATTATTTCTCCTACAACAAGCAATGGCAGTCATTTTGTCTTTTTTGTTGCAAGCAAGACAACAAATACTGAAGAGTTTTGGGAATCACTGTCCGATTTAAATAACCTTTGAAATGTTGTAAATATCGCAGAAGTTGGTCTACTAAAGATTTACTGGCCAGTCTGAGATGTGTCTTTTTCTTTGCAACTCTGCCTAGAAGGCCAGCATCCTGAAATCGCCACTTCCCTGTTGACGTTGAGACTGTGGTGTTTTGCGGGTCAACTTGGATTAGCAAACACAACGTGCCATTGGAACAGGAGTGATGGTTGCTGATCGCTGGCTCTGTACGCCTCTGCTGATATTACATTGAAATCCTGCTGTTTCCAGCTGCAGTAGTTATTTACAACTTTAACATTGTCTACACTGTACTTCTGATCAAATTGATGATATTTTAACGGACAAAAACAAGGACATTTATAAGTGACCCCAATCTTGAACGCTAGTGTACATTAACAATGTCATTAGAGGGCTCTTTTCACATCAGCAGTTGTCACATGGTGCTTATATGATGACTAAAATACAGTTAATGATCAAGTTGGGACCTTCCATCAGGACAGAGATGTCCGTTACATTTGAAACATTACGGTTGTCCCGAATTGGACGGATACAGTAGTTATTGTTGTGTTTTTAGGACATTTATTATAGCTACTTGATTCCTTCCTTGTCAAAATATATTTGATAAGCCATTGGTCTATTGTGACTATGGTCCATTACGTAGTCACAATGTAATGGACTGTTTCGCTGTTGTATCACTGTATTGTCCATTTGACCCGTGAATACAGTAGCGTGAAACAATGTCGTCACACAAATAAAATAGAAAATCTGCATCTAGGAACCCATCAGAAATGCACAACCTCAGTCTGTTTGCTCAATGAAGAGATAATTAACGTAATTAATATCAACAATGTCCTCCATATGTTGACATCTATGGCTCCCCATCACTACCAAAGCAAGTCATTAAAATGCTATGAATCCAGTTAGATGTTCCCTCTAGTTTCTAATAAACGTACTCATTAAGAATTGTGGGTCATTTTGAAATACTTAGAATACCTTGTTTTTGTCCTGGTGAGGCCTAGCCAGCTAACTAAGGACATAGAGTACATTTCAATCAGAACATGAACATATCTGGATTGGGATGAATGTAGGCAAAGTAAAATTAGCCCATAATAAATGTAGAAAATTGGACAAGGTCTTCCTGGCATTAATTGTCATCTTATGAGTACGGTTCATTAAATTACAATTAAAGAGTTTGACTAAATCCATCCCCTGTTCACTGGGGTATGCAGGCTTTGTGCCCTTCTTGCTTTGCTGTATAAATAATGTGCAAAACGACAGCGCGTGTGTGTCTAGGAGCTATTAATACTGTATAAGATGGATCCAGGGAGGCTTTTTGGCTGAGACGTTGTCACAGGTTTTACTCTATTAACATGTCTGTCTATTTTTCACCTTGAACGCACATGGTGGTCATGAAAATTATATAAATTCACATCAAGTGAAGAGCAGCGCTGAAACAAAGGAGGTATAATTTGAGCCAAATAGAATGTTGGTAACATGAATAATTATTCAGGATGTAAATGTGGAATATTATTGAATATATCTCCATTCAAAGTTCTTTGTGGTTCACGGTTTGCCCCACATTTTATACTGTGTTTGAATGCATCAGGGACATCTATGCAAGACAGCCTCCAGCCAACATCTGCTTCCACATGTACGCTTATGCACATACACCCACACATGTACATACACCCACACACTTACATGCGCCAACAACACATGTACATAGGTAAGCTCACATGCATGCACACACACACACACACATATACAAACAGAAAGACAGAGGGAGACAAAGACTGTGTGTGTGTGTGTGTGTGTGTGTGTGTGTGTGTGTGTGTGTGTGTGTGTGTGTGTTTAGAAAGGAGCGAGAGGATGTGATGAATGAATAAAACAGAAAATACACAGAGTAAGAGGAATACAGAGAGAAAGAGAAAACAGAGAAATTGGAGGAATACAGAGAGAAAGAGATGGAAAGACGATGGGAATGAGAGACAGAGACAGGACTTGGGTGGACAGACAGTGATTCCCCCAGGTGCATGTTGGGTAAGTCTTGGATAACGAGGAGTGACAGGGAACAGAAGGAGGCGATCTCCTCTCATGTCATATCCTCTCTTCTCGCTTCCTGCCCACTGTCAACAGGACTTTAACTGGTGTCTGCTAAACAGGCACGTCGAGGGCAACCAACGGAAGGGTTTCTCCAGTGACGCTGGTTGAGGGACGCTAATCTGGTGTGTGTACTGTTGCATTTAACATGGTGTTATTCGGCG
This sequence comes from Esox lucius, assembly GCF_011004845.1. Taxonomy (NCBI): domain Eukaryota; kingdom Metazoa; phylum Chordata; class Actinopteri; order Esociformes; family Esocidae; genus Esox; species Esox lucius. The sequence goes on along the minus strand of NC_047570.1, from coordinate 31,059,693 downwards.
TGTGTGTGTGTGTGTGTGTGTGTGGCCGTGCGTGGCGTGTGTCTTCCATCGTCCTGTGGGCACAGTAACAGGTTGTCGTCTAGGGTTACTCAATGAGAGACTGCCTCTAGCATCAGGAATCAAGCAGCCAGACTGTAGCATGCACATTAGTCCTGGTTACCCGGAAGTAAAATTCACGCAAACATTCTGTAATTTCCCTTTCTGCATCTTGGGGGGATGACGATGACAACTGTGATTTCCATTATACAAAGCAAGTGACGCCTCCTCCTTTGAAAAGGGAAACTCTAGGCCAAAAGCCTCCCTTCCTCTAATTCAGCATGTGTTTATCATCCAGTTACACGTCTGAAATCGCCGCCTCCGTTTAAGCAACACCTTCACAACATCCTGCTATTTCAACATTGCCAATGACAGATAGGGAGAACCACAATCTAGAAAGCGGCTCTGGTTGAAACCCCGGCCCTTCCAACCACGCCAGAGCGTCCACCAGCCTCAAGACCGCGCCGATCCCCCGGAGCGCTCACTGCACACCACATCTGTGCAGCAGGTCCAGCCTGGCTCTCCAGGAAGCCACCGATGAGCAGTGAGCCCCTGGACATCCCTGGTAACCACTCAACCCTGAACAAGCACCACTAAATGACCTCGTGAGGAGACGGGGGTATGGACAGACCACACAGACGAACCAGGCCGCAGGCAGCGCGCCCATCAAACTACTGGACGTCCCAATTACCCTTTCATTTAGTCTACTCTGTGTGTATTTTGTATTGTGTGTGTGCATGCGTGTGTGTGTGCGTGCGTGCGTGTTTGTCTTTGTGTGTGTGTGTGTGTGTGTGTGTGTGTGTGTGTGTGTGCGTGCGTGTGTGTGTGTGCGTGTGTCAGACAACCAGTTCCGTATCCAAACAACAAAGGTTATGTCCTGTCTGAGAAAGTGTATGTCATTTTCCCGGTTAGCGTGTGTGAAACTGTTACACTCCTCAGAGACATTGACCTGTGACTGTAAAAGAAAACACAGGGCCAAATCAGCATCATTGTCAATGTCTCTCTTCATAATCTGTCTTTACATAACAGGGAGATGTGAGTTTTAAGAAACATTAAAGTCCCACTCCGGAGGCTGGGCATGGGAGACTGGCACCCTGAGAGGATCTGGGTGATTCAACCCTCCAGGCTGCCATTAGAAGGCCATTATCTCCTAGGAAATGTGGGATATTGAGCATTCCCATTTGGGATTCTCCAGTGGATACATATAGCAGCGTTCCGGATCCTAAGCAAACATCTTGGTTTTCCCAGAACCTGGATGTTTCATTGGTGTACACTTGCCCATGGAAAAATGAAACGGACATGAACACGACCTGCTTGGCATTTAACCAATTTCTTGTCATGTTGTGCTTTTCCTATTTCCAGTGTTTTGTACAATTGGTCCAATACGTATATGCCCCATAACCCACCACCACCCTCAGACACACACACACACACACACGCAAAGATGAATGCCCCTCCACTCACCTCTAGCACCAGGGTTCCCATGGCAACAGGTCAAAACAGGTCCCACCTGAACAGGCCCTTCCGGGTTCACAGTTGGACCCTCCTCGCCTCGTCTCTTTCCATCCCTCTTCCTCTATCGAGTCACCCCCCCCCCCCCCCATCCCTTTATCTGTGTGACAGCAGATGAGCGCTGGTCGTCATGTGTCACGCTGCTTCTGTTGACCAGGTGGGTTCAAAGGGGAGGAGGATTAGGCAGTGGACCCACCTGGAGACTCACCTGATGCAACCATACTGCAGCCAGTCTCTAACAGATAAACACTCGCATGCACGCACGCACACACACACACACGCACGCACCTACTTCCAATGTTTTCCTAGTACCCAACAATGTAGCTGCAGTATCTGCAGGAACAATGCCCCGTTCCAAATCAGGACATTAAATACTGTGCTGTTATTGTTACGGGGGGCTAACGTCCCAAATTGTTTAGTAATCGGCAGAGCGCTGCACGAGTGATATCAAAACCCCACATGGAATCCTTCTGCCAGGAATCCTTCTGCCTCTAGGGGGCAGTGTTGCCATGTCAACTATCTACACTGGCAGGCTGAGGTTCCTGGCCACCCTATAACATGGACCCTCCAGTGATGTGACGTGCCAAACTGCCTTTATATGTGCTTCTGACCCAAATCGCCCGCACACCTTCTCATCCTGACGGGAGAACTGTGAACACAGCTAAAGGCTGATTATCGGAAACACCTTTTCTCTCCAGCAATACAACCTTTCTCTCTCCTCTGCTCCACTGCGCGCGCACACACACACACGCACAACCCTAAAAAAAACACACAAACACACACACAATGTACACACACACAAACAAGAACACACTGACAAGTGTCATTCGCACAAACCCAAAGCGTGGAGGGTAACCTGGCAATATTGTTAGTCCACATAACCATGAAATAGGGTATCTTCTGGAAAGATCTGCATGTTCTTTGTACAGTTTATTATATAGTATGTAGATATGTAACATATGTTCACAGTCAGATCACTCTGATGGCTTCTTCTTCTTTCTATAAGAGAATGCCAACATGGTCTTGGGCATTAGCCAACATTTCCATCTTTGCAACCTAAGGAGATGATTTTCGTACACGTTCATCAGACACCTAGATATGTAGAATATTAAGGACATAGGCTGTTGTCATATGAGTAGGTACTGTAATCTGTTGCCACTGACTCATGCTGGGACATGAATGTGCCACTGTGATACAGGCCATCACCACAGGACTCCATTCGATTTATTTGGGGTGTTTTTGACAGAGACAGGCAGGAGAAGATCCAGGAGAGAGTTTTCGGCTGAAAAAGCACTGGGGAAGATTTGAACCCATACTGCAGCAGTACATGACAACCAGCAGCTTATACCGCGGGAACCCCCCAAGACCACAAGCACACAGGAATTTCCCCCGCCAAGCACAAGATACCAGCCATTTACAGAGCCATTACTACTGATTCAAGAAATGCTCATTTTGACAACTGAGTGAATACTGTTCATATTGAGGTGTAGAAACGGTAGGCCTCAACCGGACTATATCATGTTAATGTTTCGTGTGATTCTCACAAAGTTTTCTCTGGTAAGAGGTTGCTGTTTTAAACTACCCAGCCCTGCAAACATTGACCAGAGAGATAGAGGGAAAGAGGAGGAGAGATGGAGAGTGAGGGGTGGAGATATGAGTAAAAGAGAGAGGGAAGAGATGGAGCGAGGGGAGAGAAAGAAAGGGAGAGGGACCGAGAGACAAGAAGAGAGAGAGAAGGAGGGAGCTAGTTTAGAAGACGGATGGGGGAAGGGAGAGAAACCGGGAGGGAGAAAAAGAAGGGTGAAGTTAGAAGAGAGGGAGAGAAGAGGAGTTGAATATGTTGCTGTGAGGCGAAAACATGTGACAGGAAGGACAACAGAGACACACAGTTAGACTGCAGAGAGATCGGAGAAGTGCATTGTGGGTGCCCATCGCTGTGACCAGCCGCTCCAACTCAGCCCAACTCACGTACCCACGGACCGTAGTTACAGCCATGCAAAGGCCACCCCAGAAACCCCTCACCCCCCATCCATAAAACAATACCCAAAATCACACACGGGCGCACTCTTTCAGCCACAGCCCTTCTTTCAATTCATCTCACCTGCGTTGTTCAGAGACTGCCGGACTTGGTCAGACACAAGCCCCCAGTGAGGGACCCTATCCTGGGTGGAGGTTAAGGACGTGTCTCTGGAGTAGCGAGGCTTGGCACAGTCAGCGTCCCGGGAGAGTGGGATCCTGGGAGGATTCAGCTCCCATCGAAGGCCCATAGAGCCCAGATATATCTACGAGAAAAAAGCTACTGGTTTGGGTATGAGACCTCCTCCCCACCCCCTCTGTCTGAAGGAGCGTTAGGTGCACCAGGAGGACACAGCCTCTCGCCGCGGGCCGCTGCCGGAGCACTGTGTCACCACGGTGTGTCCTGGCTGCCCTATCCTCTCATTCATCACAGATGATTTGGAACCAACCTTGCTTGAAACCTGCTTTTAGTCTGGGTTCGGCCAAGCGGGCAGACAGACGCATGATGCTGCTGTTATTGAGCCTTCAGGAACTTGTGTGTTTGTGCGCGTGTGTGTGTTTGTGTGTGTGTGTGTGTGTGTGAGAGAGAGAGAGAGAGAGAGAGAGAGAGAAAGTGAGAGAAAGAGGGTGTGAAATCAAAACGGACAAACACAAAGATTGTTGAAATCCAAGCTCAGTGTGTAATTGCCCATAGCGTTCTACTAAGGCCGCAGTGGAATGTTATCAACAGGACCACATTGTGCTGATGATCAGCTGGGGTACTGCTGCAAACGTCCAGGAGCCACGACAACATTCACAAATATTCTGTGTCCATGTAGAACGAAACCATTTAGCTGACTGGAGATCATGCCAGGAGATGAAATGACAGTATTTACCATGTAACGACCTCAGGACAATGCCAGCATAGGTGGGCTGTTTGGAGACCATACTCTTCTACAGAGCTCGCGCCTAGGCTGCTGGAGCACCTGATTGGCTAAAACATTTCAGTGCCATTAGATCCTTTTCTGAACGACCTCCAATGCGTTTTGTGCTGTTTAAACTGCACATCTCTCTGCCAAGCAAGGCTGTTCCCCTGTCAGAGCTCATTTAGGTAAACACTAACGTCTGTCTAGTGGAGCAGATTGACACGCACATGATTGAGGTACTTAGAAGAGGCCTCTCTCTGCAACACCCCCCCCCCTCCCAGTCACTCCATGCATTATATCTCTCTCTCACTCGTCATCACTCCCCTCTTTCTTTCACTCTCTCACTCTACTCACTCTGTTTATTCGTGACACTGCTCTTTCACACTGGTATTGTGTATGTATAATTTCTCCGGCTCCTCCGGAGAGCAGAGCACTCCTTCGCTCATCAAAGAGCACAGTACCCTGTCTTTCAGAGCTTTCTCCCTCTCTTCTCCGCTTGAAGACCGCAGCACGGTAGCCTAGCGTCTTTAAAGTGAGCAGTAAAAGACATATATTAAATATGCGTCCGCATCTTCTGCTCGGGTGAGTGGACTGAATCCGTATGAATGGCTAATGTGTTGCTGTGACAGGGAGCGGCGCTAAATTCACTCATTACGATATCTGCTTCATTGGCCATTAACACTGCAAGGAGCCACATCACGGGCCCAGCCGTCGCACACCAGGGTTAAATTGAGAGTGAAGACGAAGTGTGGCTGAGAAAGATAGTGTATTTCCAGGATATACCTAGAATAGGCAACAATACACGGGCAGAAGAAGCGAGAGAAAGAGAATGTAAACAAATGTTTCCCATGCCAATAAAGCCCTTTACATTGAATTGTGACCGGGGGAGAGAGAGAGAGAGAGTGAGAGAGAGATAGAGAAAGAAAGAAAATGAGAGTGCAAAAGAGAAAGAAAGAAGGATAAAGGGGTACCATAAAAGGGGTAAAGTGAGAGATGGAAAAAGACAATGTAAAGGAGGACGTGTGTGAACGGGTTCGAGGGAAGCATGGCAATGGAAGGTCCGGGTGACTTCTACTGTATGTACAGTACACAGCCACCTCCCTCCTCAGACAGACAGCCCTGCCTCAAACACGGTGACTCAACACATAGCCCCACAGATCAGAGCGGATCAGAGCACCATTACCACAGATGGCCCTTGACCAGGGGAAGGTCAGGTTGCTCATGTGCTTTCTCCTGGATGTTCTGCCTGAACCGATACAGCGGACGCTCCTCATTCGAGATCAGGTGACATCTGCTCACAGCTGATCCAGGAGGAGATGAGTTCAGTGGAAACCCAAGAGCAAGTTAGGAGCTGTTTTCTCTTCAAACCAGAAAACGCTGCAGGGCGCAGAATGTAATAATCTGGCTTTGACACCTGACACAAGTATGCACACACACGCACACACACACTCAGTCATGCACACGCACACCTGCCACATGTTAGAGATTGGCGCATATCAGTTACAGTCCATTGGACCTGTCAGTCATCTAACAGAGCAGCTGTCTGTTTTGTCTGTAACCTGTCTGCATTCCATGAGATGAACGGGGAACCTCTCTGACAAAATTGTCTCCAAGAATGACTGGGACAAATGTCAAGTCTGGGGTCAAGGGCCTTGTGGTGTTCCCTGATCACATGACCCGAACCTGGCGACGCCACGTCCAGTAGTTCTGTGGGGTCTTACCTCTTCGGGATTTAATGTACAGAACCACAAGGTTTGTGGGTCAACACTCAGGTGATAATTTCAGAGGGCGAGGGGAAATCTAGTATGAATTAGTTACTGCATTAACAAAACGAACTAATGCAATACTGATTAACTTAATATATGAATTCAAATATATGAGTCTCATTAAGCAGAGCTATGGTCATAACCACGCAGAATGCGTGGAGTCAGACGTGACGAGGCAGGAAGTGCGGCCTCGTTACGTTGCTGCTGTCTTTCGGACCGGGAGAGAACCCAGGAGGTTCTGTCAGGGATACAGAGACCCATTAGAGACACAAACAAACATGTACACACATTCCCCAAATGCACACAGCACACGTGTGGCGTTCATTCAAAGACACACAGTTTCGACAAGACACCCCGCGCTACTGTCCCACACCCACGTCAGTGCTTGGATCACACACTGTCAAACCGTGTTAGCTCAAAGGGCATACACTGGAAAACCAAGAGTGACAGGTGACTCTCCCAAAACACACACACACCTATCGCAACTCTCACACAGGTCACACACACAACGGCCTGCATGCGTGCCTGCACTCACAGCGTACAGACAACACGCCACACCAAACTAAATTACCTGGAGGGTTTTTGGGTACGAGATATCTCCAGGTCGTATCTGCTGATCACAGAAAGTGTAATATTAGGGGACTGCTGGCAGCAGTGCCAACATCACCAGAGAACCCTGACATGACAGCGCTAACATCACCAGGAAACCATGACATGACAGTACCAACATCACCATAAAACCATAATATGGTAGTGCCAACATCACCAGAGAACCATAACTTGGCAGGGCCAACATCACCAGAGAACCATAACTTGGCAGGGCCAACATCACCAGAGAACCATAACTTGGCAGGGCCAACATCACCAGAGAACCATAACTTGGCAGGGCCAACATCACCAGAGAACCATAACTTGGCAGGGCCAACATCACCAGAGAACCATAACTTGGCAGGGCCAACATCACCAGAGAACCATAACTTGGCAGGGCCAACATCACCAGAGAACCATAACTTGGCAGGGCCAACATCACCAGAGAACCATAACTTGGCAGGGCCAACATCACCAGAGAACCATAACTTGGCAGGGCCAACATCACCAGAGAACCATAACTTGGCAGGGCCAACATCACCAGAGAACCCTAACTTGGCAGGGCCAACATCACCAGAGAACCATAACTTGGCAGGGCCAACATCACCAGAGAACCATAACTTGGCAGGGCCAACATCACCAGAGAACCATAACTTGGCAGGGCCAACATCACCAGAGAACCATAACTTGGCAGGGCCAACATCACCAGAGAACCATAACTTGGCAGGGCCAACATCACCAGAGAACCATAACTTGGCAGGGCCAACATCACCAGAGAACCATAACTTGGCAGGGCCAACATCACCAGAGAACCATAACTTGGCAGGGCCAACATCACCAGAGAACCATAACTTGGCAGGGCCAACATCACCAGAGAACCATAACTTGGCAGGGCCAACATCACCAGAGAACCATAACTTGGCAGGGCCAACATCACCAGAGAACCCTAACTTGGCAGGGCCAACATCACCAGAGAACCATAACTTGGCAGGGCCAACATCACCAGAGAACCATAACTTGGCAGGGCCAACATCACCAGAGAACCATAACTTGGCAGGGCCAACATCACCAGAGAACCATAACTTGGCAGGGCCAACATCACCAGAGAACCATAACTTGGCAGGGCCAACATCACCAGAGAACCATAACTTGGCAGGGCCAACATCACCAGAGAACCATAACTTGGCAGGGCCAACATCACCAGAGAACCATAACTTGGCAGGGCCAACATCACCAGAGAACCATAACTTGGCAGGGCCAACATCACCAGAGAACCATAACTTGGCAGGGCATGTCAACATAGAGAACCAGATTTAGGTCAAAGACAGAAAACAAAAAGATATGTTCACAGAAAGACATACATAGACAGACAGTCTGAACAAAAACAGACAGACAAACACAGACCGAGAGATAGACCAAACAAAAACAGATAGACACATTCAAAGATAGACATATAGACAAACCTACAGAAAGACATATATACAGAAAGACAGACTGAACAAAAGCAGACAGAAATACATAGACAGACAGACAGACACAGCGACACACTCAGACAGTTACACAGACAGATATCTTTCAAATACTTCCAAGCCCTATGAGGAGCTGTTTTCGGAACAGTAGGCTGTAGGAATAGGTCATCTTGCTCATCAAGAATATTAAAGGCTGTGAAGGATTGTCTTTGTGGAGATGTCAAAGTTGACATGAATCCTGTTTACTTTTCTCCATGGTCTCTGTTGACACACACAGGGCAAGGGGACCCCTATTCAAACCCTCTCTAAGCCCCCTCCGAAGGGGAGAGGAGGGGCACATTCTCTGCCAAGGCTCTGTGGAAGCCCTCGTGTAGATAAAAGCAGCCAGCAGGGGAGGAAACTGAAAGGCACCGGGCCAGAAGCTTACTGTCACTGTTAGACCCTTTACTCTACTCTCGTTCAATGGCCCTCTCTCTTTTCTGTAAATGCCTGGTTAAAATCTCACTTTTAAAAGTCAATGTTGTGTTTAATCATGCCCAAATAATAGTGTTGACTTGTCCGATACTTGAACTTTTAAAAAAGGTCAAAAGGATGACTTGGCATTTAAACCGGCAAATCATCATTCTAGGGTACGAGGATTGGACCAGTAATGACTCTCAGTTGGTGTTTTTACTCTTCACATTAAGTTCTATTTGTTAATTTCATGTCTCATCTCCCCATTGCACTTGTAACCTCACTCTTAACCTAGAGTGGAGCTATTGTGTCTATACACAGTCTTTATCTTGTTTTTAAGTATTTATTTATATATATTTAGTTACAGATGGTGCTGTTGCAGGAGTTACTGTACTGGTAGAGTGGGCTACTAAATACTCAAATGTAAATAGTTAATGGGTTTCACAATGTGCTAGGGTTGGTTTGATTTGATTTGCTTTACACTGTAATTATAGTCTCTGACCACTGCCTGTGGTGGAGCTGTTCTTTTCTTTGTCAGTGGAAGAACACACCGTTCTGTGGTGTTTGACCTCTGACCTGGAGAGGAAGTAGGCCTTCTTTGAGAAGAGGAGGGTTTTTTGATGAGCACAAGGTGGGAGAAATTGTTGGTGTTGCAGGTTCTACAAAGATTTTTCTTGAATTTGAAAAGAACTAGTGTATAATAGTGAATATGTAGCGTTAAACAGGACAGTGTCACCTGCTAATCACATGCTAACACTAGCACGCTGCAAAACACACAATTTACATGTTGCTGTACCTAGTAGCCCACTCTACCAGCGCAGTAAACCCTTTACTATATATATTTATATACATTGTATAAATATTTTATTAATATGGATTGCCAATGCTTACAAATTAATTACCAAGGCTACTAAGTTGTGTATTGACTGCTACGTGAGCATAACAAAACAATTTTGAAAAGTGAAAAGAAAACCAGGGGGCTTGAGGGATGCAGTCACCGCCTTGCCATGCAGCGACACCACTGAGGCAAGGACTCAGTCGGCAGCACACTGACAGAGCCAACTGGCTTGTGGCCATTTGGAGTGGAAGTTGTTGTGCTCCTCCAACGGCTTGCTGTAGGTTGGGTACCTGCAAGCCCAATGTACATGAGTGTGTCATCAAATATTTCCTGTTCGACAAGCAGTGTGCATAAAACCAGAATTTCTAGGCCGGATGTGCACTGGAGGAAGCATCTCAATCCTCGACTCTCCCAAACCTGTTCTGGATGCGTGGCATTGATAGAATGCCATGATTGGACGTTGCAAAATTGTCAGGGGGGAAAGTCTATAGGTTGAACCTGAAATGATCGGTTATTGTTTCTCACCCTGATTTAAGTGAAGCTTAATGTATATTCTATTGTTAAAGACTGGGAACATGTATGGTGAATGTGCTGGGACATGGATGAAACCCCATCAATCACAGCTCACTAGGAATAAATACGTTTTAATGGGTCAGTAATCTCCTGCTTGTAGGGTTATTTGGGAGGAAATTATAAAAAGAAAAAACTTGGATGAGAATTTTCTATACACAACACATCTTGTTTCTCTCCTACTCCACTCCACAAATCAAAAATAATAAAAAATTAACAATTGTTTATCTCTAATATCTAATTAGTAATTACCAGAATTGTAATTACATCGCTGTGCAGTGGCATAAACCAAACAGCCATCATGGGAAAGTACCACACTCCTTGGCAGTTAAATTTGTTCAGAACCAACCAAGAGTGCTTAAAACCACAGGAGGAAGAGGTGTTCAATGGAATTGTTTTGCCTGCATGTTTACCATTCCAAACTAATAACTAAAGGCCAAAAACATTTGAAAATGAATTCCATACCATACCATCTTCTTCCGCTTCATCCGGGGCCGGGTCGCGGGGGCAGCAGTCTAAGCAGGGAAAAATGAATTCCTTGAGACTGATTTGAACTCATTCACTTTATTAGTGTTCTAGGATCTTGAGTTTAGAGGTTAGGAAGGTGAAGAGTAAGGAAGATGGTTGGGTATAGAATATAAAGGTAACAAGTTAAAGACTACAGTTATTGTGTTTCTCTCTATAACTGGATTACAACAAAGCAGTCAATGTCACATCATATTCTCCTGTTTGACTTTCTCATAGAGTGAAAAGAAAGGCTTAGACTTCTAAAAATTAAAAACTCAAGTCTGCCCTAAATCATCAAAAGGTAGCATCTCCTTTTTAATTTCCGCGACCCATTCCAGCCCCTCGGGTGTTGGAAGCCCAGAGCTTCAGAGGGACTTGGGGAGACCGATAAACACTCATCCTGAAAATGGCAGGCAAGTTTAGAGGGCAAGGAGTGTTTTTTTGGAAGATGTCACTGAACCCCTGGGAGACCAGAGAGCCAACACTGTGCATGTCCTTTTAAGCCTGCTATTAATGAGACATCACTCTGCCATCCTGACCGCCCGGAAAAGTAGCTAGCAGGAGGCACCATGTCAACGTGTGTGTGTGTGTGTGCTCGGTTTTCTGACAACATTTTGTTTTCTTAATATCCACCCTAATGTTGAGTTCCTGTGTAGACATGACAAGCACATTTTTGCAAACAGCCACAATATTAGATGGGTAGGACAATAAATACAAACCTTCAGTTAATGAAGAAATATCGTCTAAGTTGAAAAGATAACGTCTTATTACTCACAGTCTGAGGACCATGTCAGATTTTTTATATGTGGAAACTTAAATGTCATATACATAAAAAAATGCATTTGGCCTTTATTTCTGGCTCACCATAACTGGGTAAATCCACGGGCTCCAGGAAGGTAGCCTATTATTAAGGGTTAAATTTGAGTGTTCAGACTTGTCTCACCTGTGGCAATTGTCCTCAACATGAGCATATTCCGTTTTGGGACAATCTTAATGTTAATAGAAGCACAGACGCGGTCAAAATACACATCAAGCTGTGATGTAGGGTTTGGCTGACTGGCACTATTTGATAATTTCACCACTATACGAACAGCTGATTTCTTACAGTTATGAAGCTTAACAAAGGCATTCAAATGTGATTTAAACATGACCACTCAGGGCTGTTTGTGAGTGGCGTATGACCATGGCACACTTGTCTTCTCTGACTGGGTAAGCAGGAAATGATCCAAATCCCCAACTTTTTATTGAAACAACAAAACATGGAAGACCTATCCGTGAATAGTAACAGTAGCCAACTTTAAGGTTGTATTTGTTTGTGTATGAACAGCTGCGTAGATAACCATCACATTGTACCTCGTAAAAAACAGCTGATTAGTGAATGTGCACACTACGTTCTCGGCGCCGGTACATTGCCAGCAGCCCACCAATGCAGTGTGTTAATGTCACCCAACGGCCCATGATGAGTTCTTTATGGATGAGGGCAATGTTACATTTGGTCAAACGGCAGATATGAATCGGAAAGGATCAAGGCCCGTGCTGTCACCACTCTGTCAAGTCCATCACAACTTCACCTGTGACCTAATTGCTGAGTCCTCGGAGGACCAGAGGATTAGCGATGAGTTGAATGGCTATTTTATGGTGAACATGAGGAACTGAATCTCACTGGGGGAAAAGCTGTTAGTTTTGCTGCCTGATGTACATATTGTTCTTTCACTCGAAACCACAATTCGAGTAATTCGTTCTTCATCGTTTGGAAGGACATATTCTCCTAGTTACACTTGAACCAAGAGTCGTTTGGGAGGACAGGTTCTCCTACTTGATCCAAGAGTCGTTTGGAAGGACATATTCTCCTAGTTACACTTGAACTAGGGGTGGTGGAATGCCCATCACTACACAGAATGTAAACCATTGCTTTACTACAACCAGTTAACTATTCTATCAATATTTCCACTGTTATTTCTCTCTTAATACGTTTAACCAACATAAAAATATCCCAACACATTGAACAAACAAATGGTCTATAGACAAATCATTTCACCAACACTTCCTCTCTCTGTCTCTTAAGGAACCTGTCATGATGTTTTTATACGACATGACTAAAAATCTGTTCATGGAACAGTGATTTAGGTGAAGAACAGGATCATTTCCACCTCAATAGCCTTTTCACATTCTTGATTTACGCGCTCACTTCTTTCAACGACATTTTTCTCTCCAACACTTTTTTCAATGTCTAGTGCTCTTTATCTCTCCTTCTAACTTTCCCACTCTTTGTGTCTGGATCTCTCCATCTTTCTCTGTCTTTCCAGCACAGTTTGTTTTCCTTTTGCTCTGTTCTTTTCCACAGCTTTTTTTTTCATGCCAACATACAGTATGTTGTGGGCAAGCTAAGAGCTTTTAACACTTTCCAGGAATGTCAGCCAAATGCATTGTATACAGAACATCCCACAATCCACCTTAGAACCCCTAAAGCTAGGAGTCGATCTAAGCCTCATTCTTACCCTTACTCTCTCTGTCTGAGGATGTTGTCCACTCTGACCCTTTTAGGTAAATTGAATCAATTGCCTTCCATCAGTCTTGTGTTAAATGTGGCAGAAGAGGTTTTAATTCACTAAGCTGGTTTTTAATTAGCAAGGTCTTGAAGTAGGCCTGAGAGAGTTTGATGGGGTTTTTCCTCTCCCTGAGTGGACCCTGTTAATGCCCTCCCTAACCACCTTTGCAACTGAACCTGGACATCCGTGGTCACTGAGTTGTTTGGACTCTCTGCCCTCTAAAGCTACTTCAGCTGACAGACACTTTTTAATAGAGGAGCAAAGCGCTTTGGAGTCCGGGGAATGAATGGAGCGCACTCTTCACATCGGCAGAGATGCCGAGTCCCAAGCCCAACAACACCCTTAATGACCACATCTCTCCACCCAGGCATGGGGTCCATGTTTGGCTTGTACCAGGGCTGATATCCCCCCCATCCTTTCAAGCCCACCCGTTTTGACAAAGTGAAAACAGCAACAAAAACACAAACAAAAACCTCCCCTCCAAAAGGCCCAGCACGCACAGCCAACCAAGACGTTCTAAAAGTAATTGCTCGAAATGATTAGTCGAGTCGGGCCATTCTCCCCTGTTACCTCTGAATTGGAAATATAATTGCAGTGGACAGTAATTGGCCAGCCGGAGCCTGTTGGTTATTGTAGTTCGCTGCGGCCCGGTGCATCATTACTCAGCCTTGGACACGGTTTAGCTTTTGAACTACAGTGACTGAAGAGGAACACAAACACACACGCACGCAATGCTCTGCTTCCCCGTGCCAGCACTCCATCACCGCTTGGCCCCGTGCCAGCAATAAGGATCTAAGTTTTTTTCCATCCTGACCTCTCCAGCGCCTGTCCTCCCCGCCCTGCTCTACCCCAGGGGCAGATACAGGACCCATTATGGGCCGAAGCAGAGCAGCATCCTCTAACAAAGGGAGCGCGCAACGCGAATAATACAGACGGGACATTACAGAGAGGAGAGAGGAAAGAAATAGAACGACAAAGAGAGAGAGAAGAGGCGTGAAAGAGAAGAAGGAAAATACAGTGAGATAGAGACAAAAACAGCAGAAAGAGGAGAAATGAGAGTGAGTAAGCAAAGAGAGAGAGCAGAGATGTGAAATCCCCCAGGAGAGGATGTAGTCCTCCTAAGACCATTCAGATCTCAGTGTTGTCAATTAAATCTCCTCAGATCTTCAGTAATAAAATACAACTTCACTATACATATGCTTAGGGCAGCAGAGTGGTTAGAGCATCTGACCAGTAACCAAAAGGCTGCTGTATTGAACGCCAGAACCAGCAACATGAAAAAGGTGTTCTGTCCCTGAGCAAGGCAATTAACCCTAACAAGCTCCCTGGTTGTTGTTGTAGAGGAGAATCTGTTCTCAGTCAACTTAGCTGGTAAAACAACAAACAAAAATAAATGTTTCTTTTTCTCTAAAGTCAAGGTTGAATGAATTCTGTGAATGAGAAAGCATGTTATGTTTTGTTGTATTCTTTCCCCCAAATAACTACAGAAGAAATACATTCTCAGAATGTTTGTTTTTGCTTTTATTAAACCATGTGATAGTGCACGTGTGTGCTTTTCAGTGACTACATTAGTGTGCATGTGTGTACACACAGTGGGGAGAACAAGTATTTGATACACTGCCGATTTTGCAGGTTTACTTACAAAGCATGTAGAGGTCTGCAATTTATATCCAAAAATCCAGAAAATCACATTGTATGATTTTTAAATAATGAATTTGCATTTTATTGCATGACATTAGTATTTGATCACCTACCAACCAGTAAGAAGTCCAGCTCTCACAGACCTGTTAGTTTTTCTTTAAGAAGCCCTGTTCTCCACTCATTACCTGTATTAACTGCACCTGTTTGAACTCGTTACCTGTATAAAAGACACCTGTCCACACACTCAATCAAACAGACTCCAACCTCTCCACAATGGCCAAGACCAGAGAGCTGTGTAAGGGATAAAATTGTAGACCTGCACAAGGCTGGGATGGGCTACAGGACAATAGGCAAGCAGCTTGGTGAGAAGGCAACAACTGTTGGCGAAATTATTATAAAATGGAAGAAGTTCAAGATGACGGTCAATCTCCCTCGGTCTGGGGCTCCATGCAAGATCTCACCTCGTGGGGAAACAATGATCATGAGGAAGGTGAGGGATCAGCCCAGAACTACACGGTAGGAACTGGTCAATGACCTGAAGAGAGCTGGGACCACAGTCTCAAAGAAAACCATTAGTAACACACTACGCCGTCATGGATTAAAATCCTACAGCGCACACAAGGTCACCCTGCTCAAGCCAGCGCATGTCCAGGCCCGTCTGAAGTTTGCCAATGACCATCTGGATGATCCAGAGGAGGAATGGGAGAAGGTCATGTGGTCTGATGAGACAAAAATGTAGCTTTTTGGTCTAAACTCCACTCGCCGTGTTTGGAGGAAGAAGAAGGATGAGTACAACCTCAAGAACACCATCCCAACCGTGAAGCATGGAGGTGGAAACATAATTCTTTGGGGTTGCTTTTCTGCAAAGGGGACAGAACGACTGCACCGTATTGAGGGGAGGACGGATGGGGCCATGTATCGCGAGATCTTGAAGATGGGTCGTGGCTGGGTCTTCCAGCATGACAACGACCCGAAACACACAGCCAGGGCAACTAAGGAGTGGCTCTGTAAGAAGCATCTCAAGGTCCTGGAGTGGCCTAGCCAGTCTCCAGACCTGAACCCAATAGAAAATCTTTGGAGGGAGCTGAAAGTCTGTATTGCCCAGCGACAGCCCCGAAACCTGAAGGATCTGGAGAATATCTGTATGGAGGAGTGGGCCAAAATCCCTGCTGCATTGTGTGCAAACCTGGTCAAGAACTACAGAAAACGTATGATCTCTGTAATTGCAAACAGAGGTTTCTGTACCAAATATTAAGTTCTGCTTTTCTGATGTATCAAATACTTATGTCATGTAATAAAATGCAAATGAATTACCTAAAAATCATACAATGTGATTTTTTTGGATTTTTGTTTTAGATTCTGTCACTCACATTTACAGACGTCTACATGCTTTGTAAGTGGGGAAACCTGCAAAATCGGCAGTGTATCAAATACTTGTTCTCCCCACTGTATGTGTGAAGGTGTGCTTCTCAGTGTGTGTGTGTGTGCGTGTGTGTATTGAATGAGTGGGGCGATATAGGTCAGTTCTGTCAGAGCAAGGCAGCCCCAGCCCCTAATCCCAACAGATAGAGGTCCCATGTTTTTCCATTAGGACAGTGGTTGGTGTAGCGACAGTCCCCAGGCTGCTGGGAGTTGAAGCAGTCCAACAGGGCTTTAATCACACTGGATATCACAAAATAGGGGACAAAAAGAGGTTACTTTTTGAAAAGATCTACCGTAAACTCCACAGCTCATTGAACACCTCATAGCTGGACAAGAAGCAACGCTGTGAGCGTCAGGATGTTCGGGCCCATTTCACTACTATAGACTTCATTTTTAAAGGCTCACTTTGTGGCAAACTTCGCAAACATTTTAGTTCTCTAAACCACTCGGAATGCTCTCCAACACTACTCAACATGCTCAAAGCATTTGATGAAGATGATGATGCCTGTGTTGTGCTGGGCAGAGAGCTGTGGCTTTGATCACGTGTGTCTGCTCCCGACAGACAGTGGGAGCTCGATACATTCTCTCAGCGCACCAATACCATCTGTCTGCTATAGATCTATGGGCTGACGAGTGTATGTGTGTGTGTGTGTAAGCCATTTCAAAGTGAGACAACTGAAGTTTAACTCCTCCTCTGTTAATATTCTGCTGGATCACCCACACACACACATACACCCACACAAACACACACACACACACTGTGATCAAACAGGACCAGTCTTAATTACGATGCTCTAATGAAGACTTGATTAATATAAAAACCTGAAAGGATTTTTTAATGAAAGGAGTGATTCCCTCCACAGTTCAAAGAAAGGAGGAAGGAAAAGAGAAGTAAGAGATTAGAGAAGAGGGCAAAGCGAAGATGTTTGAGAGAGGCGGAGGAGTGAGAGGAGTGAGAGGAGGGCAAAGCAAAGAGTGGTGAGAGAGGCGGAGGAGTGAGAGGAGTGAGAGGAGGGCAAAGCAAAGAGGGGTGAGAGAGGCAGAGGAGTGAGAGGAGGGCAAAGTGAAGAGTGAGAGAAAATAAAGTAAGGGGTGAGGGAGGGTAGTGAGAATAGAAGGATGAGAAATGGAAAGAAGAAGAGAGAGGAGGACTAGAAGGAGAAGAGAGAGGACTAGAAGAAGAGAGAGGAGGAGTTGAAGGAGAAGAGAGAGGAGGATTAGAAGAAGAGCGAGGAGGACTAGAAGGAGAAGAGAAAGGAGGACAACAAGGAGAAGAGAGGAGGACTAGAAGGAGAAAAGAGAGGGGGACTAGAAGGAGAAGAGAGAGGACTAGAAGAAGAGAGAGGAGGAGTTGAAGGAGAAGAGAGAGGAGGATTAGAAGAAGAGCGAGGAGGACTAGAAGGAGAAGAGAGGAGGACTACAAGGAGAAAACAGCCAGGAGGGAAGTGGAAGAAAAGATGGACAGAGATAAAAAAAGAGACGGGAGAACCTGACATAGGACGGACGTGGTTGATAAACCTGCTGTCTTAGGGTGTGGAAGAGTTGATCCTATGGGCCTCAGCCCATAGGGTAAATCAGAGGATTTCACCATCAAGAGCAGTGTTAGAGAACTGCTTGAATCCGATTCGGCTACTGACTGCCTGAGCTCCTACAGTGTGTTTGGGCAGCTCATCAGGAGACACCTTCCCTCATTTGAACTCCGCTCCCTTCCATCACTCCCCGACAACAGCTGGCAGCGTCCTAAAAAACACGGGTCGAGGCGCCCACTCGCTGGGTACTGGACATGTCCTCCAACCTCCCCGGTCTCCGGAGCAGAAGACGTCTCACCTCCTGTGACGACACACGTCGTGGGCCCCGTTCTGCTGCGTACCTGGGCACAGCTGTCCTCTGCTCCTTCCCATCCCTTTCTGTCTCCACTGTCCTCATTCCTGCTGCGCATATCTCTGCCGTCTCTTCAGTGGTCATTTGAGGTTGCGCAGCCGTCGAGTTTCATTACTGAGATTTAACTTTTTAAAGGCTCAGTGCATTTGTGTATGTACAGTATGTATTTTACAGTATGTTGGAATAATACTGTGATATTATAATACTTTGATATTTAGTTATGATAATGCCCTTTTAGTGTAAGAGCTGTGTGAAAAGTAGTGATGGTCATTTGAGGCATTATTACCGTTTTTCTGGCTGCAGGATATTATGCTAGCAGTGCTAACTCAGATTTTCTTTTTCAAAATAAAGGCCATCATTGAAATATAGTTAACAATCTAGTCTGTACATTGTTTAATGTCCGTTCCAATGTTATTCTTTTCTGGTCTTTTTCACAGACTAGATTGTTAACTATATTGCCTTATACATTTCAATTATGGCTTTTATTGTGTTTAATAAAATCTGAGTGCTGTATAATACACTGCTGCTAAAATAACACTAATGAAGCCTTGAATGGTCAGCACTAGTGAAAAGACACCACAATTTTAACACATTTTGTTGCAGAAAGTTTGGGGCCAGCCAGGTGAAAAAGTTTGTTTTCAAAGTTCCCCTCCTCTCTCCAAACACTCCCAGAGAGTCTTAGCAAGATTCTTACTTGAGAAATAACTCTTCACTAGCAAATGTTGTTTTGAGCATTTTAATTTAAAATAATCACAGTAAGATACTTTGGTCCAGAAATAATCTTGAACTTTACACAAAAAAATCTGTGTTCAGGCATGTTTTGCTTTATTGGACAGGAAAACACTGAAAGACAATGGAGTTTTGCTAAAAGAGCAGCAGGTTGAACTGAAACCTACACAGG
Source organism: Esox lucius (assembly GCF_011004845.1). Classification (NCBI taxonomy): domain Eukaryota; kingdom Metazoa; phylum Chordata; class Actinopteri; order Esociformes; family Esocidae; genus Esox; species Esox lucius. Next base: position 31,040,639 of record NC_047570.1, on the reverse strand, counting down.
AGCAGTGAACACCAGAGCTGCTGTGTATCCTGTGGGATGTATTTGAACATGGGGTTCAGTAAAGTGGTGAATAAATGGGGATCCGTTTAGGGTATTATTTAGGAATGACAGTAAATAGCATGCTTGTATAAAAATCTTTCATTGTGGAATTATACATTTGTAGCAATGAAGGAATTATGTCCTGGTTTGAAATCATGAAACAGGCCTAGTTATAAGCCGATATCTGTGGGAGTGAATCCCCAGGTTATCCCCCAGCATTTATACAACAGAACACAGCCCCCTTTGTCCACTAGAGCTTAAGCTGCATAAGGACAGTGTGAGCTCCCTCTACGGGGCACGAGATTATAAGAAAATAAACAGATTCCCTATGTCAGCACTTCCCTTGGACACTGGGACTGTGTGGACACGCAGCAGATGAAGTTCAGATAGGCAAAATAGATGCGCTTCAAGCCAAACCGTCTCTGTAACTGCACATAAACATTTACAAAACACACACAAATGTTGATGCTCAAACACACACACACACACACACACACTCTTCAGCAGCCCTCCCAGGAGGCACAATCACACTCATGCAGAAAATTCAGTGTCACAGAAAGCCAGTTTCCGCTGACCCTCAATCCCCTCCAGACAGGGAAGGCAGCTGGACAGGGACGGCGGCCGCCTGGCCCTCACCCACCCTGGGGAACCGTGAGGAGGAGAGATCCTTGCTCCCCTGAAGAGTGACCAGCTGAGCTGATATACTTGTAGGGGGAATCAGAGCCATCATATCATTTTGGGGTTGGTTGGGGGGGGGGGGGGGGGTTAACACTGACTGGGAGGGTTTTTGAAGCAACAATCCAACTCAGAATTCCAAGTCGGAAACTCAGGAACCATCCTAGAGCTTCGACTTCCTAAACTGAAGCTCATTGTAGTGTTGATTTGACCTGGTTCTTTTCCCCCGATTCGCAGGCGCCCGTTAGACCAGGGCTGTCTAAGCAGGACGTACAGCTGGGTGGGAACTACGGCGAAGAGCTTGTGGATGACACTTAGTTGATTGACAGTTACATTTTACTATTAATTGATTAACAGGAATACTTATCTTTTTAAATGTAACTCCTGACTAAACGATCACATGAAAATGTGTTCAGTGAGAGTAACTGGTGTCTTATATCATGTGTATGTTCAATCAATCAATCAATCAAAATGTATTTATAAAGCCCTTTTTACAACAGCAGTTGTCACAAAGTGCTTTACAGAGACACCCGGCCTTAAACCCCAAGGAGCAAACAACAGTAGTGTTGAATTTCAGTGGCTAGGAAAAACTCCCTAAGAATTAATGTTGATGTGTGCATAGATATATAGAATATAGAGTGTATTTTGAAGTGTTTGTGAAAGGTCTCACATGTAAAATTGTAACCTAAATTAAAGGGTTAATAGACAAATGAATAAAATAAATGTATAAATATATAAGCACCTTGGAAAACATGTAAGCATGATTTCAGTGGCCAAATAATCCAGTTGGATCCGACGGGCTGGATATGTTGAAGGTTTGACAATAAACCATTGTCTGTTTCCAGTTGACCCTGATAATTTGTCAGACCGATTACAAAGCACTCCCAATAAAATGCCAAACCATCCCTCTTCGTTGCCCCATCAATACAATTGTAGTGTGTATAAAGGACACAAAAAAAATCATGAAATCATTTCGGCTTCACCTTACTGTGCTCATTAACATTGAATGGCTAAATGGGACTTGTTCATTATTTTCTGATTGCCTTGGCAGGAGAAGAGAAGCTTTAGTTAACTGTCAGGAAAAGTAAATATGAAATTACTAAAAACAATTCTAGACTTGAATGTAACAGAAAGCCCCTTTCTATCTATCGATCTCACCCTGCTTCAATTAGCTGCTTCACAAAGGCAGCATAACATTGTGCTGCTCTGTAAAAACCAAGGCGAGCCGGCCTTGAAAAATAACAGCATCAACCTCCAGATCAACTATGTGTGGGACTGAGAAGGTTCAGGAGATGTTACAATCCCTCGAAAAATAATACAGTAATTGTCAGTATAGCGTAAAGGGAAAAAAACTTTTTTAATATGCATTCAATTGAAAGTATACAAATCACTTATGTACATGGTTAATTAGTGTCAGTCACTCCTTTTAACAATTCGTCCTGTCGGGCTTTGGTTGAGGGCACCGAAATTATGTGGAGGCCAGAGCTGAGGAGAGGATTAAAAAAGAAAAAGGAAAACCTTGGGTTAAATGGGTAATAGGGCCCCCATAAAGGAAGAACAAACAACATTTATCCATTACATAATGGATTTATCATGACTGTTCCAACATCCTCACTTCCTGGATACGCTTGGTAACGTGGATTTTAATGATGTATGCAACTTCATAAAAAAGTATTGTTATTGCGTCCGCCCTCATCTTTGGGCCCCCGGTGGACGGCCGTTGTCCAATCAGACGGACAGAAGGTCGGCTGACCTGTTTCCAGGGTCATGGTTGCTATGACATCCAGTGACATGACAACACAGCAGAATGGACAGCTAGACAATATGGTGTCCAGGCCTGGGTCTACACAAGCCAAATCTGCTTTGAACTTCCCACTTATTTGAGTGATTGGCTTCCCCAAACTGCCCTCATAGGAGCAGGAGAACCACAGAGGTCAACCAAAAAAAGAACACAGACATTTTTGTAAAACAGGCAAAGCACCGGTACACTGTCAATCAATTTCAATACAAGGCAATTTCACCATCACCATACCAATGGAGACACAAAGCCCAAACGAGGGAGTGGTATCATGGCAGTGGCATCGACTTCCCCTTATACGCACCAGGCCATCACGCAAACTTTAAAGGTTAAAATGTGGGACGGGTCGTTCGATGTTCCCCTCGTTACCTTTAGGCAGACGCGCCCTCTGATCAGGGCATAGGGAACTGGGCCATAGCTCCTGGAGTCCGTGGAATTCCTAAGGTTATCCCCTTCCAGCCACACGTGCCCTTTCGGAACCTAGGGAAACAACGATGGAACATTTTGAATTTGTTCCAGGACAACGGCATCGGCAATACTGTTAATAACATGGTTCCCAGACAAGCTGCTACCAGCCTCCCCTGCCGTCGTTCAGAGACAGCCAACACTGGCCCTACCACCCCTCACCCCCAACATAACGTCAGCCCCTGTTCTCTCCTCCTTTAACCCCCGGACGGTCATAGGAGCGAGAGGTCATGGGTAACTGGGCAGCGTCAGGGGGATTTAGGGGGACTTCAAACAGGGTCATTAGGCTGTTGGCCGGGATCTTACCCCCTCTTACCGAGGGACAGGAGGGGGGAGGGTGAAATGGAGAGAGAGAGAGGAAAAGAGAGAAAGAGGGGGAGAGAGACATTGAGGAGAGAAAGGGGGAAGGGGTGAGAGAGGGGTGAGGCTTCAATCCGCAGCGTCCGTGGGTCTTCACTAGCGTGGCTCAACCTGCCAGTGGGGCAGCCAATCGGAGCGAGCGCTAATCCCCAGTGACACCAATTATGATTAATCTCATCACTTTAGTAGAGTAGGCTTGTCAAGGCCCTAATTAAGTTCCTCGGTCCCCCCCCCCCCACCCCAATATGTGCAGACAGGATCAACAACACGTTATATTGTCATAACGGGCATCATACAACACTCTATTTTTGTGTTGCCTACATTTTTAACGGCCACGTCCTTCAGGAAAAAAACTAGACGGGCAACAGGAAAAGGAAACGAAAACACAAAGAGAGAATATTATCGGGGGGTGGGTGAGGGTAGGCTGGGGGGTTTGCACACTGACATGTTGATTTCAATTGTGCACGCCGGAATGTCGTCCCGACACCCAGAATCCTCATGCAGGACAACCTACGCATTGTTTTTACGTTGCGTTTCACATTCGATAATTGAGCGAGATGAGCTGACACTGATCGCTAGGCCAGGGACGTGTTGACCTGACTCGAGGATAACAAATCGGGCCCCCTGAGAACAACGAAGACGACGACACAGATGAATATCATTAAGAGAGTCATCGGACAAGCATATGCCAGCATGCGGCATTCCCACCATTACACCTCGTTAGCATGGCAACACATGCCCGCTCCCAAGCACACAGGGCGGAGGAGCCCACGTAGGCCCGCCCTGTTTGTCATCTGCCAGACCATAAGCCCCTGCTCTGCTCCAGCCTCGGCTTCCATCTCAAAGACCTCGCTGCTTTTGTCCTCCTCAGAAAGGTCACGGGCCATCCACACATCATCGTCACTGACATAACCCAGACGACGGGAACACTCATCCACGTTCCAGGAAAGATAATGTTGAGGAGAATCGAATCTTAATGATTATAATTAATAATACAAATAATAATATTTGCTTCTGACAGTAATTTAATATTCTGACTGTTTTATTCAAAAGTGATACCTCCTTCACACTGTCCCACAGGGAACATATAGTGCATTTTTCTCGCCATGTCTCTATCTTCCCCACGAAAATATTTTCTCCCTCTCTCTGCCCCTCAAGAGAGTATCATATTAGGGATCAAATGTATTTGTTGTGACACAATGCACCAGGCGTAGAAATGACTTGTAAGAGGTGACAAGCCAATCTGTCCGTCTATCTCATGTATACAGAAGTAAAGAGCCTTCCTGCCTGTCAAAAGAAACAGAAAGTGATGACAGTAGCAATGTGTTTCACTAAGACACATTCTGAGGGTAGACTGAGACCTTTGCCCCAGAAATGTGTGGATGAGACCTGTTATAGGCTCTAACCAGTTCTCTGTAGCTTTACGACCTGTTTGTAGAGACCAAAGTGGTTCCCATAGGAAAATGCATTTACTGGATGACACCAGAACATGCTGTGCGTGGTTGAAATCCCGTCTGTGGTTGCATTCACCTGTACTACTTTACTTATAGCAGGTTCACCACACACACACACACACACACACGCGCGTGCACACGCCTGTCCACTCAGATGGCACTAACTGTAATAGGCTTCAGAGAGATTGCTGGCCTGAGCGTTGGCTGTGGGAGGCGTGGCTGAGGGACAGTAGAGAAAAGCAATGACAGTGGTTTCACCAGCACAACCACTGCTCTGAGGGAACAGGGCCATCAACACATCAAAAACGGATATTTGGACTGACGACTCAAGACGCATGCACACTGCCAAGAATGTAGGTATCTCCTGAATATACAGAACGGTAAAATTTGAAATTCAAACGAAACAAAGTGTAGCGCTACGGCATATTCATTCAGACACAATGTATTAAGTTAAAGGCCTCTGTTCAACTCCTCTTCAGTGGTTCTCCAGGTTGTTCCCATAAATGGCTTCTCAGTACACATACCTAGTAAAACTGACTTGACTTGAGAAACAGGGCTTTGCCACTTACATATTGGTGGGTCTTGAAGACATCTGAAGGCCCGCTGGTGCAGATCTTATCTCCCTCCAAACCGATTACTCGTTTACAAATGTTCATATGTGGATCGAACGGACTCTTTGCGATGACTATGTCCCCCCTGAAGAAAGAGACGAGAGGGTCTGTTGTGTGGCGGACATGAGAGGTAGAACGGCAGCAGTCCAGAAGGGACCGCCAGGCCGAGTCTCCAGCTCAGGGAATCTCAAAACAAAACGGAAACATAAAAACTCACTTCTCGATTCTGCACAAATGGCGACTCAACCGTTCCGAGAAGACAACGTCGTGGCTGGTGATGGTGGGCTCCATAGACGGACCAGAGCACTGTTGATGCATTCACAAAAAGGTTTCAGACAACAACTCATTACTAAGGACTTGGCGGGCCGCGGCAGAAATATGAAAGGAGCAATACACACCGCCACAAACTCGCCAATGTACTCGAAGGCACAGTGGGCGATGCAGCCGTATTGGACAGTGTAGCCCAGGAAGCCCAGGGTCTTGCCCAGCACACGGCGGAACATGTCACCACCTACACAAAGACAACACACACATACACACACGCCATTACGGCGCTTGGTTCGGCCGACGGAGAGGTGAGGGCTAAGCTGTCACAACATCGGTCCTGTTAGCAGGTCTTATGACCCGTCTGCAGCAGCAGGGACAGTCACACTCCTTGGTGTTTCATTCTCAGGGCCTCTACAGCTGTTGACGGCACACAGCCAGGCTAACATTTGACCCTGTGTTCAGACTGACCAATCGACACCTCCCAGGTAACGACCAAACACACCGTGATGGCAACACTTCGGAACCTTCCAGGCAAACGACTACATAACCAACTAGCAGAGGCTCCTAACCCTGACAATTTCCGCAAAAAAAAAACAAAAAACAACCAAATAGTAGACATTCCCTAAACCTTTCAGACAAACAGCTACACAGCCAAAAGCAGGCGCTCCTAACCCTTCCTGCCAAACAGATACATAGCGAACTAGCAGACATTCCTAACCCTAGGCTAACCCTTCCCGCCAAACCAATACATAGCCTACAGGCAGAAGTTTCAAAACCTAACCCATCCTGAATCAATCACGTCGACCGTTTTCTTCAGGACAGTGATCCAGTTCTGTGGGAGCCATGGAAACGGAAAGTGTGGAGTCTTTGTTGACCACCACACATACACGGTAACAGATAACGGAGTGTCCTCTGAACAAACATGGCAGCACCACTCAGGGTATTGACTTTTACTCAGGGTGCAACCTGCCGGACGGACACAGAGTGAGTCAATCTTTACACACACTGTCAACAAGCAGGCATGCGCGGGCACGCACGCACGCACGCGCACGCACACACACTGAAATAGAACTTGTCCATCATGAGGGAAATGTCCAAGGAAATATCATCTTGATTATAAATGGTACGGTGGACATAAGTCATCCGATGTGTTCAGAGACACAGGCCTAGGCACGGCTAAGACGGACATGACTTCCATACGCGTCTCCACGGCGGGATTACGAAGTGCCCAGCTACACGATATTTGGATGTTTGGAGATTTATTCCAGATCACACCGGCCTGGAGCTGGACCCCATACGCTTGGCTTAGGACTCTGTCCTGCAAGGCCACTACGGGGTAATGAATTCCTCTTTGTCTCTGCGTCTCCTCGCCCCTCTCCTCGCCCAGCCACGCCATTATTAACCAAAGCCAGCAGAGCGGAAACCAAAGCCCCCAAATCCTCGGAGCTGTGGGAATGACTTCCCACGAATGGACATGGATAAGACCCCCCCCCCCCCCCCGCCCCCTCCGTCCCCAGGTCCCCAACAGACCGAGTGTCAGGTGGCTGTCCCTGCACCCAGGAAAGGTGTTAGACCTAATCCCATTACCCCTCTGTCCACACACACACACACACACACACACACACACACACACACACACGCACGCGCACACACGCGCACACGCGCACACGCGCACACAAGCACACAAGCACAATGTCTCACCCAACAAAAACCTAACATAATCCTTCCTCAAGTCTCTCCACACCATCAAGCTTCCATGGCTAGGCCCGGTGGGTACAGCCAGCCCTTTCTCCATCACTAGTCTCCACCCTGCCTCCTCCCTCCAGTTGGCCATGTTTGATACGCCCCCAGCCCCCCGTCTAATCTGCGGCCGACGCGGTTGCCGGCTCACGGGGTAACCTGACGTGCGTCCCAGTCGAGACGTTGCTCTGGTTGGGGGAAGAGTGCCAGACGGCAGTGTGTCCAGATTGTGTGCATCTCCCTGGGCATAGCGGACCCTTGCACCCAGGGGTAGGACGGGGGTCCGGAGGAGAACGGAGCTCCACCATGACCGACTTAATCACAGAGCCTGTGTAGAAGGTCCTCTGAACAATCAGCATGCTCCTCACACCCTCCGGCCCCCCTCTTCCCAGAGCACCATTCATTCCTCGTTCCAAATGTCGTGGCCTCCCGGTCCTGGCCGTATCACATAGATTCCAATCATGGGGTATCAAGGATCAAAGAATATTTAAGAGTATCACAACCGACCCACACCCACACACACACACACATCCCTTGAGAATCCCCTTCCCAACAGAAAACAGTAGCCGCCCCCTCATCCCTTAGCTATATCTCCATTGCATCGCCCTGTTCCTGTTGGCATTCATCAATGGTAAGGATTAGGGCCTTTGCATAATAAGATCACACGGCCAGTGATTGATATGAAGAGAGTCCATACGCAGCCGCCTGGTTCTCTATGGTGTGTGCGTGTGTGTGCGCGCGTGCGTGTGTGTGTGCACAGCTGAGAATTTGTTACATTGTGGGTGTTTGCAATTCCCTCTAGGTTACACTGTGTTTGTGTGTGCGCGTGTGTGTGTGTTATAGTACACAAGAGAATCACATTGGGATTGGTAATGAGACCTCTGATAGGATCTCCATTAACCTCTGACCCCCTAGTGAGTAGGCTATAGGACAGTCACCCGCCTCACCTCCGTCAGTCTCTGTCCGTGTTGTTGCTTTAGTGCTGTACTACAGCTGGGAATTAACACAGGGTGTGTGTCTGCTAATCCAGGATTACACGCCAAACATGGTTCTGGGAAAACAAAGCAAGTGGAATTCTCAGTGGAACCATCTGTATCCACTGGCCTCCTACAGTCCCAAGCTCACAGTGACAACTACTATGACCCCAAATCAACACATCCAGTTCAACACATCCAGTTGGGCTGTTTCTGGCTCCGGGATCCTCTTACTCCGGGAGACCATTCAGGCAATAGTTCAGGAATTGCACCGAGCAAAGCCACTGTTTGACTGTACTCAAAAGTCATTTTGACAAGATACCCAGGCAAACAAGGACACTGGCATGAATCCAGAGAGTGACGCTACAAAACATGCATTCACCCAAAACCAAGCGTACCCCCAAAACAAGCATACCCCATAAATTAAGGCCTATGGTCACTCATCCTTGTCAGTCAGTGACAGAGAAGATTGGCTGCCTATAGCGTTCCAGGGGTACCATAACCAGCCGGCTAAACTTCTATAGCAGGTACCTCATTGGAATCACTGCCCCCGGTCTCCAGAGGTTTCACTCTGCCGTCATTGTCAAACATGACAGGTCTATTAGGAGCACAAAGGGATCCCCAATTCAAACAGCCCACGAGGCCATTGCTCCCCCAACACCCCTTAAATTAGGAAAACATGGTCTGAAAGAGGGCTGGGCCACCGAAGGGGCTAAGAGGCTTACAAAGCCCACGGCGGAGAAGGTCCCTCTCCCTGTGGAGCGCAGATGGGTAGGGAATGAATCCCAGCTCTGATGTCCCCACTCTGGGCAGCAGAAGGCAGCGGAGGGGACGTTACTGGAGCTCCATTTGATCTTAATGTGAGCTTTAAAGGGGGCGGACCGGGGGAGCAGTCTGCAACTATCAGCCCAATCAGAGCTAATCCAGCTGATTTAGACACAGACACCTGTCGGGGAATCAGAGTGACAGATGCAAAACAAAATCAGTCTTACAATCTTAGCACGTAACCCCCACCACCACCACCACCACGCCCGTGCTGAACGCAGAGCTGATTGAAGCGACTGATCGGCGCATTGCTCCTTTCATTGTTGCTAGCAGCAACACAGCCGCCAAACAGCTGAGGAGGGCGGCTATTTGAGGAGTCGGAGGCTTAGAGCTGGCAATCAATGGGTCAGCCCAGAGCAAATAATAGCCTAGTGATATGAATACGATTGCTTTGAATTGAAAAGGAAGTGTCTGGGAGACCGGCTGCTGGGCCAAGTCTCCATACAATGACAGAGAGTGGAATAATAGTGACTAAGCTTCGTTCTATTGGCCGGTGGCTCGTGTGAGTGCGGTGCTGGGCCAGTGTTGAGAGTTGACTGATCTTATCAGGGACCTGTATTGCATTCACAATTGCGTCTGTGCCCCGGCCACTGACTCAGACATCTAAACCGAGCGCCCGCCACCGGCTAAAGCAACCCCACCTCGTCCCAGACACGTAGGCCTATCGTGGCTGAAGAATTGGTCTCCCAGGATCCGTCCACATTTTATGAATCGTATTGTATTTACAGCCATATCATTTCAAACATAGCCAAAATATTCACAAATAGAACTAGGGCTTTATGACGGTTTCACCCTGCAGCTACTGAAAATTTGCTGAAAACTTTTAGTCATAAATAACAATGGTTTACTGTCATGAACCCTAACTATATTACTTTCCATTTAACACCACCCAAACAAAAATGGAGGATGTTGATGGCAATCTTACTTCCCCTCTAGCCAAAGCCATTCTATTCACTATCCCAGGAACCCACAGCTAACACTACAGCTGAATCCTACTGGAGAAACCAGAACAATATGCACAGGAAGAGTCTGACATGTTATGACTGCCTACATCACATGCCCCAATCAGATACACTGATCAATAAAACTGACATTGTAGAAATAATACACAGCAACGGATGACATATTCAAAAAGGTGTCGCGGGGGTTCATGTTTTTTGGAAACGTTGATGGTGATGTTAATACTAATAGTATACATTGAACGTTGGGCCTTTTGGGTTATGTATGGGGATTTTTTTACATGGTGGAAATAACTTAAACATCTGCAATTTTTCCCACTGACTAAATAGTGTTCGTACCATGTTCCATTCCTTCAATTCAATTGTGATAAACCATAGCAACATCAACTGTTTGATATAATACATAAAGGATGCATCTATTATTCCTACTAGCCAAGCCGACCTTCTGTGTGTCAGGCACAATGTCAGTACACCCCAAGTTCTTCTGTCAGCCCATGTTTTAATCAAAGTGCTGTCACCCCAAAAAAGACTATTGCAACTCAGATTTTTTACTTTAAAATGTATGTGAAAATATATATATATATATATATATTGTAAAGTTCACCCACGTTGCTCAGTTGGTAGATTTTTGCGCTTGCTACAACGAGGGTTGTAGAGTCATGTCCCATGTGTGACAAGTACTGTTCATATGAAAATGTATGCAGTCTCTCGTCTACTGTAATAAGACTTATGCTGAACATTCACCAAAAAATCAAAAGATGAAGAACAATTAAGATCAAAAAAGTTTCATAACAGTTAGATGGTTATAATTACAGTGTAACATAAATATGGACATTTAATTTGAATTGACATTTTGGAAGATGGTGTGGACAGCAGCATTCATTTTCAAACGCTGGCCCTAGCCCTGCTAACTGTAGTATCTTTATAAAGCAGTGAAGTGGTGGTGAATATGATATAGTCAAAATAATCACTTAAGTCAGAATCTACTCTGGAATTGTTCTGTAATTTGAGAGCGAAGTGGCTACACGTTTTGTAGAGAGATTACCTCATCCCATAAAATACAAGTGTGTTGTCGATAGGGATTTGAATTCAAATGCGTTATTTTATCTAAATATTAACATATATGTAATCTAAAGATAAACATAAATGTTAGCTGTTTACGGTTTTGTCAAGGAAATCCAACTCACAAACACCCTCTCATCTGCCCTTGTTTCTTACCAGCCATTTTATGTCAATCATGATTATATGTTTATGTCATGAAACAATCTTGTTATTCAGCAAAATCATTTTACTAAACCGTAATTGATACTTAAAATATACTGGACCTCCTGGATAATGAACTCACCGCTATCCAGCGACCACAGCTACGGAAGTTGTCCGCTCTCCTAGACTCACATCCTCAAAAAACTTTCTGTGATTGGTTGGAACTGAGCAATCATAGCTGTGATTGGGTTGATGCAATTCAAAACATCAACATTTGTTACCACGGTCATGAAAACATGGCGGCCCCCAGCAAGAGCGTGGGTAAATCTACCGGGGACCGTTTGTCGTGCAATACCACCAGTTTTCAGAAGAAATCACGAAGTAAATTAGTTTCTATACCCGGCACAAGACCCTCGGTTCAAAATGGACAGCTTATTGTTTCTACTGGTGTCACATCTCTTGACTACGTGATCGGTCAGTTTGTCTTGTATACGACAGCTAAGTAGCTGTTTATAATCTAACTAGGCAACTTCGTACTATTTCTAATAATTTAAATAACAGAAAGGGTCAGTGTTGTCATTTGATTAGTTTAAAATAAATACTGTTGTTCTCTACTGGAAGCTGTCACTCTTAAACTGACTGTTAAGTGGCTAGTAACAACCTCCATGCAATTTTAAATGTCAGTTGTTGTTTGTATGAAAATATGGGCAACATTAAAACCCAGCACACTTACAATCCATAGGAAAACCAGTTGTCCCATTTCAATCGGTCACTCTTCTGCTGCCTCTACTAGGGACACACGTACGTGTAGCAAATCCATGATAACAAATACAATCAAGCCTGATAAGCCTTACAGGTATCTAGCAGCCAGGAGCCGGACTTCCCATGTTATAAATACCCAGCTACACCAGTATTAACAGATTGTTCTCGCTCTTGTGTAATGTTTGGCAAATCGCACTCAGTCCCTCTCAATAAGAATTGTTGGTGCCTTTTCAACTGTTTTTTTGTGATCCGAACTCAAGATTTCTGTCAAACTGAGAATGTACATAAAGCTGGAGGATTTAAAAAAACTAAAATATTGTTTTATCAATACGCCACTTAACAAGTAAAAAAAAAAATATTTACATTTTCTGTTTTACATAATTTGGGCATTTCAGTTGACTACAATGGCAATTGACAGATAGGAGTTGATAAAACATTAGCAGTATTTTCGCCTCTGCTTGATAAAAGTAGCCCATGCGGTTTTGAACACCTCTAACATTGACAAATAAACTCCAACATCACCCCCCAGGTTATGCTTGATGCATGCCCGTAGTGGCACCTTGTATCCTCCCTCAGGGAACAAAGGTTATATATAACCCAAGGTTTTGCGGTCTTCATCAGTCCTTGTCTTGCAGACTCATAGTGTGAAGGGTTTGCTACAGCAGAACACCACCACACCTGATTCCACAAGCCCTCGATGCCCTAACTGTGCAGTGATGGGCTGGAACAATAGTATGCATCCCCGAAATCAGGGTTGAAAAACACTACACTTTTAGGATATCTATAGATTATGATGTTCTGCCTGTTGTTTTTGTCATCAAGAAATTCTATACAAACGTCAACCCGAGCTTACAATTTAAATAGATAACTTCCAAATATGACTTGGCTATGTTTTTCAAATGAACAGGAATTCTTTTAAATAACTTCTTTTTAGTTTTTCCTTTTCATGGGTGCATCTTTAAACTTGCTTTGTAAATCGCACCTCCATCGAGTGTTTACACAATCTATAATCGTTTTCCCAAAGATTGTTAGTATCTTTTGTGTTGCAGAGCTCTTTTGTGTTGTTCTTTTTTTCTCAGAATGTACCAAACTGTTGATTCGGACACTCCTAATGTTCCTGCTGTCTCTCTGATGGATGTTTCTTTGAAGCCTAATGATGGCCTGTTTCAGTAGCAGAGCTCCTTTGACTGCATGTTGTGGACTCACTGCAACAGCTTCCAAATGCGAATGCCACACCTGGAATCAACTCCAGACCTTTTACCTGCTTAATTGATGAAGAAATTACAAAGGAATAGCCCACACCTGTCCATGAAACAGCGTTGGGGTCTGTTGTCCAATTACTTTTAGTACCTTGAAAAAGAGGGGGCTACATATTGAAGATCTGTAATTCCTAAATCCTTCCTCCAATTTGGATGTGAATACCCTCAAATTAAAGCTGAGAGACTTCACTTTAAGCCCATATTCATTATCTAACTGTAACTTGAATATATTTTGGTAAACAGACAAAATAACAATACTTGTGTCAGTGTCCAATTATTTACAGACCTAACTGTATTAACTTCAGAAACATTTGCATTTACCAAATATTTTGGGTTTGTTCTGATGTCTGGAAAAAAATTTGTAAAGCATTTCATATTCATAATAGTTCTAATTTTAGACACTATTTTCATCTTTCTATCAACATTTTCAATTAAAGTTATTATATTATATAAAACAAAAAACATGTAGTAAAAAGCAATATCAAAATATGCTGATTTGGCAGTACTAGCAAAATATATACAGTATATTGTCTCTCCTTATTTTCCTACAATATGAAATGTGTCAGCAAAGGTAAACTGGTAAAGGTTTATTTTTATACAATTAAATACAGTTAAATATGTGAATAACATGGTAGTGTGCGTGGCCTGGCTTCGTACTGTTCAAGCTACGTGTAACTATCCTTAAGTTCTACGACTTCTTCTGAACTTTTAAAAACACTTTTCTAACATCCTTTCTGTAGGCTTTATTTCTCCAGCATGCCAATATTTATACAGGCCCGCTCTGGGATGTATGCAAAGGCTACTATAGACAGAAACATAATTTAATTTTTCCGTTCTGCAAGACATCTGAGTTCTTTCAAATGTAAAATCCATAACTTGAATGTACCTTTTTTCTGCTTTTTGAACCAGGTGGTGGATTAGCAGTTGGGACCCTACTACTCATAGGTGAGTCTAATTCCACATGTTCCATTGTACAGGTAGGCAAATCATGAGTAGAGGTGTTACTCTACCTTTTTAAGTGGATTACTGGTGTAAGGTATTTTAACTGCTACCACTGCTAGCTTGGTCTCGGCAAAGAGCAATGTTTGTTTGTTGACAGTCACCTGCCATTCAAGCTATCAGAACTAGCCACTCTTGGAGATAAGTTGTTGATGACTTGTTGACAATTGTGTTCTTATCACACAGAAAACTAATGATCTGGCTTCATTGGTTCATGTGTGAGTTTGTGTACCTGCTAACCAGATGTTCCTGCTTAACTAGCCCAGCATGTTTAGCATGATGTCTAACTAGTAACCAGGTTTCTGGTTAACAATGTGCAAAATGTGTTCCCCCTTGCTGCACTTCTGTGATGATATTAGATGTTCAAAATCAGGTTAAATATTCTGTTTTCCATGTATAGAAAACATCATATTGCACAACTCACAGAACACATTTTTAACTTCACTCATTTAGGAACATGAAAAACTGCCATATCGTAACAATTGCCCTGTCCAGGCCAGTATAAAAATATCCCTTTGGTCTCAGGCTTCCATTAGCTTTTTTTTTTTATAAACCCCCCCCCCCCCCCCCCCAAACCCAAACCGGCCACCGCAATCAGGGAAGTGGACTAATAAAAGGTCTGCCGATTCCCGTACCAGTGTGGACACTGCAACATCACCTTAACCTGGTTGTAAAGCCAGTCAAAATAATGGAAGCCGTGTTACATTCAAACCCATGAACGCTGTTTGCGTTACACAGAAGTTTTGTGGTCTGTTTTTATCAAGAGTTTTGTGATGTACTGTGTTACTGTGCTGTATGGTGTGGTGCGGGTACTCTGGTATTCCACCCTGATTATATTATATTGCCTTGCCCTTTTTAATTTATCCCCCCAATCAACATGGGAGGCTGTGATTACACACTAATGCCTTCTTCCATTTTGTGAATCATCGTACGGTTGGTTTCATCTGATAATGAGCGACCCAGTAAAGGTGATGTGTGCGTGTGTGTGTGCGCGCGCGCATGTATCAGCACGTGCATGTTTATGTGCTAGGTTAGCATCCGCTTGTTTGTTGAATGCGGAGCTGTCTCCTGTCTTGTAGTAGCTGTGCTAGCTTGTTTGTGAGACACAGACATTAAACCATGAGACTGGTTGAGGGCTGCGGTTGATGTGCGCCAAGCTGTCCACCCTCATCTGTCTTCCAGAGGGGGATGAGCACCAATGGTATGGCTGCTGTCTGAAGACCTTTCATCTCTGGAGTTTTATTTATGGATGTACGAAACAAAGCTTGTCAGTTGATCTCCAATTTAGCTGCAGAGCTGTTGAATCCCATGGTGTTATTTTTTGTAAACTTTATCTTCATTGTGCCCAATAGCATTTGGCGGCTTAGTAATTGTTGCTGATATTGATAAACATGCATGTAAGGTCCATAGGTCACATAGCATATTAACTTGCACACTACTAATTTGATATTAAGCTGGTTATGGCTATAGGCAGATGGTGACATTTGTCATGAAGAATCCCCTTACTCTGCTTGTGTTAATCAGTGTGAGGTCAAGATTGAAGTAAGCATACACTGGTGGGAATGGCACACAAGGGCCAACTGAAATTTGTCTTCTGCTGAAACACGTGGTTATCTGTGCAGTCTTTCCCATTATTAGGACACATTCTAGCGGGTGAAAGCACAGCACAGACTTGAGACCTGGGTGAGGTGCCCGAAGGTGTTTTTTTAACTCAACTTGAATAAGGAATGCAAAATCACCAAATCTGTTGGCACTCACACTAAAACAGTCCACTCTAGTCTCTCCCTTCGGTAGGCTACTAGACCCCCTTTAATAGCGTCCTGGTTAGTCCATTGGGACCAGGAGTGGTAGGGTGGCTCCTCCTGGAATGTTCCAGGCCTTCTCTGCGCTCAACTTGCCCACTCTCCCTGTGACCTGGAATGTTCCAGGCCTTCTCTGCGCCTAACTTGCCCACTCTCCCTGTGACCTGGAATGTTCCAGGCCTTCTCTGCGCTCAACTTGCCCACTCTCCCTGTGACCTGGAATGTTCCAGGCCTTCTCTGCGCTCAACTTGCCCACTCTCCCTGTGACCTGGAATGTTCCAGGCCTTCTCTGCGCTCAACTTGCCCACTCTCCCTGTGACCTGGAATGTTCCAGGCCTTCTCTGCGCTCAACTTGCCCACTCTCCCTGTGACCTGGAATGTTCCAGGCCTTCTCTGCGCCTAACTTGCCCACTCTCCCTGTGACCTGGAATGTTCCAGGCCTTCTCTGCGCCTAACTTGCCCACTCTCCCTGTGACCTGGAATGTTCCAGGCCTTCTCTGCGCCTAACTTGCCCACTCTCCCTGTGACCTGGAATGTTCCAGCTCTCTTCCCGGTGTTTGCTGTCTGAGGTGCTGAACCTCCCCTTTGCGGAGGTGAAGGTGCTGAAAGACCCCGCACTCCACAATACAAACAGTCAGCAATGTGCTGAAAGACCCTGCACTCCACAATACAAGACAAGCTAGCCTTCCTCCTCATGGTGCATATATCTACGTGGTGAGTGGGTGGATGGCACAACCTAGGCGTCATCCTGGGCTCCTCCTTCAGCTTTGAACAACACATCAAATCCCCATTCTTTCACCTCCACAATATTGCCCAGCTAAAGGCCTCCCTCTCCCGTACCGCCGCTGAAACCTTAGAACATGCATTCACCTCCTCCCGGCTAGACTAATGCATACATAATGGCCCAAAACCCAGCAGCCAGACTTCTCACCCACACCAGGTCCTGGCAGCACATCGGCCCTATCCTCCGGGATCTCCTCTGGCTTCTTGTCCCTCGGCACATTGATTATAAAATTCTTCTGCTCACCTATAAAGCCCTCCATCAGCTTGCTCCACCCTACCTCTCTGATCTTATTTCCCATTACCAACCTTCTCGGTCACTCCGCTCTGCTACAGCTGGTCACCTCATCATCCCCTGGTCCAAGCTACGGAGCTTTGGAGACAGGGCTTTCTCTGAGGCTGCTACAAGGCTTTGGAACCCTCTTCCACAACCAATCAGTTTATCTGAATCTGTTCCCATCTTCATCCACCGCCTAAAGCCTCATCTGTTCAAACAAGCCTACCCCTAGCCCCTGCCCTTTCTCTTCGTCCAGTGTCATGTCTGAGTCCTTTTCTTTATGTTTGTCTGTGTACTGTCCAATCGCTCTCCACGGATGTTGTTTGTTTGTGAAAAGTAAAACAAATGATTCACTCCTTGACGACAAAACTTGGTCAATATGAGAAGAAGGACCTGTTGAGATGCATGTACCGTGTGACTTTCCAGGGAGTTATTGATCTCTCCTCTGGTACTGTGCCCAATTTGTAACCCAGCCCCCACACAACTCCATCACCCCCATGTCACCCCCTCCTTTCCCTAAACCCCCAACCCAACAGCCTAATGAGTCCCGCAGGTTTGTATTTCTAAGGGCACCCATAGAAAGACAGGGCACAATGGGCTGCATCTGGAGAGGGCCCTTCTGGAAGGCTTTGTGGACCCCACTGAATGCAACAAAGGCCCGGTGACCTAGAACCCATCAATAAGAGGACAGGGAGCCCCACTGACGACAAATTGAAGAGCCGGGAATTTGGCCGTCCGTGGGCGAGGAATGAGAAGACAGGCCAGGAACGTCGGAGGTCATGGGGGTCTACATTCTCCGGATTTTCCAGGATGACTTGTCATTCCCATGCTGTCGGATGTGATGTCAGCTGTATGGCTGTCACTGTTCTTTGTGTGCGTCCACTGTCTGCCATTGTGTGTGCGGAGGCCAAAGACGGCTTTACAAAATGGTGGTTGGTGGCACTGACAGGAAGCAGCAGTGGCATGCTGGGTAGCGGTATGGGGGCTTGTCGGGGGCGTAGCAACAGGAAGTAGAAAGTGGGTTTACATTGTGTTTGGGTGGGTGTTTTGTGTGGTCTAAGGTGGCTTTCTGAGGTACAAATGTGTCACCCAGTCCTTTCTGTGTCACTCCAACCACCCAAAGGTCCGAATGGAAGCTTTTCTAAGTATTTGACTGGCCTATTTCTTTCCTACAGCATCAAAACAATCTCCCAACGTCTCTCTTGCACTGGGCCTGTAAGCCTAGTGTGTTTGTAATGCCTCTGACTGCATGACTCTCTGGAAGTAAATGTCACTTGATGCCTTTTACACACCTTAAATATGGGTGATCCTCAGAGAACAACAGAGAATTAAAGTGATCTGGATGTCAGGAAATAGCCTGGCCTTGAAATGACTTGACCCACACATTAAAATAAATATACAACAGTGATTCCATTGGCGTTAAGGAAACACCGCCCACTCTGGGTAGTGTGTCATCGTTGAGGTAATCCGGCCCGACAGACAGCTCCTACCTCTGGACTCTCCATGAGAACTCAGGTGAATCCTCCACACACAGGATTGCTTTTCCCCCTCTTTGAGACGTGGGGATGGGTGGGGAAGATGACAACCCTGACCCCCTTCCACGAGAGGGGGGGCTGTCATCTGTCTCGTCGGGAGATCCCGCTCAGGAGACGACCCCCGTGCCCCTGTGTCATGTCTGTTCCTAGCGTGCCTCATAAGAGTGAGCTGTCATTATATCCTTCACGGACAGGCAGTGTGACAGACACCCGGATCTGTGGTGTTCTTATTAGGGTCAGCTGGTGTAGGATGTTACACTGGGAGACATTGTGGCCATATCTAAAAAGGGATTCCCGCCTTATACTTTCAATGTAGATAGACATTTAAACATTGTCTTTATAATGTGGAAGGGTATGTGTTCAGACTGTGATTTGTTTATTCCCTTTTTACGACTAAAGCCTCACTGATCTGTGTCACCGGTGATGTTGGTGGCTCTCCGTTAGTTATGTGACATGGTGTTTGATATTTCTGTTGTGTCTCAGAAGAGGACCGTTACGACAGCTACTCTCGAATGCTGCTGAAGTACTTCCTGGCCGAGGGGGTGGTGTGTGGACATGAGCTCTATGTGGCGTCTGCCCAGGACCACCCCAGTGACATCATACAGGTACGTGTGGGTTTACAATCAAATACTCACGGTGATTAAATTGTAGCGCTAAATATGTGATGCTGCATGTTAAGAACAATATACAGTATCTCACAGAAGTGAGTACACCCCTCACATTTTTGCTAATATTGGATTATATCTTTTCATGTGACAACACTGAGGAAATAACACTTTGCTACAATGTAATGTAGTGAGTGTACAGCTTGTATAACTGTGTAGATTTGCTGTCCCCTCAAAATAACTCAACACAGAGCCATTAATGTCTAAACTGCTGATAACAAAAGTGAATACACCCCTAAGTGAAAATGACCAAATTAGGCCCAATTAGCCATTTTCCCTCCCCAGTGTCATGTAACTCGTTAGTGTTACAAGGTCTCAGGTGTGAATGGGGAGCAGGTGTGTTACATTTGGTGTCATCGCTCTCGCACTCCCTCATACTGGTCACTGGAAGTTCAACATGGCACCTCATGGCAAAGAACTCTGAGGATCTGAAAAAAAGAATTGTTGCTCTACATAAAGATGGCCTAGGCTATAAGAAGATTGCCAAGACCCTGAAACTGAGCTGCAGCAAGTTGGCCAAGACCATACAGCGGTTTATCAGGACAGGTTCCACTCAGAACAGGCCCCGCCCGCCATGGTTGACAAAAGAAGTTGAGTGCACATGCTCTGCGTCATATCCAGAGGTTGTCTTTGGGAAATAGACGTATGAGTGCTGCCAGCATTGCTGCAGAGGTTGAAGGGGTGGGGGATCAGCCTGTCAGTGCTCAGACCATACGCTGCACACTGCATCTAATTGGTCTGCATGGCTGTCGTCCCAGAAGGAAGCCTCTTCTAAACATGAAACACAAAACAGTTTGCTGAAGACAGGCAGACTAAGGACATGGATTACTGGAACCATGAACTTATTTCAGATGGTGTCAAGCGTTTGTGGCGGCAACCAGGTGAGGAGTATAAAGACAAGTGTGCCTTGCCTACAGTCAAGCATGGTGGTGGGAGTGTCATGGTCTGGGGCTGCATGAGTGCTGCCGGCACTGGGGAGCTACAGTTCATTGAGGGAACCATGAATGCAAACATGTACTGTGACCTACTGAAGCAGAGCATGATCTCCTCCCTTCGGAGACTGGGCTGCAGTGCAGTATTCCAACATGATAACGACCTCAAACACAACTCCAAGACGACCACTGCCTTGCTAATGAAGCTGAGGGTAAAGATGATGGACTGGCCAAGCATGTCTCCAGACCTAAACCCTATTGAGCATCTGTGGGGCATCCTCAAACGGAAGGTGGAGGAGCGCAAGGTCTCTAACATCCACCAGCTCTGTGATGTCGTCATGGAGGAGTGGAAGAGGACTCCAGTGGCAACCTGTGAAGCTCTGGCGAACTCCATGCCCAAGAGGGTTAAGGCAGTGCTCTAAAATGATGGTGGCCACACAAAATATTGACACTTTGGGCCCAATTTTGACATTTTTGTCGGTTTAGACATTAATGGCTGTGTGTTGTGTTATTTTGAGGGAACAGCAAATGTACACTGTTATACAAGCTGTACACTCACTACTTTACATTGTTGCAAAATGCTATTTTTTCAATGTTGTCACATGAAAAAATACTATCAAATATTTACAAAAATGTGAGGGGTGTACTAACTTTTGTGAGATTCTGTATATCTTTGTTATTTTAGTGTCACCAAAATGTCCACTGTCATCATGAATTCCTTTTCTCTTTTAAGTTGTATCAAGTTTAATGTGCTAAACCTTCTCCTATTGATATTTCAGTGAAATGTACTGTATATTACAAATGGCCATCCGCTGTCAGGATCTGACACTAAAACACTACAGTCTTTTTCACTGTAATTTAAATGTGTACCCAGATTCCTAGCATTGACTACATCCACTTTGTGACTGTATACATGATAAAATTGCATTGGCAGTTCTTTCTGTCTCTCTCTCTCTCTGTTGTAGCTTTTCATCTTATTTTATAACTATAACTTTTTAAATAACAATTTAAATGATATAAATACATTATGTTTTGTGTAATTTTTGTATATCTAGAGTATCCCAGGTGTTCAGGTGGTCTAAACAAGGTTAGAGTCTTTCGTAGCACAAGCGTAAAACTAGGTTATTGCCTTGACTGTGGTGCTATCTGACACGTGGCAGAGAAGCCCTATGGGTAATACAGTTGGCCAGCATCGTCTGTGGAGGGGGAGGCAGTCGTCAGCAGAGATGTTTTTTTCTTCTTTTTGTTCTACTACTCCCTAAGGCAGCATGAGCGCCCACAGAGCTAACAGGTTGTCAGGTGAGTGTTTGTCTTCACACGCATTGACTCACCTGACTTCCTGATTGGATGTGCAGCATCGGGAGGAAAAAAGAATGGCTTGGTATGGATGACTTGCAGGAAGCTTGCCACGATCTTGAACTGCACCCAATGCAATGGGAGTTGACCCAAGTGGATGGGGAAAAACTTTTAAAAGAATAAATAGGATTGAAGACATATAATGGATGATAAATTGATTATGAGTGAAGACGTGTGAAAATGTTAGAGAGGTAGAAATACACCCCTTAAATATTCACCCCTTAAATAATGACATTAATATATCTCTAATGTCATTGTTAATGGTGAAACATTAACATGTCTCTAATGGCATTGTTAACGGTTAGGGGTTAACATGTCTCTAATGCCATTGTTAATGATGAGAGGTTAACATATCTCTAATGCCATTGTTAATGGTTAGGGGTTAATATCGGTCTAATGCCATTGTTGATGGTGAGGGGTTAACGTCTTTAATGCCATTGTTAATGGTGAGGGGTTAACATGTCTCTAATGCCATTGTTAATGGTGTGGGGTTAACATGTCTCTAATGCCATTGTTAATGATGAGAGGTTAACATGTCTCTAATGCCATTGTTAATGGTGAGGGGCTAACATGTTTCTGAATACATCACTCTGAAGGGCTCCTGAGTTCCTGAAGCTGTTCAACACAACGGGAGGAGAGACCCTTCCATATTGATTCATAGTGGGAGGCGTCACAACATAGCCCTTCTTTACTTATCAAGTTTAAGAAGAGCAGGGAACCAATCTGATCTGATGTCATCAAATAATTTGGTTCCTTATTTCAGTTGCAGAAAATGGAAAATAAATCCCACACCGTTCAAACACAATCGTGTGGGTATTTTTTGAATGATATATCAGAACTTTTTGAAAAGACTAGCATTTGTGTGTTGTTTCAGTAAAGGCTTGAAATATTTTTTCCAGGAGGTGTCTTAGGCCAATGTCTGTCTTTAAACGTTCCTTGGTCCTCAGTTGAGCTATTTAGGCATCTCTATCAGTCTCACACTCTAGCACTCGAAGTCCCCCTTACTCGCTCTCTCTTTTCTTTGCCCTCATAATGACATTTCAGTATAATTGGTCTTTATTGGCATGGGAAACCTTTTGTTACATTGCCAAAGCTGATGGAAATAAAAAAGAACAAT
Source organism: Esox lucius (assembly GCF_011004845.1). Lineage (NCBI taxonomy): Eukaryota > Metazoa > Chordata > Actinopteri > Esociformes > Esocidae > Esox > Esox lucius. The sequence continues at coordinate 31,017,785 of NC_047570.1, read as the reverse complement.
AGTAAATAATAACAACAATAGTTTTTGATCAGCTGTCTTTATCTAGCTCTCTTTAATTCCCTATCTTCTACTGGCTCTCTCTCTCTCCCCCCTACTTTGCATTATTTTCTCCCTGTGGCTTTATTAAACCTGTCTAGTCAGGTGTGTGTGTTAGACATGGCCCTTGGCCCCCAGGTTTCATCCTATTTGTAGCAGACACATTCAGCATTCAGAGAGCTGCGTCGTCAGTGTCCACTAATTGATTTAACTTCTGTGTGTCTCTGTCCTCGGGGGGGACATGCCTCCATTACTGACATCCCTGTTGTATGCCGGGTTCCTGTTCTATGGCACGTCGGGCTCTTGTAACACAATCAGACAAATCAGCGGTGTTGATTTGTATCATTTGCTTTCACTCTTTTCATACCGAATTTCCACAAAATCAAGCTGATGGACACTGAATTAAACAAGAACATGTATAAGCACTGCAGTTGTGAGTAAGATTCATGACGTACCGTCTCTGTTTTATGTAATCTGTAGGAGCTCCCCTCCCCAATCCTGGATGACATTGCCAGCCCCAAACCGGTTGAGAGCCAGACCAAGCCGTGTGATCCTGAGGGTCCAGACACCATGTCCATCGCCTGGCGTTACCAGAACCTGCCAAAAGTACAGGTGGGTGTTTTTTTAGTGTTTAGTCAGTCAGGGAATAGGGTCAGTGGTCTCTGCCACTAAATCAATCCGCTCCTAAACTCCTGTGTGGAATGAATGGGCCCTCTGCTGTGTTGGGGAACATTACTCACGCTTAGCTGCCTCTAGGTGGAGCCCTGTGATTCACACATACACCTGCCTAGCCTGGGGAAGCAGTGTACCCTGACTCCCTCCTCCCCTGTCCAGGCTGTAATCCATATTGCTATGTGGATTAACAGCAAAGTCCCTGGAGATCTCCCTCTGCTCGCCTATCCCCCCCTTCCCCACACTTCCAGAACCGGACTTCACCAACCAAACTGCCCCTAAGCCCTATCTGGAGGATTTCCATCCCAATGCACTTCCCAAAGTCTCCCTGTATTCCCCGTTCTCCCGACACACCTCACCCGCCTTCCCCGTTCAGTCACCCTACCCAATGAAGACACCAGATCAAAGGTGAGGTGGTCGGGGAGGGCCGGAACGCTAAGCGGGTCGCCCCCGCCTCCAAATAGAACATGAACCCCTGATCCTGCCTCCCCCAGAGGCTCCCCTCTGACCCCCCCCCCGTCTTGTCAGAAGAGGGGTACACGGGGGGCCCTAATCCAGATTAGTGGTAGATTAAGAGTCCATCTGACAATGGAGCCATTGGCAGCTTTCACTGTGAAGAGCGGGGCTATAGGACTCTTCCTTTCACCCTGGCGAAAACATCCGCCTTCTCTCCCTCAGAGCCCAGACAAGGCAGTTTTCACAGCTACAAGTAGAGAGTTATGTGGAAGTGTTATAAAGGCTTTGGATGTAGTAGTTGTTTAACTTCACTGGACATTTGTATTGGATTTAAAGAGGGCCTTGAAAACACCTGTGCGAATGCAGGTTCACTCCAAAACGTTCACACCAAATGTTCACATCCCCCAGACAGCCCTGGCCTCCTCGTCGAGATTTGGACACTACTACGATGTCTCCAAAACTATGGACCCTGAGATCTGTCAGGCGGCCAGGTGCCATGGCTTTTACCTTCCAGAACACTCCGCCACTGTGTCGTCATCGCCGGCACCTCCACCCACGGCCACCGGCCAGAGGTAACCCTTGAACTCTATCCCATCCTTATGCCGTCACGGTACTCAGTGTTATTGGCACATTGCCATATATGTCTGAGAGCACATAGTCGTAGTCTACAACTTGAGGAAACAACCGTAATCTAGTCACTCGAGAATGTCTACGCACCTATCGTCTTGAGACATGCTTTCTTAAAATGTTATTTAAAATGGATTGCTTTAGTTTCACTTACAGGTCTACATAACTGACTCCGCATTTTCAAATTGAATGACGTATTATGATTTATAACTAATTATGAGTTATGAAAGACTACATTTAGATAGTATTGATTGCAAATATTTTGATTCTCTAGTTATTCCAGGGTGAAAACAGCAGACATGCATTTAAAGTGTGAGGCCGTAGGACAACATACTTCATAATTTTATCATTGCTTAAGTTTAATAAATGTACTGGGGAATCATTAGTGGATAGCCTTTTTTTAAATATCTGATGTTTTTGAGAAGAATTAGATGATGAAGAAAATCTCAACAGCGCTTGGACAGCCATTTTGGTGTCTTGCAGGTTTTTATACGACCAATCTCTGTATTCTTTTTTAACATTGACTTTTGTCCATTAATATCTCTCTTCTAGCAAACACTTTATTGTTGATGACATGCATACCTGTAACACGATGCTGCCACCACAGTACTTGGCCTCTGTGGACATGTTTGCTCCAAGGCTGTTGAACAAGAATTTAGCAATTTTACAACTTGATCTAAGATGATTTCTCACCCTTTCAAGTCTGTGGTCTATGACCCTGTATTACATGGTTTAATTAAGCTTTAGGAATCATTACAAACATCAGCCGACTTGCCAACACAAGCTGTGAATCGGTGGATTTAAGCTGTGTAGATTTACTATCGCTTGACAACCAACTGACGGGAAGCAGCAACAAGGGCTTTTGCCTAACATTATTTGTGCTGTGAAGAGATGCAATCAAGACACAAGCAAAGAGACACTCTTGTTCTATCGTAGAAAACCTCCTCCCAAACACGGACACGCACCCACACAGGATTCTTCAGAACACTATCCGGTTTATGTGGCTTATTAACCACTGATAAAACCAATATAACAGCAGAGTCAGACTCCTTTCATCCTGAGCAGCCAAGTTAGGTTGTCAGGCTTAGGACAAGACTTTCAGAGGAGGAAAAGGCTTTGCTGGTGAATATATTTAAATGGAGAGAGGGAGTGTTTGCTGAGACTTTGTTTGTTTCATTCAACATTGGCTGTGCGATGCTGAGTCCGACACGCTTGGCAAACAGACCAGACTGGAGCAGAGAGGTTTTATAGAACCCCTCTGCTTTTATATCAGCAAACAAAAACCCTTTAACTCTGGACCCATTCAAACACATTAGTATGTTATTGTGTGTGTGTGTGTGTGTGTGTGTTTGTTTGTGTTTTTTAGGTGCTTGCAGTGTTTCCCCAATATTCCTTTAAGTTTGGATAAACACCTTGTTTATATGGTGGCCACCCTTCCAAAAATATATATGGTAATTTTAATATATGTGAAAATAATAATTATTCAACTTCAATGACAAATAGCAGTTATGAAGTATATAGAAAATATAGGTAAGCTACATTGAACAAAATTATAAACACATGCAACAGCAATTTTACTGAGTTACAATTCAGATGAGGAGATCAGTCAATTGAAATAAATTAATTATGCCCTGTATTAATTTCTGATTAGCCATCTTGATTTTTGTACATATGGACATTTTCAGTTATATTTTTTATTCAGGAAAGACAGGGCCAACCATTTACATGTTGCATATACGCTCACCTAAAGGATTATTAGGAACACCTGTTCAATTTCTCATGAATGCAATTATCTAATCAACCAATCACATGGCAGTTGCTTCAATGCATTTAGGGGTGTGGTCCTGGTCAAGACAATCTCCTGAACTCCAAACTGAATGTCAGAATGGGAAAGAAAGGTGATTTAAGCAATTTTGAGTGTGGCATGGTTGTTGGTGCCAGACGGGCCGCTCTGAGTATTTCACAATCTGCTCAGTTACTGGGATTTTCACGCACAACCATTTCTAGGGTTTACAAAGAATGGTGTGAAAAGGGAAAAACATCCAGTATGCCGCAGTCCTGTGGGTGAAAATGCCTTGTTGATGTAAGAGGTCAGAGGAGAATGGGCCGACTGATTCAAGCTGATAGAAGAGCTACTTTGACTGAAATAACCACTCATTACAACCGAGGTATGCAGCAAGGCATTTGTGAAGCCACAACACGCACAACCTTGAGGCGGATGGGCTACAACAGCAGAAGACCCCACCGGGTACCACTCATCTCCACTACAAATAGGAAAAAGAGGCTAAAATTTGCACGAGCTCACCAAAATTGGACAGTTGAAGACTGGAAGAATGTTGCCTGGTCTGATGAGTCTCGATTTCTGTTGAGACATTCAGATGGTAGAGTCAGAATTTGACGTAAACAGAATGAGAACATGGATCCATCATGCCTTATTACCACTGTGCAGGCTGGTGGTGGTGGTGGTGTAATGGTGTGGGGGATGTTTTCTTGGCACACATTATGGCCCCTTAGTACCAATTGGGCATTGTTTAAATGCCACGGCCTACCTGAGCATTGTTTCTGACCATGTCCATCCCTTTATGACCACCATGTACCCATCCTCTGATGGCTACTTCCAGCAGGATAATGCACCATGTCACAAAGCTCGAATAATTTCAAATTGGTTTCTTCAACATGACAATGAGTTCACTGTACTGAAATGGCCCCCACAGTCACCAGATCTCAACTCAATAGAGCATCTTTGGGATGTGGTGGAACGGGATCAATATGGTCCAACATTTCTAAAGAATGCTTTCAGCACCTTGTTGAATCAATGCCACGTAGAATTAAGGCAGTTCTGAAGGCGAAAGGGGGTCAAACACAGTATTAGTATGGTGTTCCTAATAATCCTTTAGGTGAGTGTATATTTATTTATATATATATATATATATATATATATATATATATATATATATATATATATATAAAGTGCCCTCCACCCTTGGCAAAGACAAGTAAAAATGGCTATAAATAGTTTAATAATTTTTTTTCTTGCCTTATAATTCTTTTTCATTAATGAAAGGTTGACTTTTGTTCCTATTTTGAGTCTAAGGTCAAGCTGATGAACAACTATAACATTTCATCCTGCTATTTTGTTTTTGCCAAGGTATCCATTAATTATGGAGGGAAATGTATTTATACTGCTAACAGTACTGCATAGAACTGCTAAATGACAAGAGACAGTGATTTTTTTTTGCAGCTCTGCCACCAAATGTGTGCAAATTTCCTAGTTGCCATGAAACTTCAATAAAAGGCAGCCCTGCTGAAAAAGCCTCACAGAAATCTTTACAATGCCCTGTGGCAAAGTGATAATTAGCACTGAATCCTTTGAAGAGATTGGTCAAAGACAAACATGGAAAAAAATCCAAAGGGATTTTGTTTTTCATGGAAGGGAAAAAAGTGTTTAACATTTTTCCAAAACTGGTGTAAGAGGAATACATCTGAAGTGTTTGGTTGGAGACTCTTCTCCCTGTTCCTCTACAAACAGGGGGTATAAAAAGTCTACACAACCCTGTTAAAATGCCAGGTTCTTGTGATGAATGAGACAAAGAGAAATCATGTCAGAACTTTTTCCACTTTTAATGTGACCTATAATGTGAACAATTCAATTGAAAAACTGAAATCTTTGAAGGGAAGAAATTGAAAATTAAAAACTCACAATAACCTGGATGCATAAGTGTGCATACCGTTAAACTAATACTTTGTTGAGGCACCTTTTAATTTTATTACAGCACTCAGTCTTTTTGGGTAGGAGTTTTTGGGGATGTCACATCTTAACGTGGCAATATTTGCCCACTCTTCTTTGCAAAGAGCTTCAAATCTGTCAGATTGCAAGGACATCTCCCTGTGCACAGCCCTCTTCAGATCACCCCACAGATGTTCAATTGTACTCAGGACTGGGCTCTGGCTGGGCCATTCCAAAACGTTAATCTTCTTCTGGTGAAGCCATGCTTTTGTGGAATGGGATGTGTGCTTTGGGTCGTTGTCATGGTAAAAGGTGAACTTCATCTTCAGCTTTCTAACGGACGCCTGAAGGTTTTGTGCCAAAATTACCTGGTATTTGGAACTGTTCATAATTCCCTCCACCCTGACTAAGGTCCCGGTTCCAGCTGAAGAAAAACAGCCCCAAAGCATGATACTGCTTCACTGTGGGTATGGTGTTCTTTGAGTGATGTGCAGTGTTGTTTTTGCAACAAACATTCCTTTTGGAATTATGGGCAAAAGGTTCAACCTTGGTTTCATCAGACCAAAACACATTGTCCCATGTGCTTTTGGGGGACTTGATGTTTGTTTTTACAAACTTCAGCCCGGGCTTGGATGTTTTTCTCTATAAGAAAAGTATTCCGTCTTGCCACCCTACCCCATAGCTCATTCATATGAAGAATACGGGAGATTGTTGTCACATGTAGCACACAGCCAGTACTGGCCAGAAATTCCTGCAGTTCCTTTAATGTTGCTGTATGCCTCTTGGAAGCCTCTCTGACCAGTTTTCTTCTCGTCGTTTCATCAATTTTGGAAGGAGGTCCAGTTCTTGGTAATGTCTCATTTATACCACTGTGTTCCATGGTATATCTAATGCTTTGGAAATTATTTTGTACCCTTCTCCTGACTGATATCTTTCAACAATGAGATCCCTCTGATGCTTTGAAAGCTCTCTGCGGACCTTGGCTTTTGCTCTGAGATGCAACTAAGAAAATGTCAGGAAAATCCTACTAGAACAGCTGAACTTTATTTGTAATTAATCAGAGTAACTTTAAATGATGGCAGGTGTGAAATAACTTCTATTTAACATGAGTTTGAATGTGATTGGTTATTTCTGAACACATCCACATCCCCAGTTATAAGAGGGTGTGCACACTTTTGCAACCAGGTTATTGTAAGGTTTTTATTTTTCCTCCTTGAAGATTTTTTTGTTTTTCTATTGTATTTTTCACATTATAGGTCACATTAAAAGTGGAAAAAGTTCTGACATGATTTCTCTTTGTCTCATTCTTTTACATCACAATAATTTGGCATTTTCACAGGGGTGTGTAGACTTTTTATATCCACTGTATAACTCTTGTAGTGTAAAAACACATCCTTGTTTGGTGGGTCGGTAATGAAGACTCTTAACTGTGACATTGGCATCATTGTGGCACTGCCCACCATGCCCTCTGAATAGGGCATTGATCTGCTAAACCACATGACGGCTTGTCAGCAGGACTCCACACCTGCACTGCATCTCTCTCTCTCACGCACACACACCCACACACTCACACATACACACATACACACACAGCCTCAAGCCTCCCCTCACCACCCCATGTTGCCACCCTGGCTTTTAAATTGCTCCATTTCACTCACTGGCATAATTGGCACAAATTGCTCTCTAGGTGATACAGACCCTGTTGTTTAAGACCAAGCCACCCCCACAATCTCTTCCCAGTGTAGGAGGAGGGAGCTAGCATTGAGCTAATGTGGCTTCTCTGAATATGATACTAATTAGCTCTCGCACTAACCCCTGCGGCTAAGCACCTAGCCCTCAGCATCACCTGAATGGAGGGCCACCACTGGGGGCAGTCAAAGCACAGCGCCCTCAAACCCAATCGCCTCCAGGTGGAGGAAGTTGCATACGCACCAAACCTATTTCTCTCAGATTTTGTGCACATATTTGCTAACATCCGTTTTAGTGTGCATTACTCCTTTATCAAGAGAATCCATCCACCTTACAGGTTTGGTATGTGAAGATTTTTAAACAGCATGATCAGTACACAGGTGCACCTTGTGCTGGGGAAAATACAAGGCCACTGTCAAGTGTGCAGTTTTGTCACACAAACACAATGCGAAAGATGTGTCGAGCTTTAAAGGAACATACAGATGGCATGTCGACTGCAGGAATGTCCACCAGAGTTGTTCCCAGAGAACGTTATGTGACTTTCTCTACCAACAAAGTGCCCCCACTATTGTTTTACTTGGCAGTATGTCCAACAGGCCTCACAACCATAAACCACATTTAACCACACAAGCCCAGGACCTCCAGTTATAGGATCAACTGAGAGCAGCCACCCGGATAGCTGATGGAACCGCAAGTTTGCACAACACAATAATTACTGAACCAACTGTCAGAACCGTCTGGAGGAAGCTCATCTGCATACCTGTCATCCTCACAAAGGTCTTGAATGCAGTTTGGGTCACAAGGGTCTGTACACAATTCCTGGAAGCAGAAAATGGCCCAGTATGGCCTGTATACTCACCCGACATGTCTCAGAGCATGTCTGGAATTACCCTGATCGCCTTATGAATGTATTCCAGTTGAGTGATTTCCTTATATAAACTGTAACTCAGTAAAATCTTTGAAACTGGAGCGTGATGGATTTATAAAGTAAAGTATGGATTTATATTTTTTTTAGCTTTCATTTGCTGGCCAGTGTAGTTAGCAATGGGACATTCAGGGGACAGTTGTCGTTTATATGTGCTGTTAGGAGCAGGTAAGGATTCCTGTATCATATGACGGTGTTAACGTTGCTCTGGCCATGAGGTGGGTACACGGTTGACTTGGCAGGAGGTTGTGTTAGGGTTGTTGGTGGTTATTAAGGAGTGGCAGGGATCTATTGTGAGTGAGTTGTGTCCCTTGTCAATGGTGCACATTTTACCCTTCATTAACCATTCAACACTGTGCCCGTCCAATCGGAACTAGCACCCCATTAAATAGCTTTATTTCAGCTGTGTGTGTGTGTGTGTGTGTGTGTGTGTGTGTGTGTGTGTGTGTGTGTGTGTGTGTGTGTGTGTGTGTGTGCGTGTGTGTGTGTCAACGCACCTCAAAACGGACCCTCAGGGAGCTGACAGGCGACCAGTCACGTTTTAATTTCATCAACTGAATAAATTAATTGATTCTCTTGATGAGGCTCTTCCATTATTTTCATCTGCTCTGGTGGTTCTTGAAAAGCCTCGTCAGGGGGATTTGGTTCAGGTAGAACAGTCAAATCCTCTTTAGTGTGCCTTGGAATACAGATGTGGCCAATTATAATGTTAATGTTAGACACCTTTGCACTGTTGGTAAATAATTCACAATTACATTTTACACTGCAGAATCTGTTTTGTTTTTCTTAAGTTTAAAGCAATGAACATTATAAATGAAATAATAATGACATGGACACATCGAAAGTGGATCCAGAGCTAGCGCTTGATTACACAGCCAAGCAAATAAAACAACCCCTAACACAATAAAAAAATGTTTTTACCTGGAATGGTAAAAATAAAGTGTTCTGGAGTGTCCTGATCACATCCAAATCTTATGGCTTGAGCTGAAAGCAGCATTAAGTAGGATCCTCTTACACATTAAAGAGTTGGAGAAGTGGGCCAAATGGTAGATAGAAATGTATGGGACCCTGTAACTAAACAAAATTATGGCTACAAAAAGTATTTGTTGGTTGCCATCTTGGCAGTTGCAAGCACGTGACATTTTTGTCCATGTCATTTATTATTCTCAAAATTAAACTGAAATGAACAATCCTATTTTCAATTCAGTGAATTTTGGAAAACAGATTCTTCAAGATTCTGAAACTTGGAGGGTTGCGACACTATTCTTTCATTCGTTCAGTGTTTTGTTTATGATTTTGGAAAACGCTAAACGCTGTCTCATCTTTTCGCACGTCTCTTCCTCCTCCACCCGTCTCCAGCCCAATGCCTGAGGCCTATGTCGCACTGCTGAAGAATCTCCAGGAAGTCATCCACAGGGAAGGTTTTGATGGCTCCCTACCCCAGGTAGGTACATATAACAACCCATGATCTGCTAAGTACTGCACTCCAAACCAATAGTACTCATCTCTTACCCTAACTACTACCCTCTTACTCCTTACCTGTAATACTCATATCTAATAACCTAATTATTACTCTCTTACTCCAAACCCATAGTACTCATATCTAATATCGTAACAATTACCCTCTTACAGTGTCCGAAAATTTACTTTTTGGCTGACCTGCCAAGGAGACTGGTAGATGAAAAAATCCACTAGCCAAGCATATTATTTACTGGCTAAAATAATAATTTCTGTTTGTGTCATGTATAAATTAATTTCAGAACATTTCATTGAGATAATAAGGTATTATGTTGAATACAAACTTTTTAGTTTCTTCTTTTATCTTTAGCATTCTGGCCACACAAAACAACTTGTCACCACAGCCTCAGCATCATACCAGCCTCTTGAAACTACTTCCTTTCCATCCCTCTAATTCTCACAAAATGTTATTTTTCTATGTGATGCTACAAACATGTTTTTTTATGTATTGCAATAGCGTCATCCCTTTATATCAGTCTCTCTTCCTTGCCAACTTAACATTATTTGACAATACCTATTTAACATCATTCCCTACTAACCTAAGTACTCCCCCTCAATGAATCATTCTTTAAAACTGTTCATGAATAACACAATCCCTCTCCAAACCTAATGAGCAAAAGCAAATTAACAACAATAACATCAAAAATCTTATTTTATTTTTATTAGAAAGGTTCTCTACATTAACTTACTTAAGCTCTAACCACTTCTCAATGTGCACCACCTTATAATATACTTTACCTTATATAATTTATCATTTAAACAGTCATTTTCTATATTTATATTTTATATATTACCCCACACAACCCAGACTTTTATTTTGGAGGCAAAATAGGAAAACTGGAGGTCTTATTGCTGCTGTCGAATCTCTTATGTTGCCTGCATGCCATTGAAGGTATCCAGTTGTAACGGTTAGCTAGCTTCTTACCTTGGGGTGTCGCTGAGACGATGGCTACCTTTATATCAATGTGACAGCCACTTACTGACAATTCAACACAAAAGTGCGCATGCACGGACTCAACCAGTTACTTTTCTCTGCCTTCACTAGCTAGTTTGATACTCTTAACGTGCAGGACGCTGTTGCTCTGCGCGGATGCTCGAACGATAGTAAACTGTGCGCGATGGAAAATGCGAAAAACTTGGTTAACAAAATAAAATCATATGTCATACAAATATTCTTATTTATATTTTTATGTTGCGCCGCATCACAACTCAGTTGCGCCGCTCTCAGCTGATCTGATTACAATAAGGGGGAAACTTTGGGTACAAACATGTACCCGCCAGTGAGGCTGATAGCCTTCTGAGAATTTGGCGCTTGTCGCGTGTTAATTGCGGACCTTTCCCTCTTACTCCAAACCCATTTTTTTTATTATGTTAACGTTTTAAAAAGACTGTAAAATCACTTAGCATAACATTTTTATTTAAATAAGTGTTAATACATTTTTATTTAAATAAATGTTAATGAATTTTTATTTAAATAAATGTAAACGTTTCTCAGTGCAGTGTAGGGTCTGAACGTTTTTCTATGAACGTTTTTACCAAAGTTTAGATTTCCCTAATATTTCATTGAAGATCAAGCTCTTTTTGTGCTGAGTTGTGGTCATTTTGGAGTGTGGAAATTCTTCATTAGAATTATTCTCATTATTTTCTGTCCCCTGACCATCCCCTCTGCCAGAACTGGTCCTGCGGCTGAATGTAATCCCTGTAGACTGTACCCAGCCCTCTACTCCAACAATCCATGCCTAACAGCTGTCTCTCTCAACCTACCTAACCCCCCCCTCTCACCTGACATGGATGAGTTCATCAGTGTGTTGTAATGGGGATTCAGCAGCTGTGCAGACAGGTGTGTGTGTGTCTGTGTGTGTCTTTACCTTTTGACCCACATCTTAGTTTTTAATAATCATTCCTCCTCTTCAGAGTGTCAGAAATGTCCCTGGCCTGTCTGTCTGTATCAACCTCTCTGTTTTAGTTGTTCCACTGTGGTGTGTGGATCTGTGGAGGGAGGATGGTGTGTGTGTTTTATCTCACTGTCTCTGTATGTTTGTGTTTGTGCATGTCTGTGCGGGTTCTCTCAGTGAGAGTGTGTGTGTTTGTTTTGTTTTGTTCATTGTGTGACCCCTCTGCTCCTCACCTGGAGCCACCTCTCAGTCAGTCACATGTGGGACCGCCCCCCTCCACCTGACCCCCCCCCTCCACCCGACCCCCCTCCACCTGACCCAGCACTGTCTCTCATAGGTCGGATCATGCGCTGACATCATCAAAGTGCTGTTATCAGAGCGGAGAAATGCAGCAGGCACAAAGGAACAGGGAATGAACACAAGAATGTCCAGTAAGGACATATGTGTGTGTGTGTGTGTGTGTGTGCGTGCATACTCCTGCTCATGACTCTGATGCTGGCTACAGTTACCAGTCTTCCAGTAAGGCCCTACATGTTGCTAGTTATTTGTTACCTTTCTGGCTTGGCTGTCAGTTGTTCCTGCATGTGGTGGTAAGGTGTGGTTGTATGTTGGGGCTCTGATTGTTGGGCTTGTGCTTTGTTTTGGCACTGTTCCCTGACTGCCTGTTGGAGTCATCCTGAGCCTCTCTGTTCTCCTAGTCAGCATTAAATCAGACCTAGCAGCCCCTCCACCCTCTTAGGAAAACATAGACACCTTGGTTACCCAATTCTACACAGCAACAACAATACCTTTTATGTTTAGTATATGGATAGTAGGACAGGTTTTCTGGCCTGGTAATTTATACATTCAACAACAATGTTGTTTTTCTGTATGTTTATTGTTTCTGTGTAACTCCAAAATAGGTGTTCTCTTTGACAGTGGAGGACTGTTTGTTTCCCACGATTTGTGGTTGTCATAAAAAGGGGAATTCCTTTTCATGTCAATATCAAATGAAGTATATTAGGCAACATTGCTTGACTTTTCCCAATTTTGGGGTTGTAATTTGATAATGGGGTTGCAATTCGTTCATAGATCCCCAAGCAGCTGCTTAATGCTTTTTTCTTCTTACATGTGTCTCTAACTTTGAAATGGTTTATACTATAACCCCATTCCTGAAATGTATTTTTTCTGTCAGAACCCTTCTGTTTCCCTTTAGATCCATTCTGATGATCATGCTGTTATTTACACCTTCTGTTTTCTGGCTTTCCAAACCATACTCAAATCATACTTCCTTCAGATAGACATGTAATACAATAATAATAAGTCTGTCTGAATGTATGTTTGACAGATTGTGAGCTCCAATTAATGAAGAGGATGTTGGTTGAATGACCAAGTTTGTCAGGAAGAGGGAGAGGAGTGTGACACACTTGAGAATGTGTGAGACCAGCAGGGGAAACTCACAGTAACAATGAGGTTTATTTATCTTAGATTGTCTCTGTGTGGATACAAACCCTGGCCCTAGCTTATAGAAGGGGGAGAGAGGGAGAGAAAGACAAGGGGATATGAAGGGAAAGAGGGAGGGATGTGGCGAGGGGGAGGGTGAAAGTGATGGAGGGAGAGAGAGATTGGTGGGGGAGAAATTGAGAGCAGTGGGAGAGAAGTATGAGGTAGAGGGAGGGAGGAGGGCGGGGAGAGGAGGGCGGGGGGAGGAATGTGTGTGATTTTAATGTGAGATCAGGTCGGGGGGGACAGAGGGGGAGAGAGGTGATGAGAAGAAAGAATAGCAGATTGAGAGAAGGGACAGAGAATTAGGGAAGGAGGTGATGAGGAGAAAGTGTGCTGGTATGTTAGAGAAAAGAGAGACTGAGAAAAAGCGAAGCACCTAACAAGTAAGGGACAGATCATTGGTTAAATGCAGAGGATAAAACATTACACACAGCTTTTGGAAGCCCACTGCATTATACCAATACTAATGTTCCGCCACTGTTCATCTCTTGTTTTTTTGAGGGTGGGAAAGAGTTTGGGGTAGCATTCTGCCCCTCCACCCACCACAGCTCCCTATGGTCCCCCATTGGCCGGCAAGCCTCGTTCTGGTGCCAAGAATGTGCTGGCACTTCTGGGTGGCGGCCATATTGGAAGCCTGTCTGACAGGTCCATTGTGTCCATGTCAGATGGCCTCTGTGATTGGGCAGTTGTTGTCCAATCACGTTTGGCGGCTGTGTTCTGATGATCTGTGCTGGTGAACAGTCTCTGTTAGTCTCAGTTAACTGTTCACTTCCTACCACAACAACACCAGTTTTGTAAACCACCCCCCAAAGACATGTTACAAACTGATATAACGTCTTCTCTCTGGCCCAGTGTTCAGTCAAAATGCAGTGAAATCTGTTAAACTTCAGATTGTAAAGTGTTGGTAAGAAATGCGATGAACATACAGATTTTAACAACATAAAAGGAGACCTTAAACTCACTGACACATCCTGACTCAGTGAATTATATTTCCCTCTTTGTGTCTCTCTGTCTCCCTGTCTTCCAGACAAAGTCACGGAACGTCCTACGTATCGGGCTACACTCGCTCGGCTCCGCCCTGTGGGGTGACGACCTGTGTTGTCGCGACAACCCCAGTCACGGCCACGCCCTCACCACCCTTCTCTATGGCTTGCGGGCCCTGCTAAGGTCATCACTCTCCGTTGCCCTGGTTACGGTGCCCTCACACCTCATCCAGGTAAGTGTGTGTGTGTGGATGCGTGCGTGCGTGTGTGCCTGCGTGCGTGCGTGTGCATCCGTGTGCGTGTGTGCATGTGCGTGCGTGTGCGTGGGTGGGTCACACATGGTACCTATTACAGCCCAGACATCTTATTCTAAGAGTCATAATGTGTTACCTACCATTTCCAATGAGTGTTCATTTCTTTTCGATTACTGTAAGCTATTACTTGTACAGATTGTCAGTAGTGCCGTTAACAGAGGTCAACCCACTAGAGAGCAGTGTCACCAGGTTTAGAGTGGATGACTGAACTGTATCAACACAGCCACTGGGGAGAGATGGAACGAGACCGAGCCGGGTCTCATAGCCGTGCTGACGTTAGACAGAATTCACACAGAGCCAGGTGGAGCCCCGAATAGCCACTTATTCCCTATGGGTCGTGGTCAGGGAAGGGCACTAGGCAGGAAATAGGATATCATTTGGAACACAGAGCATTGAACCGTCTCCCTGTGCAAAGGAGGAGCTGGGAGGTGCTGTGTGAAGACAGTGGTGGAAGAGGAGGCGTTGGAGAGTAGCCCTGAGCCCATGGCCTTCATCACTGTGGTTTGATCATGAGGATGCAGCGTGTGTGTTGGTGGTTTTGGTCACGTCTGTGTGTTAAGTACGACGGCGGAGGTGGCTCTGGAAAACGCAGGGCAGAGAGGACTGAGACCACGTGGAACCTTCTTGACAGAGCCTCAGTGGGCGGAGCCTGGCCGATCTTCTGAGGCGTTCCACATCCAGCCCTCACTGGAAATGTCAGCGCCACGACTTGCCTTGTTTCTGATCACCGTTAGAAAGCTGGATTGAGTGAAAAGACGAGGTCTGGGACAACTATCATCTCTTCCCAAGCTAGATTTGGGTTTGATCATTTTGTCGTTGGTCGTGAGTGTTTATGTATGTCAAGCTTGTTACTTTTTATGTAAAATGGTTGAACGACAGGCGGTTCGTACAGAACAGGTTTGTTTTACCAGTCCTGGATAGTACTAGCACCACAGTCATATCGTTCTGCCTAACACACATCCTAGGGATTAGCGGACTAGGATGAGACTGAACCTTCGCATGGTTTCACTTTTCTTTTTTTTTTTTTACTTATCTCAGTCACACCTTCTCACTATGTCAAGGCGATGAATACACGTACCTGCTGTGTTTACTCCAGATGGACAGGGGGCAGCGTGGGCTAGAATGTATGCCTTTTCTACTGTCTGTAGAGCAACATCATCATGTTGCCAAGCGATACATCATGTCAGACAGCTGAACGGTTAGCTGTAGGCTGCTACATGCATGGAACAGTTTTGGCTGGGCTCTGTCGGACTCTGGGGAGATGCGTTCTCACAGGTCCTTGGCACTTCAGCTACTGAGCCCTGTGCCCTGTCCGCGCCACCGCTGATGTCTGGGAATCTTATTGATCCAGACAGAAATTGTGAGTTGACAAATCACAAGGCACATCAGTGTGCAAATGTGCGCGTGCTCCTTTGCGTCTGTGTACAATACTTGGTTACAGTGCATCTAATGTGGTGAGGCTGACTTCCTGCTGCCCTTGTCCAGGAGACATGATGGACACAATGTCTTGTTCTTCTGGGGACATCCTAACCCCTTATTGGGTAGCTTCCAGTGCCATCACAATGAACAAAAGTTTTAAGGTTTCTCCCTATAAACAAAGAACCAAAAGTCATTTTTTCATAAGATGCCCCAAAACAGTATTTGCTAATGCTGTATAGTTTAGTATAGTAATTGTCATGGAATAACTGTCGCCAATTTCATCTTTCTTGTAATACGAATAAACATGATCATACTGACATTAAAAACAAATGTTGCTGAACATCCTGTTAGAGACGCACAGGCAGCATTTAGAAGTTTGCAGACTTGTTACAACTTTAGCTTTGTATATTATTTGGCATATTTGTTTATATATATATATATATAGATGTACCCCAAAAATTTATTTAAGAAGTCTTTTTTTTTATATATGGGAATGCCAGTGTCACATATTAAAATTGTTTCATAGGTTTCTGGGCCAAATCGAAGGTTCTGTCAATCTAGCGACTGGGGGACACTCCTATGGGAGGTGTTCAGATCCCCACTCCACACGGAGAAGAAACTAATGTAATTTGGCGTGGCGTATCATTTGGCCGGAACAAGGAGTTTTGGTAGCCAGGCTACGGGTCCCACTTGTGTGTGTGTGTGTCTGTCTGTGTGTGTGTTGATGTGTGTGTGTGTGTGCGTGCGTTTCTGTGTGTGTGTTGGGCCTGGAGGCTGCTCTGTCGCGTCCTCTGTGGGCCATGTCATTGGACCCTTTTGTTTTGACTGGGCCTCTTGACCTTTTGGGCAATGCCACCCAATCGCTCAATGGGACGACTCTCTATGCTGGCATGTTCCTCTGGGAGTCATTCAGCCATTCATCCATCCTTCAGACAAGCAGGGTTTGCATAAGGCTCAGGCTCCAATCCAGTGGACTGTTCACTGCATTCAGACAACCATGAAGTGAAACTATTACTGTATCCTCTGGTCGTTGCTGTGATCGCATGGGTCTTTGAATGGTGTGTGTGTGTCTCTGTCTGTCTGCCCATCTGTCTGTATCACTCTGTCTCTCTTTCCGTCTGTCTGGCTGTCTGTCTTCCCGTCTGTCTGTCTTAAGTCTCAGCGTGGAGGCGGAGTCATCTGCTGGGGCATATGGCAGTGCGTGGCCCTCTCCCGACACATCAGCCATAGAAACACAGTCTCTAGAACAGACATGTTGACCTGGCATTATGAACCTATTCTTCAGTGTCTATCTAGGCTGCAAAATAGCATGAAGTTTGAACAGCAGTATGTCGTTATGGTGACACACAGAGACAGACTACCCAGTATCTACTCTGCCAACATTCATATACCATAGCCTATTGAGGGGTCAGAAATGTAAGCAGTAAGAGGGTATCTTATACTGTAATGTACAGTTGATGTGCACATTAGCATTTTTCCAGTTCCATCTAGATCAGGTCTACACCTGTCTAGATGTAGAAAGATGAGAAGTGTTTTGAGGGTACATCTTTTTGATTGTCTGTTTACAGTTTGTTGATGTGGCTAGCATAGTCCTGTTAGTGTTTGTCGAGCAGATGGCCAGTCACTGAGATTTACCGCAGGGGAAGTAGTACATCCCTTCTACTGACTGTAGCTCTGTGAAACACCAGATGTACAGGACCCCCAACCCTTTCCCGAATGCTAGGATGGACAACAGATGCCTCCATCGGATGGGAGTGGTCACTAACAGTCCATCTCGGGCCCGCCTCGCCAAACCCTTCTAATCTCTCTTCTACTGAGTTGTACATGCACTGTTTTCTTGTGGTTGCGAGTGTGAATGGACTGGCCTGATTGTAAAACATTAAGGACAGAGGGCTGTGTTTCTGATGGGTGGCGTTGGCCTGCTTTCAGTTAGTTGGTGAGCTGGTCCTTCTCCGTCTAGACTAGACCTGCCAGACCGCTGGCGCTATCCATTATTAAACACTGAGGGAGGGAAAGGGACTCCCTGAAAGCCTCCTCACACCGCTCAGCGGCACAGTCCATCTGAAACTTTAATCAGGACCGCGTCTCCCTTACTCATCACACACACTCCCCCCACCCGCACTCCTTAACCCCCAAAATATACCCAAATGTACCCGGTCAGTGTCCCGGGCCACCCGACGGAGCAGCCATCTAAATTCGACCCTTGGTTACTATGTGTGTTGTGGGGGTTTGGCTTTCACCGCCTCAGTTTAATAGTGTTTACATATATTATGTAGATGTTATTTAAATGAAGCACAGTTGTTGTAGTCCAAACATGCTCCTAGTTCAGCTCAGCCTGTATTCACTTCCTACTGCTTGTTTCTTAACCAAGCCTAAGGGCTAGTGTTCCTTACAAGAGAAATAATTTTGTGCTGGACAGATTTATCTTGGTTTGCATAATTTCTTCGCACAGTTGATACTGTTGTCTTTGCACCGTTGATAGTTGTCTTCGCTCTGTTCATACAGTTGTCTTCGCTCTGTTCATACAGTTGTCTTCGCTCAGTTGATACCGTTTTCGTCGCACAGTTGATACAGTTTTCGTCGCACAGTTGATACAGTTTTTGTCGCACAGTTGATACAGTTTTTGTCGCACAGTTGATACAGTTTTCGTCGCACAGTTGATACAGTTTTCGTCGCACAGTTGATACAGTTTTCGTTGCATAGTTGATACAGTTTTCGTCGCACAGTTGATACAGTTGTCTTCGCACAGTTTATACAGTTGTCTTCATACTTGCAAAACTCACGGGGCTCTCTATTGAAAATATGGTGCACGCTACCTCAGAAGATGCCTTTTCGAGCTATAGATCTT
This sequence comes from Esox lucius, assembly GCF_011004845.1. NCBI lineage: Eukaryota > Metazoa > Chordata > Actinopteri > Esociformes > Esocidae > Esox > Esox lucius. The sequence goes on along the minus strand of NC_047570.1, from coordinate 30,999,191 downwards.
TGCAAAACAAAATAATGTTGCGTCTCAAGTCTTTCTTCATATGTGTCAGAAAATGTAGTGTAATGTTAACTGGCCCTAACATTTTCGTAAGCAAACGATAATATACACACACATTCACCCAATTTTCCAACACACACATACACACACCATCAGGCTCACAAACAAACACATTAACACACTCTTGCACATTACCATTTGTGTTCAACTGAGTGTACACAGATACATTTAAATACCCCCATGACAACAAATACCCCCATGACAACAATTACCCCCATACCAATGAATACTACTAAGTTCCCACATCTAGGTAGACGCTAGGCCTTGCAAAGTACATGTGCCTCTTCTGGTTAGATGCTAACTGCATTTCATTGTACTGTACTCGTTCTGTTTAATGACAAAGTTGAATCTTATCTAGTCTAATACCAACGAATACCCACATGCCGGTTTATACCCCATGCCAGTTCATACCCCCATGCCAGTTTATACCACCATCCCAATTTATACCCCCATCCCAATTTATACCCCCATCCCAATTTATACCCCCATCCCAATTTATACCCCCATGCCAATTTATACCACCATGCCAGTTTATACCACCATCCCAATTTATACCCCCATCCCAATTTATACCCCCATCCCAATTTATACCACCATGCCAATTTATACCCCCATCCCAATTTATACCCCCATGCCAGTTTATACCCCCATGCCAATTTATACCCCCATGCCAGTTTATATCCCCATGCCAATATATACTTCCGTGCCAGTACCCTAGGCTGTACAGAAGAAAGATGAGGCCCATAGAAACATTACATGCCTTTGCATGTGGGTTGTTCAGTCGGCTCGGGGGACATGAACTCATTGGCTCTGAGTTGGTTCTCTGTGAGGTAAGAATTGAATTGCTTCTTTTCACAGTCCTTTATGAATTATGGAAGGAAGTCATGTGAGCCGGATGTTGAAGTGGGAATCAGTGGAAAAAACAATACCTGTGCACTCGATACCCCCGTTTTAGTACCAAGCTTAGGGTTTGTAGTTGTGGATATCAGGCCAGGATGACCATCCATTGTGTCAGTGTTAGTTTCAAACCTGTCCTGGTGCTGTCCAGTTTTTGTTTACTATTTTTAACATTCAAGTAAAAAAAAAAGCAGGCTTCTGATTGGTTACAACAGTTGGTCATAGCTCGTGAGGCGTTCATGTTTAGAAAAGCATTGGTGGATGAAAATCATTCATGTATAGGTTTAACATACGTTCATGTGTACGTGTGCGCGCGTGTGCATTCACATGCATGAGAGAGAATAATCAGATCTTTCCACAGATCGCTGTGGATCGACATGATCTGGACGGCTTGCAGGTGTTTTGGAATGTTTTTGTTTGTGGCAAATCCACCCGGAGATTGTGTTTAGTTGGCCTTCATCAGCCAAACTCTTACCCCGGGTTTAATTGCAGTGTGTGGCTGACCTCCGCCCGTAAGTGCCCCAAGCCCTCACTGGGGGACGTGCACACTTTAAAAGTAGGACACAAATGAAAAGAAGGAAGAAAAAGAAAGGATGAAAAGACATGCGGGCATGAAAACTGCATTAGGAGATGGCAGCCTACACAGAGAGGATGATGTGAATGATTTAAGAGGTTGGATGGATGAATAATGGATGACTCTCTCCCTACGTCCCCTCTCTTCCTCTTTCTGTCTTCCACTCGTTCTGTTTCTCCTCTCCTGTCAGGACTGAGAAGCCTGACCAGCAGGGGGAGCCCTCTTCCTCAAGCCGTTCTCTCCCCTCGCCCTCCCCCCTTCCATATTGTGTGTGTTGTCAGGGTAGGTGTGTCCCTCCCCATCTCCTCGTCTGTGTGTTTCTATGGTACGTAGATGCACTTCGGCATCTCTTCTTTGCTGTCCTAGTGTTTACCTTCAGCCGCCCCCCCCCACACCTTTTTCCATGTGACCCGCCTAACGCCTCCCCCCTTTCTCCACATCTCCCCCTTAACCTCCTCACCCCATCTGCAGGCAGTGAGGACCTGGAGATGGGTTGCGATGACCTAATTTAATTTTGGCACTGATGATTTGTCAGGAGGTTTTTAATTACCTGTGTTCACGCTTCTCTCTCTTTCCCCTCTCTCTCCATCTCTCTCCCTCTCTCTTTTTCTCTCTCTCTCTCTCCATCTCTCTCCCCCTCTCTCTTTCTTCCTCTCTCGCCCCCTCTCTCCATCTCTCCCCTACAGAATAAAGCTCTGATGGGCAGAATAACCAGGTTGTGTGACACGGCCGTCGCTCTAGAGTCATTTAGAGGCTCAGAGAGGGAGACCAACCCCCTGTACAAAGATTACCATGGTAAGACACTCGCACAACAAGGCCAGGGCATTAGGACGAGGTCTGAGGGTAGGCGTGCATGTGTTTGTGCGTGCGCGCGCGCGCATCCGTCCGTGCGTGAGCACGCGCGCTGGCCGGCCCCTTGCAGGACAACCTAGGCTGTCAGGGCTTGTTAGTGTGTAGCTGCTCAATCAGACGTGCTTCTCACTAGACAGGCCGAGGGGGATTCAGCTGCCACGCCGCTCCCCTCCCCCAGCTCCCCTCTCACCCCCCAGCAGAGCTCTTCTCTCCCCCCTCCCTCACCCTTTTTCATTCCACACATACACACGCACACAACCCCAGTCCCATTCCCCTGAGGCCTGGAGCAGAGCAGAGTGGACCGACGCTGGGGAATCGATATTCACACCGTCTCACTCTATCTCGTGTTCTCTCTACATGGATAGGAGGGTAGTCTGCACATACATGGAGGACAAGACCCAGTAACAGGATGGAGGGGAACAAGTCATTCAGCTCTCTCTATCCTTCTTTGATCTCACTCTATTTCATCCCTTTAAGATTCTTCTCTGTCTCTCGCGTGCTCTTTGTTCATCTGTCTCTCTCACTCTCTCTCAGTTTTTCTCTGTCTCTCTGTTCCTCTGTCTCTCTGTTCCTCTGTCTCTCTGTTCCTCTGTCTCTCTGTTCCTCTGTCTCTCTGTTCCTCTGTCTCTCTGTTCCTCTGTCTCTCTGTTTCTCTGTCCGTCTCTCTGTTCCTCAGTCCGTCTCGCCGTTCCTCTGTCTGTCTCGCCGTTCCTCTGTCTGCCTCTCCGTTCCTCTGTATCTCTCATACACATTCCCTCTCCCTTTCTCCATCACTCACTCACACTCTCCCTCCCACACATAAAGGTCAGTTCAAGCGAGGGAGGTATTTTTAGTCATGCCTCTCTCTTGCTCTTTTTCCCTGTTTTTTTTCTCCCTCTTTCTCCCTCTTTCTCCCTCTCCCGCTCTCCTCCTCTGGTTAGGTGGCGTACAAATGGCTAAGTAATGAGGCCATCAAATGTTATCTTTTGGTTTATTCTCCAACACCATATTTTATTTACATTCTTCCATGTCCCATAGTTAAGCTCGTCTCCTGTTCCGGCGTAGGCAGACTGCCGTTGTTTTTATTTGGGTTGGTGTTCAACCACCTCACACGAACACGTATCAGTGAAACATACAGTCTACCTGAGGATTTGAACCCTATTTTTTAAAGAAGTATTTGACCTGTAAGAAGGTGTAGTGTACAGCGTCACTTTAAGAAATGTCAAATGTCTGATTATGTTTTGATGGTCGATTATCAGTGTGTATGCATTTGAGTTGTGTGTGTGTGTGTGTGTATATATACATGTCTGTGTGTGTAAGCCTGTGTGTATGTGTGTGTGTGTGTTTGTAGCAGCAGTTCAGGGCTGCTCAAAGCATGCTGGGATGCCTGTCACAGCAAATCAGGCAATAGGAAATCATCCAAGTGTACGGAGAAGAGAACCACCATCCCCCTCTTTTTCTTTTCCTTCCCTTGCTCCCTATCCCTCTCTCTCTTTATCTCTCTCCTTTTGTACCATCCCTGCCTCTACTTTTCAGTTTTATGAAAATGTCACTTTAGGGAGCGAGGGAGGGTAGGAGAGGCTGTGAGCGGGAGAAAGGCAGGGAGAGATGGAGGGAGAAAGGCAGGGAGAGATGGAGGGAGGGTGGGAGAGGCTGTGAGGGGGAGAAAGGCAGGGAGAGATGGAGGGAGAGTGGGAGAGGCTGTGAGGGGGAGAAAGGCACAGAGAGATGGAGGCAGGGAGTCTCTTCCTATGAAAAGTGAAGCTATTTATTTTCTAACAAAGCCTTCCATCTAAAACAATCATTGGTGAACACCTTTGACTTAATATAGGAAACATTCAAATTGATGTACAGAAAGTTCTATAACACGCACATACACACACACATATACAGTGGGGAGAACAAGTATTTGATACACTGCCGATTTTGCAGGTTTTCCTACTTACAAAGCATGTAGAAGTCTGTCATTATTATCGTAGGTACACTTCAACTGTGAGAGATGGAATCTAATACAAAAATCCAGAAAATCACATTGTATGATTTTTAAATAATTAATTTGCATTTTATTGCATGACATAAGTATTTGATCAACTACCAACCAGTAAGAAGTCCGGCTCTCACAGACCTGTTAGATTTTCTCTAAGAAGCCCTCCTGTTCTCCACTCATTACCTGTATTAACTGCACCTGTTTGAACTCGTTACCTGTATAAAAGACACCTGTCCACACACTCAATCAAACAGACTCCAACCTCTCCACAATGGCCAAGACCAGAGAGCTGTGTAAGGACATCAGGGATAAAATTGTAGACTTGCACAAAGCTGGGATGGGCTACAGGACAATAGGCAAGCAGCTTGGTGAGAAGGCCACAACTGTTGGCGCAATTTTAGAAAATGGAAGAAGTTCAAGATGACGGTCAATCTCCCTCGGTCTGGGGTTCCATTCTAGATCTCACCTCGTGGGGCATCAATGATCATGAGGAAGTTGAGGGATCAGCCCAGAACTACATAGCAGGACCTGATCAATGACCTGAAGAGAGCTGGGACCACAGTCTCAAAGAAAACCATTAGTAACACACTACGCCGTCATGGATTAAAATCCTTCAGCGCACGGAACGTCCCCCTGCTCAAGCCAGCGCATGTCCAGGCCTGTCTGATGTTTGCCAATGACCATCTGGATGATCCAGTGGAGGAATGGGAGAAGGTCATGTGGTCTGATGAGACAAAAACAGCGCTTTTTGGTCTAAACTTCACTCGACATGTTTGGAGGAAGAAGAATGATGAGTACAACCCCAAGAACACCATCCCAACCGTGAAGGATGGAGGTGGAAACGTCATTCTTTGGGGATGCTTTTCTGCAAAGGGGACAGGACGACTGCACCGTATTGAGGGGAGGATGGATGGGGCCATGTATCGCGAGATCTTGGCCAACAACCTCCTTGCCTCAGTAAGAGCATTGAAGATGGGTCGTGGCTGGGTCTTCCAGCATGACAACGACCCGAAACACACAGCCAGGGCAACTAAGGAGTGGATCCGTAAGAAACATCTCAAGGTCCTGGAGTGGCCTAGCCAGTCTCCAGACCTGAACCCAATAGAACATCTTTGGAGGGAGCTGAAAGTCTGTATTGCCCAGCGACAGCCCCGAAAGTGGCCTAAAATCCCTGCAGCAATGTGTGCAAATCTGGTCAAGAACTAGAGGAAACGTATGATCTCTGTAATTGCAATCAAAGGTTTCTGTACCAAATATTAAGTTCTGCTTTTCTGATGTATCAAATACTCATGTCAATGTGATTTTCTGGATTTTTGTTTTAGTTTCCATCTCTAACAGTTGAAGTGTACCTAGGATAAAAATTACAGACCTCTACATGCTTTGTAAGTGGGAAAACCTGCCAAATCGGCAGTGTATCAAATACTTGTTCTCCCCACTGTAGTTCCAGTGAATTATAGTCACCTAGGCAGTTACTTTGAAATAGGAGTCTGTTTTTTCATGTTCAGCCTCATTGTAGGAATTCCCAAATGTTGCCTGGATGCTTCAAGTGCTCAGTCGTGCAGCTACTGATTGGGAGAGATAGAAATAGACAGGGAGGGACAGGTAAAACACAAGTCCCTTCTTCCATGGGGGGGCATTGCTAACTTGTATTTGTCCTGTTCCTCCTTCCCTCCTAATCCTAATCGCAGGTTTATTACTGCGATTATAGCTGTGAACTATCTGGCAATTATAATTTATTTTGGTTCATAAGGGTTGTATCTCAATAGTCTGCAGTGGGAATAAGGGATGTAATCCCAATAGTCTACAGTGGGAATATGGGATGTAATCCCAATAGTCTACATTGGGAATATGGGATGTAATCCCAATAGTCTACAGTGGGAATATGGGATGTAATCCCAATAGTCTACAGTGGGAATAAGGGATGTAATCCCAATAGACTACAGTGGGAATATGGGATGTAATCCCAATAGTCTACAGTGGGAATATGGGATGTAATCCCAATAGTCTACAGTGGGAATAAGGGGTGTATCTAAATAGTCTACATTGGTCATAAGGGGTGTATCCAAATTGTCTACATTGGTCATAAGGGGTGTATCCAAATAGTCTACATTGGTCATAAGGGGTGTATCCAAATAGTCTAAAATGGTCATGAGAGGTGTAACTAAATATACTAGTGACTGGTGGATGTAAAACTTTTACAAGTTTCCATATCAGTAGAGGCAAATAGAAGGAAATAAGGAAATGTAATTTGTTCTTCATCCTAATTTGTTCTTAATTTGTCTCTCTGCCCAACGTCCTACCAGGTCTGCTAAATGTGTGTCAGGTGCCCCATCTAAACTGCCTGGTGTGTGACCTGCCTGACAACAAGGACTTGGCCTTTAAACTCAAGAGGAAGCAGTTCACCATTGAGGTATGCCTTTGTTGCCTGGACGACCCTTCGGAGCGTGAGGTTACATAAACCACCTAACAAAACAGCCTCAGGTCACATCCCTCTGGTGCTGGACAACACTGTCTCTCTGTCTTCCCGATGAACTGATTCAAGCACATATTTAAACGGAGAAAACCCCACTGTGCATCAACTCTGTTGTTGCTTGCGATTGGGGTTTCAGCCAGGCTGTCTGTAAAAGCACACTGACAGCTGCTGATTTAAAAAGGGCATCATGAAATCCGTGAATTGAATTGAATTGAATTTGATTGTTTGAATTACCTGCCTCAACAGCCAGCTACTCGTGTTAGGATTTCACTAGGATTCACTAGGATTTCACTAGGATTTCCAGTGCAACAACAACTCTGGAAAGTGAGACATGTCAAGTTTATGGGTCGCTTGCGTGGTTGACAGATGTAACCGCAGTTACGAGGAGCTTACTAGTTCCTAATCATACCTTGGTAAATGACGGTTGTGTAATACTTCAGCAGTAACTGACACTACTCCGACTTGAGAATTGAAAATGACCCAGGCAGACCATTAGAAAATGAGGATGAGAGCAGACATTGTGTCATGTTTTTGGTGTTTGGGTTGAATAAATGCGTGTCCATGGGATGTGGTTCTGTCGGGCGGTCCTTTGGGCTGTTGTCCTGTCAGGCGGTCCTTTGGGACGTATGATATTGGCTCTGTCAGGCCGGTTCTGTTTCAACTTCAGGAAACCCCACTGCCACAAGAACAACCAAGTGCCCATTTTCAGTCTATTGTACATATGCAGTATCCTACTTTAACTCTTCTGGCGTTGGTGCTGTGACTTTGCTAATACACAGACACACACACACCATTTACATCTTTACTCCCCTAATCTCAAGCCCCCAACCCCACCCCTCTCTGCCCCTTCCCTGACCCTCTGGCCTCTTTAGCTGGCCACTCCATTAAGGGCCCCTCAATGTCTGTCTCCTCCGCCTCTTTGACCCCCCCCCCCAAGATACCCCAATCCAGCTCTAAAGTGCAGTCACCTTCCACTCTTACTCATGCTCTTTTGCCACAAACACACCCACACACACGCACACCCACACACACACACACACTAACTGTTGTCCATTTCTCAGTGGCTCTTCCGATGGACTCATCATTGGCCCTCATTACCCCGTCATTACCATGTTATTACCATGTTATTATCTTACTATTACCGTCACACGCTGTCCCGTTAAGGGTTACTCAGGGAACCCATTGTCTCTGATTGGCGGCAAGAGGGAGTGGGAGGGGCTCATCTCCCTAGTCAACCTTTATCACACTGTCTCCACCCCTCCCCTCCCTCTCCCCCCCCGACAGAGAAAGCCCAGTTGGCTGTACGTTCGTGGGGCCCGTAGAAGTTGAGGCGGTCGTCCTTAGTGGAGCTGCGCGCTCCGTAGGGAGCTTGTGTTCCGCTGCTCCAGGCGGCACGCGGGGTGTGGGGGCTCCATCTGTGAGGGCACTGCGTGTGGTTGTCTTGGGAATGACAGCCAGTCCTCTTATGTAAGAGTGGGAGAAAAGGCGGAGGGGAACGCCGAAGGCTTCTTCCTACTGGGTACAACACATGTTGACATAAGCCGACACACAATATGAAGTGTCAGTCACCGGTGGTGATCGGTTCCAGAGGATGTCTTTCACCCCGTCACCCGTCACCCATCACGCCAATCAAAGAACGGATAAGCTGTCTTATTCCCGCCTTTTACGTACCGCTCCCCGCTCCCTGCCCACACTGTGATTGGCAGCCGACTGTTAGTGCATGGCATTCTGGGCGATGCGTGGAGGGTGTCGGCGGCCATTTCTGCTGACTCACTGCCTCGACCCAGGTGTGTGTGTGTGCGCGTGTGACCACCTCCTTGCCTGCGTGTGTGTATGTTTGCGTTCTGTCGGCCTGTCTCGACATGGCTGTGACCCATTGGTCAACGGTCTGGAAGGACTGTTGATTGGCAGGTGAGAGAGTGAAGGGGTTCTCAGCCCACACAGAGATGACAGATCACTACAGTGAGAGGAGTAACTGCGCACCACCTCCTCCTGGTACACCACCTCTTCCTGTTACTCCACCTCCTGGCACTCCTTCTCTCCCCTACAGCTGCCTGCATCTCTGACTCTGTTTCTTACCTCTCGTACCTTCCTCTCATCAACTCTCTCAGTTTTCCTACCCCTCCCCATATCTTCTCTCACCTTCTTCTCTCTCTCTCTCCTCCTTTATATTTAAGGGTTTCAACGTTTATGAAACATTTGTTTTTACGTTTTCTTTATTAAAGAACCTATGATAAAAAATACAAAAAAGATCATCGATTTTTTTCAGTTTTCAGTAGGCATTAAACATGTTTTAAAATGGATAAAGGCATTTCGAATGTTATATCTCTTTCTCCGACTCCTTCACTTCTCGGCATGTCAGGCCTGCCCTGCCAGTGACAACCAACACGCTCTCCCTCATTCCGAGCGCAGATACCTGTCTGTTGTTATGGTCCTGTATTCCTGGCCACTGTCCCTATTTAAGTGCCTTCTGCCCCCTGTGTTTGCTGTCGGTCATTGCGAGGTTCCCGTGCCACTGTAGTATTGTTTCTGTTTCAATGTGTATTTGTGAGTTCTTTTATTAAAGGTTCTCTGTTCTCTACGTTCTGCCTTCAGCGTTACACACTCTTTGTCTTACCGCTGTTGTAATGTTCTGTCTCTCTGTCCCCGTCTCTGCGTCTGACTTTTTCAAAGTATATTTCTCCTCTCCACCTCTCCTCTCTCTCTCTCTCTGTCTATAGCTCTATTAATATTTGACAAGCATCTCTGACAGGTGATTGACAGCTCTGGCCCTCACCAGTGAGGTCAAACAGGATAGCAATAGCTGCACGTCATAACCACCTTTCAAAGCAACGAAGCACCGACTATCGTTCCAAACCGCAGCTCGGAATCTTCTGTTTCGTGTGTGGGTTAGCGCCTTTGTAACACGCAACCGTGCCTGCGCCCAATGTGTTTTAGGGGGTAATTCCATTTTGTTTCGTCACTCGCTGATTCAACATGTAATTGACACCGGCTGGGTTCTCTACCGTATTGCAGTTGTTCTACATTGAATGTTTCGGACTGTTTTGTTCTAACAATGTTTAGTGTTTTGGGTTTTCTGCGGATCCTATTCTGGCCTCTGCTTTCACAGGACCTAAAGGTTGTCAAAAATATCCTTAGAAACATTACCCGGGTGCGTGGCCAGGCTGGTGGACTCAGTGGTTTTGGACTCAGTGGTTTCAATGGTTCCGTGATTGGGTTGCCATGTCCACCACCACAGTCCCAAAGAGTTCAGCTGGCGGTTAACAATCATTACTCACGATGCCTCAGGGCTGATTTAACCCATGGCCCTGTCTAAGCAGGTAGATACCGAGGTGTCAAAACCAGATTGAAACACACTCACGCACATGTTCGCACACAGACAGAAATACACACACTCCTCCAAACACACAGGGCTCTCAGACAGACTTGTGTTATTTGCACAAAGTCGCACGTCAGGCGTTCCTCTGAAAATGCAGGTTGCTCAGCTTACCTGAGATAGCTCGGAAGAATGGTAGTAACCCAATTAAGCTCCATTTACCCTTCTGTGACCCCTCAGACTGACAACGACTCCAGAGTGCCGTGGTGGGGTCGGGTTGACAGGTGAGGGGTCAGCTACGGTGTTAGAGTTGGATATTTGTGTCAAATCACTCTTGTCTTATGGTCGGGAGACAGGGGAGGCCCCTGTGGGGGAGGTCAGATCCTGTCTGGGGGTGCATTTATAATCCTGACACTCGTTCAGTGTTTTGGGTTTTTGTTGTTTTTCAGCTCCACTTTTTGGGGTCTAGAGCAAAGAGGAACGAGAGAACTAGAAGTTCGGGCAGGAGATGATGGGGAGCGGCCCAGGGGAAGTGAGATATGGGTTAATGTCCCCCTGGCGTAGAGGAGATAAAGAGGTTCTCAGAAATAAGGAGTGATGAAAGGAGGCTTAAGATGAGAGTGACTCTTGAGGGTGGAGAGTGTGGGCTAATGTCCCATGGCATGGCCTCAAAATGTCTTTAGAAAATCGTCTTGTTGCCCCCCCCCCCCTCCCCCCCTCCCCGGGCCAATGTTTAAGGCCAGGGGTGCCGAGGGAGGCGTGTTAATGGACCTATGAGGGAGGAGGTGAACTGAGGGGTGGGGACCGAGGAAAGAGGGAGGCGGATGCAGTGAGGAGCTGTTAAGTGATTTTAGGGTCAGGTTTAATTAAAATGAGGGCTCCTCTTCAGAGGCTCTAAACTAGCTGAGAGAGAGACTGAGACTGAGAGAGAGACTGAGAGAGTGCTATGAGAGCAGTGGAGAAAGATTACAAAGATTTTTAACTTTTTCTTTCTCACTGACATTGTTCATTATGTTTTTTTTCACACTTGCTTTGCTGGTGTCAACACATGTTTCCCGTGCCAATAGCGCCATTCACATTTAACTGTATTTTGACTTCAAATGAGAGATAATAATGAGGAAAATGGAAAGAAGCAGTAGAGAAAGTTGATTGGAGAGAGAGGTCTGTATTTTTACTTTCCGGGTACAGTGCATATTGTCTCTCTATGTCCCTGTGCTAGGTTATACAGAGTAGTATTGAAACTGTCATCCAGGCTGGGTGGATATTACTTAAAAATGTATTAATTTAACATTGCACCCATCCCAGCAGATAACTTTGTTAGACAGTTAATTACAAAGGAAGAAAGAAATCTGCTAAAATCCCATGAGCCAGACTGGCAAATAAAAAATCAAAACACAAACAAAATCAAAACACAAGAACTCGTCCCATTTCCAATAGATCAGCCAAATGAACGGTAGCCTTCATCACAAGCGGATTACCAGACTTTGAATAATATTCCAAGTAAATAATTGATACTCTTCCTCTTTCTGTCATAGCGCACAGGCCCTACTGTGTTTTTGGGCCAAGGTGTGTGTGTGTTCAGTTGGTGCTTTGGCTCGGTGTGGGCCAGTACGTGGCACGCGAACACTTACCAATGGGGAAATATTCACAACATACATCTGATCTGCATTCATAATTCAGCAGTTCTTTGTCCATTCCGCGAGTGTGTTGAGAGACCGTTCCTTACAGAGTTTAGGTAAGACTGGCTAACGGTGTCTGTGGGTACAATAGGCTACTGTAGTGTGTGCGCATGTGTGTGCGAGTGTGCATGGGAGTGTGTGTGCCTGTGTCTACGTGAACACTCCCCAAAGTAGACATCTATTTGTCTGTCTAGGACAGTGAGGTGACATCAGCTCTCCAGTCCGCTGCCAGTTGATCCAATCGTTGGTATTCCAACATCCGTAGATATCAGCATGGCCAGAGGGCTCCTATTGGTCAGTAAGACCTTAGACATACATTTTCTCTCTCTCTATATATATATATATATATATTTATGTGTGTGTGTATATTTATATATGTATAAATTATAGATTGACAGATGATGAGGGAGATTCTTTTTGTTTTGTCGTGGAAACATTTGATGTTTAGAGTTCAGAGAGGGCCCTGGGTGAAACTAATTTACTTGTTTTTCCGAGAGTCCCCAAAGAAGGGACGGGATTAGAGTTCACAGTTCTAGTCTCCGATTCCCAGAACGAGGATTTGATCGGGAGTGTGGCCAGACATTTTGCCCTACGTCCAGCCTCTACGTCCAGCCTCCGCAAAACAAACCCATCCCAAACAGCAGGTAGAGAAACAAAGCGGGTGAACTGTAACCCAGTGAGACGTCGCGGCCTCCCTCCTGCCATGCGGTGTAAGGCAGTGGTCAGCCTGAGCCGGCCCTGGAAGGGAAGCTGTTCCGTCCGTTACCACGGAATCCTTACCCGGGTGCGGCAGCCGTTCACCATACATTAAATTATGCCAGGCTAGCTGGGGCAGACTCAGTTCAAACCAGATTAAACGATCATGGCTAACTTCAACTCCGATTAGAATGTTACTACGACGAACGGGCTATGGGTCATTGGTTGTTCGCGGGGAAGGGGTGTGTGTGTGTTTGTGTGTTGGGTAGCGACGCCCGCGGTTATGGGGGAGGGTAACATGAAATCCCTGAATGTACGTGATGGTAGTGACTGGGGTGCTAAAGTTTAATACTGCTGCTGTGGGCTTTGGTCTGGATGCCCTCGGGATCTGAATGTGGTATCACTGTGCTTTAAGTTCCGCTCTGCCACGTGGGCTGTGTTCAGGGCTGTGTTTAAAATAAATATAGATTTATTTTTATGTATTTTTATATTTATTAATGAGTGGAGGAAAATTAACTAACACCAAATTACTTAAACCAAATTGAAACTGCAGAAATTATTGTGGATTTTCATATCTAATCTCTGGGATTAAATATCTTCATATCTAATCCTACAGTTTCTTGTCTGTTACCAGTAGAATATCTTACCCGTCGGCTCAGGGATTCAAACCAGCTGCCTTGTGATTACTGGCCCGCACTCTAACCATGAGTCTGTCTGTGACCCCATTGGGCCTGGTCAACACACTGGGAATGCTACTTCCCAAAAAGTAATCCCCCACACCCCAGAGCCTCCCCCTAAAAGTTTTCCGTCCTTAGAGTAAAGGAGAAATGTGTCATCATCGGCACAAACATCCAAAGTCGGAGCCGTTCAAAGGTGGAATGTTGATCCGAAGCAGGAGAGTCGAAGCCCAGAAATGCTCTCTGTTTCTACCCTAAAAATAATTTTCCCACACTCACACTGCACAGTGTGAATAGGGGTCAGAAGGGTGTGTGTGTGGTGTGTGTGTGGTGTGTGTGTTGTGTGTGTGTGGTGTGTGTGTGTGTGGTGTGTGTGTGGTGTGTATGTGGGGTGTGTGGGGTGTGTGTGTGTTTGCACATGTGTGTGCACACGTGTGTGCGTGCATGTGTTTGGACGTGTGTGCACGTGTGTGTGTGCACACGTGTGTGCGTGCGCGTGTGTGCACGTGTGTGTGTGCGTACGTACGTGCATGTGTGCGTACGTGTGTGTGCGCGTGCTGGCGTGCGTGAATGCAGAGGTGTGTGTTTATTTTGGTCATGTTCAGCCAGCCAGCAAAAATGTGGCTAAAATAACGTCTAGTTTGGAGCCTTCATAATAGACCTGTTTTGTTTCTCTAGCCAACTCTGAAGGATTGGTGGACAGAGAGTTAGATCCGCTTCCTCGGCCGAGCGTTAGCTGTGTGGATGGACTACCTCATAATTACCCTTGTCAAATTGTGATTATTAGAGTAAAACTTCACTGCAGGATGTATAGCTTCTGTAACCGCACAGTAAATATTACACTTAAGTATGAACACATGCATTTTTGATAAAACGGATGATTCATCCCGGTCTCTTGTATTGCAGTCCAACACATCAGTGCTTTAATATCTCATCCGTTGTTTGTTTGTCAATACCACAATGTGCTGAGCTCATTGGTTTCCAAAGGAAACCATCTGGGCCCTTTGTGTGGTTCCTCTCCTGGTCTGCTTCATCACCCTGGCACTCTCTTTACCACTCAGTCTGAATACGCTTGGGTGTAGTCAGGTCAATTTAGAAAAGCGCCTTCTCTTAACAACTTAAACATGTGATAGCTATATAAACCAGTGCTCATTGAGTGAGATTGAGCCGGGAAGAGCGACTGTGGACCTGAATCTGTTAGTGGTCGTGAATTTTACGATGTCCTGTGTCCCCTTTCCTCTCTGAGGTCACAGGTGGCCATTGAAAGGGCCCGAGCAGATGATGGGGGACAGTTAGAAAAGCTCTAGATGAACCCTGAATAGACTTTAATTACAGCCACTAGATTATTCAGGGGCCCAAATGAGAGTTTGGGACAGCCCCCTCAAACTTCAAAAGAAAAGTTTTTTTTGGGGGGGGGGGCGGGGGAGGCACTGCTTTTTTTGGTGTATGTTGAAGGGGTCGGGAGTGTTTTGGGCCGTGTGTGTGTGTGTGCATGCGCACGCTGGTGGTTGCATAGGATGGTGTTGTGATCTCCAGTGTGTGTCCCTTTGACAAACTGGTCTTTTGTCCCAAATGAGAGTGAGTGATGATGAGTGACAAGGGCGCTGGGACCAGAGGAGCAGACTGGAGCACCACACTGCAGCTCAGCCAAACAAAGACCTGCCCTGGTCCAGGACACCAGTGGCCGTTTCCTGGCATGGCTTTATGATTTGTTTGTTGAATCATTAATAATGATGTCATTTTGGAGTCAGGGAAGGGACAGTCGGTTGTTCATCTAATCCAGGTCTGTTGAACTGTGTTCCTGAAAGCCTGAAACGGTGTGGTTTTTCCATCCTCTCCTCATTTCACACTGATTCAGGCCCGTTATTAACCACCAGGTAGGAACACAGGACTGAAAACCTCTGTTCCGAGCTATTTGTGACCTCGAAGGATGACCTGATTGTCAGAGAAGCTCTTCTAATTCCAGAACCTTTTTTGGGTGTACATTACATTTCCCTCGGTGGGTTGTATCATTCAGCAGAATGGTTCAGACTACTGTTACCTAATAAGGGACAGTATGTCTACAGTAGCGTGTTGCGATATTATTTTTTGACAATATTAAATTGGTTCTGATATTTTCTCTTGATAACTTTTGCCTAGGTAGTTGACACTAGCTAGGGTTAGTTGGCGGTAACCTGTCGGTACCAAACTCATGACCCAACCTTTCATGATAAATGAGATGGCTACGATGACACAATCTGCTCTTCTTAACATCGATTTGCATCACTACCGTTTCTGTCTACGGTCCATTCCGCTACATGTCGTTTTAAACTGGATACCCAAAACTTGCCCCGTCTCTACATGTTAGACTGTGTTAGACTCTACTTTTTACCTCAGTGTCCAGCATGTCACTGGACCCCAGGCCAGCAACAGCCCCATTTTATAGTCAGCCAATAAAACGGATGATTAAATAGAGGCTGGGCCGTCTCCTGGGGTGTCATCTTGGGGGCGACATTGTGGAAGTGGGGATGGCCCGGTGCTTGGTGTCTAAGCCAGCTACTTTGTCTATTGGACCACTGTGTCTGGTACCTCACTGTGATTGTCTGTGTATGTTACATGATACTAATACAACTGTAGTGCACTGCATTAGATGAGCCCCCCCCCCCGGCCAGCCCTCTCCCCCCACACCGTCACGGCACTTTGTCTGGCGCTTTCCACTGCCCTCCCAAACGTTCATCATCCTCCTCTCCCTCCCTCTCGCTCTCTACGACGGTTTTGGTAAGAAAAAAACGCCTACTTTTTCTCTCCCACATCTCCCGTATTCTGCTCGCTCAGCCCTGCCACACTAACACACACACACACACACACACACGCACTGCACACTGTTACACACCGACCCTCTAACTCCGTTCATACACAACCCCTTCTATAATCGCTGAGAAGTGTTTGTATTTTAGCGTGCGAGCCAGTCCCAGGGGACCTTGGTCTGCTGGCCCGGGGATGGGCTCTGGATGGCGGTTAGCGAGGAGCCATCTTTTCTCCCCTCCTTTCAGCCCTGCCTCCCTCCCTCTTGCGTAGCAGCGGCAGTGATTGTAACGGGGGGTGACAGCTCACCTCTCTGTGGCGTGCCTACAGACGTCAGAGAGGCCAGACCCCCCCACCCCCACCCCGCTACCCCTAAAGACCCAGGAGGGTACCAAGGTTATTCCATATGTTATTTACTGGAGTTTTGTCTTGGTAGAGGGGTGGGTTTTGAGACCTATAGTCTGAATCCACTTTGTTTTGTCCCTGTGCCCAGGTTTTACTCTTTCGTATTTGTGGGAAACAAAATCCCTACAGGAATAATAAAACGAGGACAGTTTGACCTTGTGGGGGCATGTTAAACTAGTGTTAGGCTTAGGAATAGTGGTTTGGTTTATTGTTAACGTTAGGTTTTTTGGTAGGAATGCACCGATATATTGACTACCAATCTGTATCGGACGATAATAGGCACAGAATGTCATAATCGATATTGCCAGTTTGCTTTAAAAAGTACTTTTTTTAATGTCTTTTTTTTACTACCAACTGTGCTTTCGTATTAATCGTTTTTTTTAAATATTAAGTCTAATACTTTACTTTAAGTCTAATACTCTATTTACTAAATGTGTATCCAGTCTTTTGTGGTTACAATATATTGAAAGAGACATTTTCTAGGATTTAATTTGAATTTGTTAATGTCAGAAGTGTCACAGAAGCTGCATTTGCATGAAAGTGACAAAACATTGATATCTCCATCAGGTGATGTGTTAAGAATAACAGCTAAAGGTATCTGCTGACATCTTTATCATGGGTTCATCCTCTGTTTTTAATCCTCAGGTTTGGGAAGATGTCATTATGAATTGGAATAACAATGGGGTCCCCACACGGATAGTAAAATGTGAGGTGTGTGTGTTGACCTTTCACCATAACACCATCATCCATGTTGTTCCCTGGTCCTTATCAACCTAGCTCTCCCACTGTTATGTAGAAACCGCACTGGGTTTCACATCTTTTACAGTGTTTTTTTGGAGAGGACACAGCAATATGTGCTTGTGAGTACGCATGTGCATGCATACAAAGCATGTCATGGATTGCCAAAGCAAAAGTTGGATGCAACCAGAGAAGTGAAGAAACATGATCCTGATTGTATGAGAGGATTTTTGCTCATCGCTTCAGAAGTGAAACTTTTCTCTCAGTCGCTGCAGTCTTTAGGGTGTCTCTGAGCCCAGTTTTCTTGTCTTGCACTATAGCATGCAGAGCTCTGAGGATGTTGAAAGTTAAAAAAGTTCCCTGAGATACTGCGCTTGAAAACCACTCTGATGTTCATCTCTGCCTTTTCCATCACCAAAAATATCACATAGTGGGGGAGTAAATCTGTAATGTAGAATGTAATATTTTAATCAGTGAAGTTTTTCTGTTCCTGTCATTTAAGGTGTGTGTGTGTGTGTGTTGCCCTGCTGTGTGCATAAGAACTTAGGCTCATAGTAAGATTTTCTAAAGTAACTGTCCAGAAAAAAAAAAACTTTTAAACATATATAAAATATTAATATTTTCTGGCAACTCAAAACCCAAATAATGTTGTTGACTTTTTAGTAATATTTAGGACCAACTCATAGATTTGAAAAGCATTCAGACAACCCCAACTCAATCTTATAATATAAAAAGAACATTCAACAAATGTCAGAGTATGACGTCATAGTACTGGGGCAGCCAATCAGTGCTCTAAAGAAGGATTAGCCAATGGGCCAATCAGCTCGCATTAATATTTCTAGTAACTGGTATTCGCCTAGTGCCACGCCATTTAGTTGTTGTGATACTTCTACATCATTCAAACAAGGTTTTAAAAATTCTTAATAAAAACATTCTTTATTTATTATTATTAAGTAATTATTTCATATTTCATGAAAATCTTTTTTTGCAATAGGTTAACAAATCTGACATTCCTTAAGAAGTTAAAAGTGGTATTAGTAGCATCAGGCAGTGTATCTGTAAAAGCACTTTGTGACCACTGGGCGTGTGTTAAACGGGAGCCCAGGTGGGCGTGTACCTGGAACTGTGTCCTAAAACCCAGCAGGAAAACACTGGATCTCCAGGACCCGCCCCTCACATCACCCAGCCATGGAGGGTGTTTATGACCCTGCTTTCCTTAGACATTCACCCCTTCACACTTCTTTCCTCTGACATTCACCCCTTCACACTGCTTTCCTGGGACATTCACCCCTTCACACTGCTTTCCTCAGACATTCACCCCTTCACACTGCTTTCCTCAGACATTCACCCCTTCATACGTTTGTCCCAGGTTATGTTGGACCTATATATCCTGTCCTTTGCGCTTAGTATGTCTTGTATGACCTGAACTCACCGGTTCCAATCTTCCCTTCAGGAATCTCTTCCTCTAATGTCGGCTGACACATTCCAGAAAAGAGCCCTTGTAATGGAACAATATTCTCTTCTTTATCACTGACAGCATGTCATTGCAGTGACACCAAACAGCTCTGACAGTGTTGTCATTGGTGGTTCATGTTAATTATTCTAAAGAATTGAAAACTCACTTCCCTCTAACTGGCTCGTGAAAAACATGGGTTGTTCCCATTTGGGCCAGGTGTTCACTTTGGACACGCCTTGGGAGGGCGGGCCTTATAGCAGGTTCAGGGAGTCTGAAACCAGAGCATTGAGAGGTTGGGACAATGAGTGTGGAGATGAGTCTGCAACTACACAAAGTCGTATTAAAGTGTTTTAAGAGAGTCCAAACTTCCTCTGTCTGGTTTTAAAGCCTACTCCAAGACAAGGTTGTGGTTTTGTGCAATTAACAGACATGGGCTGGTGTTTTGAGGTTTGGAACTGAACTAAGTCAGAAACCACCAAGTGAAGGAGCTAGAGACTTTGGGCTGGCTCACTGAACACTGGTTTATGGGTTTAGTATAAAGACTGTTTTTTTATTGGGCGCTGTTTTTTGGTTATCTTTGTAGGTGGAGTAAGGAGAAGAGATGAGTGAGGCAATGGCCAGTCGGAGAGATTGGTTTCATCTTTGATTTCCAGTGCTTTCTCAGTGTGTTTTTAACACACGCTTGACCACTGACCAGAAGTAATCTGTGATACTTTGGTGTCTGTCCTCAGTGTGGCATACAGTAGACTTTTACCTACACCCACAAAGGGTTAAGATGTTTGTAATTCCAAATTAGGGCTCCTTATGCAGGGACGTCTGCATTGTAAATGTGTTTGTCGTTTCGTTGCCTTCTTAATGGGAGTGTCATTTACAGGTGGCGGCTCGCACCCTGTTAATATTCAGGATTGACTGGGTTTTACTGGAACATGCCGGGGTGGCTGGGTGGCGGTAGGGAACACTTGTCTCCTGACACGTCTGCTTCTCAAACTCAGCAGGGTCCCAGCTCATTATCGTAGCACGCGCTGACAGAGTGCCGTGATTAACATGGAAATTGGAATGTAAATGAATCAGTTCATATGAAGACATTTATCAAATGTCAGAATGCAGGTACATGGCGTCTTGATTTGCCTCTCCCTGACTTCCTCTCTTGTTCCTTTAACTAGCAGAGGCCTGGAAACCAGGCGTTTGCATGGGCGACTGTATCGTTCAGTTTAACCCTGTGAGGGATCAGTATGCCGTGTATAAGGGATCAGTACCCCTTATTAAAAAAAACATATTGGTTGGAATGTCTCAGTCCTTGCTCTGTCCACAACGGGAGTACTGAACAAAAGAGTTTGGACTTACACAAGATGACTCATCTTAAATATGTCTTAATTGCTCCGGTAAGACCCTAGGATATGTTTAAGTGAGACTGTCTGTTTTGCTCACTATTAAAACCACAATGGGTACTTTTCTTTGAGACCAGTTAGTCAAATAGTGTCCTGGGGTGTTCTGCAGTGTCCTGGGGTGTTCTGCAGTGTCATGGGGTGTTCTGCAGTGTCCTGGGGTGTTCTGGGGTGTTCTGCAGTGTCCTGGGGTGTTCTGCAGTGTCATGGGGTGTTCTGCAGTGTCCTGGGGTGTTCTGGGGTGTTCTGGAGTGTCCTGGGGTGTTCCAGTGAGCCTTTGTCTGCATTATAGACAACATAGCATGGTAGTTCATGCACAGCACACATTGTAATACATTATTTTGTAAAATGGAGCTCTTTCAATATCAATGTTCTGCAAGTGGACTGACGTGAGTGATGCATGATCAGAGAACTTAACCAGAAGGGAGGACAATGTCCTCGCATTTGGGTGTGTATTATAAATATGAGGACATTTACATATTTCCAGGACATTCCTTTTAGGCATAAATGCCGTCGACCTTGCCAGTCCTACAAAGTAGGTTAACATTGCCAGATTGCATAGCTAGCATGTTTGGCTGCGCAGCTTTAATATTTCTCACACTAACCGCATAGCTGGAACTCATTGAGTCTCAGACCTCAGGTGTTTTCCTGTTTATGTGTGATAGTGCGTGGGTGCTTCCCCCATAGCGCTGTGCACAGTCCCGTGGGAACTCCAATGTAGCAGGCAGAACTCCACCCGTCCTCCATATTCCCTTCTTGTTTTCTCAGACGATGTTAGGCTGAGGAGGCGCAGGCGTCTCTCTGTGCCTCTGTGTTTGTCCACCTTCGCGTGCACGTGGTGCGTGCTTGGGCTTTTTAGGATGGTTATACACCAACTCCCAGTTGCACCAACAACAACACTTTACATAACAGGGCTCTGGCATGTCTGTGCTCCTCCACCCACCCCCAACCCTGACATGGCATGATGGCCTTGCCCTCGCGCTCCCAATTAGCCCTCTATCAGATAGGAATGCCCTGCTGTCCAATTCCATCCATCAGCTCCCGCCTGATACCTGAGACCGATGGAGCGGACGAGGCAAATGTTCCCAACACTTTCCGTTTAACTGGAATCTGCCCCGGTTAAGTGATTTGCTTGCTCAGGTGAAGTGGGCGTAGCTCACGTTGGGATGAGCCGATGCAGGTGGAATGGTAATTAACCTTAATACTGATGTAAGATCAGTTTGCTGTTTTTCTTGTTAATGGTCAATGTTACGATGCATGGATGGTAAGTTGATCCTAGATTTTTGCCGAAGGGCAACTTCTACTCTGAGCGTAATACATCCTGTTGATTTGATTTTAATTAGTCATGTCCTGACAGACACATTTTGTATGCCCTACCCATCGCCTGACTGGCCAGGTGTCTAACAGGAAATGATTAGCATGAGAGCAGGTATGAACACACACGCTCATCCATTTATTTTGGACAACTCCACTGGGAGACGTTTCTTTTCTACATTTCCCCTCGGGGGAACAAATCCCTCTTTGGTTCCTTCTTCTCCACAGCAGTCGAAAACATTATCTAGTTGTGAAGGGGAGAGTGAAGTTCTCCCCATCAGCAGCAGTGGTAACCCCTGTCTGAGGTTGGAATCGACAGGCCAGGGTTTAAACCGTGCTGCCGGATAAGTATGGGTCCCGCAGAGGGCATTGCGATTGCCCGTCACTGTCCACGTTTGGGGTTAGGGTTAGTAGTTAAATACATTTGCTTTGCCTTATTATGCTCTACTGACTCTTTGTGGTGGCTTGTGTGCCTGTGAGAAAGAAGGCTGGAGTGTGTGTTCCTTTCAGCACTTTAGGGTTACGGTCTAAACTTCCTAGTTGAGCAAACGGCATGATAACAACCAGAACGCCATCAGAAGACACATTTCTCAGCTTTCCCAAGTCTAGCCCTGCGTGAGAGCAGCTCCCCCTTAGCCCTGTCGGAGCTCTTCTCGGTCCTGGCACCCCATTGGTAGATCCGGGACCAAGAAGCTAAACCAGCAGAGTCTGTGCACACAAAGATATGAGTGAGATATCTTAACGGTGCGCTCCAGTTTAAGAGACAAAATATGAGTGGATTCCAATTCTAACCTAGTGAATTCCATGGTTTGGCAGGTGGCATTCTCGGGCGTGTTGACAACTGACAACCTGTCATGTTGCAAAATTAGAGAATTTTTGAGGCCCCTTAAACATTTTAAGCCTACAGTGGTGTACTCAAATGTCTACACCCTATTGAAAATACAGCTTTTGTTCATGTTAAGGCTCATGAAATCAAGACAAATCATGTCAGACCATTTTTCACCTTAAAATAAGATATTTTAACCAACAATATTTAAATAAGCTAAGGGAAATGTATTGGAAAAATAACAATAAAAAAATATATGTAAAGCCTTTGTTGTGGTAGTGGTTTTTATTGTGTTTAGATGGAACCAATACTATTCCAAAACAAAAAACATGTAAAGCCTTTGTTGTGGTAGTGATTTTAACTGTGTTTAGATGGAACCAATACTATTCCAAAACAAATCAAAGATAATTTTATCATCTGACATCATCATACCCGTGAAGGAAATGCTACCAGGTACCAATTAATTACTACTTAATTAAACATAATGTAATCAATCAATCAAATGTATTTATAAAGCACTTTTTACAAAACACCCAGTTAATCTGTCCAAATATTTTTTGCACCCCAATTTAGGGACTATGTGCAAAACATGCAGTCATTTCTATATGGTTAATCAGATTCCCTCAAATTAAAGCTGATAGTCTATACTTTGAAGCCATGGTCATTGAATCACTATAAATTCCAAGTGCTTCAATACAGGGCAAAAAAATACATTTGTCATAATCCATATACTTTTGGAGTTTGCTGTAGATCATTACCTGTGTTGTTTATTTTACATACTTTTTGTTAATCTTTCTCAAGGTTTCTAATTATTTTGGAGCAGACAGCAGGCCTGGTTTAAAATGTTCACAATTTTACCAGTGTGTGGCAGCCAAATAATATTCTGTCTTCCTTCTTTTCCCCTGCCAGTAGACCCCGCCCCTTAGCCCCTCCCATTTGTAGCCCCTCCCTTTACAGTCGTTTCTGTAGGACATGTCAGGTGAAATGCAATAAGACTACCAAGATCTTTTTCTGTCACTTCATTTTCATTATCTTTTCTCTTTTAGCCCTTAAAAGATCCAGTTCCCCACTTGTTGCTTTCACTTTCAATCTCTCACTCTCTCTTCCTCACTCACTCTTTTTTTCTCTCTCTCTATCTTTTTTCTCCGCTCCTTCTCTCTGCCTCCCCCACACCCTCCCCCCAATCCCTGTCAGTCCATCATCATTTTCTAGCTGGAGCTCTCTGTTGCGTGCAGATTGTCTGGACGACAGCCTTTCTTCCCTTTCAGGCTGGATGTCATAGTAGCTGCCTGTGGGTTGTGTGTGTTTATTTAGGGGGTAATTGGTGTGGATGAGAGAGGCAATAAGCACGGGCGCTCCCCTCCGAGAGGGACTAAGAGTGGACAGACTGGGGGGCAGGGGACAACTGGCAAGCCCCTGTCACCCTTGTTGTCTCTGTCCAAGTCCCAGGCTGGGCTCAGTCAAACCCAGGTAAACTCAGAGGGTTCGGTACCTCCATGAGGCGTCCTTGGTTACACATGGCAGGTGGAGTGTGTGGTGGAAGGTGTGGGTTTGTTTGTTTTGGAGTGGGGGGAGGGGGTCGTAGTCTCGTGGAGTGTGTGGGTTTAGTGTGCGCGCCCTCGCGCGTATCCGGCCTCAGCTCTCTGTTCAGCGGACCTCGAAGGAAGGCCTTTCACTGTCCTGGGCTCCCCGACCACTGGTCTTCAGCCTGTGTGCCCTCCAGAGCTACCTAATGATGTCACTGGCTGCCTCATCGTTTACATGCCATTTGCTGCCTCATATCCTGTGAAATTCAATTGCACATCTCACACTGTAGCCAGAGAATGGGATTTCTCATATTTTCCTCTCGCTTTGTCTCCATTGCTCCCCCTCTCCCTTCCTTTCTTTTTCTTTCTCGTAAACGTCCGCAGCTCTAGAAAATGAAACTGCTGAACTGTATGTCTCTGAGATGTTGAATGGAAATGGGGTCGCTGTCTACCGGTTTTTGGTTTGTGATATTATGCACGGTTCATTTTCTGTAATTAATGCAGACTGGCCTCGTCCGCTTCAGGGACGGACTTTGAGTTGCTAATGGTGGCATTATTCAGCTTTCTGGTTTGTCCCCAAAAGTGCTTGGCCGAATCAAACAGGCCGCTGTGGGGTAATTGAGGCCCTCTCCATACCCCCTGTGGTGGCCAGCGCAGAACTGTAATCCCCCCAAAACTCCTACCCGGTCCCAGTCTGGCGGCCCGCCCAGTTCCCAGCACGGCTCTCCTCATCACCACGGCCCGGAGGACGAAGAGTCTCACATCTCAATGTGCTGCTCATGTTTATTCCACCTGTTCGAAGGAGATGTTTGATGTAGTAATTAGGACAGAACAAGAGTCAGTCATGTGGCACATTTAGCAGACAGTTTTTTCTTCTATTTTCCTCAGAGTGAAACGCAGTCATGCGTGCATACATTTTACAAGGATGGTCCCGGGATCCAAACGCCCTGGCCTGTTGTGCCAACTGGGTTGTAGTTTTAGCTTGTGTTAGAACATACTACAGGACATAAACAGTACGGTCTGACAAACCCTCTGTGACAGAACCTGAGTACCTGCAGGGACCCCCCCCCAACGCACCACACCTTCTGTCTGACCTCTGGCCTCATACTGAACACCCCTCCAGTCCCTCTGACACATGACCTCTGAGTCAGACTGAGGTGAGATCCCAGACATGCCTAAAACATTATCTATACTCAGCACTGGGGCTAGTCTAAATCAAGCGCCTCTGTTTGAGACGGAGGTTATTCATATGGGATTACAGATACCCGAGATTTCATAACCTCTGTATGAAGCCTCCTAAGTATGTGGTAATGCCTGGCATACAAGCCCTCTTCAGTATTTAAAAAAAATATATATTCTTCTGGAAACTGTCACGTTTTGGGTTTTCCCCTCAACTTGGCCGCTGGTGAAATGCCACGATAAGTGTCATGGCCCCAAATGCTACCATGTGCAATTAAGGGTCTAATTTGAGCTTCGGCAAGTAGGTTACTCACATTGTATGGCTGTGGTGCCAACAGCCAGCCAGTGCTGTGGGTCAGATGGAAGCTCGTGTGTTTCAGGTAAACCGCGGCGATGGAAAAATCCACAACACCGTGCATGACAGTTTTCAGCTTGGGGGTGTGGCGAGAACAGGAGACAGGTTGGCCGAGGTGACGCCTTATCTCCTCTGACATTGCTGTACACCCTAAAGGTGACTGACCGTGTCAACCGTCTACCCAGGGTGCACTTCACCTACCCGTTGTTGGATTTATACAGCCCAGCCACCTGCCTACAGGACGGGAGGGAGAAAAGGGGAGGAGCGATGGGGGGGCGTCTGGTGGAGGGCTACCGCAGGGTTGTACTGTCTGGTTTTCTGTCTCTTGTCGGGGGAACTGTGGTAATTCACTGCAAGGCAAACCTTGTCTAGCTATACCAACATTTGACGGACGCTTGCTGTCACTAACAGCTTCAGAACTCAACGATTTCCACACATTCGTCGTCGCGTTTAGTTTTTTATGGTGTTTTCCATTTCTCTCCGTGGGTCGGTCTCGGCTCTCTGACTGTCTCGTGTGGTGGGGTGTTGCCAGCTCTGATGGATCTGGATGTCATGTCCCCCTGGCTGAACGCGGTCAGGAGTTCAGTGGGTTACCAGAACAGGCAGGCCCATATCCCTGTGATCTCATTGGACGTCCACGGGGGCGCTGAGCTCCCCTCTCCCGCAACTTTGTGTAACCTTAAAAAACATGACCTCCCTTTTCAGGGGCACCACAAGCGAGGGAGGGGGGGGTTGTGCAGTCAGACCGGAGGCAGTCTGTGTAACAGAAGTTCCCATGTGTAAAGTGTGTCTACACATGAGAAGAGGGTTTCTCCATTCAGCCACTGTGTATTCTGGTCATGAACAGTAGTGGTGGTTCTTGGCTGTCGTCGTTCATAGCGCCCTTGTTTTAGTTACATCAGATTTTCTACGTCTGTTCATGGCGAGCCTATAGTCAAGCTTTTAAGGATGAGGCTTCATAACCAATCCTCCGGTCAGATGGAGGTGGGTTCTGTTCACATGTTTTGCGGAGGCGGCTGTTCACGCTGTCCGCTTCAGTGTCTGCCTTCGGAGTCTCTCGACTGGTGTGCGTTTCGTTGACCGCATCATGCCTAAGCGTTTTCTACCTTGAGTCGATGGTCTTATTGCCTGAGTTCAGGTAATCCCCCCCGGTCTCTCAGGTTTGTCGCCTGGTGAATGGGACCGCGGTCAAGTGTCTGTGTGGGCTGGCTGGTCTAACTCAGCACTGACGGCTGACTGTGGCCAACATGCCTGTTGCTGTGAATGAGGTTACTCCGGGCAACACCTTTTCAGCCTGGTCCTATGAAGTCTCCAGTATGGTGGTCTTTGTCCGCACAAGGGCCTCCTGTTTTGTGGGCACTATCGACTAGTGATGGATTGCACCCACTCCTTTTGATTCCCGCAGTCAATCACTTACACACCCGACCACGCACGCACACTCTCTTCAACTCAGCCCATAAATCTGCACCCCAAGAGGCAGTACACACACACACAAGCACACCCCCACACACACATACACGCACACCCCCACACACACACACACACACACTCTAACGACACTGAAACGCACGCAAACTGTATCACATAATCAGATCCTGAACGCCCTTCTACTGCAGCCAACAAGCCTGTCTCAGGACTCCACTGTACGTCCTCCTCTCCTCTCCTCCTCTCCTCCTTTCCCTCTCTTCACTCCTCCTCTCACATCTCCCCTTTTTCGCCTCTCTTCCTCTGACCTTGTCCTCACCTCTCCCCCTCTTCACTCTCTCCTTCGCTCTCTTCTCTCCTCATCTTTTCCCATTTTCTCTCTCCTCTCACCTCTCCTATTCTCACCTCTCCTCCCATCCCTTCCCTCTCTTCTCCTCCCACCTCCTCTTCTTCCCTTGCTGTGCTGCTCTGCTCTGCTCCTGAGTTGGACAGGGTTTGCCTGGGAGCCATCTCATCCCAAGGGGGTCACCCTCTCACCTGATTTGGCACAGCGACCTCACAGCCAGTGTCTGCCTTAGAAACCTTGAGCCCAAAAACTGCTTGTAAATCCTCATCAGTGGAGAGGGAAGAGAAGGACGAAGCTGGTGGGGGGATGAAATCTCTTTGTTTAGGACGGCCAAGTTGGACAAGGCAGCACAGTGAATTATGTTTTAAATATCAACATAAACCTGGAGGGGAGGCGGGTGTGTGTTTGTTCACCTTTTACTGAACTGATAAGAACCAAAATCTTGGCAAGGATGCAATTTAAATGTAAGCGTACCCATAAGGAAATACAACGTTTTTGGCTTAGGGGTTAGGTTTATGGCAAAAGTCAAATTGCGGTAACATCAATTGAATTGTATTATAAAGCATTTCTAATACTTTCATTATGTTGCTTTAACTAAAATGTTTCATTTGTAGTAGTTTAGTACTTTTCCATTACGTTTCTTTTTTAAAAATATTTGGTATAGCATTATTTCTGACTTGAAAAAACATAAATGAGATCGGCTGGTTGCGGGCCCATGTCTTGAGCCCGTGGCAGGCTACAGCACGTTAGAATGATCCCATTAGTACCCAAATGAATTCACCTAGAGAGCCGAAAGGCTTTGTAACTGAGAACAGATAAACTGGTTACATTGTTTATGGTCCAACAGTCCTGCCTGAGAGTGAGCGACCCACGGGCCTATTTGGCGGTGACTGTCCTGGCGTGCGGGGCTGGTGGAACGACGTGTTAAGCTTGATCTTTGTTAGCCTCATCCTTCCAACCCAAGCCTCTTAAACCTCGGTGCTGATTTCAGTATGTGACAAATCTCCACGGGGATGCGGAGGGCGAGCGTGCCTGATGTCTTCATGATACTCTCCTCTTTGCACTGTAGCTGGGCGTCGGACTCATGGTTTAAGGGGTATAGTGTTTATTTGGAGTGTAGGGGCTAGTGGGGCCGGTGTCATAATCTATGCAGCCATTTTCTTTGCTACAAGCCTATTTGAATGGAAGGCAGCACTTACATGTGTTTGTACCCTGCGCCCCCCCCCCCCCCACACACACTCCCCCCTCCCCCCCCCCCCCCCCCCCTCCTCTGCCCCCGGGCTCCATGTCACCCCGGGGAAACATGGCTGCCCGCGCCCTCTGCCTGTGCCGCGATCTATAACGCCAGCGTCACCCCCCTCGTCCTTCCCCACTGGGGTCAACACACCCTCACCCCTCACCCATTGTCCCCTAACATCATATTGCCCGTGGTCTAAGCTAGTGTGCTGCCCTCTAAAAAGGGATGAAACTGAAAGCGGGCGGCTGCAGTGGGTCGAGTAAGTGTTACCCCCGTGTACCGGTTTGTGTTTTGTTTGCGTTACAAGAAGGGATAGAAATGTATTCTTTTTTATTTATTTGATTCGATTTTTTTTTTTTTATCTACAATAAATGTAATCTATGAAGTCAATGTGAAATTAGAATTCTGTGCATTTTTACAAAACAAAATATAGTTGTTGCATAAGTAGTCATTGTTGAGGGCAAACCTAAATATCTTGAAGAGTGAAGTGCAGCTTGAAAAATCACCTAAGCTGCACACTTTTTGAGAAATGTTTGGCTTGACATGATAATATCCACAATATTGAAAACATTTGTAATGTCTGTCAGTCAAGTACTGCATTTCAAGCACATACAGTATAACTGCATTGATCAGGAAGGTTTTCTAAAGTTTCATAGAGAAAAGCAGTGATTGGTATGTCACTGCAATTCCAACAACTGGCCTCATGGTATGGGTGGCCTTGACACTGGATGCCGTTAATTACTGGCATATTCTTGCAGAACCTTTAGTCTGCTATAAACCCGACACTGGAGATGCATTATTGAGCAGGATAATAGCTATCAACCATCAAAAGGCCAAATCAACAAGTTGATTTACAGAAATAGAATGCATTCTCAATGGAGTGGAAAATTCACCGTTTTGAGTCTATGGCTATAAATGCTGTCTAGCCATGATCAAGACCTTAACAGAGTCTGGATAGTTTAGAAATTAATTCTGGCTAAATATTGTATTATCCAAGTGCAGTTACTGCCAAAGCCATTTCTGACTTGTATTGAGGTTGAAATCGTATTTAATTAAGGTATAACATTTTACCAGACGCTCGTTTTAGCAGGACTGAGGACTTTTTTTCCCCGTTGATATTTGCATTTGTTTCACTGTTGTTCCTTTTGGATGTTACGGAGTAATTTCCATAACAATGTACTAGGGGGGTGGATACTTATTCAGGCCACTCTACATCTCCCTGTGCTTCCTTCCTCCTAAAAGATACTGACACGGCTATCTACCGACAACTAGGTGTCTTCACAGCTACTGACAGGGCTGACCATATTGTAGGGGGATGTGATCCCGATGAAGGGTCTTTTCTTCTGTTACACTTTTTCTGTCTTGGTGCTATACCCGTTTACCTTTATCATGACCGTTCTGGCAGGTTTTCCCCCTATAACTGTCATTTATTAGTTAATCTTATTTCAGGGACATGACAAATGTTTAGGGCAAATGCATGTCTGCATTGGCAACAGATGCCATTTGTTATTGGTATATTTTAATTTGAAGCATTGTGTGTGAGTGAGGCCCGGTATCTAACTTTCCAAGTGGCATGGAGTACCAGTGACGCCTGGGTGTCTGGCCTTAGTAAAACATTCCATTTTATATTAAAAACCCAGTAAAAATAATTGCATCTAATCAGTTTCCTGTTTTAACAAGTTGTTCGACAGTAGTTTTCTTGCACTTTTTATTGTTGGTTTCATATGCGTTTCATGGCTGTGATTTCCCCCAAAATACTGCCAACTCATCATCCTGCCTGGTCTGTCAAAAGCATCAGCTACTGAGCAGAAGAGATGCAACTCCAGTGTTTCGGTGTGTGTCTCTGCCTGTTTGACCTGACAACAACCCAGCTCGCGTCCAAGCCTTGCCACTAATTAAAGTTGGTACCAGTAGAAAATATGGAACATTAGGTTTTATTGCCTCCCCCAATGCAGTAGGGGAGAAGACTGTGGATCACTTTCGAGGTATTTATGCGTGCATGTTAAGGCTTGCCTTGACAAGCTATTTGACGTTTCCACGATCATAAATGCAAATTTGCACAAAAAGAATATTGCGATATGTTCCAAACAGTACGATATCTTATCAATATTACAATATGTAACTGTAGCATTATTTCCCCTATTACTGACAGGTAGAGCTCCCAACGTCTCTGACGCTAATGGCATTACACTGACTGTACTTCAAAGATGTGTTTTTTCGTAGAGATCCAGCTTTGAAACAAAATCACTCTGATTGGCACAGGGTGCGGTGTGTCACTAACGGTGGGCAACATGTCAGCTCGCTATTGGCTAGTCTTCTTTCTCTACACATACTTTTCTGTGCGTACAACAACTCTGTCTCTGTCTGTCATTTTTTCTGTGCCCTTCCCTGAGGTTATCTTGGGTCAGACAAGCAGGTGAGGCACAGAACAGGTGACATTCAGTCCAGTTAGTGAGAGGGTGTGGCGTCTTCTCACGACTGAAACATGAGACCTGTTTAAAATGGCTCCCTCTGTTTCTGCCCCACCTGCCCAAATATGCTGTTAGCTCAGCTAGTCGCTGTCGCATCCACCGTCCTTTTTGAAATTGAGGTTTTACAGCAACGCAACTTTATTATTAAGAAACATTATATACATGAGAGAGTTCCCAAGTGAAGGTGAATCGTGAGCTGAGCCACAGTAAAAGTAAAAATTCCCCAGTCGTAAGGTTATTCTGGGGTTACTACGAACCAGAGATCTTGTTACACTCTCTCTAGCATCACAATAGAAGATGAAGGCAGAGCTTCTCGTCAGCTTTTGTTATTTCCAGGGTGGGCTAGAATTACCAACGTAATGGGATTTCAGAGAGCTGCTTCTGCATTTTCTCCATCTGTCTGACTAGCGGAAGTATTCTCTGAAATTGCTGTTGCAAATGTGATAGTTTCCTGGAATAGAAAAGATCATCACCTGATTATGTGGGGTTTGAGTTAGACAGAGTTAATACTCGTTCCTCTAACTCTGACAAATGATTTCCCACACAATGCTGTGTAACTCTATCGCAGCTAGGGATTAAGGTTTGGGGAGGTGATTCAGAGTCACAGCCTGAAAGGAACAAGCCCGGTGACTGGCAGAGACATTTCTACTCGTTTTCAGACAGGGAAACTTTCTCCAACATTTTGGACATACGGCCGAAAGAACAGATTGCATTGTGGGATGGGAGGGATATTGGACTGGTGTTATGGAAAGCAAATATTTAACACTGGCTGCACTGTAGCCACAAGCAGAAGTGAGAAGAAAATTGGGTCTGGATATATGAAATGACCAGTGGAGGGTTTCACTGGACAGACCTACTTATACAGTAGGTCTGTGTCCATCACCTCCATCTACAATTTGGAATTCCACCAACAAAAAAAAATATTGGTTCCTGTAATGCATTTTTTATTTGTTTTTGGAAATATTATTATATTAGTTTTTTTGCTGTTTAGTGTTACTTTTTTTTTGTCCAGCTATCTTTAGAAAACGTCCCTAAAATGGCTGATTCGTATTGTCTATGTTTCAAAATTCCTATCGCAGTTTACAAGTTGTACACAGGGGGCTAATATGTTTTTTGAAGTGCAAACAAAATATTGCCATAATTTGTGGTTTACAGTAAATAATCATGCTAATTTCTCTTAGCATTTTCTTACATTGACTAATCTGATTGGAGCGGCCAGACCAACAGTCATGTGTTCCAACACGGTGGTGGGTTTCCCAGAATTCTAAGCAGTTCAGTGACACATCCAGGGTCCTAGTCAAAGAGTGGCTAAAACTCATGTGGAAAAAATTACTTGTTTAATTAGCACTTAATACCTCAGTCATTAGCAGTGCTCGTATTGCCTGTGGAATGTCTTTGATGCAGGGATGCGTTTTTTCCCCAAATCAAGACAAAACTATCTGCTTACATGAAGTGATTCAAACAGTTAAACATGTAACTTGTCCTTAAGTTTGAGCATTTCTTTATTTTTAGTAATTTCTTTTTAAAGAATGAACACTCACTCTCCTTTATTGTTTTTATAACTTTTTCGTTGTAATCATAGGGAGACCGGTAAAGAGGGGATATTGTGGTGGAGGGTAAAGGTGGCCATTAACCACGGGTCAATTTTGTTCAAACGCCATCATCATCTCAGAGTTCTGCTCTAGGATCAGAGACCCTCGTCCGAATAAGCTCACCCTGTTTGAGCTACAGCGTTTTATGTGACCAGCTATGCCCATCATCTTATACAGTGTTCAGAGCCGAGGCTTTAGGTGGGCTGGTGTTTGAAGGGGGGCTGGTAATAGGCTGTAGGGGTTTTGACCATTGTGAGGAGATATTAGTAACCCTCTTAGGCAAAGCCAGTCTCTGGGCCTGCCCCAGAGGGCTCATTTGAAGTGCTTAGCCCTCATTTGGGGCTTTGTGGCACTCCTCGCCCCCTTGCCCAATGACATGTCCCCCTTCCACCCCGGCCAGCCCCTGTGGGTTCAAAGCTGAACAGAGCAAGCAACCTTTACACCAGCTAGCGCTCCTATACATTACGTACATACACACACCAGCTAGCGCTCCTATACATGACGTACATACACACACCAGCTAGCGCTCCTATACATGACGTACATACACACACCAGCTAGCGCTCCTATACATGACGTACATACACACACCAGCTAGCGCTCCTATACATGACGTACATACACACACCAGCTAGCGCTCCTATACATGACGTACATACACACACCAGCTAGCGCTCCTATACATGACGTACATACACACACCAGCTAGCGCTCCTATACATGACGTACATACACACACCAGCTAGCGCTCCTACACATGACGTACATACACACACCAGCTAGTGCTCCTACACATGACGTACATACACACACCAGCTAGCGCTCCTACACATGACGTACATACACACACCAGCTAGCGCTCCTATACATGACGTACATACACACACCAGCTAGCGCTCCTACACATGACGTACATACACACACCAGCTAGCGCTCCTATACATGACGTACATACACACACCAGCTAGCGCTCCTATACATGACGTACATACACACACCAGCTAGCGCTCCTATACATGACGTACATACACACACCAGCTAGCGCTCCTATACATGACGTACATACACACACCAGCTAGCGCTCCTATACATTACGTACATACACACACCAGCTAGCGCTCCTACACATGACGTACATACACACACCAGCTAGCGCTCCTACACATGACGTACATACACACACCAGCTAGCGCTCCTACACATGACGTACATACACACACCAGCTAGCGCTCCTATACATGACGTACATACACACACCAGCTAGCGCTCCTATACATGACGTACATACACACACCAGCTAGCGCTCCTATACATGACGTACATACACACACCAGCTAGCGCTCCTACACATGACGTACATACACACACCAGCTAGCGCTCCTACACATGACGTACATACACACACCAGCTAGCGCTCCTATACATGACGTACATACACACACCAGCTAGCGCTCCTATACATGACGTACATACACACACCAGCTAGCGCTCCTACACATGACGTACATACACACACCAGCTAGCGCTCCTATACATGACGTACATACACACACCAGCTAGCGCTCCTACACATGACGTACATACACACACCAGCTAGCGCTCCTACACATTACGTACATACACACACCAGCTAGCGCTCCTACACATGACGTACATACACACACCAGCTAGCGCTCCTATACATGACGTACATACACACACCAGCTAGCGCTCCTACACATGACGTACATACACACACCAGCTAGCGCTCCTGCACATGACGTACATACACACACCAGCTAGCATCCAACCAATGGTCTTATTTCCCCCAAACCCATCCAACCAATGGTCTTATTTCCTCCAACCCATCCAACCAATGGTCTTATTTCCTCCAACCCATCCAACCAATGGTCTTATTTCCTCCAACTCATTCAACCAATGGTCTTATTTTCTGTTGTCCTGCCCTCATCCTTCATTTCCAGGTGTCTTTGTTTCCAAAATGTTGGTGCCAGTCATTGGCAAAATGTATGTGCTTGGTGGGAGTCTGTCTTTATGAGACTCATCCACTAATCTCTCGCAGACAGACTACGTAAAAAAAAATGTAATCAATGAAACAACTGTTTTCTTGTAATTGCGAGCAACATTTCTGTTGCGGTAGAGAAATCCCAAATACGCAGGTGTATCTGCACGGGCAGACTTGGCACATTGATCACTTTAAATGAGAGAGAGTGGAGCTTTTCATTCCAGTTCTGAGCTCATCTCTTAACACACATGGACCTTAATCAAACATTTGACCAATTACGGGATACTTTAATCAATTTGAATAATACAAATTTCCCGGGTTACCCAAGGTCACTCATCCAGTGATCAACACTGTTAACATGACTATGTGGGATTTCTCCCAGCTGGGAATGTACGCTTTCAATATTCTGCACAAGCTGCGTACCGAAACCGTCTAACTACTGTGTGGATGCATGGATTTAGGGTTGCCTTTGTTTTTATCAAGAAAGGATTCCAGGGTGAACTGATGGCAGCTTTTGTTGTCATCTCTTTATACTCTGTCAGCAGGTCAGAGGGATGTTTGCATGCTCTCCTTGTATTTGTCTCATCTTTACCTCTCCTCCTCTCCCTCCATCTCTTCCTCTCATTCTATCCCTATCTCTTGGTCTCCCTCGTTCTCTCTCTCTCTTCCACACTCTCCATCTCATCCTGTCCCTCCCCCTTCCAATCGCTCTGTCTCCCTCCTTCTCTCTCCCTTTGCCTCTTTCACTCTTTCCCTGTTGTCATTTCCCGTCGGTATATTGACGGCACCAGTCTTGTCTCTGTCCTCAACTTTGTCGTCGTCATCGATTGCTCTGGTCTGCCCCTGAACTCAAGGTTAGGGGAGCAGCTCCAGGATCGGTTTGACCTTCTGTTTCCCACCTTCTCTGTGGGGGTCTGCAGGCCCAGAGTAACCCACACACACACACACACACACACACACACGCACACACCAGGCAGGAGGTTAGGATTCTAGGTGCGTGACAGCCCGACAACGGTGCGATGTGTTTCCTGTCCTCACCCACTGAGGAAAGATGTATATGCGATTGATTTTCTCTCTAGCCAGTTTCCACTTCAGTGCACTTCGCAGGACTGAGTCCTGGCTTGATCAATTCTTTGTTTTTCTTTTCCAATCACACTTGAATGAGCTACAGGCACCAGAGGTCAGAGAGGCGAGGGTTTGGGCAGGGGGAGACGCAGGCCCCCGGAAGCATAGGGAGGCCCTGTGACAGCGTGTTCTTCTGTCTTGTGGGGGTGTGCATTAAAGTCCCATGGAAAAGAAAAGGCACATGTCATTGTGGATATCGTGAAAGGGGCCGGTTCTCTCGACAGGTGTTCAGTTTACTCTGTGTCTACCGAATCGCTTAATCCTGTTAAATTGACCCCATGGATTTTCAGGTATTTTCTGTGCTTACCCTCTCTCACCTTAGGTTAAGCATGGCCTTAACAACAGTCCCTTCTCCAGACCATCTCTTAGGTGACCCTGAAGCTCCTCGCCTCTAGTCTCCTGGCTCAACCAGGCTTGATCTCCCCCGTAGATAACCTCTGGGCTTCCTGTTTCCGGCCTGTTTCCTCCTGTTGCCTGACGGGCACGTCTACAGCCGGTGTCTGGTGTCCCGGATCCAATGCAATTCCTGAACCGCAGGAGCCATCTGAAAATGCTGTGGTATTGGCTGCAAGGGATCTAATGTATGGAAGAAGTGTTTGATTTGACTGGCAGTACCGAGCAGTTAATTAACACTTAATAGTTTGGAGGTGGCCTGATAGGGTGTGCATAGTCATAGTCTTGTTAGTCTCCGTGAGTCATCCAGAATGCTCAATTGGCCGTTTGACAGACTGACATACCAGACCTGAAGTGCTGCAAGAACTACTGAAGTGGGAAGGGGATGGGCTTAAGTGGCTTTTGTATTTCAACTTTATTTCACAGTGCATTTGGCAGGTCTCGATAATCTCTACAAGACATTTAGAAATGTTTTCTTGCATGCAATGGCATTGGTACAGTCTTGTAGGTTTTTAATATTTAATTCATTTAATTATTTAATTTAATAGATTATTTTAGAATCTATGAACCACCAACAGTTAGCCAAGCTTTATACACTGTAAAAAGTATCTGTCTAACTCATTAAATTGAGTAGTGACTACTCAAACATCTACTACAAATGCCTGTATAACTCATGTTGTTATTTAAGTACAACACACCTGATTTATCTGTGCTGCATTCATTTATAATAATTTTTGTTACGAATACTTTAAAGTGCCATGAGACTCTGTTATTAGAGCTTTGAGGGAAATCCAGTTTAACTTTTAGATCCTACAATACGACAAAGCCAAATAGTTCTTTCAAGAAAGTGAAACTCAGCCCAGAGACTAATGCAGCATGTGCTGCCACTGCTCTTCCTCCAGCTCCGGCCAGAGGAATGAGCAGTGTCTCCGGCTAGAAAATGCCTGCTATTGTGGGTACAAGTGACAGGCTGTCAGGTTAAACAAATGGAAAGGTTACTGTAAACTGGTTACACAAAATATAGTTATAGTTAAAATAAGTTATACGGGTGACACTCTCTCTTTTTATTTGTTTTGATGTATTATTGTTGAAATACTCCCAGTTACGTGATTTGTGGTAACGTGTTTCCACAAAGTAATTCAGCTGGCTCCAGGGTAGCGAAGTGGACCGGCCATGTCCACCCTTGGGGTCATTGTAGAGAGAGATAGGGAAGTTCTGAAAGAAGCATCCAATTTGCCTCACGTTCTGACGCTGTTAACCTCTGTACCGAAACACCTAGTCATTACAGGAAAGATGAGTATCTCTGGGAGGAGAGGAGCTCTCGATAAGCTGCATGCCTGAAAAGGGGGTGGGGGTCCCAGAAGGTTTACAGGGTGGGGTTGGAAGGATGGACCACTGGGTTTTAGATGTCAGGTAATTATAGGGTTTTATATTTAGGTCCTGTTGAGAAGAGTGTACCGCTATGTGCCCCCATATCGCCTCACTATGCCGAAAAACACACATCTCCACAGTACACAACCAGGTAACACTCGTACACACATACTGAATCTGTATTAACCAGATGCTCACTTTGATCCCTGAGATTCCCGAAACAGCCTTCTGTCCATACATGCTCCCCCCTGCACAAAGACCTCCACCCCCCCAGCCTTAATACCAAAACACACTCACACACACACACACTCAGCCTGCTCAAAACCTTTTCCACACATTAGCGGCCACTCTTGCGGCCCTCCAAGAGGACCAGGGCAGTCACCCTTAGCCTGTTGAGTGGTTGGCGTGTTAGCATCGAGGCTTTACGTGAGTTGGTCTCATTAGCTTAACGTCTTTGTGTTATGTTGGCACAGGGCAGCTCCAAAGATTAACCCTGCCTGCTGGGGAGCAATTTACTCTAGCTGCTAAAGCGCTTGATTCGAATGACTCTGGTATTAACCAAACCATTGTCACTTGTGTTACATATAGCGGCATTTATGCAATTCACCCCCCCCCCCCCCACACACACATACACACCCACACGTCCAGATACTTACACACGTAAACATACACGCACACCAAAATACTACCGACACAAATGCAACTCATACAACCCATGGATACACATTCCTTTAAAACACGCCTTCACAAAGTGCAAGCACTTACACAAACCTTTTCCTTCTGAGCTGTCACAGAGCTAAATCTCTCCGAGGCATTTGGTGTCACGCTAGCAGGTTTTCTCCACCCTGGCCGTGCTGAGCGGAGTGCTGAAGCATTTAATACGATTTCAAACCCTACATGGGCTATCTGAACACAACATCACTTGCCTGGAGAGGGCCATCTCCCCCTCTCTCTCTCTCTTTTCAAGTTAAAGGCTTCATAGACATGGGAAACTTGTGGATGATAAGCAAGACATATCTTTAAACTGGGTGTTTCGGATACTGAATATTGGTTGGCTGAAATACTTTTATTCATTGTGAGTCTGTATGATTTGAGGGAGATATGTGTATGTGAAGTGGTTGTAAGTTTGGCAGGAGATTAGGGATTGTTCTGTTTCCACCTAACTGTTTGGCCACTGGGCCCATTGTCCGTCTTGCCAGATCTCTTGCCAGGCTTGCATGTGGCCTCGCTCACTGAGTCTGTGCGTTCTCCATTTTGGTTCAGTCACAGTGGTCTCTCTCCTCTTTTTCTGTACAGAGACTACATCTGCCTCCAGACCTGTCAGAGACAGTGAGTCGCGTGTCGCATGGGGGGCTGGCCGGGGCAGCCATGCTGGGCTCCTCGGGCTGTGGCTCCGCCGGCAACAAACACCTGGACTTCTAGAACACCCATGAGCAGCGTTGCCAAGGGCAACCAACACCTGGACCCCTGACCCCTTGCCCGGTATTCTCTTGGCATGGCAACCATGGCATTACGCACTGTTACCCTGCAGCCATTTACACCACTGTCACTTAGTCAACTGTTTCCCTGACAACTGTTTTTCGCCTGCCAACCACGCCCCCCCCCCAACCAACTGTCCAATTGACCCAGAAATCCCCCCTTTCCCTCCTAGGACTGTTTGACATTTTATGTTTTAGTCATTTAATAAATGCTGGTGTCCAACACAATGTACGCATTGGACTAATGAGGCAAAGATACTCCAGGGAGTCATAGAGCTATGCTGCATCTATATTGTAAGTCCTTGCACTTGTCCATACTGCATTCATCCTGTCTGACCAGTACCGGATGTGCCAATCTGCTACAGCAAGATTCTATCAAAGGGTTACTTTAAATAGTTTTTTGGTGGCGGGGGTGGGGTTGAATAAATTTGTTTAAAAAAACACTAATCTCAATGTTTCGTTTTTTTATTGTCTATTGAAAACATCTGAGGTTTGTGTCGTAGCACCCATTCTCCACTGATCTGCGGTCTGTCTCTCTTTTATCTATTCATGGTTATGGTGAGAATGTGGCTAGGGTAAGCTGACCCTAGAAGGGGGCAGGCTGAGTGAGGGGGAGTTGTGGGTGGAGGCACAGTCTGAACTTGGGCGTAGGTTTTCGCAGCTTGCCAGTCTTCTTATCTGGAAGTACTGCTCTGCAATGACGAGACCAAAATAATTAGGTCAGACAGTGACGCTGAATGTAGCGCATGTAAAATCTTTTCCCTCGTTGGTGTCGGCTTGGATGTGTTGGTCTGTAAGACCTAGTAAGAACCGGTACTGTTTCTAAAGATCAACAATTTGAGTGAGTTGAAAGGGTTGTATGGGTCTTGACAGTTTTATGCCTGACTGGAGCACAGCACAGAGCTTTCAAACCCAGAGACGCAACATCAGCCTTCCAGGTCCACATCGGGTGTGGGGTTTCACAAGCCCATGGGAGAAGTGACAAATACATCCTTAGTTGTTTTCTCTTCAAAATCTAAATGCAAATCCCCAAATCCAGCTCATGTTTTAGTAGCTATACCTGTCAGTACTCCACCCATGTGAAAGGGACAAAATGACACCTCCTTTTTTGTCAAAAACTGTTTTATATCTAAGCAGTTCGGCGTCACACAACTGTCAAACCCAATGACAAGAGAATAAGTTGTTCCCCCTAATGTCACCATGACACCTACTAGTGGAATCGAGGATTTCTCAGTGAAGCAGTTTTTGCCAGTGTTCCTTCAAGTTCACCTCAAGGACAGTGTGTGTGGCGGTGCATGACTGTGTACTTGTATGTGGGTTGGGTGTTCAAGCTAATTTTCTACCAAGCAATTCCCATTTACAAGTGTAAGGTCACTAGGCCAGTCTATGAAGATCAAGCTACTATATGATGTCTTTTAAGAGGGTCAGATATTAATTGCGGTTTAAATAGTTCAGACCGGCCTTAAGCAAGCAAGTTTATTTATATAGCACAATTCATACATCGAAGCAATTCATACATCAAAGAAAAATATATGAAAGTACAATAACATAAATACTCAAATGAAAACATCAAAAGAAATGATACAATCATAAAAAATACAATAAGAAAACATAAAGATGAAAAATTTGATAAAAACATAGGAAGCTACATTGGGGAGAACAAGTATTTGATACACTGCCGATTTTGCAGGTTTTCCTACTTACAAAGCATGTAGAGGTCTGTAATTTTTATTATAGGTACACTTCAACTGTGAGAGACACGGAATCTAAAACAAAAATCCAGAAAATCATATTGTATAATTTTTTTATAAATCATTTGCATTTTATTGCATGTCATAAGTATTTGATCACCTACCAACCAGTAAGAAGTCCGGCTCTCACAGACCTGTTGGTTTTTCTTTAAGAAGCCCTCCTGTTCTCCACTCATTACCTGTATTAACTGCACCTGTTTGAACTTGTTACCTGTATAAAAGACACCTGTCCACACACTCAATGAAACAGACTCCAACCTCTCCACAATGGCCAAGACCAGAGAGCTGTGTAAGGACATCAGGGACAAAATTGGAGACCTGCACAAGGCTGGGATGGGCTACAGGACAATAGGCAAGCAGCTTGATGAGAAGGCAACAACTTGGGCAATTATTAGAAAATGGAAGAAGTTCAAGATGACGGTCAGTCTCCCTCGGTCTGGGGCTCCATGCAAGATCTCACCTCGTGGGGCATCAATGATCATGAGGAAGGTGAGGGGTCAGCCCAGAACTACACGGCACGACCTGGTCAATGACCTGAAGAGAGCTGGGACCACAGTCTCAAAGAAAACCATTAGTAACACATTACGCCATCATGGATTTAAATGCTACAGATACAAATACTTGTTCTCCCCACTGTAGCTGTGGTAGTTAATGTTGTTGTTCTGTAGAATTTGGCCCAGAGGTAGCATATAGAATTTGAACAAAAGCGGTCCAAGAACTGATCCCTGTGGAACTCCGCATGTCATAACCACCCTATCAAATTAATGATAACCAATAGTGAAAAAGTAACTCCGGCCATCTAGATAAGATCTGAACCAATAAAGGACTGTCCCGGAGAGTCCTACCCAATTTTCTAGCCGATCTAATGTTCTATGATCAAATGCTGCACTGAGATCTAATAAAACCAGAACTGTTATTTTATCAGAATCAGTATTCAGCCGTATATCATTTAAAACTTTAATCAGGTCTGTTTCAGTACTGTGGTGAGGTCAGAAACCTGACTGAAATTTGTCTTAGAGACCGCTTGAGGTCACAAAATTGCTGAGTTGATTGAAGACAACCTTCTCAATGATCTTGGCTATAAAAGGGAGATTTGATACAGGTCTATAGTTGTTCATTATAGATGCATCCAGTGTTCTCTTTTTTAATAGGGGCTTAATGGCAGCTGTTTTTAGAGACATTGGGAAAAGGCCTGATTGCAGAGAGCTATTAACTAGTGCTGTAGGTCCATTGTTATAAGTTAAACACACACACACACACTGATGGCAGTGTGTCGAGACAGCAAGTGGAAGCTTTAAGAAGTCAAAATGTTTCTTCTAGGGATTTTTTTATCAATTGTAGTAAAATGCGATATAATAACCAAGTAATGTCTTTGTGGTGGTGGTGATGGTACAGAGTCCTTGTTATACTGTGTAGTTCTTAGGTTCCGTCTAATACTTATATTCATTACATTTCACAGTGGACATGAGTTCTGATGCTATCTGCTTTATTGGGTTTGTAAGCTTGTCGACCATGACAAATAGAGTGCGGGTATTGTTGATATTCTTGTTGATCCTTCCCGATAAATGTTGCTGTCTGGCCCTGCGTAACTCATTGTTGAAGCTACCAAGGCATAGTCTATAGATGTCATAGTGAATTTGAAGTTTAGTTTTCCTCCACTTACATTCTGTTTTCCTACATTCTCTTTTCAGGGCGTTTACCATCATAGTGGTTCTCCATGTTGTTTTCTGTTTGCTCATAGTTTTCTTTATCTTTACCGGTGCAACACGATCCATGACATTCAATATTTTGCATTAAAATTATCCAGGAGTACATCAACTGACTCAGCACTTATTGTTGGAGAGATAGCCATGGCTTCAATAAACTGAGCATTGGTACTCTTATTAATGTACCTTTTCTTAACAGAAACCGAGTTCACTGGATCAAAAAAGACACAGAAATGATCAGACATGGCCAAGTCTTTAAACATAACATGAAATATCGAGACCTTTAGAGATGAATGTGGCCTTGAGTGTGTGTACGCTCTTTCACATGTTGAGTGAGATTAACAGTGTTTGGCTAACGGAGATGTGGCAGTAATGTTACTGGAAGTTTTTTATTGCATGGGCCGGTTGTCTAATATATGCGATGCACACACGTAGCCTGTGCTTTCAGTTGGTACAAGCTTTTTTTTTTACAGGAAATTGTGTTAACAATGAAGAAATGCTTTAAGCCACGAGTCCTGCATCCAGGAGGGTTCTGTAAATCAGCTCATGGACGGGGCATCTTCTGATTCTTCAGTCCATACCATGTCGGCACACATTCGCTTTAATGCGCACAGCTACTGTATAGTTACCTGTCTGAAGTCAAGAAAGTGTCTCTGCCGAGAGTCTCGGTGCCTTGTTAAAGTCACATGACTGGCTTCACACACTGCAACTGTATTATCTACGTTAGAACGAGGGATTTT
Source organism: Esox lucius (assembly GCF_011004845.1). Lineage (NCBI taxonomy): Eukaryota > Metazoa > Chordata > Actinopteri > Esociformes > Esocidae > Esox > Esox lucius. Next base: position 30,956,399 of record NC_047570.1, on the reverse strand, counting down.
CAGTCCTGGGCCGTAGGTTTGGTTTCATATCATCAACCAATCATCAAGCTTTGATGATTTTGAGTCAAGTATGTTAGGGCAACAAAATATACAGCTCTGGAAAAAATGAAGAGACCACTGCACCTTTTTCTTTCCTTTCCAAAAAAAGTAGAAAAGGAAGGTTTTGAGTAAGGAACAAAAGGGTTAAAATTAAGAGACCACTGCTAATTAAATGCTTGTTCGGTATCTTTCTTAAACGGGGTCAAATTCTCCTTCCAAGCATCACCGTTGCCTCTTCTTGGACCTATCCTCCTGGCCCTCCTCCTCCTGGCCCTCCTCCTCCTGGTCCTCCTAAGCCTGGACCTCCTCCTCCTGGCCCTCCTCATCCCTGTCATCTTGTTCGAGACTTTTCAAGAGCTTTTCTTTCCTCTCTCACTTCAGCGTGTTCTACATATCAGCGCGGTGTGCACCAAAATCTGGATGAATACCTCATGAACCGTTCTTCTAGTCTGGTCCTCTGCAGCTAACGATGCTGACACTTTCCCTCATCGATTCCCCCGGTTTTCCCCCAGGGTTACTCTGGAGACTCCCAGGATGTCGAATGCCGCTGTCCTGCTGGATGTACAGAAGGTGCTTATGAATTAGATATTCATGTGGCGGTGCTAATGCTTGATGGTGGTGTGGAAACAGTAGTTCTTTTATCAGAGAGACCACTGTAAACACGCTGTAGAGACATCTGACTTTCACACACACACACAGAAATGCTCAGAGCAAGTCCATCCTTTAGTGTGAGTGCTATTGTTCCATTGAAAGAGACTGATCCATTTGACACCTTTGAATGAGTGTCTGTTTGTTTGCGGTTGTGGTGTGCAGAAAAACTCCCCGCGAACAGGCCGTGATCCTTGTGTCCCTGCAGAGATGAGCCGAGGAATAGATGTTCTCTGAAGCAATCAGGCCCGTCTTTACTGGGCCCTGTTTTAATGACCACTCACTCTGTATGTATCATGTGGCTATTCATGATTAGGGTTTTGATGAGCGTAGCTTGGTAAAACCTTACATTGTATTTGTCTGAGCTCATTTATTTATATTTGCTTCTCAGTTTATCTCTAATGCTGTTCTATCACGCTCTCTTTTATTTCTGTGAATGTTGCTGTAGTCGTTTTGACAGACAACTGATCCATGCTTTATGTTCCTATACATTACCACTTCCAGAAAGAACTCTTCACACTAGCTTTCAGTCGTCTACAGTGAATGTGCAGCCATGCTCAGGCCCGGTTCTGTTGAGAGCACGGCTGCGGGTGTTGCTGTATGTCCTGTGAGTGTGAGAGCAGCAATAACTCGGGTACCTGACCCAGCTCTATCCAGGTCCTCATCCGCTTGCAACTATTCAGATCCCCCTTGACACACACACACACACACACACAGACACACACACCCCTGCTGTGGCAGCAAGTGAAGCAAAATAACTCACTCTGCCATAGAATCGCTCCTCTGCCTAGCTCTGGGCACCGACTGCTTTATTCCTCTGCCTCCCCCATTCATCCCTCCACCTCCCCCCATTCATCCCTCCCTGCCTCCCGCTCTTGCTCTCTCTTGCTCATAACTCTACCGAAACAAGGGCCAGTGGTGGTGAATTGACTGACCTTTTTCATTGTGCTGTGTTGTCTGTGTGGAGCTGGTGAAGGGCGTGGATCACATGATATTTTGTAATACATGTTTGGTTGGAACAAGCCCAGCTTTCGTTGTTTAGTTTTTTCGTTGTTGTTGGAATTATCCCTTTGCCAGTTTGTAGAATACTTTGTTTGGTAATGTGGGTTGTAGCAAGTCTCAACTAAAGCATATTATTTCACACTGGCTAAAGAATTAATAGCACAAAGTTTTCGCTAAGACACAATTTTACTGTACAAAATGTTTTTATAGTTTTCACAAAATACATTTAGAAAGCTCCATTTTAAATAAAATTAAATTGAAATATTTAAGAGACAGTGTCAACGTTTCATCTCAAAAGCATTGCTCAGACGTAGACCTCGAGTACATGTCCATGTTCTACATACACATTTTTAAAAAACAACGTAGAACTAAAAAAAAAGGCATGACAGACAACGCAAGAAAAACCCACCCATGGTCTTCAATTATAAATAAGGACTGCTGATTAGTCTGCAGTCGAACATACTCGAAGCCAATGTAATAGAACAGAAATAAAATTTAAAAATTGCAACACAAGACTAATATCTGTAAAAAAAAAAAATAACAATAATTATAACAAAAATAACATAATAGATGTTAATAGATGAAATACAAAGGCTTTGGTCTGTTTTACAATCAACAATGATTAATTCTGATATGTACTTGTAAACAACTGCCAAACACGTATGTTTAAAACTCTGTCAAGCATGTTTAATCATAATTATAGGAATTAAATATTTCTAGTTGCACAAAATTATTTGACCATAGGACACTATATTACAACTATACCTAAGAGACAAATTTTACCTGACCTAAAGAAATTTATTTCTTATGATGCATGAAAATGTGTAGAAAACATTTAGAGAATATTATTGGGGGATATAAATGAAAATTATATTTTATTGTAGAATCCTTTCAATTTCTAGGGAAGACAAATACTTACAATTCAACATAAACAAATTTGATTATATCAAAGACGCAGTCTACCATTTAGCGAATCAACTCTTTTTCCCCAAACTCCACTTCATGTATTGCTGTTCACTTGGACCTAGAATCAATCCATCCACCACAGACGTCCATCAGTCCTGTATGTCCCACTGTCCTTGCAAACTGTTAGTGGCGGTTTTCTGTGACCACAGGTAAACCCAGAACCATACATTTCATCTGATAATGCGACGTTCAAAGACCTGAGGCCAAGATGGATGGATTCACATCACTGCAGGTCCTCCTCTGCCGACGTCCATTTTGAAGGAATACGACCAATAAATAGGTTTAACAAACACAGTCTGCTCCCCACAGCGCTCCTCTCAAGTGATATGCAAAGGTTTTGCCAGAGTCCACAGACTGCCAAACGTCTGGTAGAAAGTCTTGATATAAGCAGATTAAAAAATAGTCATGGCTGAAATCTCTCGGGTTGTCCATTGCCGCATGAAAACACCAGACCAACATGGCTTTCTAGCAGTCCATCTATCAGTACTTGATCTGGGTTTTTCGTTAACATACACATGGCCATATACAAACAAACACACCAGAGAAAGAAAAAAAGAATCAATGACTTGAAAACAGAAGGGAAAAAAAGACGTTTTGTTCCATCATTTTTTTTTTTTTTTACACCGGGCACTTCACATAGGTCCATGTTTTTTTTCTTACTCCTCTCTCTCAAATGTTGATCTCCCCTAGCGTTCTCACATGTGCCAGGAGCTAGCGAGCAGCCCACGGTCCCAGTGAATAAACCAAGCCCCGTAGTTTGTAGGGTTCTTCCAGAGACTCCACTCCTCCAGTTCTCTCTATGCATGTCTGGGACGCCGGCGGAGGGCGATGGCTGGTACAGGAGGATGGACAGTCACAGGGTGAAATAGCTCTTTTCTCTACTGTAGTCTTGACCAGTACTGGGACATGTCAGGTTCGCCACCGGGGACTTGGACAGGGACAGACACTCCAGGAGAGATGAGTCCTGGGGACAGAGGAAAGAGAAACGCCCATCAGTCAAAATGGCCCGGAGAGATTGTACCGTACCACTTTTGGGCAAAGGGAGTTTGGATTCCAGCTTCCTTTAGCCAAAGCAATGAGCATAATAGTGGGAGACTAACCGTAACACAAAACATGTACATTGAGAGGAGAGTGCCGGAGCACAAATGTAATATCCACTTTAGTTGATTAAATCTTTAGCACAGAGCGCACATCCAAACAGTGTATGTGAATGTAAAGATTGACCACAGAAAACTACAGGCCTCTTAATATTGTGACCTGGGCGTTAGCATACAGAACAGAAGCAGAATCCATTACAGTGTTTAGTTTAAGACTTACAGTATTCCATTAGCTAGATAGATTGAGGTCTCACAGAGAATACCACCACAAATGAATCAAATTAATTAGTGATTGAGCATAGAGGAAATGTTTCAATGGTCCATTAACCCTTCATTACTATGAGCAGTATATATGGCCCTCAATAAACAGCCATGTAATCGCTTGGAACTAAACCGCCAGTCTGGAGTGGTTAAAATGACATTATGACGTTAAGCTGAAATGGAATAAGGTGCGTTCATCCACTGAGATTAGAATGTCAGGGGAGATAAAATGGTGTGTAAATTAAAGGTAGCTATGGGTCTGTAGTCTGATTAACGGGGAAAAGCTAAATGGCAAGTTATGCTGAAATGTAAAGCATGAATTATGAAAGTGTGACCATGTGGCTTTGTAGCACCCCCTATTTAAAGGTTGTGCGGCAGGTGTTTAGTTAGCAACTATCTGGAATTTTGTTCATCTTTTCTATTGGCCAAGCTTGTTTTGGAAACAATGAACTTTCTGCCTACCTGTTGAGGTGGTACCAGAAGTGGTCATTGATTGGCTGTTCATATGTGCCTGCATATGAGGGGGCGTGTATGTGTCGTAGCTCCGCCCATTCACTGACGGACTGGTAGGCAGCATGCAGGAATAGGAGGTCTGGCTGGGCTATAGACAGGGAGAGAATAATGTTTATATATTAGCTTAGCCAACTATATACCCTCTTCAGCTCAGCAGTCAGTCCTTACAAGCAATGCCCAGGTATAGATATAGAAAGACTAGTATTTCCTTCAGGCATCTATAAACATCATGAATGCTGCTGGCTTTCCCCTCGACCTGTTGTTAGGACTTGAAGAAAAGAGCATCACTGGAAAGGGTAGAAGCCGGGTGATCACTTGTTGTCTTTTAAATAACAAATGTGGCTGTACTATTTTAAAATGTTTTGATCAGATCACAGATTAGACATTTCCCGGGAAGTTAGTTTTATTTTCTTTTATAGATCTGTCCGGTTATCGACTTACTTGCATAGGCAGGTTGTTAGCCATGGTGAAGCTAGGCATGGGAGGCAGTGCACTGTAGGTGTTTGTGAGGGCGGTGTCAGGTCTGCCCAGCATAGACCCAGAAGAGAATGATACTGAGGAACAAGGGTGAAGACGTTGGTTAAAATATGTTTTTCACAGATTAACGGTAGCACAGGTGATCTTTTCGGTAGCACAATATGGTCTTTAACGGTATCACAAATATGGTATTTTCGATGCAGAAAACCAAACATGTCCCTGTGCAGTTTTCAATATAAAGGTTATCTAACACTGATTAGATTTCTAGGTTATATTCAACTGTATTGTCATTGAACAGAACGAGTGCAGTACAACGAAATGCAGTTAGCATCTAACCAGAAGTGCAAATAGAAGAGGGCAGGAAATGTACAAGAATTACGTAAAGTGTATGTTACAATTGGAATGTATAGATGTGCAATGAAGACAAACAGACATGGGTCAACTAAATATTACAAATCTTGACGTGTCCCGCTGCGCTGCTGATAGATCAAGGATGAAATGCTCTATGTTGCTGTTTTCTCACATGAAGCTCAACTGTAATATTTTACTAAATGATTGGCCCTTTGACTAATCAGGTCTTCTGACATTCGTTGTGCAAAAGCTCAGAATTAGGCTGCTCTGACTTTCGGACTTACCGGGTGTGGCGGGTTGAGGGATTGCCTGGTAGACGCTTGTGCTAAAGCTGCTGCTAATGGGGATGTGACTGGAGGAGTTACTGGCCTGACGACGCTGGTTGCGGAGCTTCTCTTCTCGCCTCCACTTCGCTCTTCTGTTAGAGAACCAGACCTGCACAAAAAGCCAAGTGACTCAAAACATGAATGGAACGTTTAAACATCTGAGTCGTGCCTGCTTTTTCCTCGTCTTCAGACCAGGCATCAAAATGCATATTGTTAAATGTGTCCACACCTGTATTCTTGCTTCTGGCAGATCTATTTTCGCTGCAAGTCTTTCTCTCGCGAAAACGTCAGGATAGTGAGTCCTTTCAAATTCTGTAATAAAACATGAAAAGACCTAGCTTTAGTAGGCTATCACAAATATTGTTGTCTGTGTTGTCGAGCAGGCCACTGAAGTTAATGTAACATTACATCTTGCTTTTTTTTCAGAGATACGTTAAGCTTGCAAATTCAAGTTCACCCTTTTCCAGTGCTTCGATCTGCTCTTGAGTGAACGACGTGCGGTTTCTCTGTAGTTTTCTCTTTAATTGAAGTCGCATCTGCGTCTCATCTGAATCCTCCCCGTTTGAACTTATGGAGTTAGTGTTCTCTCCTGCTCCGTCCTGTGATTGACAGCCATCTATAATATAATCAGTAAACACATTTTCATTAATAAATCGTCACTATCTAAAAATTTTTTATTTTGTTTAATATTTCTGAGTAAATTGCTAAAGTAGGCTTATTTCTTTCTAAATACATCATTTTCTAGGAATTTAGTTTTAATTCGATGTTTTTTTTTTTTTTATTGCAGCAAACTCTTACATCTTACAACTAATAGAAGTCTATTTGGCATAAAACCGATATAGGCTATATAGGTCTTCAATGATAAATTAATGATCTAGCGAACATATTGATCTCTTCATGTTTTATACACATCAATAGCCTGACTAAAAGACCGACTAGTTATTTGTAAAATATTGTGGGAAAAATAACCTTGCTCAGCAAAGCTGCATGAACTTAGATCCTTTATCACCACTCAACAATGGCACATGTGCTCAAAGGGTTAAGAGAAATGTGACAAGATGTGGCGAACCCCTTTCAGGCCCTCTGAGATGTTTTAAAACCCAAACTCTCTACCCCTTTTAAGAGCGTCGAGGAGCCTCAATGGCCGTCCCCATATGGGCGTTCGTATAGCCATTGAGGTGACCACCAACACTTGAATAGAAGGAGGCTCTTTTCACAATGAAACAATGCAGTTTCGGGTAAGGGAAACCATTAAACTCCGTGCACACAGCAAGAGGTGGCTAGCGAACTCATCGTGGGCTGAATATCACCAGAAAGCGAGATGGAGCACAATCGAAGAAGGCGACAAAAGGATCCTCTCTCTGTGCTTTGTGCACACGAGGATACCGGTCAACAGAGCTTTGAGTTCAGTGTGTTAACCCTTATCCACTGGCATCATTAATCACGTCCCCCGGCCGGCTAAACGCCAGTCAGGATTTCTGTCTTCAATTGGAAACAAATGAGTGAGGAGAGGGCATGCAACCCCCTGTACAACCTGAATAAGGCATATCTATTCACGTATTCAGGTTGTCCGTAGTAGGGCTATAGGGGACTTCTGTTCTAGGGCGAGGCTTATCCACTAATGCCTGTCGTGTTATTTCACAGTATTGTCACACTGAACATTAGAAAGTAAGCAAAAGGAATGTATGCATAAGAAATTAAGCAAAAAGTTATTTTTTAGATGTTTTTGTGCGTGTTACGCTATTTCACAGGTTAGTAGCACCTGTAGGCCTATGGAGAAACATTTCTGAGTTGACAAAGCTTGTGTAGGCCTACTCTACCTGTTTAAAACTGATATAACAGTAGCCTTATTGTCTCTTATATTCATATTTGAACAACTGTAGGGCCATAGGATCAAACCTAATGTACATAAAACATTATGAAATATTGGGTTGGTAACAATAAAAGTACCACGTAATAACAATACTGTGAACGCAAATATATAGGCTATACCTCAACGCTTCTGTCGCAGGCTTGGATCCATGACACAATATATAGACTAAGGTAGCCAATTAATTCTAGACATGAATTTGCTAAAGCTATAGGAAATTAAATAAATAGCAAGGGTTTGCAACCCATAAAACTCGCTCGAAATAATGTGTGATCATGACAATCAAGATTTTTTTTGTACTTTTTTTCATTGCCAGTGTCCTATAGATATCTATTCTCGAATGAAAATCCGCAGTAACGAGCGAATGTACTATTATTATTCCTATGATCCCTTTTCCAGGCCTACTGACGCTAGGTTTGCTATTTGTTTTCTTTTAAAACACATTCTTTGGTATTACGGTGTCTGGGGCAGTGAGGTGGAAAAGCATCAAAAGGAGATAGCGAACCAATTGCGACACAGTTTAGTCAAAATAGAGATTTAAGAAACAGATTAGACCGAAAGAGGAAGTGTCTAAATCCTACAGAATGTAGTTAGTAGAATGACAGTATGAAATCGAAGCGAATAAATAAATTGAGTTTTATTGCGTCTCCAGATAGAGTTGTCTGCTTTCAGGTTCCTGTCAGACTCCTCGTAATCATTAGTTTAGTCACTGTTGCCTAGCTGTTGTCAGACGGGGACCATATTTCGCTCTCCTTGGAGACCTAGCCTCCACTTATGGTTTGAACCTAATGAGCCCACTGAACATTAATCCTGGAAATAAAACTATAAAGATGGGAATAAAATACCTATTTGAAAAACAATATTGCATTTAAGGCATTCAACATTTTTATAGCCTACTATAATTATAATTATTGCAATAATGAATAATTACGATACATGAAATCAAACGAAGTGTAAACTGAGTGAATTATTTTGTAAAATAGACAGTAATATTACCATATAGGCACAGGTAAGCTTATTTTAATTAAATATTCAAATACAAATAATAACAAAGCTCGGTTAGCCTAAACATTAGGCTAAATTAATGGCCTTTATGCTCACAGCAAACTACATTCGTGGAAAAACATATACTCAGCCTGTCAATGCATAGGCTGTTAGCTTGTGCCTGTAATTTTTATTCGTTTCCGTCCGTGTGTGGTAAGTGAATACAGAACGAAAATAGAACGAACATATACACATACGTCTGATTTTAATTAGTTTCTTGTAATTGCCCTGCCATGTCGTACCATGTCCAGGGGTCTCCTGCGGAAAATGTCTCCATCAGTCTTCCCCAACTAGGCACTCCTGCATGTCACCATAACGGGAGACAAAGCTATGTCTAATGAGCAATTATACATAGCAGGCCTGTTCTCATTACCGAACCTTGCGTGTGAAGGAAAACATTCCTTTGTACTGATATCCCGCACATTGCCCTCAGGCCTTTCCCCCAGCCAGAAGAGCAGGGAAATGCGGGCTGTTGGATGGACACCTCCGTTGAAAGGACAGGCCTCTGTCACGCACATCCCGGTCTGAGACAGTGGAGGCATTGAGACCGCTGATTAATTGGCCGTTCACTAATTGACTACGATTAATTGGGAATCTTGTCCTCGAAAGACATCAAAGCATGTTGGCAATAGGTACCTGCTTAATATGCTGACCAATCATGAACGGTCCTAATGTATTTGTTATGACCAAATGCTCAAATCTCATTAAAATGTGTGGCTTTAAGATTTCTATTGCAGAACATATTTGGTGACTTTAGCTTATCCCAAGGTATACCCGCAAAGTAACTAACCAGTCAATTACGTAATGTTCTTGTCAGAACCCTTGCATAAAGTGACTCAGAGTTGCTGAATAGACGCGAAGATATGGGTAAAACATTGCAGTTAATCTTTGCATCGCCATACCCTGTTCTCGGAACAATTAAAAATGTTTTTATATGGATGTAAGGTTGGAAAATTTCGGGAATCTTCGGTAAATGCCCAGGTTTTTCCGAATTGTCCAACCACACATGGCCCGTGAATATTGTTTTTCAGAAACTATATGACTAAGGTTTTTTCAAATCAAGACCGAAGGCCTTGAATATAGGTTGATACAAATTTATATTATATTATGGTGATTATAATCATTGCTGGCACAACTGCAGACATTTGTGTTATATATAGACTATATATATATATATATATATATATATATATATATATATATATATATATATATATATAATATAGTCTTATATAGTCTTAGTTATTGCCATCATTTAATGATAAACGCTCACCTTGGCTGGGCTGTCCTGGCACTGAAGTTCCGGGGTACCAGCCGGGTCGGGTCCCCCAAGTTCCTGTCTGACCGTTGAGCATTCTCAGCTTGTCATACATGCCATCTGCGCCCATCTGTTGCTTTTCGCTAGCCAGGTTGCGAAGGACTCTGTTTATCGATGACACCTGAAAGACAAACAAAATAGAAAGCCTTGTTTTGCGCTACGATTGAAAATGTGCCGCCACCCCTGGTGGTGTGTAGGCACGCGATCACTAGGCGTACAAATAGACATGCGCAACCACACACAGGCCTAGGTCAGTCCTGACAATTGAGCTGCAAATAAATATATTAACAGAGCTTGTTAATATTTAACAGTGGGAAAAAAACTTTATACTGTTGATAAACCATGAAAATGTACTTAAAAATAAACTACGAATTTTGTACATGCATCTGGTCAAAACGTATTATTACAACGAAATATTTCGAAATCACAAAATGCCTGCATGCCTCCACAAGTCAACTCATGCAGATCATATGGTGTAAATATGTAGACTTATGGATGTATTTCCCATCACTCATGACTAAACGGTCGGCTGCTCGTCATGCATGCTTTTGCGTCCACTCTCTGAGAAAAAATTCAGATGGTAAATTAAATCATGCTCATAACTTACACTCACTGCACTTACACTGGGTATATTGTCGTTGGTGCAGACCCCCTCTGACAACAGTCTGTCTCGGATCTCCCAGGCGAAGATAGACGGGCACTCCCGCTTGTACTGCGCTATCTTCCCCACCACCTCTGGAGTGGCTACCCTCGGTTTGCTGCCTCCAATCGCTCTCGGTCTAATGGAGCCAGTCTCATAGTATCTGCCCAGGATCTTACTCACGCACCCGTTGGACACCTGGATAGAAAACAATAGACACAATTCACATACATTATTTAAGACTAGTTGCGAATTTTTTAAGATTACGTCAAACAATAATACGCTTACGTTTTCATTGTCCAGCACTTGGACTTTTGAGTCATCATGGGTCTATAAACAGAAAATATGCCTTAAATGGTATAGGATAACAGATAATGCACTTTCTAAAATGCAACCGGTTTTAGGGGATACGTGGTAGGCTTAGGCCTACGATTACCCTTAATTTAATTTGAATAGGACATAGATAATGAGAACAAAATATGCAGGCCTTCTTACAGCCATACATATTGTGGGGGGGGGGGGGGGGGGGTTTAATAAAAGGCTCTTGTTTTATTATTTTTATTTTTGGTAGCCTAAAGACGTTTGGAAACCACACTGAAAGCTACTGTATCCCACGCTAGACAGAAAGAATGCGCCCTTGTCACCTGCAGAATCCTGGAGATGTCACACGGCCGTGCACCACTGTGAGCAAGTTCGACGATTTTCTGCCTGGTGGTGTCCGGTAGCGGTCTACCGTTAACGAACACACCGCCCAGCTGGTTCACACCGCTGTGACCTGAACGGAGACAAAGGAGAGCCCCGTTATATGCTACGGTTCCACTGTAACAATATAAGTTTATGATCACAAAATATATTGTATAACAAAATAGAAGTGAGTCAATTAATGCTTTTCGTTTAGAATGTTTAGCGTTCAGAGTAAAAATAAGAAAATAAAGAATGGCATTCATTGTTAACAAAAAATATATTTATAATAAAACGCGAGATACACAGCCTAATTGGACAATTTTCCAATTTTCCGCAAAATAAATATGTAGTAGTTATTTCTTGTTCAATAGTTCTATTGTTATCAGCGCCTCAGGGTCAAGCCCACTTTGGAGAATTGTCACTGTAATTCAATAGCCTTGAATCAACATACAGAGAGCATTGATTAAGCGTCAGCAGCATCTAATGATCTGGATCAAAACATCTCCATCCAACTGAGATTAAATAAGCTATTCAAAGGTGAAATCAGCTATTCATACGAGAGGTGACTAATATTATTTCGCCGAGCAAGCCAACCAAATTCAGCCTTTCCCAAACTTCGAAATGAAAACCCCTAATCTTCCTCTCCGCCTTTCCAATGTACACGTTGCGCAACACATCAACACAAATGCAACCAAACACAATCGATTTGCCTAGTCCTAAATATACAAAAATCAATAAATGTTATCTGAATATAAATAATTTTAAAACGAATATTCAGGTAGGTTTCTAGTTGACGAGGAGGTTGAAAAGCATCGAAAGAGCCAGCAAACCTGAAGCCAAGTGGGACAGATGCCTCCCCGGAGTGCCTTGGCTGTGCTCTACTTCTCCGCTCCCTTCCCCTGTGCTGCCGCCTGCTACATTGACTCTGGGAGCAGAGGCTCCTTAGCAATAAATAAGCTCCAAATATAGAAGAGGGGGAAAATATGATGAGCCTGGCTGACATTTGTCTTTAAAATAAAGCTAGCTGCACGTCAAGTTTGAGCTTAATTTCTGGAAATAGGCGGAAGTCGCCTCGGATCATGCATGGAAGGCTAATTGAAAAGATCAGTTGGAGCACTTGTGGCAGGCATGTCACTTTATGACACCGCTCTGCTTTTGAAAAACGCATCGTCACGACAAATAGTAGCATGATAAAACGACCCTCTCTGTCTGCATTTGGATATCACTCAGACAAAATTGGACGCTACTCGTTTACCCTTCGAGGGAGGCTTCGTTTTAAGGTGGCCAGGGGCGACGCGCGGGCACAACAACGAGGGCGCGCTTGGATTCTCAACATATTAAAACTGACATCTAGTTTTTTTCTCTTGTTTGTATTTGGCAACAAATCCTCACAGCCACTACAGTCCTGTTGTGTAAAATCAGTGGGCTATCTCTGCTTAGAGGTAGGCTTGCATTGTGCTATGTACTCTGTAAATGGACCAATATGCATTACGAATGTCATGTGCCAATTCAATGCCATGTTTTGGGTGATAAATCTCTTTAACAGAATCAAACACAGTTCCTTGGCCACCGTGGTTAATGATTATTTTTCTAAGTAGACCTTTAATAGAAAATCCATTATCATCCTTCTTGCTCTTTGGTAATTCCAGGATTAAGTGGAATTAATAGACTTCTGGCTCTCAAATTGGCTTGTCGGCGCTAAGCAGCTGAGCGCCGCGGGTTTACACCGCGGCACCGTCACCTCAACAGATGTATAACTATCATATAAATCCACGGGATCGATAAAGCCGTCAGATAAGGACATCACATACAATTTCTGCTCTTCAAAGGTTAAGTCTTAATCATGGGTCCAATTCCCTACGGCTAGCAGCGTCGCTCTCGCCCGCTGGCGCTGATTATGCGCCTTGTATTCTATTGCTAGTTGACTAATAGGAAAACATATGGTGTCAATTTGGACGCTCCCCACCATATACACCCAGGAGTTATTAGCACAAAAGCCACGGAGGCCGCGGCGACCTTTACACAACACTATAGGGCTTGGCCCAATGATATCTCCTCGGCAATTCGCACCAGAAATCCCCGGCCAAGCCAGGGGAGCATCCCATTAACGCTTGTCCCGGGCAGAGGGGGCAGTGCACAGCTTTGATAAAGCCTCGTTTAAACATTATCTCAGTAAACACTGTCAGCGATTAGCCTACCCACTTTGTCAATGCAAAGCGCGGCACTTGTGCCAAGGTGGGGTACGGTGTGTTATTGGCTACCCATTTGTTTAACGTTTCAAAATAGACAATGTATTTATACATTCGAATTATGAGACAAATAAATATACTTAGACAATGACCAATTGTCATAATCTGACAGGACATGTTTGGTGAGCCTTTTGTAATTGTACCTGACACTGAACAAAATCAAATTCCTAATTTTCATAGAAATTATAAACCTTCACATTAACCTTACAGAACAACATAACAAGGTGCCCTAGAAACTACACGTGATCTAGCTAAGAACATTGAATTTAGACAGATACAAAATGTGGCTATATGAACACAAGTTACAGCACAGACACGTCATCAAGGTGAGGAGAATAGCAAATCGAAAATCATTCCACACACCTTCATCACAGATGTCATACACCTCTTGTCCAGCAGCAAGAGAGAAGATAATGTTATGTTTATCCTTTATGGTTCAGTAAATTTCGCCAGTTACTCACATGGGCTATTATGTTAAACAATCCAGCCAAATAACACACTCTAACAAATATAATAGGCCTGCACACAGTATATTTTCCTTTATGTCGCCCATGTAAGACAATATAGTGTTTTAACATGTTTTTCCTTCCTTAAGTGTATGTGTAAATTTTTACTCTGTTCTTATAATGTGGACATCATCATTCTAACTACTGCTCTGTCCACGAGGAGACTAATCTACATAAAACATTTGGTATTCCTCATGTTTCATGCAATGTCCTTTCCCTTTCCGCCCAGCTAATCGTGTATGCAGCCTGGCAGTCAGCCCTAACACTAATGCAGACGGCTGTGCAATTATTTAATACCAACTCAAGCAGAAAGATCTCCCCCTTCAACCCCCTATTCCCTCTCTCGCTCGTTTTCTCTCTCGCTCTTTTTTCTCTCTTTCCCTTTCGCTCGCGCTTTCTCTCTCTCTCTCTCTGTGCACATAGCAGAACACTAAAACAATCTGTGGAAATTAACAGGACATATAATTATACTATAACCGTTCAATGTTCAGTTACTGGAATGGGCCATATAACATGCTTAACATATATATGAAGATGAGGAAATATTTAAACAATGGACTATCAAAATCAAGACAGTATTGAACAAAATACATAAACTGAGGCAGTACGTTTTCGTGGAAAACAAGGCATTAAAGCTAATATGTTTATGTTGAAGGAAAAGGTGCAAAAATACATATAGGATTGTCAATGTTGTGGTTGCATGCATTCATATCTCCACTTGCGCTTAGTATCATCGTTTAAAAACAGAAATATGCAAATCTACTTACTGTTCTGCATCATTGAGGCTACGCCAGACTCCCACGTGGATTGGTTGTGGTATTCTATGCGTCATAAGGAAATAACAATAATGGTTAGTACCAACATTACAATTTATAATGGCAGTATTCAAATGCCGAAATACTTTAATTAATGTTCTCTCTATTTTTTTCAAATATATGTAATATATGTTCTCTATTTTTTTCCTTTTGGTTACTTCGAATTCCAAGGCAATTACGGCGGATACTTTGGTAAAATACCACCACAATGTTGCTCTTTCATTATAACTTCGCCATGATCCATGTTAATTGGCATATCCCCATTGTATATATAAATATATATTTTAGCATTAAACTTGCCTGGAAACAGAGTTGACTGTCCGCTTAAAACAATTTAGCCAATCTTAATGTCTCCCTATAGGACAAAGCAAAACAGTAGGATTAGTACAGCCCTAGAGAAGACTGTGTCCTACATTTTACAGCTAAACCCTACTAAAAATATTAAAATAATTTAATTCGGATCCTAATTAATAAATCAGCTAATATATATATTTTGGTACATTTCTGTTCTTTATTTTGTGTAGCCAAAACAACGTTAAAAGATTGTCCGTTTTATTAGCCTGATTGAAAATGCTGAAGCAAATAAGTTAGAGGATTTCTATTAGTGCGTGCATCATGGCATGCTTGTTTACTGATCCCCTGTTTCTGATTCCTTGACTGGGTTTTTCTTCTGTTCTAGTCAATGGCTTGTAAACATGGCCTATATAAACTTAATGCAGCGTCCACAGGAGATATTTCCAGTCTTAAATTCTCACATTTAGCCTTGTATCAATGGTAGATAATATGATATTCGTTTTACCAGTTTCCCTCCCCTTTCTTGACCCCTCTAGTCTAAAGTGTACAGTGACACACTCTGTCTACTTCGCCTCACTGCCCAGCGAAAGTACAAACCAGGAGGGGTTAGAGGCCGGCGCACAATGCCCGCCGTAGTCCCAACAATGCGCCCCTTTCAACTGTTATACCCAAACCCAGGGCGCACAACTCGGCCTCAGCAACTAGAAACATAGCTTCCCACTAAACGTACCAACAACTCCAGAATACAAAGACCCGAATGCCTACACCCCCTCTGGGCCCATACACACCACCACAACACCTTCTCACTTGCACAGCGGACGACGTGACCTCGGTTGCCCGTAGCCCAATGTGGGTTTTGTTTGTTTCGTTTTGGGAAATGGAAAAGTAATTTCTTGTTATAAATATCTGGAAATAATTGTGTAGCTGGTGAGAGTTGTTAGGCGGTTGTAAAAAGATACAACAGCTCAGTAGGGAGCTCAATTGGGAAAAGACAAACGCAATAAAGAACCCATTCAAACGAACGGTTAAAAAGGGGCCCAGTGAAGGAATAGTCCGAATTTTGTGTCTTTACGCCTAAACAAACCTGTTGTGGGCATCTGTGTATTCCTGCCTGAAGCTACACTTTGGAAACACGCATTGAGTTATGCATTAAGACCTAAGCATTTTCTGGAAAATGTTGCCTATTGAAAAACAGCGTGTTTCTAAGGCCATTTTACAATTTATCAGAACAGTTGTATTGCAAACGGGGGTGTACACTTTGGGGAGAAAAAGTGGCTACTTTTTCTCTTCAGTCCTGTTTTTTGATGCAGCCTATTAGAAAACACCCGAAGGGTCACTAGGAGCACAAAAAAAAAGATGTTTTATTTTATTTTAGAATAGAAATAGAAATGCAATTCTCAGTTATTTACATTTATTTGTAATGTGGCTAGTGCAATGGCACTAAATTAACCACCCCGCCATTGGCGAATGGTAAAATAATCTGAAATGGTTATCCGTGTTGAAAAAAATATTAATGCACAATGTTTAGAAAATTCATCCGTGTCACACTCCCATTCCATGACATCATCGGCCCAGTTAATCATTTATTTATGGTCGAAAACTCTGCCATTGTTGTCCTTGAGGTTAACAAGGGTCTAATCTGCATTTCTTTTCCTTTAGTAGTAGCTAATCCGTAACAACAATCGCCTTAATTAAACATGCTTATTCAGGCTGCTGGATCCTGAGTTCACAACATTCAAATGCAGAAATACATTACTATGTCAACAATGGCTCGGTAGGAAGATGTGAGCAGCAGGCATTTACATGCACAAAGAATCTTAGTGTTATCTTTCATATAATAATTGGTTATTAGCTCGTTTTATTTGTCAGGCTTATAGTCTATGTTAATTTGTCATAAATTAAAACGATAAGATTTATGATGAGAATAACTGTGAAATCTAGGTATTTCTGACACTTTCGTTGGACATAGTTTTCTAGTTGGTGTGAATGTCGATTTTTATTTATTTATATTTTTACAGATTATATTCATAGCACCATGTTTTGATCTTTTATATACTTGATTAACTTTTTTGTTTTTGTTTCGATTAGGTAGTATTAGCGTACTTATAAGGAAACTTAATAATTGTAGAGATTATAATAAATAATTGCCTAGTTTTATCTCCACTTGCTTTGAAGGGGGAAAAGCGAGTTTAGGAAAAGAGTTAACTTGAGATATATTTTATTTGGCACACAAACAAGAAAGAAAATAAGTAAGCCCGCTTGTTCTAGGTGCATTTTAGCGAAAGCGCTTGGGTGACTCCGCTGTCTATGAATCAAAGTGACACCTTTCCTCAACGGGTCATTGCTCCCCATTTTCCACGATGATCACTGTCTTGGCCTAACGTGACTTTTTACTCTTTGCTGTCATAAATACGCATTAAGCTATCCGTAAACACCAACACTACCGAGCATTAAAGAGCACATAAAAAACAGGAAAGCAACCCGGAATTCCGCTTCAAATCGTACTCTGCCATTCCAGTAGGAATTGAGTAGAGAGTACAGTAGCAGTGGCTATGCTACACAAACTCCAACCTACACAGGCTAGGCTTATAGTCTGCAGCCTTGATGTTTATTATAATAATAACATTAATAATAATATCGACACTTTTAATCATAACCATAGACTTGTTTTCAATGATATGATTGAGTGTTTAGCATTAAATGTGACCAATCTAATGTATGTATGGTAGTGGGGTTGCGGTCTAGGCTGAAATGTACAGACAAACTTTTTATTAGAATATGTCCACTCCTCACCTTTTTGAGGCATCCTGCGCCGCTGTCTAAAGTCCTTGTCAAATAGTTCTCCGCGCCACAGAAAAGGGACAAATGTAGGACAGTTTCTTGTGGTAGATTTTCAGCAACAAGAAAAAATAGTTTTCCAGTGATCTTCAGTGGAGATGGAAGGGATATCCCTGCGAAGGAGACAGAGATTGACAGTGAACTCAGATGTCAGGACCACAGAGTGAGCGAGAATGTGCGTTCGCGTGTGTGTGAGTGAAAGAGCGAGCGAATGAGAGAGTGGGAAGAGAGAGGGAGAAGCGAAGGGGAGGGAGGGAAAGAGTGGAAGAAAAGAAGGGGGTTGGGGGCTAAACGAGAGAACACACCGGTGCTGATTGGTGATGGTAAGTGTATTACTGTATGTGTTCCTGGTCTGCTGTGCACTGTGCCTTGTCTCGCCTCCGCCGCTCTTCACTTGCCCATTAGGCGACCTCTGTCATCATCAGCCCCACGTAAAGACTTCTCCCTCCGCCAAAGCCATAGCGGGAAACGGTGGGGAGAGAGAGGAGATACCGGTCTCCAGAACACACTAATCAGCCCACACATGCACCCCCCTTTTCCGCTTCTCTCCCCCGGTAGCTGAATATTGCCCGCTGAAAAGCAAACATGCCCATTGGATAGAGAGGAAAGGCCCGGTTTTCAGCAGAGGCTTAGTTGGCTCGGTAGTGATGGGAAACTCAGGCATGTTTTACAGCTAAAATGATAGCACAGGTGCCCTCCATTCGAAATGTTTATTTGTTATGCGTATGGTAAGCCTATGTTTTTACTAGTCCACTTTAAGTTTATTGGAACAAAATACGAAAGTAAAATATTTACTTGAGGTCTGTATGACAACAGAACGTTTCAGATAAAAAAAAATGGCTGTTGCAATGGTTGTAATGGTTCTACTTGGATTACATAGTGATGTGGCCCATGGCAATCAGAGCTACTGATCACATATGAGTTGAAGAGGTCTTCCCATTGCCAGCTGTTGCTTCTGAAAGGAGAAACTACTTTGTGTATGAAGTTGACTTAAAGGTGGGCTCCAGTATAGGCCTTCTCGCTTAAAAGAATCGCAAACATTCCCCACGTGCCTTTGTTTACTTTTTGGTATCTCCTTCACTGACCGCTCAGCCTGTCAGGGACATTGTAAACATATAAAAACACACCGTTCTCCGCCTGCCGCCGCAATGCGTAATGGTCCTCTGCTTTTAGACAGGCTCTGTTGCTTTTTATACACGCATTTCCAGGACAGGGCGACCTCACTCATATGACCTGACAGCAAATAACACGCGTAAATAAATCAAGGCAAATGACTGCAGCCATGACCACACGCTCCCTAACTGCGCTGGTTGAATGCCTGGCCATTAGGGCACACCTCAGCGCACCCGAAAGCAACCCCTCGGAGCCCGTATTGGAGCTTACACTCGTAGCTTGCGTAGCACCAGTCTCAATGCTGGGAGTCCCTGTTGCTTATTCCAAAGCTGTGTTGAAGGGGGGAATGCTAGCTGTATGGTTGTGTGAAACAACCCAATGCAAAATGGGGGTACAAAAAAGGGGGGAAAGAGGAGGAGAGGGGGAGGGGATGGGGATCTCTTAGGTTTTCGGAGAGCGCAGAGCATGAAATGAAGTCATGGAGGCCTACACTTGACTTTCTTTGACATGTGAAAAAGTCAGAGAAGTCAGAGCTCATCAATAAACTACCTCGGAGGTGAAAGAGGGCTCCCTGACAACCATCGGATTCCTAACTACGCGTTCAATGAGCAGACAAACGACGCTGCCAGAGAGAGGGGGACCGCGAGGCCTGAATGGGGGCCTCAGTGGGCGCGCGGGATAATGAGCTCGAGAACCAGCATAAACTGTCACCCAGTCTTCCAATGAGGAACAAGAAAAACACCTCTGCCAAAAGTTTCTCCCCAAACTAGCTGTTAAGTAACCCAGATTTTCTCTCCCATTTCTTGTCCACTGTTTGTTGGATTACTAACTTGGTCTGTTTGACTAGATATATCAATCATTGTGATGTTTCACTTTGTTTTGACGTTAACAGTTAGTTCTTTTTCTGTGTTTCTGAATGACAATTATTCCTGATTACTCCTGATTCTCAACTCGTTTCTTAATGTAAACGAACTTGTGAAAGTAGGGGAATTGACATTACATGCCAGTAATCAACAAACGTTGATAAGGTGAATGTGACAGTTTGACCAGCCCCATGCATCGTTGTCGCAAAAAAATACAGTGAAGCAAATGGGAACTATAGGCACATTGATTTTATAGATTCACAAATCTTATAATGTTTAATGCACCGAAGACAATACTTTACTTTTTTGGTGACTTTAATGTAGGCCTATCTTTTGAGCCGAAAAGCCTATACAATTTACATACGTCCAGATATTGTTAGGCTAATCTAACCAATTATTTAAATAATTAATTAATATCAAATGTATGCTAATTTGGTGGGCAAAATGTGTGGACACATTAAGTCATTCTAATTTAATCGACATCCTCTAGCAAGTAGAATGCAGCTGACGAAAATTCACTACTAACCCGCTTAAGTGAGAGAGAATCCCTGATGAGTGTTTCGAGTAGTTTTCTCTGAAGACAATAAGTCCAATAGATTATTGATTTCTTTGGGAAAGTAGTAAATCCGCTCCGAGTGCATTCTCCTCACGATAAGTTTTTCTCGACTCCCTTGCTGGTCAAAAAGCGATAGGCCTAAGTTATCATTCTCTTTCAACGCATATAAAGAAAAGCTTGTTGACGGGAATATATATATATATATATATATCTGTTCAGGGGAGTGCATTACAGCAGCATCTCCATGGTAAGTGTGAAAATGTTGTTAAACGAGTAACTGTATAGAAGCTAGCAATTAGCCCAATTCGGATTAGCAGCAACTAATGCCATAGGCCCTGAAAATAAATCCTAATCTTGTCGCTATTTTCCCCTGGGGCTGTGGTCTTTGTGGCCCCTCGAAAAACTTTTAACAAAACAAATCAGACTAGGGAGGAGGGAGTCGTGAGCACGGCTGACGTCATGCTTGGAGGGAGTGAGAGAGCGAGAAAGGAAGTTATATTAGAAAACAACTGAGGAGTGGAGTCATGGCTGCCTCCATTAATTTATCTGGACTTTAGGCACAGAGGACCTTTGAGCCAATGGGAAATAAATCTTAATCATTTCAATAATCATCTAATTGTGGAGGAGGCGGAGTTTTCATCATCCAGCGACTCTCAGGACACTTCTGCATGACAATATACAGTTGGGGCCTAGCAGTCACCGTTGCACTAAAGTAGAAGATTAGGATGATGCATTTGCCAGTTGTTGCATTTCTAAATGTAATATGCAACGGCCTAATGATTGGCTAATACAGGGTTTAAAATACATTCAATTACAAAATATACTAAATGGGATATTAATAAGTGAAGTAATTATATTATTGTTGGGCCTTCTGTTAATTACATTAAATAAGGTATTTCCATTAAATTAAACAAATATTATTTTAGAAAGATGTATATGATAAATAAGCACAAAGTATACAAATAATACTTTTATTGCATACTTATTTTTTACGATGTTTATCATTATTATTATTATTGAATTATAAAAATATTTAATTTAGTCTTTTGTATTTAATGTATACCCATCATTAAGATGAGGGACATTTATTTTAAAAGCTTTGGCAAGATAACACATTTATTTGGCCTACACAATTTTAGTTTTTAACCAGCGATTCTTTTGCTAACTCCTACCCCTTTCGTTTAGTGGGTTTAGTGAGTTGTTGTGCGGTGGTAGAGCTCTTGCCTTGGTCTTTTACTGTTTATGCATATTTTCTTCTTCATTCATTTACCGCAGTACCCGGGCAGAGAAAAAAATCTGATCTAACACATTTTAATATTAAATTCAAGTTTATGTTTAGTAAGTAATATTTATTATTATTTTTGTTTTTCACTTCAACGTATGTTATGAACTTGAAATTATTATTATTCTTTTTTTGTTGTTGAGAAAACTCCTGCAAGGAGCGTTCTTAATCTCAACTGTGACGTCTGGCAGGGAAAGTGGTTTGACGACGCGAGAAAGCTGTAGTGTGGAACGTGAAGCCCTCTCCTGGCAGAAGACGGTCTGTTCCGAGGTGATGCAGCTGGAGAAACGCACTAACAAATTATAACTAATGGGCCAGATGGACTTGGATGCGCGGGACACGTTCTGAGACTTATTACGCACCAGAACATACCAAGTGTGGATCACAGCGCTCTTGCATGTTATAAAATCAACTGTAGGCCTGTAACTGCGATTTACGGCTGATATCCTAAAACCCCTTTTCAGTTATTGATCTTAAGCTTCTGTCCACTATATTTTATTGACATTAAAGCACTTTAAATCTACATTATCGTTTTTAAGCCTAAAATAGTACATTTCATTTCATCGGGACATTTAAGGCAAGAGAATACTTCCCTTAAATATACATAGGCATTCACGTGAATCAGTCTAAAACGGGTTTATTCTATTTTTTTGTATTTTGTTCAAAGAGGGTTTGGATAGTTCAGGACTATATTCTTCAAACTGTTGGAATTGACAAAGCCTCAATTGCTCCGAACATGTCAGGGTTTATGTCCATGTCTGTCCTTCGTTCCGAGCGCGTTAAAGCCCGTAATAACATTTCTTAAAAGCTCGTTTTACTTTCTACTTCAGTGAAGACAGCTAATTGAATTCTACCGGAGTCCTCAAAGAGGGCCTAGCTATTGCTGTACTACGAAAAGCACAAATGTAACACATCAAAAGGCCATGCATGCGCAACAGTGTTTCCATTCCAGCGACACTGGGATTTCCTCTTTTAACCTACTCTAAATGTATCGTTGAATTTATGTATTCTCCACCGAATACCTTCATACGGTCATCAGATGCACTGTAACATTAAGTAAGCCTTAGACACAAAAAAAACTAAAACTGATGTTACCATCCAGCGGACGCCCACGTACAGAATACGCGCAGCAGCCAACGAAATCCTCTCAATCCAATGCAATGAAAGTACTGCGATGTGCATATAACTATATACAAGGTTCATAAAGTTAATCTCAAAGCATTATGCGACATAGTATATAGGCTACATCTCCGGATGCATAGAAACTCACCTGGGATAGGGTATATAGGGCGCAGACCAATGACCGATATCCTGCTGATACCAGCACTCGCTCCTTCACCCTCCAAAAATAGTTGCTGTAACAAATCAAGTTAAAGTTATGGGTCCAGATTACATTCGGATTCTCCGCTGAGTTGAAATGTCAATGAGAGTGAAAAAAGACGCAGCGCGCTTACCACCAACTTTCCCTTGGCGTCAGCCTCAACTTGGCAGTGATTGGCTAGAGCGACGGGACTACGTCACCTTCCATGGCACTTGTCCGGGAAATGGTGAAGTTCCTATGGAACACATGCCCTGGTCACAATTCAATTCGACCAACAGTCTTCATTGTCTTGGACATTGACAGAAGAAAAGCCACTTGATTACATGTGTCCAAGTTATTAGGCTACTAAACGCTGCTGGTTGTAAATTCGACATTTTTTTTTACATCATGCAAAACGTTTCTGAAAATGATTGGATAGTTTTATTTAAAAAATAAAATATTATTTGGTTAATTATTTTCACTAGGCCTAATTCACAATTTACTGACAAGTTTGGCAAATGTAATCCTTTGGTCCTGTAACAGAGTGTCAAAGCTTTGATGGGTCAGTTGACCCATGTCCACGAAGGCTTTAACCTCTTTTCCCTGCAAACCAAAATTAGTTGTTAGGACTTCCCTGGAACATCAAAAGCTTGTGTCTGAGTCCCCCGTACTTCTTGTATATTGGAGTATTACACATGTAAGATACACAAACATCTAAATGTTAATTCTAATGCAATGTTAACATTCAATTATATGTTTACGAATAAAAATTTAAGGAGTTGGGGAATTGTACTCTAAGTAAAGAGGAGCATTTTGAATAGACAGAATTAAAGGATCCCATTTACAAAATAATAATATTAAATACAATTATATGTAAATGCATTGCACATGTTCATAGCAATACAATTCCAAGTCGATAGCCCATAAATTCTCCAAAGAAATACCCAAACCACAATAAAACTGCAGCAACAGAATTTCGCAATGACGTTATAATTAGGCCTACGCCATGTGGTGCCGTATTTTAAATGTCTGTCAAACTGAAAAGAAATGTGCAGCTGACACTGGAATTAAACGCGGGACCCTCTGAGCCAGGATATGATTATACAGGATGTTCGACAACAAGCACAATCTGCACGCATGGGTAAATTTTTTTGTAGCCATACATTTCACTCTGTGTACTTGACAGGTAAAAATGAACATTCCTTGCCCCCCCCCCCCCCACCCCACCCCAATTATCCTTTAAAAAAAAAATATTTCACAAAACATGTGTAAAATGAATAAATGCCTTAGTAAGTAATTAATTTTAACACTGGTTTGGGAGACTAATCTATGGCAACCTAAAATGATCACTTTTCCTTCACTGTGATTGTTATATAAATCGATTATAAAACATTTCAGAACAGCTTCATTTTATCTTTATGTGATGCATTCATCTTAGTCCATGTATTGCCGAGGAGCAGATTTAATCTATTATTTGTCCCTAACACGTTATGTGCTTTCAGTTTTTCCTTTAGAAAGACGGACTAAAAGCCTTAAGATACATGTCACAACCTCTGACGTTTAAGTCAATTTGAACAGGAGGTTGGAAAGTAAATGGGCAACAGCTCCACAGCGCGTCTCTCGGGAAGAGGTCGGGCGGCGCAGGTAAGGAGCGGTCATAACTGGCTGTGTTTGGACCATTATTTGGAGTAACCACCATTAAGGGGCCGCGAAACCGTGCAACGCAGCAGGGTTCTCGACATCCGTGCTGGAAACGGCACGGCTTGGCCCCGCTTATCAGGCTGTCAATAAAACGAGACGGGATGTTTTGGCTAGGCCAGGTGCTCCGGTTCCCTACCCACACGTCCCCGCTCTCCAGAAACCGATCAGGCGTGAACGCAAATCTGTCCAGCCGGTCTTCCCTCTACCACTGTCACCCCGTTTCGAATTGCATACAATACAACAGCACACACAACACCAGCATGCCCCCCCCATCCCTCTTTCTCTCTCCTTTACTGTAGGCCTAGTTATGAAAGGCTCTCTGTCTCTTTGTGCAACAAAATAACAAGAGGCTGCTATTTTTGAACATGTGTCTCTTGTGATAACATATACATTATTGATGTGTTCATAATAGCGATAAAAACAATAATATATAAACAGCGTACTCACATACTTATTCTTGATGTATTTTTTTATTGTGAGTCGAAAGGCAACCCACTCTCTTCCCTTTGCGTACATATAACACGGGTTCACACACAGTAATGCAAGGAATTCGATGGAGAGTTTGGGCCCATTTGAAACACCACTCCAGCTCTCAATGGAATGCTACTATTTTTCAAAACAAAACCCATAACGGTCTGCCTCTCTATAGCCATGCAGAAGATGATGCTGCCTCGCCAATTAACGCGTCATGAGCGGTCTATTTACTTTCGCCATTGCACACCGAGAAAGGCGTCCACCCGACACACCATCGTAAAGTAGAGAGATACAGGCGTAAAGTTCAAGACTTCTGTTTGAGTTTTTTTTCCACTTGTCTTGGTTTGGATCGACACAGCAAGGTATGTCTGGACACTGTGTGGAGCTATGATGTCACATTATATTTCGATCATTTTCGTGGTTTATTATTTAATAGTTGGATAAATGAATATCGAATAGGTCCTGGAATAGGCTCATGTAGATAGTGCTCAATTACTATAGCTAAAGTGACCGCAAAGCCGCTATTAATTGACTTGTAATAAATGTCTGAAGTTCAACCGTGTTTCATAACTTGGGATAATTAGATCATTTATTCACGGTCTTCTGCCGCCGGTCGACACCTAGGGTAGCCAATATGCCGCAAATACAATTAATATATGAATATATATGTGTTCTGTGCATGTTTTATCCTTATAGGTCTGTTAGGAGAACTGTATAAAGTGAAATAATTAGATGTGCCCCATGCAATCCACATTGACTGTTTCCTTTCTCTAATTCCCCATATCGCCCCCCTCTAGTGCTCCCCGGTTCCCTCCTTGCCCTCTCCTCTGTCACTTCATCTATCTCTCCCTCACTCAATGTCTCTCTCGCCCCCCACCCCTCCTGTGTGAAATGTTTTAATAAAGCCTCACTCTCTGTGTGGAGGGTTTGATTTGTTTTCTCCCTCCGCACCCCGGCACTGGATCGCGACATTAACCGAATTCCCCCAGGGTGATTGGATACAATTTGTCCGGAGTAGACAGCCACGTCCTGGATGTTAGGAATTCACTTTGGCTCAACGTGACACGGCTGACTTCGATCTACAATTGCATCTGAAAGCGCAGCGAGCGGAAAGATCCTGCGCTATTAAGCGATCCTCCTTCCTTTGCGAAATAACAAGACCCTCTTGCACACACTTGCACACAAATACTCGCAACAATTCCATTTGTCACACCTCTCACATATCGGGTCTAGAAAATAATGGCCTACGTCTGTAAGATGGAAGCTGTAATTGTGGTGGGGCCCTCGGTCAGTCGGTCTAGCCTTTCTCAAACTTGAGTGGGAAAGTCCTAACGAGGATATGTGATCTAAATCTCTGACCCTTGAAATTAGATTAAAGATTGACAGTGGCTCGAATAAAAAACAAGCGAGATTGACACCTGCCAAGCAGGCTTTCCTTTGAGTGATTCTGATGCCTCGTGCTGGCAACAATAATGCTATGGTTTATGCGGTCTGAGCAGTCGTATTTCTCATCCCCTAGCCAGGAGTGGCTGAAGTCAGCGGCCGTGTCGCGCTGTGAGCTGAGCTGACAGGGGAAAATGGGAGCTAACGAGGTTGTCAGATGTCCTGACAAGACAAATGAGAGCTCGTCACTCCCTGTGCTTTAATAACGTTTAATGGAACCATATTGCAACGTTCAAAATACACAAGTGTTAAGAGGGCGCCTGATACTCACACCGGGATCCGGCACGCCTGTGGACGCAATGATCCGGTTACTTGCGGAAAGTGAGTTATATTTCACTTTTCTTAAAATTGGATACGCTTGGATTCTGCGCCACAGAATACGTTTTTTATCCAACATAATATGCAAACATTTGTCTATTACAGCTGCTATATTAACAGTATTTGAAGACAATGCTGCATAAAAGTTGACTGCAGCAATTAAGCATGTGGAGCTGTCATTGTCTCCTCTGTAAATCCTGTCTGTAGATTGTTAGCAATTGTTGGCCTTTTTGTTTGGCCTTAGGTGTCAGACAAACTTCCAACGTTTCACCCAACCGTACGTTCAGTCATTCCTTCTTAATGTAAGTATTGCTTTTTGGGGAAGGCATTAATCTAATACATTTTAGATTGGGATTGGGATTGGCATTGGGATTAAACACTTGACACTTGTCGAGGGACTCACCTAAAACACATCGGACTCGACGCAATCTAAGCAAGTCTACCGGATGTTTGTATGTCCTCATGTTGCACCTAGAAAGTAAGCAATTGCATAGCTTCCACATTTAGCCAGGTCCAACATGTTACCTGAAGAATCTGTACCACCTGGAGGTATTTCATAAAACAATGGCTGAGTTTTAATGGCTGATTTCTACGTGCACATAACCTTAGTCGTTCCACTCGCAAGCAAACCCATAAGCAAATAATCAATAAAGTATAAATATTCCACTGACACTAAAATAGAATTAGAGAGAAGGATGCATATCAAAATACATGTTTTATTATTGGGTTAACAAATATTACCTTGTGTTACCTTGTGTCCCAATCTAATGTGTTTAATGAAAATCCACCTGCAGTGGGTCCGCTATGGGCCAACTTCAGGTCCATTAGACCATGGGTTCTCAAACCTCTCTTCAGGGACATGCAGCCATTCCATGTTTTTGAACTTTTCCAGGGCTAGCATACCTGATTTAACTTGTGAACTAATTATAACTCCCTTGATTAGGCGAATCAGCTATTTCAACAAAAATGTTGGTGTCCTAAAAGACGTCTAGAAGACCACGTCAGAAATTCCCAACGTTCCAGTGACGTCTTATCTACTCATACTTGTTGTTTGCAAGGTAGAATATTGCGTGTGTAGAGAGGCTAATGATTTCACACGTTTCATGGGCGATCCTTTCTGCACGTTTTCTCACGCAGGGCATGTAGATACTTTCACGTTTGTGGAGACGTGAGAGTAAGCCCTGAAGCTAGTCTAGGGTGTGATTAGTATGAGGACCGGTCATCTAACTGTTCCCTTTCCCCATTTAGTGTGGACTATCCTTATTTTCACCTGTTATATTCCCTAGTAATATTCTTTATTTAAGCGTGGATGGAGCAGCAAAGGCAATACAATTTCCATCCTTCAAACATTTACGTTTCGGTGTAGATCAGGTGGAAAACGTCCAACATGGTTTTATCAGACTTTACCTTCCCTTGCCACCAACACTAGTATGTTGCATTGTAACAGAAGCTCCCACACACGGACACGTATCCTTAAATACACAGGCCTACCTCTATAATTATAGACAACCAACATAGAGTTGGTGGGAGGGTGGCAATTACAGCAGCTTTTGTTTAACTCTAATCTAGCATAGTACCTTTATTTATCGTGGCTCAGTTCTGATCTGGAGGAGCGCGCGGAACGAGTGGTAGGGGGTAAAAATAGACATATTTTCACTAATGACATCACCTGCCTGTTGGCTCTGCTCACAGCCAGAACCTTCCTGTCTGTATCTCTGTAGCGCGAGCGGCAGAGGCCACAGCACCTGGCACACAGGAGAATTAGCCGAGATATGGGTCCGGCTGAAAGCTTTGCAGGACGCAGAGGAAGGTAATTACACTTGCAGTGTGTTGGTTAGGCACAGAGACTAAATTAGGCCAAATTCAGCCAGTTTAAGACTTGTTTGTGTGTGTGTGTGTATGTGTGTGTGTGTGTGGGGGGGGGGGGGGGTTTACGTGTGTGTTTGTGTGTATGGATTTACTTCCTTCGTGAGTGCATCTTGATATCAGTCTCAACTATGTTTATGTTAAATGTTTAAGGCTCCATGGTTCTGTGGTCTATCCTGAAGACAAAACATGAGAGTGAAAGGGTTATAAAGCAAGAGTGGCCCCTCTGACCATAAATAAACAATTCATGAAACATAGGAAAACAGAACCTTTCCAGAAATGTGCGCATTTAAAACCGAAAACGCTCGTATAGCGGAGTAGCTTATGTCATTAAGCTGTGCGTTAGCCAGGCTGAATAGCCGAGTGCAGCCTGGGGCGAACCCGAGACGGAACATAAAAACACCGAAAGTGACAAACTCAACGCGGATCTCTGTGATATGTTTAAATGGCTATAGCAGTGGCGCTGCATGTGAAGCCACACAGATAACGGGCTATGTAAAACAACACACAGTAAATCAGGCAATAACGACGACAAACCGTCTGTAAAATTGACTCTCAGAGCAGCAAAAATGCACTTCTTCCTCCCTTCCTTTCTCGGTCGGCATGACACATTCTATCCTGGAGTAAATATTTCCAGGATAATTGAACTGATTGTGATTTGCAAATTTCATACTTGTGAATGTTAAATTGCAACGAGTAGGGCAGAAATAGTTCTGCCTTTCGCCATCCTTTAATGATTTTCAGACCAGTGGCAAAATATTATGCGTAATGTGTGGAATTTTAACATGCTAATGTGTTAGTCTCTAGAGTGGATAATAATACAATGCATTATTGATAAGGCTTTTTTCACAGTATCACAAATGTGTTATGAGACACATAAATGGAGAGCCGGGCCTTTCGAAGTTCTTTGCATGGACAGACCATCCTCATCTATTCTGTGGGAGAGCATAGCCCATGAACATTCCAGAACTCTGGACCTTTAAAGTTTCTCATCTGAATTCAAAATAAAAACGTCAATTTAATCAACAATTATTAAATATTAAAGTAGCATATTTATTGGGAAATCAGAAGAGAAAGCTGCATTTGTTGTTTTTTCACCATCATGTTGTTCCCCTTTTCCCTTACTAAACGGAGAAAACTTTAGACCGCGGCAATTTCAATTCAGAGGTCCATTATTGATTTTTATAACGTTTTTTTTCAATGCTCTGTCATTGTTTTTTTAAATTTTATTTATGATTTATGATTTAGGCCTATTTGCCACCAGCAATGCAAAAAGGTTTCATACACCATTAAAATCTACCTATAAAAAGTACATCACAAACGAGTGATAATCAGAGGAGTAATTAGAAGCCCTTTTGATTACGCATTGCTTTGATATCAACGGGTAGGCTTCATGGGCAGCGTAGCAAAGCAGCGGCAGATCAAGTCCTCCAAACATTTATTGTTGCTTGAAACCCATCTGGTAATCCGCTTGTCTTAGATCTGTCTCCCTTTTTCAGTATTTTAATTAAAGATGATTCAAGGCCACGGAAAACATGAAGGGCATAATTAAGTCTAGCCTATACCGGACCCCAGAACAGATGCGAAGGTCCTTCATCTGAGAAGAAAAGCCAATGCATGGAAATCATGTACAAAAAGTTAGAGAGTAGGGTGGGGAAGGGCTTAATCCGTCGTCTTGAGAATAGGAGCACATTTCCGATTCGCGGGAGTCGCGGCAGGCGGGAATTCAGTTCCTTCTCATGCATGTTTTCATATTTCTTTGACATCTATTGATTTGAGGACAGCTGTACGGCTTTGTCGCAGGAGAGGGCCCCGGTCACAAAGCATTAGCGTGATGCATGAGCACAAGCCCAACATCTGAGGATCCAAACAGGCGCAAGGAACGCCTACAAGCGACACTTTGGCTACCACATAATAATTATGGAAACCACACACATTATATTAATATTAATAAATGTAAACTGTTCCTTTATAACCTAACTCATTTATTTAAAGAACTATCTTTAAGGCTCTGCATGAGTGGGAAAAGTCTTGTTAGATATAGACGAACAAATTCACCTAAACCTACTTAAATGTAGTTTATTTCAATTCACTTTGGTCTTTCCTATATTTTAATGATAATTCCAGTAACTCTTAACAACCTCTAAAACAACATCCGATACATACTTTTGGTAAAGTGTGTCTTTCAGTGTTCAGTTGGTCACTGTAATACATGAACCGGGACACTGTTTATAAATACATTAAAATACATGTCCCTATTTCACCAGACACTTGATGTGAAATATGATGTGAAATCAGCACATCAAGAAGAGGATTGACCAATCCCTGGAGCCCTGCTCCATTCTAGGTTTCTTCTGACCTTTCTAGAGAAGATTTCCTACCTAGTGTATTTCCAAATTATTGCTTGCTGTTTAGGATTTTAGGCCAAGTATCTGTACAAGCAATTGTGACAACTGCCAAAGAAAGGTCTTCATAAAATGTTTTTTAATGATTATAGATAACACACTGTTGGTTTTCACAATTTGTTATACATACTATTTGACTAGACTCTCTCCAGGCTCTTGAAGAAAATGATTCATGGACATTCAAGCTCTTGAAGGAAATGATTCATGGACATTCAAGCTCTTGAAGAAAATGATTCATGGACATTCAAGCCCCTGAAGAAAATGATTCATGGACATTCAAGCTCTTGGTGAGTCAGCACAGAATTCACTTAATAATAGTAACACCTTAACAAATACCCTGAATCCTGCCTCCATTCTAAAATGTAACCTGTCTGGTATAATTCCCTTCTCACATTTAAGTATTGTGTCTTATTTATTTTCTTACCATTCTCACTTCTATCTTTGTCTATCATACAATGATGTTAGAACAACTGAAAACAGAATCTGGAATTAAATTGATAAGGGATATTTTATGCATATTAATTACTGAAAGTTTATCTGTCCCACTAATGGATCACTATTCAAAGTGAGTGGGAGAGTTGTGGCCCCATGTTGTTGCACTCTTGCATTTCTTCAATTAATTCACTCTAATAAATAAGCAAACATTTATTTGGTCTCCACAATTATTATGTTCACTGTTAATATGACCAAACCTTTGTTTTGGATTCAGAACCTGTTCCTGTTCCTGTTGATCAGAAAATAAACATAAATGGCATACACAAAATTATTGGCACCTTAGACTCAGCAGTCAAATTCTTCCTATTGCCATTGATAAGCTTTCTGCACCTCTGTACTAGCAGTTTGGCCTAGTTTTGTATGAACTCCTCTAGCTCTCCTTGAGGATGCCTCCCAACTGTTGTTTTCAGATCTCTCCACAGGTTTCCAATGGAACTTAGATCTGGATTCATTGCTGGCCACTTCAGAATAGTCAAATCCTTCGCCTTGAACCATTCCTGCATGCTTTTTCAAATGTGTTTGGGGTCATTGTCCTGCTGGAATTACCTTGACCTTCGATGGAGACCTATCTTTCTGACACTGGGTTTGACATTGCACTCCAAATGCCTTGGTATTCTTGTTATTTAATGATACCATGCACACAATTAAGGCACATATTGCAAGTGACACAAACCAGCCCCAAAACATCCCTGAACCTCCATGTTTGACTATGGGGCACATGTTCTTGGCTTGAAGGCTTCATTTTTTGTTGTGTAAACATAGAGATGAGCTTGTAGACTTGTGATTGTCCATGCTTGGTTACATTCTAGTGCCTGACCTATTCATTCACATTGACAAAGACTGGAGAATTACTCATTTTGTCTATATAAACTTGTTGAATTGTGATTTTGACATATAGCAGGCACCTGCATCTCATGACAGGTGAGTTCAGTTCCAAAGTAAAGGATAATTACTTGGTTGAAATGAAATTATTTCTAACTATTTCTAGAAGGTGCCAATAAAAATATTTATTTGTCGAATTAGATAAGATTTAGTAAATTATTTCAATGTTATGGTTTTCTTCAACTGCAAGACAAATATATACATACACCAACAGCAATACAGTAGCTTAGATGGTATATTAATTAAAATGCCTAAGTACATGATTCACAATACATATTAAACCTGTGAAGGCCCATCTTGCTGTCCAATTCCATGACACATTTAAGGCCTGTATGGAAAACCGTTTACACAAATTCAGATATTTTCTTAATTGGCATTTCACCTTTTGACCTGATTTTCAAGGATGCATTAAGATGATTGGAACATATTCATTATTTTGTAAAACAATGTTAGGATAATGTTTCCCGAACAATAATGTAGAAAGTTTGTTCGATGTGTGCTTGGTGAGATACTGGGAAGAACGAAAGAAACAAATATGCCTTGTCCATTCAACTCTCACTTAATACAAGGGTTCCCAAAACATTTTGACCCGTGTGATATTATTTTCTAATTAACAATCCTCATGGTAAAATATGTATTCAGTAACAAATGAATACTTATTTATGGGAGCTGACCGTTTTCAACTCACTAACAATCATATTTACATATAAGTGTTGAATCAAATTTAAGGAAAGGGTTGAATTGCATCAATGAAGAAGAAACAGTAGTTGTATAGAAAATAAAATATGCATTGAGGATGTTTTTTCTCCATCATTCTGGTTTATTATTTAATCATGTCCACTCTTCTGAGGGGTTCATAATATTTGTGTGTAAAATGGTATGTCATATTGGTAGGATGTGAACAGAAAATCCAATAATACAACCGCATGACAAAAAACTGTTTCTCTTAGGGTCGCGACCCCTAGTTTGGCAAATTCTGTGTAACATCCTCGTTCAATAATTGTATTTTTGTTTGGAATTTTTTTTTTTTTTTTTTAATCTTCGAGTCGTGTTCGGAAGTTATTGGTGGTTTAAGTCAGACAGATGCCTAAAAATGTTGATTCTATGTTTAGTAGAGATCTGTGAATTATTAACGCAGAAGGGTGAACATTGCCTAACCACGCGCTGACGACTGTTGTGAAACAGAAACAGAATCCAAATCAATAGATGTGCGATAGTTTCTAATGGCACAACACGTTAATAACGATGGATTTGTGGGGGAAAAAACGTAAATTGTTTCTTAGATCTTAGCAGTAGGCTAGCTCATTTAAGCAAGGCCAGGATCTTTAGAGAATTTGGGAGAAGATCAAATAGGCTGCCTGTGTGAACGCGTCCTTAGAATTGTATGTCTTTAACATAACTAGAAGAGAAAAGCCTACTTGCTGATATAAGCACGTAATAAATGAAATACTACGTTTCCTGACACACGCACCTAGTGGCCTATGCCTAAACAGATCACGTGGACTCAAACGGTGGAGCACTCTGTGTGTAATTGGCTCCGTGTTACCTACACGATGCCCAGTGTTCACCCTTGGCAACAGATCAGTACGTGGAGAGAAACCAATATAGCAAATCATTTCAATTAAACATATGATTGTGTGAATTAGGGCAGAAAATGGAGCTAAGTAATGATTTTACATTTAATCAATTTAGCAGGCGCTTATCCACCACTACTAGCAATTATGAGTGCATATAACTTACTACTGTTTCCTCCCCCAACCCTGAGTCGAACCATCAACCCTAACGTGGTAAGCGTCATGTTTTACCAACCTACACGGTATTCACGATGAACGGTATAATTCTTCATCAACATCTTAGTCAACACCATTTGACTATATTATCACAGCCATCATTAACAAGCATCATCATCACCATTATTCTCGTCGTACACGTTTTAGGCTATGTATGAGTATCACTGTGGAATGTTTTTGGGCTGGGGATTTCACCAAGCCACCCTAAAACTGTAGAAGGGAAATGGTTATGGTTACAGCATAGGCTGGCCTAGCAGAGATGGTCATGGTCAGAGGAACAGATGGACCAGACAATTAGCCACAATCTTTCGTCATCGCCCGCACATTGGCCCCTTACATGTCCGCTCCGAGTGAAGTACTGCATTCAGTGGCATTTCAGCCTACCCGACCCCTACGCCTCGTTGTTGCGTTTATAACAAATCACCTCCTCACTCTTTCCCATCACAATGAATCAAGATTTAAAAGATGGGAAAGCTCCTCCCTTGGCAGCGAAAAGGCCATTCGGGGCTTTGAGGCGGTGATTTACGCGCAGGCTACCCGTCGCCGTTCCCCCACCCATGACGGCCGCTCTGGGTTGTCCACTGAGAGGCGAAACCCGGGGCGAGACCGGGGATCCACTGGAATTCACGGCTATAATTTGTTACTTTGCTGGAGCACTCTGTATGGAGAACATGAAGAGTCACGTTAATGTCGGAAATGTAACCGTGCCCTTCCCAAAAGCTAAAATTGGACACAATTTACACAAACGCACAATGATACACGTACACTCGACCGCTTGCGCAAACCCACTTCAGGAGTCTATTCTTGTAAGGCTAGAAATGGTTATTTCCATTGGCTGTAAGTAATCCCATATCCCAAAACGGAACCCAAAAGACCTACCCCTAACTCATGTCCTTAAACCTAACCCCTAGCCGTAATTGGAAAACGTTTTCAACGTGGGGTTAGGCAAGTTGTCCACAGAGCCATATTTTCCTGTTTTTATTTCCCCCACTTGTTAGTAAAACCACACACATTAGAACGTTAATATGTTAATTCCAAAAAAGATAGCATTCCCCCATAGACAAAATGGATCTGTCATTCCTTGAGCAAAACAGTTAGCCAAAATAGCTCCTGTAAAGATTTCTGGGTAACGCACTCGGGTAAAATGTAAACGTTGAAAAGTTCACTTGGAGACCATTCCCTCCACTAGATTATAAAAAAAGCGTCGCGTGAAATGTGCACAGGTAGTAATTATTTAAAAAGACAATGGCCACCACTTGTGATTCATTAAGGCAGCTCAGAGCTGCAAGTGTCCTGTCAGCGCTAGTAAGAGCTCACCAATGCAGTTAAACGTACGTCTACCCAAATGCTTTCAAAGCAGGGTTAACGGTGCACAACGTGACGGTATTTGCATTGATCCCAGTAGGCCTACATTACAGTTTATAACTTCGCATATTTTTCTCCAAAGACTACTTTTTTATACAATTATAACCCATGCGTAACCCAAGTTAACGCATGTTTTTATATATTTTTTTAATTATTATATTAAAGTATTTCTATTTGTATTGTGTGTAAAGCATTTAGTGTAATTGTACTAGAAAAGTGCTATACAAATAAAGTTATTGTTACTATTACAAATAAGTGTAGTTGGGAAAATACAGTTAATGTTATGATTTGAAAATTGAGGTAAACTCAGATTCACTAAAAATGATCAAAGTCGCGTTGATATGCTCTCAGGTTTACAACGCTGCCAGGTTTACAATGCTGAGTAGATGCATACTACTGGGCAGAACAGAAAATCAGCCCTGTGGTTTTTATTCATTGCATTTTTACCGTCGTCGTTGTTCCGATTGTGGAACTTGGCTGCCCCCTAGCGCGAAGATGGGAGTCACAGAAAGCGCCGTTACGCAACATAGTGGCTTCAGGAAGCTGTTCGGACAGAGAAAACCCCGTATTAGTTTAACAATTTATTGGATAACTTCTGCACATGATTGTACATGAAATGTCTTGGCATTAGGTTCTGCTCTTCCCGGGTAACTAATTTCCATCACATGATCGTATTTACGATACTACCAACAATAACATAGTACATTTTTTAATAGCAATCCCCAAAGGCAACGAGCGAGGTACGCAGGAGTGGTGGGTGTTCAACAAGTATGTTAGAACCACTGTCAGCATATCAGACTGAGAAACAAGACGTTTGAACAGATCTGTATACAATCTGACATTGTGATAGGAGCGACCTGACTTCAGCTGAGGCATCGCTGACCAATTACCACTCCGGTTTCCTGGCTGAGCTGGCTAAGCTAATTAGTTCAGACCCCCTTCACTTTTCTCCGAATTTTGTTATGTTATATTTACATATTATTTATCAATATATATGCTTTATCATTATGCCTTCTCTAAGTCCAGTGTTTTTATCTAAACCTGAAACTGCTGTGGACTGAGACAATTTAACAAATATATATATCCAACAGACGAGCTACTGTAGCTCAAATTGGTGTAAAGGTTAATGCTGTTACTGATAGAAAGGTGAAAGAACACACAGTGCATCACTGTTCAGAGGTCAGTGGAGTCCATGCCTCAACAGGTCAGGGCTGTTTTGGCGGCAAAAGGGGGACCTACACAATATTAGGCCGGTGGTCATAATGTTATGGCTGTTCGGTGTATGTCCCGAAACCACTCCAGCATTATCGTGGCTGGGTGTTTTGTCTTTTTGTCATGCTGAATGATTAATCTTTGCCACATTCTGAGGTCCTGTGCTCTCAGGATCAGATTTCCTTCAAGGATTTCTCAGTTTTCTGCTACATTAGTATTTCCCTCAATCCTGACCAGTCTCCCTGTCCCTGCTGCTGAGAATCATCCCCATAGCATGATGCTCCCACCAACATGCTTCAGTTTAGGGATGGTATTAGCCAAGTGATGAGCAGTACCTGGTTTTCATCAGATGTAGCACTTGGCATTCAGGCCTAATGGTTGGAGAATCTTTTTTCCTCATACTCTCAGAGTCCTCTAAGTGCTGTTTGGGGAACTCCTGGTGGCATGTCTTAAGCCTTTTAATCAGGGGTGGCTTCTGCCTAGTTTCTCTAATATAAAAGCCTGATTGATGGAGTGATGCAGAGATGGTTGTCCATCTGGTAGGTTTTCTAATCTCTGCAGAGAAACTCTGAAACTCTGTTAAGACTGACCATTGGGTTCTAGGTCACTGACTAAGGCCCACCTTGCCTAGTTACTTCATTTGGCTGGACAGCCAGATGTAGGGAATACTCTAGGTGGTCCCAAACTTCTTCCATTTCACAATGATGGAGCCCACTGCAGTCCTGGGAACTTTCAATACTTAACAATTTTTTATAACCTTCCTCAGATTTCTGCCTCCCCACAATCTTTGCCTCTTCACAAATATTGGAGTATAAGAGGAAAGTTCCATGGATTTCATGGCTTGGTTTTTGCTTTGACATGCACTGTGAATTGTGAGACCTGAAAGGATATAGACATTTGTGTGCTTTTCTAAATCATGTCCAATCTATTGAATCTGCCATAGGTGGACTCCAATCAAGTGATAACAGACACATGAAAGATGACCAAAGGACACAGGATGCATCTGAGCTTAATTTGGAGTGTCTGAACAAAATTGGTATGCATTTCTACAAACTTGTTTTCAATGTCCTTCTTCTGGTACTTAAATGAAATGAAAGTAGTTGGTGTCCTGGAAACATTCTTATGTTATCTATAATCAAATTTGTCCTCCACTATCTATAAACAAAAGTCCTCAGCATTTCAGACCCTTAGTGGGTTATCATGTGGCACTGAATGGACAGCTCCCAAACTGATCAAAACATGTCTTTATAATCAATGTAATTTTGCTCACAACATATTTTGCATTTATTCGGTCATATGAGCAAGGAAATTCCCACGCTGATGAAGAACCTTAAAGACGGGAGTAAGATATGATCTCTTAGTTATGTCTTGCATGGGTGCTAGACAATTTGACTTTTCCAAGACGAGATTCAACAGTCGAACAGTCAGAAGGAGCAAAAGTAGAATCCCGTAAATGACACTAATACGTAAAGGATGAGTATTAATTCTCCATTTGGTCTGGGAGAAAAAATGCCAGAGCCACTGGAGAGGTTCATCTGTATTTTCTCCACTAATGAGTACATTTAAGAGGTAGACACGGAAGACGGGACACCAACGTATCCAGTACAAAAACGACATTCAATGATTTACCCTACTGTGCCTTTTCGTTTCTTTATGGATGCCAGTCTAATGGACATTGTAATGACTAACTTAATTAATTTCCTCTCACACATCGACCTGTTCACGCATGGTCATGGTTTTCTAATGCCAAATGGAATTAGTTACTCAACCTTTATAGATAACCTATTAAAATAGTGTATGTAGCCATCTACTGAATTTCCTATGAGACTTCTCTCTGTGTACACACTCTCCCTCTCACCTCAGACTCACTCTCTTCTTCCTCTCTCTTCCTCCTCTTTCTTTCTCTCTCTTTCTCACTCTCCCTCAATCTCTCCCTGGGGAGGCTGGCATTTACTTGACAATTTCTGCCTTTAAGTGCATGCTTTAAGTCCAGTGTTTTATCTACACCTGAAATAGCTGAACACTGCGACAATTTAACAGACAATTTAACTGCCCATGTGTTAGGCTGTCTGCCTCCAATCCTCTGCCAGAACGCCATGGCATGATGGATGTGGGCACGTTAAGGATTGTGAAAACAAGGATACACGCACACATGCACGTACACACGTACACACGTACACACGTACACACGTACACGCATAAGCATGTGCGCGCTTGTGATGTTTGTCAATAACGATATGCCAACATCAAGGCTGTAAATGACTTAACGGTGATTGAAACATCTCTTGTCTTTGCTATGGTTGCCCATGTTGTTATTGCTGTTTTTGTGCCTCTGTTAAAGACAACTGATTATCAGGAGCCAGTGAGCTAAATACCACCTACCAAGGACAGATCCTATTATGTTGTAGACATTTATCAAAGAATGGACAAAATGATAAATGTAAAACATTGATTGGCTACGTGATCCTGTGTGTGTGTGTGTGTGTACCTGAGGGGAGTATGTTTGCCAGAGACAGATGGGCGAGGCATGGTCCTGTCTGGCGCTCACAAGAACAGGTACAGCTGTGTGGTCTCTCATTCATTCACACACACACACACACACACACACACACACACACACACACACAAAGAGGCACAGATAGACAGACAGGTCAAACAGATAGACAGACACCTTGCCATATTTCCAAATACAAACACATATGGGTCCATCAGTGGCCAACACACTTCCATTAAGACACCATGTCAGATGCCCTAGACATGTCAGTAAGGGAAGGCACAGGCGTTTGTCATCCCCCTCTCAGGACCTCATCCTCCTGGAAGACACAGAAATGGGACTGAGAGCAACATCTGGCTCTGATTCCTCCAGCTGCAGGAAGAGAGAAAGAGAGAGGAAAAGGAAGAGAGGGAGATGGAGGGAGGCAGAGTCATAAAGAGGAAGTGAAGGAGGGTGGGAGAGAGAGAGGGAGAGAGAAACGACAGTTTAAACAAATGTGTCCCATGCCAAAAAAAGCTCCTAAATTGAATTGAGGGGAGAGAGAGCAGGGGGTGAAAGCAGTCGCTCTGTAGCCCAGGGGAGAGACCCTGACTTCTGCAGTCAAATCCACAGCCAGCAACCACTCTGATTGCTGAGGAGATGCAGTGTGAAGATCTGTTTTACACATCGACCAGCAGAGTGCATAGAAGGTCTTTACTCCTGGTCATTGCTAATGAACAACTCAGAAGACTGTTAAGGGCCATCTACCATGGTCAGCTAAGTATGTGACCCAATTATATAATGTCCCTGTGTTTCTGTCAGAATTTAGGGGAGTGTTCAATCCAGATAGGTCTGAATGTGCATGTTTGATTAGGGAAGTCTACAACAGAGTGTGTGTGTGTGTGCATTCCAACCCGTGCTTGTGTGTGGGTGCTCATGAAACAGGGCCACGAGCGTGGCCGAGGTGTGAGAGCCATACATTAATGCCGAGTGACTGGGACATGGGACCCGAGGAGAATGTCACCATGCCACGACCCAAAACCCAACGCCGCCAAAGGGTCAAGTACTATACAGCCAGCGCCCCCCAAGACAGCATTTAGCATCCAGCACCAAACCACATCTAGCCCCTGGTAAGCATTTAGCACCGGGCAACATTTGCTTTGTAGGCATTTCATAATTTCATATCTAATCCATGGATGATTCAGAGCATGGAGAGCGGGTTCAGCATTAGTGTTTAAATGCTGGGTCCTTGGGTTTTGTTTTTGTGCCATCGCCGGACTGACTAAGGAATGTCTATACAGAAGAAGGAATGGGATGGAGGGAAAGAAGCACGTGACTGTTAGCCTTGAGAGTTGTTAAGAATGCTGCACATACGCACGCACACAGACAGACGTGGATTTGCACATCGTCCCGTCCTTCCTGTGAAGTGTGACCTTTGCTGAGAGGGCTGCAGTCAGAGACCCTCCGTTGATCTGAGATAATAACTCCTCCGGGACCCGTTAGCCCTCATATGCCATTGGTCCTCTGGGATTTGGGTCTTTGATTGTGATGACCCCTGGAGGCGTTGAGTGGGGTGCCCTCTTTAACACACGGCAGTAGCGTTGGATGGAGGCTGGACCAGGGTGTTTAGTGCCGGATGGTGCCAGTGTTCAGCTGTGTTCAATCTGTGAAACCCTGCGTCCCCGTCCCAAATCACACACTCAGCCCACCCAGCAGATGTGCATGTGCCAGGAGATCCGCAGTGCCACCACGGAGGGGTTAGCGCGGCGGCACCAACTGGTAGCTCTGGGTGCATTGTCTTCCTGTGCTGACTTTCTGACTTTGGCTTTGTGTTCGGGTGCATTTTTTATAAATGAGGGGGCGCATCTAATTTCTGCGCAAACTGTCCACCACCAACAGTGACCGTAACGTGTGACTGTGATAACTGGACCCGGTCCAGTCCAAATCATATACCGTTGGCTGTGTGTATGGGGGGGGGAAACTGTGTGGGGAGCGAGTTTCTATCTGAGA
The DNA here is from genome assembly GCF_011004845.1 of Esox lucius. Classification (NCBI taxonomy): domain Eukaryota; kingdom Metazoa; phylum Chordata; class Actinopteri; order Esociformes; family Esocidae; genus Esox; species Esox lucius. Next base: position 30,914,913 of record NC_047570.1, on the reverse strand, counting down.
CAATGCCCCTGTGGCACCAGGCCTGTGTTCCAGACAGGCTGCTGAAAGCTAAGGAATGAAGCGACTGTGTTGGTCATGCTATTATAAAGCTCCAGCACTCATATCCCTTCAGACCAAACTGAATAATTCAGTTGAAATGTGCAGCACATTTCTAAAGCATCTGTGTGTAAAATGTTATTAAAGAGAGACAAAAATAACTTTGCATGATGCTGGCCAGAAATGGTAGGCTACTCAACGTCAAAATACTCTTGTTTTACTTGCATTTGTTGGGATTTGAAATAAACACGAACACACATGAAGAAATACACACACATACCCTTTCACAGATATTCACTGACACAATTTCCTCCTATTATCATGCTTCTCCAAACATAATTTCCCCCATCTAATAGTTACTTGCATTCGAGTTGCTGAAACATTGACTAACACCGCCGAGCGTTGAAATAAGCTGAGGGTCCGAATCGGAAACTAGCTCCTACCTTGGAGAAAAACATTAGACCAACCAGACCAAGTCTGTTTAAATTCCACTTAAGCTGCTCCGTGACCTATCCAACGCTAATCTGGTTGTTGAGGTATGGCTGCACCACTATAAATTGTTGACTTAATTAAAAGCGGGACCTCTCTGTCATTTAATTACAGGGGGGAAAAGGTTATTGCTTCAGAGCAATTTTCCAAATGCGATCCCTTAACAGTTATTAAAAAGCCCGACGTCGTTTATTGTTTCAGATTCCTCACTGTGGAAATGGTCGGGTGACAGTGGTAATGACTCGGTGAAATAGGCTTCATCTCGAGAGCGGATGGTTTCCCGGTCGTTTGCTTCTGGTAAGTGGAGCAGACAGGAACGTGGAAATGCCACGGGAGAGATCACATGATTACCTCCGCTTTACAGTACTCATTAACGGAGAGCAAAGGTTTTTTTTCCGTGTGGCGGCAGTTCTGAATAGGTTATTAATCGATTTGGAATGGTTGGGCCTGAGTTATTAGGAGGCTACTCCAGGAGAATTAAGGGGAGACAGAAAAATCAACGGGAGAGAATTCTTTGATGTTGCGTCTTGACTCCACACTGAAAATGTAACGTTAAAAATATAGGCCTAACCTTTAGTTCTTCAAGTGGAAAGTATATATTCGTTATTTATAAACGCTCTGAAAGGGTTATTCAAAAATGTGTTTAATGATTGCTGTTCAAATAACTTTCAATGGTCTCAGGGTTAATTTTTTATTGGAAAAATCTTCCTGGGTCCATTTATTTTCAAGTGTTTCAATTTGGAGAAGCCGGTAAGGTTGTTTTAAACTATTCGTTTTTTGGAGCGCAACATGAGAAATTTGACAAACCGTTGTTTTCTTCGTGGAGTTATTTGTATAGCTAAGTGGGCCGTTTCTCGCAGATGATCCCGCTTGCATACCCGGACGGTAATACGCTGGGTATGAATTCCATAAAATCGCACGTAAACGCGAACTAACTACAGTTAACCAAAACCAATGTAAAGACAATGAAACCAGCAATGACTCTAGCAGCTGGGCCCTGGAAAAGAGAAGCCCAGCCCTAACATCCCCTGGGTCTGGGGATGCTTTCACCATCCGGACGCAGATAAGGAAGGATGGTAAAAAGAGCCTGCTCTGGGGCTTAGGGCGAGGATGGGTCACCGCAGGACTGCATTATGCGGAAGCCTAATGTCCTGTGTCTCCGAGCATAGGTTTTTTTTAATCACATTAACCAAATGCCTTCCGCTGTGCGTGTTTGTGTGTATGTACTATGTATGTGTATGTGATGTCATGGTTTGCCGAACACCCACTCCTCCAAATGTGAAATATTTATGTTGAAAGCGTCTCATCCTCCCCTCATATTGTCATGTACAGAAGTGTTCAGCCGTGCTATGATTACGGCAGTGTAATTGTTACTCAAATCCAAATACTCCTTGTAGCTATATTTTTATGTCCACCCCGGTTCCGTAGAGGTCAGTGATGTTTGGGGTAGTTTCAAATGTGTTGAAATTACTTAAAATGGTGTCCTAATTTAACTTAACGATGTTTATTTACCATACATTTAGTAACGGTTGTACATTTAGAGTTCGAGAAATGTGTTTTTTGTTGTCATGACTGGGGGATAATGGCTTATTACATACCGTGAATGGAATGACATGCATTCATATATTTCTGATGATCAGTTTCATAAAATGTGCCTGGTCTACATGGAGTGTTCATGGTCACTTGGGGACTCTGTCATATAATGTGTCCATGACTGTTGTGGGTATGTTAGTACAGGTGTACCATACCTTGCTCAGTGCGCCTTGAAGGTGTTGGAGGGTGTCACATTATACTGAGCTGGTGTCTTGTGAGAGAAGTTAAACGGCCTGTATTCCCACTCATCAATCACTGAGCACTCCTTTCCAGACAACAAGATTTTCATTTCCACTAAATCTATATCTCCAATTTTGGCACAGGCCTGTTTGATTCATTTAGGATGTAATCAAAAGCATTGATTCTCTTGGATTAGAGCTATATTATATGTAGATCACTCAAGAAAAATGAGTGATGCTTTAATTCTGTGTTTTTCCTTCATTATTCAGTTTGATGCAGTATTTTAGAATATGTTTCCCCCCACAGAAGGACTACTGTAGGTCCAACAGCCACTGTCTGCCACTACATACATAAGAACGCTATGACAGGAGAATAGGCTGCAAGTCAACTCCTCTCAGGACAGCTGGACACCTTCCTCATCAGTCAGTCCGTTTTCAACCTTTGGTGGAACAGCTGATCCGGTAATTTAAACTCCTTTCAGGTCAAAGTGCAAAGTAAACAGTGTTAGGTAGACCCAAATTCTGCTGTACAGGGGATGATACATCTAAATCTGGTTCCCCCTGCTTAAACAGAGATTCCAAGTGGTTCCTATTTCATTGACCATGTCAATGGCCCTGACTACTGACACCGAACATATTACATTGGTAATGGCATACAGTGTGAAAAGATTCCAGTGGACATCTAAAACGAACGATCAACAGAGCAACCAGACACTTTAGAAAGTAGCTCTTTGTATGGTGGATTTTGATATTGTCTTCGGTTATGTGTTGATATTTATCTCCAAACTGGCCGCCCAACAGTAGTGACTGAGACGTGCCGGGGGAGTGGGAGTCATTTCACCAGGAGAAGACACATCTGCGTTTCTCTGTACATCACTGCAAACCACTGATTCAAATTGACCGGGCAAGACTCATTTAAATATATTAACTATTCATTAATTGAATAAAAAGGCCAATTGGCCCCAGGGTCCTTTTATAATCCAAAACTGGGGTATACAGTTTATGCAAAAAAGCAAAGTGCCATGTGTTGGCTTATTATGCTAATGCTGAATGACAAACACATTTCCTCCTGCCTGCAAAGAGTGATTAGGGATGACGTTTTCAGCAAGTTGTTTCTAGGGAAGACAGACACTAGCAAATACAACCCCATTTCCAAAAAAGTTGGGACACTGAATAAAATGAAAATAAAAACAGAATGCAATGATGTGCAAATCATTTAAACCCTGTATTCAATAGAAAATAGTACAAAGAAAACATATCCAATGTTGAAACTGAGGGAATCTTATTGTTTCTTGAAAAATATATGCCTACTTTGAATTTGCTGCCAGCAACACGTTTCAAAAAAGTTGGGACAAAGGCATTAAAAGACTGGAAATGTTGTGTAATGCTAAAACCTGGTAGAATATCACACCAAACTACTTAGGTAAACAGGTCAGTAACATGATTGGATATTAAAATATTGTTCCAGAGAGGATAGGTGTGTCAGATGTGAGGAGTTCCCCAACAATGCGAAAGACTGCACGGGCAAATAGTGCAACAATTTAAGAATAACATTTCTAAGCGTAAAAATTGCAAAGAGGTTGGGAAACTCATCTTCATAATGCATCATACATAGTACATAATATCATTAAAAGATTAAAATAATCCGGAGAAATCTCTGTATGCAAGGGACAAGGCCAAAACCCTATATTGGATGGCCGTGATCCTTGGGCCCTCAGTTAAAACTCTACCTATTAAATCTATAATTTCAATACCACTACCAATATTGCTGCTAGTTTTACATTACTCCTTTTAAACTGCTGCTAGTGTACAGTGTTATGTATATTATTGCTTTATCTTCTTGCTATACTTTTACAGTGTATTTTTTCTTCATTCTCACTACATAGTTGTAGTGCGCTATGCCACCATTCATAAGTTTATTACTCTCATATGTATCTATTATATTGAATAATTCCACCAAATTGCTGCTTGTTTACACTTATGTATATTACTGCCATACTTGCCACATCTATAAGGTCCAACAATACTACCCAGATTGCTGTTAGTTTGCAGCACTCTTTTTGTTAAACTGCTGCTAGTGTTCAGTGTTATATATATTGTTGCTTTATTTTATTATTATTTTCTCCCTAGCTTTATTTTTTTGCTTTTATATTCTTCTTCTTAACTGAAACTATGTAGTTTAGTCTGATGCCATGTCACAAAGATTTTCATTGTGCAGGATTACGCTGTGTTGTTTGGTGCATTTGACAAAAAAAACTTGAAACTCCTTGAAACTCCTATACTATGCAAAGAAGATACAATTTATAAAGAAGATCCAGAACCGCCGCTGCCTTCTCTGGGCCCAAGCTCATTTAAGATGGCTTGAGGTGAAGTGGAAAACTGTCCTGTGGTCTGACGAATAAAAATTATTTTTGGGAATCATGGACATGTCGTTAAAGAGGAGAGGGACCATCTGGCGTGTTATCAGCGCACAGTTCAAAAGCCAGCATCCATGATGGTATGGGGGTGTTACATGAAATGGGTGATTTGCACATCCATAAAAGCACCATTAATGCTGAACAATATATACAGGTTTTGGAGCAACATATGCCGCCATCCATTCCACGACTTAATCGGGGAAGGTTTAGTATATTTCAGCAAGACAATGTCAAACCACATTCTGCATGTATTATAACAGCATGGCTTCTTAGTAAAAGAGTCTGGGTGCTAAACTGGCCTGCCTGCAGTCCAGACCGGTCACCCATTGAAAACATTTTGCGCATTATGAAATGAAGAATATGACAAAGGACACCCCGAACTGTTGAGCAGCTAAAATTCTATATGAAGGAAGAATGGGAATACATTTCACTTTCAAAACTACATCAATAGGTCACCTCGGTTCTCAAATGGTTACAGAGTATTGTTAAAAGAAGAGTTGATGCAACACAGTGGTAAACATGCCTCTGTACCAACTTTTTTGAAACTTGTTGCTGGCATCAAATTCTATTTGGGCATGTATTTTTCCAAAAACAGAATTTCTCAGTTTCAACATTTGATATATTGTCTTTGCATTATTTTGAAGTAAATACAGGGATAAATGATTTGCACATCATTGCATTCTGTTTTTATTTACATTTTACGCAGCATCCCAACTTTTTTGGAAACGGGGTTGTACGTGTCCACACGTGAATAATTAATGTAATCGTATTGGTCCTGTCTCTGTCTCATAGCCTGTAATGGATCATGATAATAACCATGAGGGGTTTTAATATGGCTACAGCTTCAGACTGGGGGCCCCAGAATTGTGCATAGCGATACAGATTCTGCTTTGTGGTTGTATGTGCCATTACCATGTTAAGGCTCCACCTCCACCTCGCCACGTTGGCTTTATCTGTGTCTGTGATTTCCCTTTTTTGGGCTGTGGTCATTGGTGTGCTAATTGGGTGATGATGGCCGCCAGCCAACTACAAGCATCTGAGGTCTGCCATCTCACATTCTGTTACCCACAGTTGCCTGTGTGTTTTTGGTAACAACATTTGATACAAAATATGTAAAAATAAATAAATAAGAAAAACTTTGAAAATAGCTTTTTGGGGCTAGCTGGGGGTCAAGAGCATTGGGCCAAAAAATGATAGGTTGCTGTTTTTAATCCCTGAGTCGACAAGGTGTAAACCCTGTAGTCCTTTCCTTGAGCATACCTAATTGCTCACAGGTTGTTGCTGTAAATAACAATGTGTTCTTAGCATATGTGTCTGATAAAATAATAGTAATAAAGTAATAATAGTAATAGTAATAAAACACATACAACTCTGAGTCTTGCTGTTGCTGCCCAAAGGTCTGCAACCACTTAATGAGACAACAAACAAAAAATGTTTTCACACACTGGAAGAAATAAACAAATTAAAACAGTGGACATTTGAATGCTACCTTGCCCATAACAGAGAACATACTCAGTGACATAATACCAGAACCCTGTGACTGACCAAAAGAAACCCTATTAAGTGATTTCACTAAAGAGGCTATGTTATTAGGCAATGACAGAAGACAGGGTACGTCATCAAAGTATGGTGGAAAATTAGCTGACATTCTCCTGCCAAATGTATGACCAGTTCAGAGACACAGATTTACCACAGATCATAAAGACCCACAAAGAATGAGAAAACATGAACCTATGTAACCTTGACAAAATCTGTCAGGCAAAATACTTAATGTGCCATCACTGCCGCAAGATAAAAACCATTGAAATCCAACACTACTGTTGTTTGCTCCTTGGGGTTTAAGGCCGGGTGTCTCTGTAAAGCACTTTGTGACAACTGCTGTTGTAAAAAGGGCTTTATAAATACATTTGATTGATGGATTGCCATGAGAAACATATGTATCCAATACTATTTCCTTGTCATTCATACTTGAACTATTTTGCACATTGTTGAAACATTGTACATAGGTAATACTATAACATTTACAATTATTTTATCCTTTGGAAACGTGTGAAATGCTTACTTAGAATTATGATTCGTTTATATTCGTTTATATTTTTTGCAGTTCCCAAGAATTGCGTGAGAGATCTACGGCAGCGTCTGCGTGTCATTTTGGCAACGTGGCGCTCGTTGTCATCTTTTGTTACAGACAATCAATTGGCCAATAGCAGGGACACTAACAATGAGTGGAGGCTGGCCAGTGCTGAAACCGAGAATGTGAATGGTTGAACGTGAAGTAGGAAGAACCACCGGCTAGGTTGTGCTCTGTTGTCCACTGGTAACCAGCCGGGTATGTTTGAAACAACAGGTATATCAGAGGCGTGATGTACTTGTACTGAAATACTCTGTGTAATTAATTTTAATGCACTTACACTTCATTGCGAGACTTGATGCCAGGACGCCGCGCGTTGCCAACGTTGCTGTGCTCCTCTGAGTAAGAAAGTAGCATGCTCGCTCTGTTGTTTCATTTTGCCTGCACAGACTATTAACATTTTGGCTATATTCGTGGCAGCCGGCCAATCCCAGTTTGATACAGAGCTTACTTTGCTTCACTCCGCAAAACTACTGATCCTGTTCTAAAAAACTTAACTGATGGACGTGTACAGCTACGTGTGCCTTATTTTGCTTAGCACCTGCCTAGTGCTCGGTAAACCGACGCTCAGGAAAGAACGGGTCCATCACGACCCGCTAGAATTGATCAAGCAAGCCAATGAAGACAATCAGAGCTTCAAATTTGACCATGAGGCCTTTCTGGGAAAGGAAGAAGCTACTACTTTCGACCAGCTTACACCGGAGGAGAGCAAAGAGAGACTTGGGTAAGGCTCCCCTGGAAAATTCACGTGATTCAGTGCTGGTTCCTTTAATCGTAAAACTATTGTTTAAAGGCTACAGTTAATAATGAATCCCAATATTCTGGATATGCACGACAAGGTATTATGTAACCTCCTCTGGTGCGTATACTGTAGGCTATTGTCACTGCTCCAAAGTTATGGAAGATGTTTTTAGTAGGTCAAACGGTTGCATTTTTAGTTGCGCGTTATCACTGCTTTGGTCTAATAGAATCCCCACAACTCACGCCCAAGTGATGCCTGACACATTTGCTTGACGGCAGACCCGCGTACTGTGCATTATTCCGCCTTGGAATGTAGAGCGAGAGTTATCTGCTCCCACACATTCCCCGTTCATTATTTAGTGTAGTTCTTAATTATGAATAATGCATAAAAATAAGCAATTGGAAGTTTTGTGGCGGTGAGACGTTTTGGATCCACGTTGAGAAAACAAGACAGAATTAGAGTTAAAAAGTGTGTCGCAATCCTAGCGACGTGTCGTTTGGGCTTTACTGTTCCGCTGTCTCTTTCATAGAGAGACATTTCTGGAGCCCTAAAGGTCTGTTTCATAATTGCCCGTGGCTCATATGACATGTCGGCTGCATGCTACACACGTTGGATGAAATGGGCGTAAAGTTGTGTTGTTGGCGCTTTTCCCTGAGAATTCCTTTTCCTGGAGCACTTTTGAGTGGGAGGGCCCTCATAACATCACAACGTGGCAACCAAGACCGATATAAATAAATGTACCTATTTTGGAATACTCCACATTATTTAAGTTCCTCCCTAAGCAAACATTTCAACTATAGGCTTAGTTGTTGTTATTCTGTCAACAGTATTTCTAAATATATATATTATGCACAGCAGCATCTAGCACTCCAGATATACTGAGATCATGAGTCTAACATACTGAGGTCATGAGTCTAACTGCACCGTATTGAGGGGAGGATGGATGGGGCCATGTATTGCGAGATCTTGGCAAACAACCTCCTTCCCTCAGTAAGAGCATTGAAGATGGGTCGTGGCTGGGTCTTCCAGCATGACAATGACCCGAAACACACAGCCAGGGCAACTAAGGAGTGGATCCGTAAGAAGCATCTCAAGGTCCTGGAGTGGCCTAGCCAGTCTCCAGAACTGAACCCAATACAAAATCTTTGGAGGGAGCTGAAAGTCTGTATTGCCCAGCAACAGCCCCGAAACCTGAAGGATCTGGAGAAGGTCTGTATGGAGAAGTGGGACAAAATCTCTGCTGCAGTGTGTGCAAACCTGGTCAAGTACTACAGGAAACATATGATCTCTGTAATTGCAAACAAAGGTTTCTGTACCAAATATTAAGTTCTGCTTTTCTGATGTATCAAATACTTATGTCATGCAATCCAGTGGTGATCATGCAAGCAGGCAGTGATGTTAAATTCCTCAAAACCTTTGCTTTAGAATTTTAGTTTTTCAGTTCACTTTTTTAATTTCCTGTGCAAAAAAGAAATCGCAAAAAAATAGAGCACATGACCTCGGTCTCCTCAGTGGTAGATATGAGCCAGACTTTATGTTCAGTAAACTGAATGTATACCACATGCACATACACCAACACATGTCTACTCTACATTTACCTCAAGGAAACACGTGAGGACCATCAGGATCCCCTGTATAGTGTAACTAATGAATGGAACCGACTGATGTAGAGAACTACTGCTTGTGCCCTTTGTATCCCATAGTAAGATAGTGGAGCGGATAGACAGTGATGAAGATGGCTATGTCACCATCGCTGAACTGAAGGCCTGGATTAAGAGGGTGCAGAAGCGCTACGTCTATGAAAACGTGGCCAAGGTATGGACCGATTATGACCTCAACAAAGACAACAAGATCTCATGGGACGAGTACAAGCAGGCTACATATGGCTACTACTTAGGTAAGCAATGTGATGTGCTTATGTCAGTGTTGTGTAGGAGTTAGGACAGGTGTTAAGTTTCTCTTATGAGTGTTACTTCGCGGTTATGTTGGTGTTATATAGGGGTTATGACCGTTTTTGTAGCTGTTATGACAATGTTATGAAGGGACTGTAACAATGATATTGAGCTCTTATAACAGTATTATGGCGCTGTTAGAACAGTGTTATGTAACTATTATGAAGGCTGCCCATGGGCCCTCTTTCCTCTCTGGTTTTCTGGCAGCCAACGTGACAACTTCCGTGACAACTCATTACCTTCTTACTTGAGACAGCACCTTTGTTCCTGTTGTTTGAACTCCAAACACTTGTCTCCCTCGCTCCCAGCTAACCCAGAGGAGTTTGAGGAGGCCACAGACCAGTTCAGCTTTAAGAAGATGCTTCCCAGGGATGAGAGGAGGTTTCAGAAAGCTGACCTGGATGGGGACCTGGCAACTGATAGAGAAGAGTTCACCTCCTTCCTTCACCCAGAGGAGTTTGACCACATGAAGGACATTGTAGTCCTGGTGAGTGAGAAGCCTGAGGACTCAGTGTGGAGACAGACAGTGCAGCCCAAGTAAAAAATAAACATACTTTTAGGATCTCCGGTGAATGCTTCATTTTAAAACCTTGTTTAAAAAAAAAAGATTATGTGAAGCGTTCAAGGCTGTATTTCAAAAATCCTTAGCGTACTCAAGAGGTAGGTTAATTAGGATCTTAAAATGTTTCCTAATTCTTGGAACAGATTGGAGTTTCTGTGGTAACTCACTAGGGTGAGTGCTCTCTCTTCATTCAGATCCCCTCTGAAGACATTTTCACTCAGCCTGCAAATGAGGAGTGTAAAGTTTTGGGTACTGGTCTGGGTAGAAACCAACCCACGCCACTTAAGACTCTTAAAACTGACAGCACTGAACAGTTGCCTAGAAAACATAGGGAAACTAATGCACTAGGCCTCTGTTCATAAAAGTTGCAATACCCATTTGACGGAATTAATTATTTATGCTTCATTTTTCCCGAAATGTGTGTGGATTGCTGCTGGGGAAGTGTTGCCCTTTATTGATTGTGGTGATCAAACCCTTTGACTGCAGGCGATCGGGGCTGTCTTTAGAAGAACCAAGCCTTGAAGTGAAGTCACACTTATTTTGGTATTATTTCTTTGTTTCTTTAGTCCAGTCCCTAATAGGGTAGATTTATTGCCCACATAAACTGCTATGAAACATACACCGCTTTAAAACTCACCACCTGGACAAGCCGGCGTATAGAGTACTTCGTATTTATGATGTTTTTTTCTAAATACTGTAAACACAGAATGTTTTTTAATTAGGCACTTGCTTAACTTCCCCTCATTAATTAAATCTAACCAATCAGTAAGGTTTTTGGGGCCATTTATTAACGGTTAAAAGCAGGGCATGTACGTTTGCGTACTTCTATGTGTGTGGTGTGTGTGTGTGTGTGTGTGTGTGTGTGTGTGGGGGTGGGGTATTGGCGTGGAGGAAGAAGGATGATTTAATCAGAATGGTCTAAATGAGTACACGTAGTGTGTGTTACCTTCTATATATTGTTGAAGGGGTTGGCTCGACGTATCCACTCTCATCGCCACCGCCAAAACCACGCGAGGGCAGTCATGCAAAAATGAGCTGAATGCCAAACGAGCGACCACAACACAACAACGGCTGGGCCGTGTTGACAACATGAGTCAGGAGGCCCTGTAGACATGCCCAAGAGGCTGTGCACTGTAGGGACGCCACACAGCTCTAAAACAATTCCAGGATACAGTCCAAGTGACGGTCGGACATGCCGTATATTGAGATGTGCTAGTAAAGCTGCCGTAGACGTGACATTTTAACCGCCTCTTTCTGAACGTAGTGCCTCGCCGCCACACCCCCGGCTGTAGACTGGGCCTCCGGTCCGAGCTCCCTCCGCCTGGGACTGTGTGCTTTTCACCGAGCGAGCGGGCCTGCTGCCACTGACCCCACTGTGACATCATTACCTGTGTTTGTGTGCAGGAAACCCTGGAGGACATTGATAAGAATGGAGACGGACATGTGGACGAGGATGAGTATATTGGTGAGTGGAGAGGCGCGTGACCTAGCTTGGCACTACGCTGCGACTGTTATGTACAGGGACGGGAGGGACAGATTTTATATTCTATTTGTACAAAGGCGTCCTTAAAAAAAATGATACCGTGTTTGTATGGGATATTGAGAGCGTTTGCTAGCTTTGGTGTTAGCGTACTGGCCTGGCAGTTGGCCTGGCAGTTTGAGGAATAGTTCCTGAAACAAGATCCTAGTCTAAGCCCTTGGGCTCTGTGACCTAATTCGGAATCAATTTGTTTGTTGCTGTGGGAAAGTTGTGCTCTGAGCGGGTGCATGTGACATCAGCCTGCTGACTTGTCGGTCATGGGATTTTTACAGGGTTTTTTTTGGTGACATTTTCTAAGGATTCCCACTCATAAACGCCTTATATTTAATCTCTAGCTTTTTAACCATCAGTTTTATGCAGTATGCTTACATATCCCAATGATACCTGTTATATTCATATATTAGTGTGTTACAGGCCACAGTAAACATGTTTATGAATGTTTCAGCTCCCTTTATGTAAGTCCGTGTTGCTTTGTAGATGACATGCCATGACAAGGCATGTCATTCACCCAAGTGAATTGGGCCAATACGTTTCTTTTTTTAATGGCAGGTCTTTATAATCACGCACACAATTTATCCAACTTTCATCAATATCGGGCAAGTTCTGTCTGAGATCGCCACAAGCTCATTTCAATTGATTGCTATGGCGCCCGTTTTTGGGCGTGCATTTTGGAAATGCAGGATCTTGATGGAAAGCAACATAATTCACCAAAGTCCAGTCAAAATTGGGCCAGTGGTGCGTACCATGTGTGACATACGTGTTTGTGATGTTCCTATGTTGCTTAGCGGACATGTTTGCCCATGAGGAAGGAGGTCCAGAGCCAGACTGGGTCCGGACGGAACGGGACCAGTTTTCAGACTTCCGGGACCTGAACAAAGATGGCAAAATGGACCTGGAGGAGATCCGCCACTGGATTCTCCCCCAAGACTATGACCACGCCCAAGCAGAGGCCCGACACCTGGTTTATGAATCGGACCAGGACAAGGTATCTGTCTAGGGAACAATGCGTTGAATTCCAAACGATTGCTTGTTTATATAGTTTTCACTTTTTCTGTACCTGGTAATGGGATGCAGGTTACAAAGCCTCAGTTGATCTTGTCTTTGCAGTCCAAATTTGAGGAATTGGTCTGTGTTTTAAGTTTTAGAGCATTATAGGGGGATATCCTATGGGCTGTAAACGTGGGCTTGTTTTCCATCCTCAGGACACAAAACTGACCAAGGAGGAGATCCTGGAGAACTGGAACATGTTTGTAGGAAGTCAGGCCACCAACTATGGTGAAGACCTCACTAAGAACCATGATGAACTTTGAGCGGATTGTGCCTGTTTGTGTGCCTGTTTGTGTGCCTGTTTGTGTGCCTGTTTGTGTGCCTGTTTGTGTGCCTGTTTGTGTGCCTGTTTGTGTGCCTGTTTGTGTGCGTGTGCGTACGTGTATGGGTGTTTTAGCAGGGCGATCGGACCTCAACTGAGCTTCTTCAACCAAAACCTCCTCTGCAGAATGTGACAGATGTCATGGTTGGATACAGACACAGAGCCAATATTGCAGTAACTCTCAAAACGGGGTGGGGGGGCACAAAATTCTGTTCTTAACACAGACGGCCGAGGTCCTGCTAACCAGCTGGACCGGGTTTGGTCCTGTTACTGACATTTCTGAGATTGAACACATCGAACCTCGCTGTCGTTGATGCCCATCAGCCAAAAACACATCAGGCTTAGCTGATAACCCCATAGATGTGCATAGTTAAATCATCATCAAAGTATGATGTTTGACAATTTGATCATTTCCAGTTGTCTTTTCTGGAAACCATATATGACCGAGGTTAGAACATAGTGGCGATTGTCAGATTATTATTTTTTTATAGTTGTGCAAACGTGAACGCAAAGCACAACTTTGAATAGTTAATCTAATTTTATTTATTTAGTTGTTTAACTTGAGGAGGCGAAGAAGCCTGGGAGCTGTAAGTCAGACAGAGGTCAGTGGGTGTTAAAGCATTTCATGAAGGCTGCCTATTTGTTAAACTTTTAGCTAGTCTTTGTTTTTTTTACACAGATGTTAGTTTGGTTATTATTCATGTTTTTGAAGATTTTAAGTTCTCTTTGATAGGCAAGCTTCCTGTTATAACATGTTTTATGAACTGTAGCTAAAACTCTTAATGACATTGTCTTTGCACATGTCTTTTTTTAAATATAGTCTATGAAAACTCCTTTTCTTTGATTTGTTTATTTTTGTACGAGAAGGCCTGCTTGTTTAACATACCAATTTTGCTCAAGATAGCTAGGCTGTTGTCATGGTGAAAACGTATGTTTTGCCTTACAATTGTTGCGAAAATGGGAAGAGTTAGGTGGCAATGTAGATTGACTTGAAACTTTGCACAAGAGGAGTTTCAGAATATGTGTGTCCTCTGTTAACTCAAAGCTGCTTCTCATGTTGACGCTCAACTGTGCACATCGCAAGACGGGGCTGCCCTCCCTGGTACATCACTTCCACCATGTGTAAATGGACTTCTTTGAAATACTGTAAATTCACAATGTGTATATTAATGGACCATTTAAAAAAAAAAAAATATTGTCTCATATTTGTAATTCATTATGAAAGACCCCTGTCTTTTTTCAAAACAAAATTTGGGACGTTGTCATTTCAAATGTAGAAACATCTGTGGGCCAGATCCATATCCGTGTGGCAGTAGTAAATGTGCGCTTGCAGCCATTGGCACAGACAAAGGTTTTAATGTTAGAATTTGTTCCATACGTTGCTAAGCTCAGTTGCAAGATTGGCTTCACAGAATGTCCTCATTCATTCCTAGGGCCTGGGAAAGGGTGTCTACAGTAGTCTTCATGAACAAGGTCTGGCAGAGATTTGTAGAGATTGGGTATCGTTTAAAACGGACACACAACAATTTAAACACCTTTCACATCAGCCAGGCGTTTTTACTTTCGCTCTCACATTCCCTCTGACTTTTCCTTCTGTTGTCTCTCTTGCTCTCTCACCTATGCATACTACTAGTTCTTAGTGTTAATCTCCCTTTCTGTCTGACAGGCTAGGAGAGATGTAGACCGAAGAGTTTTAAGGTCTTGTCTCAGGCTAGGACAGTTGTAGACAAGTGTGTTTAAAGGTTCTTCTCTTATTGTGTTGTTGGACCCAAACTGCGTGTGAGTTACCACCATCCCGTGTGTGAGCGTATATTTAATTAATCTCTATATACAGTATATATATACACACACACACACACACGTGTGTGTGCACGCGTGTATATACAGTGGGGAGAACAAGTATTTGATACACTGCCGGTATTGCAGGTTTTCCTACTTACAAAGCATGTAGAGTTATGTAATCTTTATCATAGGTACACTTCAACTGTGAGAGAGAGTTTTTCCTGACCTGTTCTCCACTCATTACCTGTATTAACTGCACCTGTTTGAACTCGTTACCTGTATAAAAGACACCTGTCCACACACTCAATCAAACAGACTCCAACCTCTCCACAATGGCCAAGACCAGAGAGCTGTGTAAGGACATCAGGGATAAAATTGTAGACCTGCACAAGGCTGGGTTGGGCTACAGGACAATAGGCAAGCAGCTTGGTGAGAAGGCAACAACTGTTGGCGCAATTATTAGAAAATGGAAGATGTTCAAGATGACGGTCAATCTCCCTCAGTCTGGAGCTCCATGCAAGATATCACATCGTGGGGCATCAATGATCATGAGGTAGGTGAGGGATCAGCCCAGAACTACACGGCAGGACCTGGTCAATGACCTGAAGAGAGCTGGGACCACAGTCTCAAAGAAAACCATTAGTAACACACTACGCCATGGATTAAAATCCTGCAGCGCACGCAATGTCCAGGCCTGTCTGATGTTTGCCAATGACCATCTGGATGATCCAGAGAAGGTCATGTGGCCTGATGAGACAAAAATAGAGCTTTTTGGTCTAAACTCCACTCGCTGTGTTTGGAGGAAGAAGGATGAGTACAACCCCAAGAACCCCATCCCAACCGTGAAGCATGGAGGTGGAAACATCATTCTTTGCGGATGCTTTTCTGTAAAGGGGACAGGATGACTGCACTGTATGGAGGGGAGGATGGATGGGGCCATGTATTGCGAGATCTTGGCCAACAACCTCCGTCCCTCAGTAAGAGCATTGAAGATGGGTCGTGGTTGGGTTTCCAGCATGACAACGACCCGAAACACACAGCCAGGGCAACTAAGGAGTGGCTCCGTAAGAAGCATCTCAAGGTACTGGAAAATCTTTGGAGGGAGCTGAAAGTCCATATTGCCCAGCGACAGCGCCGAAACCTGAATGATATGAAAAAGGTCTGTATGGAGGAGTGGGCCAAAATCCCTGTTGCAGTGTGTGTAAACCTGCTCAAGAACTACAGGAAACGTATCTCTGTAATTGCAAACAAAGGTTTCTGTACCAAATATTAAGTTCTGCTTTTCTGATGTATCAAATACTTATGTCATGCAATAAAATGCAAATGAATGACTTAAAAATGTTACAATGTGATTTTCTGGATTTTTGTTTTAGATTCCGTCACTCACAGTTGAAGCGTACCTACGATAAAAATTACCGACTTCTACATGCTTTGTAAATGGGGAAACCTGCAAAATCTGCAGTGTATCAAATACTTGTTCTCCCCACTGTATATACAGTTAGGTCAGGTAATAATTGGACACTGACACCATTTTTGTTATTTTGGCTGTTTATCAAAATATAGGTTACAGTTAAATAATGAATGTGGGCTTAAAGTGCAGTCTCTCAGCTTTAATTTGACTGTATACACATCCAAATTGGAGGACGGGTTTAGGAATTACAGCTCTTAAATATGTATCCCCCTCTTTTTCAAGGGATGAAAGGTAATTGGACAATTGACTCAAAAGCAGTTTCATGGACAGGTGTGGGCTATTCCTTTGTTGTTCATAAATTTTGCAGGTAAAAGGTCTGGAGTTGATTTCCAGGTGTGGCATTCCCATTTGGAATCTGTTGCTGTGAATCCACAACATGCGTTCAAAGGAGCTCTCGATGCAAGTGAAACAGGCCATCTTTAGGCTGCAAAAACAGTTTGGTACATTCTGAGAAAAAACACATTGGGGTGCACTGCAACACGAAAAGCCCTGGACGTTCACGGAAGACAACAGTGGTGGATGATCGTAGGATCCTTTCCATAGTAAAGAAAAACCCCTTCACAACATCCAGCCAAGGGAAGAACACTCTTCAGGAAGTTGGCATATAATTATCCAAGTCTACCATAAAGAGATACAGCAAATACAGAGTGTTCACCACAAGGCGCAAACCATTCATAAGCCTCCAGAATAGAAAGGCCAGATTAGACTTTGCCAAAAAACATCTAAAAAAGCCAGCCCAGTTCTGGAGCAGCATTCTTTGGACAGATGAAACTAATATCAACCTGTACCAGAATGATGGGGGGAAAAAAGCATGGAGAAGGCTTGGAACGGCTTATGATCCGAAGCGGACCACATCGTCTGAAAACACGGTCCTCCTTCGAGAGCCAACTCATCCAAACCATCTTAGTTGGGTAGGGGTTGGTTGATATTGGAGGCCGGGTTATTTGATCGCTCTTGTTCTTTATTGAATAGGTAATCTCGTTCCCAGACACTTCCGCCTAAATTCTTCTGAGCAATGTGCAGTAGCCTGGGGCCCGAGGTTAAATAGGAAGTCCCAAAAACACCCAGGGCAGCATTTAAGGAACTGCAGGCCTCTATAGCTTCATCTAAGTTCAGCATTAATTCAACAACTAGAAAGAGACTGGGCAAAAGTGGAATTCATGGGAGAATTGCAAGGTGCAGAACACTGCTAAGAGAAACATTAGTGTTCTTCTCACATTTGCAAAAAAGCACATTGATGACCCCAAAGCTGTTTGGGATAATGTTCTATGGACAGATGAGTGGAGATTTTTGAATTCCGCTCTCTACTAGAAAGTTATGTAGGAGAATTTCTGAAACCATTCCTTGTGACAAATATGCAATTATTGAGGAAATTAGGGAGGAGGCAAATACCTTTTTAGAGCACTGTAAATCACAGACAATGTTATCTGCAAAACACACCCACACCATCACGCCTCCTCCATGCGTCACAGTGGGAAAGACATGTGGAGATCATCCGTTCACCCGCTCTGCATCTCAGAAAGACTGGCAAGGATGGCTACTTGAAGTATCTAAAATACGAAATGCGTTTTGATCTGTTTAACACTGCTGATTGAATACAGGTCAAACCATCCAAAGGGCAACTGACCTGATAATGGTTCCTGTCTACAGGTTGCTGATATGTAAAAAAAAAAATATATATATATAAATTATTAATACACACTAGTCCTTGTGTGATAGCTGGTTGTACATGTTTGTGCAGATGTCTATACTGTTCAAATGTGAACCATGCAAGGATGCTGTTGCCAGTGACTAATTGAGAGACACATACACAGACTCGTACACTGTTAGTGGGGACAGAGTGAATGTGACTATAGTGGCTCCTGGCTGTTCCAGTGGAACTGTAATGTAAGTGAGAAAGCCACCCAGCGTGTCCTTTCATGTGGAACATATGGATGTATGCAAGCCTGTTAGCATGCCAAGTCAAGCAGGACGAGTGCGATATAGCTGATTAGGAGCTACAGACATGGATGTATGTGGGTTGGGCTGTTAATTCTGTTAAAATAGATGGCCTTGTTGCAAATCTTATACTATAGACACCATAGTTTTGTGGGCAAAGGACTGCTAAACTTTGAAACTATGTAATTAAAATACACAGAAATGCAGTTTCCTTAAGTTAGTAAACCTCTACATTTACCTTAAAAAATGTTTTATTCCTATCTAAATGCAGTTTCCTTAAGTTAGTACACTTCTACCTTTACTTTAACAAAAAAGGTAATCCTATTTAAATGGAGTGCATGCGGTTGAAGCAGTAATGTAAAGAAGAGGGGGCAAAAATTCCTCCCAGCCGATGTAAAAGACAAAGACAGTTATGATAAATGACTTCATGAAATAATGTCCGCCAGAGGGGCAATATCAGCTATTGAAACTAGTCGTATACTTATTTTTACGCACTATGAAATTACATTTTTCTAGATTTTTTTGATGAATAAATGATTGCAAGGTATAATTTTTCAGTGTCATTTGTTGGTTTTCCTTCATGGTGTTGAAGTGAAGATAACATACCTATATGTTTAACTATGTAAAAATAAATACAACTTTCCATGGCGCGTGCTTCCTTTTACACATGACTGTGTATGCTGCAACGTGGGTTTAAATCCAGCCCACTGCTTTCTCAGTAAAAACCCCCCTCTCTTTCCCTAATTTTCTGATAAACGAAGCATTCAAATGCATGAAAAGTATTAGAAAAAACTTATTAGAAAAATGTAGTTTGCGTTTCTGTTCAATAAAATAACATTTTCTTAGAGATTATATTGACATTTCAATATATGGCAGCCTCTCAAACACACACACACATTATACACACACACATTTACCACCTTCCTCTGATCTTTCTTTGTAAATACCTCTGTTTGGCTTTCTCTGTCACTGCCTTTCTTGTCCCCCCACTTCTCCCAGGCAGGAGACGCCCACGGCTGTGTGTGGCCCAACTCAACATCTCCAGCAAGGCTTTCAAAACGGACCCCTGGAATATCCTGGAACAGAGGTCTGGAGTGCACACACGCTCGTTACGCAATGCATGTATACTCGGACTGTGTTAACCTATTTTCATATCTTCCCATTCTCCAGTTGTTTGGGCCAACCGTGTTCTGTGTGTCGTATAGGATGGGGACGATGAGGACAAGCTCCTCGGTGAAGTGACAGGTGAGGAGATATCCCCTGCCTTGGCTTCCTAGCTTGAGGTCAAATAATGGTAATTCTGAATGGAAGCACAGTGAGTCTAGCACACAGAAGACTGTATAGGTTGAAATACATATGGTAATACCATTTCCAGGCCCATAGGCTGACTGCATTTGGTTGAATATTCATTTTTCGATTATTATTCTTTGTTTCCTGTGATGACTGTTATCTCAGAGTCGGATGCAGTTGGCTTTAGATGTTCCCTTCATATTTTTTTGTGTGTGTGCGCGCGTGTGTGGCTGTGTGTTTGTGTATGTGTGCGCTTAGGTTAAGGGACAAAATATTTTTGAATGGGAATATTGCTGGACTAGTAAAAACTAAAATAGTTTGTTCCTGTGAGGGTTGAGCATGTTCTAGTATGTGCGTTCCATACTCATTTTGTGTGTTTGCGGTCTCTGGTTAAGAAGTGGAGACTATCTTTTTAATTTCTTCTGGGGCAAGATTTCAGTCACTGACAGAAGTCAGAAGTCAGAATTACAACTCTTTACTCCATCTAGTGGAGAACATGAGTTAGTGAATCTCATCCATCCTTATCTACTGTAGGTCAGAGGCCATCAAGACCAGGTTGATTGGGACTCAGACAATAATGACTGAACAATTTGGGAAAGGAGCTTGTTTTAGCAGTTCAGTGTCGAAGCCAGAAACCTGGTGAGTTGGGAAGTGGTTCATTCCAGGTGGCTTTTTTAACTTCAGTCGGAGGGAACTTAGGTCATTCCACAAACCTTCTACGTGAATGATCTGTTCAATTATTCCCTCAATTACGCTGTCCTCGATTCTTTTGTCTATCACCTAGAACAACACTGCAGTGTTCCATGCATCTTTCTGTACGAGTAAGGGAGAAGTGTTTGTGTAGACCTTAAAGGGCGTACCTACTTCCTCTTCCTCTTTGCATCAACCCTGTTCTCTTAACAGCATCCATCTCAGGAGGAGCAGCAGTCAAGGTTCTCATTCATTTCAAATCCCATTCATGACAGCATATGGATTGTTTCCATCTTGGTGTGGTGCAGATGTTACATCATTCTGTAGAGACTCGTGCCTTATATTTAGGAACAACAGGTTTTGATAGATGTAGACATTTTGCAAAACTGTTGGCATTTTCCAATTTGCCATTCAGGCTCTACTACCTTGTGATGGACATGTAGCTGTGGAGATGAGGTCTTGTTTCCCATCACTACCTCCATTCCTCTACCCTCCCATCTGTCAGTCCCTCGGGAATCTGGGTCCTGGAGTCTGATGCCTCACATGATGGAACCACATCCTGCTACTTCTCAGACTCCTCCACAGGAGGGACGGACATCCAGGTAAGAGGAGGCGAAAAGGAGGAGAAAAACAAAGGGAGAAAGAAGAGAGCATTGTATGTTAGAAAGGGTGTTGATGACTGTGTGTTTGTGTGTGCCATGGGCGATGTGTGTGTGTGTGTGTATCTGGGCCTCTCTGTCTTTGTATCGGTGTTTGTCTAGGCACATGTGTCTATGTGTTTGTCTGTATCTGTGCCCTCTCTCCAGGGGCCATCCCACTGCTCTGATTTTCTCCTACAGACTCAAGGTGGTTTTCCCTGCTGTCTTCCCTCTCTCCCCATCTCAGATGGTGCCTTCTCTCTGTGTGAAAAGGTCAGCCTCCCAGGTCCCATCTGAGCTCGGGCCCCGAGGCACCTACAGTCCCAGAGTCCCAATCCCCAGCAGCCCCTCAGGTCCCCTGCCGTCCCATGGGGAATACCAAGGACCCCCAGGCCCTCAGGCTGTGGAGCAGCAGTTTAGCACAGGGGAGATAGCCCAGAAGGGGGAAATGTGTCTGGGAATACAACTGAAGCCATGCTTCTGTGAACATTGAGACAGCCCTTGATAGCGCCTTCTGTTAGTGCTGCTTTGCATGTGCACAATCTCAAGTCTGCATACAAACACATACCTTCGCCTGACGTTTTTTTTAAATCATCATGACATTTCCAATATGTAACTAACAGAAAATCAACCATTCCTGATCAGGGAAAGGAAACAACTCGTGAATACACGTCTTGCACACTGAACCTTCCCTGTACTCCTGCTAGGATCACCCTAGGGGCCCCGGCTTTCGTCAGCTACCCCCCCCGGGGGACCTCACCTGTGGTGTTAACTAGGGTAGTCTCACCACACAGCGTCTCTGCAGGAACCATATGTCACGGACGGAGGCAAGCTAGGAGGCGCATGGGTGTAAAAGCAACTGACACTAGGATCAGCAAGACATCACAAACAGACGTCAGAATCTGATGGGGAGCCGCGTTGATACGTTTCGTTGAGGGAAGTTGTGATCGTCGCCAAAACCAACTCAGCACTTTCCGTCAATCTGTACAGCAAACCCATACAGGAAAAGATCCTCTTGGGGTTAGGTTTAGCTATTGTTGTTGTTTGAAGGCTAAGATCTGGGAAAGACTTGAAAAAAATGTAGTTGTGAGGTACCTGCACTGGGAAGGGTCTGTCCTAGCTCCAACCATAGTTGTGGCCGGTCCTGGTATAAAACATGCCAGGCAGAGTCTGCATTTTCCACCCATTCGCCCATCTGCCATCCCCATCCACAACATGCTAGCAAGCCTCAAGCAGACTTGACTGTCATGGTGTCCACCATTTCTCCTAATGGCTTGTTTTCAGTGCATATATAGATGTCCTGTAGAGTGTGACAGCATACGGTCTGACGCATATATTACCTTATTTTCTAGACATTCAGGCCTTATGGTTGGGAACAGCACATTTTGCTTGAACGTTTATGAGACTTTATGTGATTATTTTTGCCATTCCATCTCCTTACAGAGGAATGTTGGGCTGGACGGTGCCAGAGAACACCACGGCCTAGAGAACACCACGGCCTAGAGAACACCACGGCCTAGAGAACACCACGGCCTAGAGAACACCACGGCCTAGAGAACACCACGGCCTAGAGAACACCACGGCCTAGAGAACACCACGGCCTAGAGTGGACAGTCACACACGGTACCGACATGCCTGAGTCTCAGTCTAGTCCAGGAACACGTGATGCATCACGTTGGACAGCTGAGGACTCAACAAGGACAGTGTGGTCAAAAGGTCCGTATGAACTCTTCAACGCCAAGGCCCACTCCACTCATCCGTCCGCCGTCCTTCCAGCTGTGCGGAGATTAACTAGATCAATGGAAGTCTGGTTGAGGTCCACGTCTGGGTGGTGTGACCGCTAATGAGAACGATGATGAAGCAGGACGTGTGGAGGATGGACACAGCTTCCTCCCGGCGTCCCCGGGTAGGCGGTGCAGTCAGCCAGCCTCCTGTTAGGGGGTGAAGTGGACTGAGTGAAGCGCTCCACTACTCTGCCTTCTGATCTCCACACACACACACACACACACACACAGACACCCCTGCCGAGAGACACCAAAGGGAGACGCTGCTTAATCAAAGTGCTGCGGGATTAGAAGAGCACGTCACAGGGATGTCCGCTAACATGCACCGATTGGACGAAGAGACCGGCCCGGATCACACAAGCCCTGGCTCCGAATGGTTGGCCCGCGGCCCAGACGGGGATCGGGTGACCTTTTAATCTTACAGGTTTAGTTTGGCGTGTATCAATGTCCAACTCGGGGTGAGCCGTGGGGAGCGTGCGCGCGGTCGGGAGCATGCACGTGAGTGTGTGTGTTTCTGTCCGTAGCATTTGCCGAATGGTCGGTCTTAAAGGGTAATTGGACTTAATCCCGTTACCTGTCTTCTGCATACACGAGTGCCTGTGTGCTTTCATTAGCTGTCTATATGTGGCATCATTAACCCACACAGAGCCTTGATGTCTTATTAGCCTGCATGCTGGGGCCTTCACACACTCCGTAGTACACACATCGCGGCAGAGACATTCATATGGACCCACCGTTCATATGCCTCTCTGCTTCTGGGGATCTATCATTCACTCTGTTCCTCTAGATCAGGGGTGTTAAATTCTTACCCTACGAGGTCCGAAGCCTGCCGTTTGCTGTTCTTCCTCATCACTAATTGCATCCACCTGGTGTCCCAGGTCTAAAAAAGTCCCAGATTGGGGAGTTGCAATGAAAAATGTGGAACTGGCTTTGAGGTCCAGATTTCAATACCTGAGCAGTTGTTGCTGATTAGGGGTTTTGGGCTGCTTCAGCTCAGAAGGGGTTAAAGGGAAGGTACTGGTCTTATCCAAAGGTTAACATCAGATCTAGCTGTTCATTAAGCCATCCAGTAGTCATTGTACAATTTGGCCCATGATTCTCACTGATAGGTAGACACTGCCCTCATGTGGCAGGAGAGTGTAACGAGAAACAATGCTTTTTGCAGGACCCGGACCGCGTAAACGGAGGACGGAATATTTCTTACTGACTGATTGTTTGAGTGACTGACTGACTGGTTATCCCCTAACCCTAACCCTAAAATAGAACTGCTTACGGTTATATTGTGACTATTTCTGGGGGATTTACAAAGTACGCATCCGTGCATGCTTTTTGGGGTAATATAGGCTTTATCAAACCCCTTGGGGAGTAAAATAGGATGGGTTTCCACAATCCTCTTGTGTTTTCACTTGATGAAAAAGTCTCCTATATTGTTTGTTATTTTATCAATGTCATTCAGGAATGAAATGAAATAGCTTTGACAGTGTAAAGATCATCTTCAGTCTCGCTAGCAATTGCTCAGTTCTTATGAATGTTCCATTTAGTAAGTTAGTAGATACTAGTAAGCCTATTACTGGCGGATAAGCTGTTAAAACGGCCAATGGGAAAAGCTATACAGTAAATAGATGTGATTCGTGGTGGAGGTAAACTTAATAAGAACGTCTGTTTAACACA
This sequence comes from Esox lucius, assembly GCF_011004845.1. Taxonomy (NCBI): domain Eukaryota; kingdom Metazoa; phylum Chordata; class Actinopteri; order Esociformes; family Esocidae; genus Esox; species Esox lucius. Next base: position 30,890,639 of record NC_047570.1, on the reverse strand, counting down.
ATGCTTAATGGTTGTGTAGCGATTGGGTAAATGTTACTGCCTTTCATGTGGGAGACCTGTGTTCAAATACAGTGAGGGTAACAACAATTATCACTTTTAATTGCCGGCCGGCTGTCACTAGGCTTACCTGGTTTTAATTGGTCCATTTGGAGCTACAATCAATAATATCTTGAGATTTTTTCAAAACTCTTAGTACAAAACTCCAAACTGATCACATTTGTAACCCATTCAGTCTTGCATTACTTTTTTTTTGCTTTAATTTGGTTTGTAAACATCTTTCACCACAAAATCAAGGATTCAACCACTTTTGCTCTTCTGCCTTGCTGAGACATTGCCAGTGTTCACATGGTTTATATGGTTATTTGGTTACCACTTGTGGTTACTACTATGGATGGTAACTATGTTCTTTATTTGACATTGTATTGAACAGACGCAATGCAGTGGTATTTTGTGGCTCATACTACCAACACCATGGTTGTGGGTTTGAATCCCACTAAGGTCACATACAAATCTGTGGCCTCAGGTTGATGTTTCTGTACTTTTCAATTTGCACATAGTAGGCAAAACAATGTAAAATACATACAGTATATTCACCAAATAGTTGAGTGATGATCAATTAGTAACAATGAGCAAAGTGATAGCAAAAAAAGTTATGCATGTACTTTGTATGAACATTATGTATTTCAATTTGAAATGTCTTTCTAGATGACACACTGGTGTTTGATCTTCTTTGTTGTAATGTCAGATGTTCTAAGAGTTTTGAAAGAGCTTTTTGATAATCTTATATGTTTTTTGGACTAAGAGTAGTGAAATATTACCAATACTTGTGTCAATAGTACCAACGTGCCTAAAAACCTGTGTGTGATAGGAATGTTTTGGATCAACTGCAGTTAATTTCTCCCGATTTTTGCATTTTGCAAGGTTTGACTTCATCTCATCTGCCCATAAAACTATACCATCTACAGTTCTAAATAACTGTACTTGCAGATCTCTGTATTTGTTTGTAAAATTCTAATCTGGCCTTTCTGTTTTTGGTGCTCAGAGGTTTGCATCTTGCAGTGTAGCCCTTGTAATTCTGCTGCAGATGTCTTTCACACCAGCATTTTCAAGGTTGTTGGTGACACTTATTTTAGGGTTGTTTTCCAGTTTCCTGCCGTCAACTGTTGTTGTTTCCTTGGCCAAACTGGAGAATGGAAGGATAGAGCTGAGACTACACATTCACATCTACAACAGGAAAAAACCTGAGAAACGTTATTGTCCCAATACTCATGGAGGGGCCTGTCTATGTATGGAAAGTAATGCCTTTATGTCTTAAGGTGATATTAAATAAATACGTGTTCAATGAAAAATAATAGCCTATATGACATCCAATGTTCAAGCTGTTAGTCTTGTCAAGGACAGACTTTCTAGTCAGTCTGGACCCCTATGGTGTCTTTTACATGTAACAGCCTAAACAAATTCAGATATTTTTTAAGCCTGCCCCAGAGACTATGGGAAACGTGCCTGTTTGTGTGTATGGCACTCCCCTTCCTCAGCTTCTCAACCCTCCCGGCCTCTCCTCCCTCCCTCCCTCTCAATCCTCCCTCCCTCTCAACCCTCCCAGCCTCTCAACCCTCCCAGCCTCTCAACCCTCCCAGCCTATGTTTTAAATGGCTGGATATTATACCACACAACATAGCAAAAAAATAACACAACAACATTTAATATATCTGAACAGTACAAAAATAAAAACAAATTGAAAGTTTAAAAGGTATGGCAATGCAGTCGGATGGCAATGCAGTCATATACTGTATATACACAAAGGAACTAATGTTTTACATGGTAGGCACATAAAAGATGTGCATTTTCTCCGGCAATCACAGTAACGTTTTCTGTTTTACTCGTGGTCCTGTTGGACGGAGTGACATTGTCTGTTTCCTAACTCCAGGTTACATGGTCTACTTTCAACACTTGCATTAGGAAAAACATCTACAACATAAACAAAACAACAAACATAAAGCCAGTGCAATTATAATACAAGGTAATGACCAAATAATAGCAATGTGTTAACCTTCTCATCAAGACTTCAGATTCCCAATTATGGCTCAGGCTGAATCTGGTACTGTAAATCCAAACAAAATGAACCACTGAATAATAACAACTGTGAATCTTAGTGCTGGTTTGTCGATAGCTACGGTACCCATTAAGATGAATTGGCTGTATGAGTCAAAGCTTGGCATACATCTACAAAACAATGTTCTTTATTATTCACTCATAGCTCTCCATGGGTTTAGATCCAGTTATCATTACTGCTCAGATGGCGTTTGTTTTTGGTCCTGTTCGATCCAGTCCTTTACTGTCCAGGACAGTTTAATACTCGTCAGATGCCGGACTGTAGTTTGGTGAGGTTCCTCTGGTGCATGCTGTGGTGGCGAACCAACTCGTCAGACCTGGCAAACTTTTTCTGACAGCTGGACCAACGACACGTAAAGGGCTTCTCACCTGAGAGGAGGAGCAGAGAGGAGGCGCAGGGAGGAGGAGCAGTGAGGGCAAGGGGAGACCGTCAGGGATCAGAAACAGCAAAGCAATGATGAATACGTTCATTAGCATGGTTACCAAGGTAATCTGTAAGGTAAGGATAATGATTAGAGGAACGACAAAAGGTTTAAAAAGTAGAAAATAAAGGTATACGCACTTGTTTTACCTGTATGTGTCCGAGTGTGTGTCTTAAGATGATCTGACCGTGAAAACTTTCTCTGACATGTCTCACACTGAAACGGTTTCACACCTGAGGAGAGAGAGGGGGAGAGAGCGGGGAACAAGAGAGGTAGTAGGAAGAAAGACAGGAAGGGTTAAAGGTCTAAAAGGAATAATAACCAAGAAACGATGGCCGGAGAAACAATGAAATAGAGAAAGGTATGGGAGATGGGAAAGAGAAAGAAAGGGAGAAAAACCAAGACAATGTTTGTGCAGAGGAGGTCAGGAGGGAGAGGAAGCGATGGTGATTAGACATGGGCCTGGGGCGCGAGGGAGAGATGCTGGAAAGAGGGGGGACGGTGTCAGACCTGTGTGTCTGCGCTGGTGTCTCTTCAGCTGGTCTGATCTGGAGAATCTCCGTCCGCATTCTGTGAAGTCACACTGATACGGCTTTTCCCCTGCAAGGCATCATCGCCGTCATCATCCCCAGAACACTCCAGAAGCGTTGTGAAAGGGATTGCGAGTGGCGTTCTCTGTGCTGCCGCTCAGCTCACCTGTGTGTTTGCGGCCGTGCATCTGCAGGTGGGACAGTTTGAAGTACCTCTTGTTGCAGCCGGGGTGGACGCACACAAACGGACGCTTCTCATTGGTCTCTGACGACCTCCCAGCGGACGGAATGACGCTAGGCATCCTCCGTACATCCTGAGGGGGGCGGAGAGCGAGGAGGGGGGGTGTACAATAATGAGTTTAACACAGAGTGGCAGTTCAAGTGTGTGTGTGGGGGGGTGTGTACTCCGATATTTACTCTTTTCTATTTTTAACTGAGGACATTTTGGGGATGTTAGGATCTTTTTGCCGGTCCTCACATATAAAAATTATTGAGACTTAAGGTTACGGTTAGGGTTAAAATAAGAGTTAGACATAAGGGGTTAGGAGTTAAGAGTCAGCGTTAGGTTTAGAGTTTAGAGTTTCTTCGGGGGGGCAGGGTTAAGTTTCGGGGTTATTTTATAGTTACATAAAAATAAATGTCAGGTACAGAAATAAAGTTAAGGTTAAGAATTACAGCGAGCGCGTGTGTCTTTTCCTGCGCACGGGTATGTGTGTGTACGTGTGTGCGTGCCCACATCCAGCGGGGGCGTCTCGGACCCTGACCTGCAGTCCTCTGAAGACACCATGCGTGTGGATGTGGTACTGGGTACTGCAGCTGAGGACCACGGGAGGCGGCGGGGCCAAAGGCTCGGTGTCATACCCCGTCCCATGGCTGTGGGGAGAAGCAGAAGACCACACGACTCAAATGACAACGCTGAATGTCTCACAGTGTGCGACCCTGGTGGTCACGTGACGTCAGGTGTGCTCATTCCTGCTGGGAGGGAGGCCACTGGGGTAAGGTCCCTAATCCACATCTTCAGCCTCTCCTCCGCTCAGCAACATATTCCTTCTAATGGCCTGCGGTCATTTTGGAGAGGGGATGTAAAAACAGAACGAGGGAGGGAGAGAGAGAGGGAGAGACAGAGACGGACAGAGAGATAGAGAGGGACAGACACAAAGAGATTGTGAGGGACAGAGAGAGACAGAGACATAGAGAGGGACAGAGACAAAGAGATTGTGAGGGACAGAGACAGACAGAGACATAGAGATTGTGAGGGACAGAGACAGACAGAGACATAGAGAGGGACAGAGACAGTCATCAAACTTATTATAATAATAATATATGGAACTTATACAGCTTTACATCAGGTACAAAACAAACAAAATCTCAGAAGAGCAATTGAACAATACACTGACAAACATAAAGAAAAGGACTCAGACATGACACTGGATGAAGAGAAAGGGCAGGGGCTAGGGGTAGGCTTGTTTGAACAGATGAGGCTTGAGGCGGTGGATGAAGATGGGAACAGATTCAGATAAACTGATTGGTTGTGGAAGAGGGTTCCAAAGCCTTGTAGCAGCCTCAGAGAAACCCTGTCTCCAAAGCTCCGTAGCTTGGACCAGGGGATGATGAGGTGACCAGCTGTAGCAGAGAGGAGTGACCGAGAGGGTTGGTAATGGGCAATAAGATCAGAGAGGTAGGGTGGAGCAAGCTGATGGAGGGCCTTACAAGTGAGCAGAATAATTTTATAATCAATGTGCCGAGGGACGAGAAGCCAGAGGAGTTCCCGGAGGATAGGGCCGATGTGCTGCCAGGACCTGGTGTGGGTGAGAAGTCTGGCTGCTGGGTTTTGGACCATTATGTAGCTTATGGAGAGAATAAGGAGTTGATGCCAGATAGAAGACAGATGCAGTAGTCTAGCCGGGAGGAGGTGAATGCATGTTCTAAGGTTTCAGCGGCGGTACGGGAGAGGGAGGCCTTTAGCTGGGCAATATTGTGGAGGTGAAAGAATGAGGATTTGATGTGTTGTTCAAAGCTGAAGGAGGAGCCCAGGATGACGCCTAGGTTGCGTGAATGGGGAGAAGGAGAGGCAGTGTCATTGATGGTGAGAGTGAAGGTGCCTGTTTTGGTGAGTATGGATTTAGTGCCTACGAGTAGTAGTTCCATTTTATCACTGTTGAGCTTGAGGAAATTTTGCTGCGTCCATGTTTTTATTGTTGACAGGCAGGATTCAATGTGAACCATAGTTGGGTTGGTGAGAGACTTGGTGCTAATGTAAATCTGAGTGTCATCAGCATAGCAGTGGAAGTCAAGTTTGAAGTGACAGAGGATCTGACCAAGGGGGAGGATGTAGATGATGAAGAGCAAGGGGCCAAGAACAGAGCCCTGGGGGACACCCTGTGTGACTGCAGCTGAATCCGAATTATGGCCACTGAGGGAGATGTAGTGGGTCTGGTTGGTGAGGTATGAGTGTCATTGAGATGTAGTGGGTCTGGTTGGTGAGGTATGAGTGTCATTGAGGGAGATATAGTGGGTCTGGTTGGTGAGGTATGAGTGTCATTGAGATGTAGTGGGTCTGGTTGGTGAGGTATGAGTGTCATTGAGGGAGATGTAGTGGGTCTGGTTGGTGAGGTATGAGTGTCATTGAGGGAGTTGTTGTGGGTCTGGTTGGTGAGGTGATCTTGTCCTTCAAAAATTGAAGATTAGAGTTTGCAAGTAGAGAACAAGATGTGGAGGTCTCTCTGTGGGGTTGGAGAAGTTTGTTGACTGTGGAAAACAGAGTCAGGGAGTTTGTGTTGGAGGTTGTGATGGTGTTGGAGATGAAAGAGGTCCTGGCAAGATGGACAGCATCTTTATAAATGGAGAGGTGAAGCTTAAAGGCTGGTCTGGCATTCAAGATGGTGATCAAGGCTTCAAGGCTCAGAGCTCAGTTGTAAACCAGGGTGATGCGGATGTGAAGGAAAACATTTTGTTTGGAGTTGAGAGAGACAGAGTAGTGTTGAACTGGTTAAATAGATCTTCAGGCATATAGGGGGCATGGCTCAAGGGAATGGCAGAGCTTTTATATTACGAAAATAGATGAGTAGTTTCTTAATATTGTGGGGAATGTTTGAGGAAAAAGAGAAATTCAGGATTGTGTGGTCAGACAGCGGGAACAGTGAAGGGGAGATGTGGGAGATTTGGGAGATGTGGGAGAACAGAGCAGAAAAGATCAAGAATGTGGCCCTTGATGTGGGTGGGAAAATGAACATGTTGGGTGATATTAAAGCAGTCCAGGACAGCAGTGAAATCGGAGATAGGTTTGGAGTTCGGAGAGTCAACCTGGAGATTCATGTCACTGAGCAGCAGAAGGTGGGGGGGAAAGTGATGCTTCAATGGTGAGTGGTTTAGCTAGCTCAGAGAGAAATGATTCACTAGTTTTAGGAGGACGGTAGAGTAGAATAGTGGTGAGGGAACAGGATAATTTTATGTATTCAAATAAGAGGAATGAGGGGAGAGACAGTTTGGTTATTTTATAATTGGATTTGTGCAGTACAGCAAGATTCCACCATGGCCAGTGAGGCGGGAGACACAGGTAGATATAACAAGGGGGAGTGGCTAGATTCAGAGAGATATAACCAGGGGGAGTGGCTAGATTCAGAGAGATATAACCAGGGGGAGTGACTAGATTCAGACAGATATAACCAGGGGGAGTGACTAGATTCAGAGAGATATAACCAGGGGGAGTGGCTAGATTCAGAGAGATATAACCAGGGGGAATGGCTAGATTCAGACAGATATAACCAGGGAGAGTGACTAGATTCAGAGAGATATAACCAGGGGGAGTGGCTAGATTCAGACAGATATAACCAGGGGGAGTGACTAGATTCAGAGAGATATAACCAGGGGGAGTGACTAGATTCAGAGAGATATAACCAGGGCGAGTGACTAGATTCAGAGAGATATAACCAGGGGGAGTGGCTAGATTCAGAGAGATATAACCAGGGCGAGTGACTAGATTAAGACAGATATAACATGGGGGAGTGGCTAGATTCAGACAGATATAACCAGGGGGAGTGGCTACATTCAGAGAAAGAAAATAATTTTGTTGTTGCCAGGTTTCCGTTAGGAAAAGGAAGTCCAGGTGACTGTCAAATATGAAGCAGTTCATGAAACTGGGGAGCTTTGTTGTTCATAAAATGGTTGTTTAAGAGAGCAAAGTTGGTAGAACGACATGGTGAACTGAGGTTAAGGAAAGTGGTAGATTGGAGGGGGCGAAGGGAGCTGAGATTGACAGGTCTTGACTGTTAAAACGGTAAAAACCGAACAACAATAAAAATTGGCAGAGAAATTGAGAAATGATTTAACTGCTAGGGCTGTTAAAACCATAACCCACTGATCAACACAACAAAAGTCCATCAAGTCAAAGTACAAAAATAAATCAGCAAATTGTTCTCAATTAATTACAAACATAAAACAAAAGATAGATGATTCCATATGTATTCACCCCCTTTGCTATAACAACTGGGTGAGCTTGGGTGTAACCAATTGTCTTTAAAAGTCATATGATTAGTTGAATGGAGTTCAGCTGTAAGCAGTTAGTGCTTCACATGACTTCAGGTTAAATGCACTTGTCTCTGGAAGGTCCAATGGTAGATTATTACAATTCCTAACAAAAATGAGATCATAAACAGGAAGGAAAATTCAAAGCAAATCCAGAATAATGTCGTTCAAAAGCCCCAATCAGGGGGAGGACATAGGAACATTTCCAATGCAGGGAATATCTCCTGGAGCACAGTGAATTATATTATTAAGAAATAGAGAGAAAATTTAGTAACTGTGAATCTGTCTAGGATAGCCCTCCTCAAAAACTGTGTCCAGGTGACAAAGTCTGAGCTAGGGGAATGTGTATATTGTAAATATAGCTTGGGTGCTTCTCAAATGTTTCTATTATGGGAGAGTGGCAAGAACAACTCAGCTAGAGTGGCTACTGGAATGGTTTTCTCCATCAGAGCCTGGAAAGCTTGTGAAGATAAAGCGAAACATTGATTCAGGAAAGTACAGAGAAATACTGGAAGAAAGCCTGATGAAATTTACAAAAGACCTGGGACTTGGTTGAAGATTTATAATCCTGCAAGATAATGACCCCAGACATACAGTCAAAGGCACACTGACATAAAAACAAAAAGACCAATGTTCTGGAGTGACATAATCAAAATTACTGTTTACCAAAGTTCCCTATCCAACTTGACAGGGAACGAGCAATTTTGCAAAGCTGTATGGGCAAACACCATTATGTCCAGATATGCAAAGCTGGTAGAGACATATCCAAACAGTGACCACTCAGAGCAATTGGTCTAGAAACAGCAGTCACATTCAACCCCTAGAACATCATTAAAAACATCCAAAATCCTTCCACTAATTATTGGAACATTTTTACTTGAGGGTTACCAGATTCTAAAAATAGATATTAAGAAATTAAAAAAGGAAAATATTAACAACATATAACTCAATTACCATAGGTTGGACATAGAGACAGGACACATTAAAAACATGGTTTGTAGACAGAAAGATAGAGAGATTGACAGATGCAGACAGAGAGACAGACAGACACAGAGAGGTAGAAGGACAGAGTGATAGACAGAGGGACAGATGCAGACTGACAGACAGGCAGATTGACAGACAGACACGGACAGAGGCAGACAGAGGGACACGGGCACAAAGGCATATAGAGCGATAGACAGAGGTAGAGAGAGAGGGAAACAGACAGACAGGCAGACAGACAGAGGGATAGACAGAGGGACAGATGCAGACAGACAGAGACAGACAGAGGGACAGATGCAGACAGACAGAGACAGACAGAGGGGTAGACAGAGGCAGCAGCTGTGTGTCCACTGTATTCTGATCCTCTTCCTTCTCCCCCTGGGCAGCAGACCAAATGTCCCCTCCCACCTCCCATCCTCTTCCTCCCCCTCCAACCTCCCATTCTCCTTCTCATCCTCCTCCTCTGATACCTCCCTGACTACGGTCAAGGCTAGACTAAAGAAATATACTACAGGAAGCTAAAAACATCACATGATCACATGCACACACCCGCGCACACACACACACAGACACACACACACACACACACTGTAACAGACAAAACACACTTTTGATGGACTATACAAATAGAATTCCACAGTCGTCATGGTTCGATGCTGTACCTTTTGATGGTGGATAGAGTGTTGACAGGGTTCCACGCCACACAGTCCAGAGAGGTCATTGGGTACAGGCTATCACTACGGAAACACACAAAAACATTACAGCTCCACATTTTGTACCATGATTACAGCTAACTGAAACATTACAGTTCCACATTATGTACCATGATTACAGCTAACAAGAAACATTACAGCTCCACATTATGTACCATGATTACAGCTTACAGAAACATTACAACTTCACATTATGTACCATGATTACAGCTAAAAGAAACATTACAGCTCCACATTATGTACCATGATTAGAGCTAAAAGAAACATTACAGCTCCACATTATGTACCATGATTACAGCTAACTGAAACATTACAGCTCCACATTATGTACCATGATTAAAGCTAACTGAAATATTACAGCTCCACATTATGTACCATGATTACAGCTAACAGAAACATTACAGCTCCACATTATGTACCATGATTACAGCTAACTGAAACATTACAGCTCCACATTATGTACCATGATTACAGCTAACAGAAACATTACAGCGCCACATTATGTACCATGATTACAGCTAACAGAAACCTTACAGCTCCACATTATGTACCATGATTACAGCTAACAGAAACATTACAGCGCCACATTATGTACCATGATTACAGCTAACTGAAATATTACAGCTCCACATTATGTACCATGATCACAGCTACCAGAAACATTACAGCTCCACATTATGTACCATGATTACAGCTAACTGAAACATTACAGCTCCACATTATGTACCATGATTACAGCTAACAGAAACATTACAGCGCCACATTATGTACCATGATTACAGCTAACAGAAACCTTACAGCTCCACATTATGTACCATGATTACAGCTAACAAGAAACATTACAGCTCCACATTATGTACCATGATTACAGCTAACTGAAACATTACAGCTCCACATTATGTACCATGATTACAGCTAACAGAAACATTACAGCACCACATTATGTACCATGATTACAGCTAACTGAAATATTACAGCTCCACATTAGGTTCCATGATTACAGCTAACTGAAACATTACAGCTCCACATTTTACGCCAGGTCACACGCCCCTCACCAGCCATTGTTGGATAAGGATAATGAAGACATGACAGAATGGGAAACCCCACATATTTGCTTTATGAATAAATCCAGTCCAGGACTCACAGAGCTCATTAAAAACTTCTGTGCCGTGAAGTCATTTGTCACATTGGCAGATGATTACACTGACCACAGCACACACACCAGCCCCCCTCCCCACACGCACACACACACACACTCCAGAAGACATGATACACAGGGGTGAATACACCCGTGCCTAGCACGCAGTGGCCAGTGCATGACATCACTCGGTCCTCTCAGTATCATTAGGAGTGTAGGAGGGAACCAGTTTCAGGGCATACATTCACATTCCATGAAGAGTCCTTGGGGATAAGAGTGTGTAACACTTTTTTTATCGCTTTGGTACTATTTTTGACAGTATGTGATTTCTTTTCACACGCCTAACTGCACACTCAAAACAATTCATCAAAAGGAAGTTGTTTCAAAACTCTGATCACATTTTCAATTAACTAAGTACAACATGAGAAATAATACCGCAACTTTTTTTACCGAACTCACTGATCCGAACAGACCAGAACAGACCAACTGGTTTAACAATGTCGCTTGTATTTCATCTACATGTTGCTTTATAGTAAAATACTTCACTTTTATAATGCAAGTGTACTTGTTTAAATATGCAGTACCACTAAAGCAGCTTGGACACACCCATCCAAGCGAATTGACTGGTGCTGTTACACTTATTACAGTTATTTAATCCAAGATCTCTTTTGAGATAATTACTCAGCCATTTCATTTGACCTACAGATTTTAAAGAGGATTTTGTGAACAACATAATGAAAATGTATTTGTGAAAGCAGTTATCACATAAGATGTATGATCTGCAGTCTAACGCACTATTATAATATTTACAGTAAGTTGTCCAGATGTACAGTAACTGTAATGTACTGTATGTAACAAACGCATCCCAAATACAGGGAATGTAGACCCAAGACAGGAGTCCTGTTGGTGTTTTACAAAAATTCCACTGGTTGACACAGTACTGTAATATTACGCTATAGCAATGAGGCACAAGGGGGTGTAGAATATAGCTAATATACAATGGCTAAGAGCTGTTCATAGGCATAATGCCTTGCCAATATACCACCTGCTTAACAGTAGTATCCTGGCAACATATCACAAATCCCCATACTGTAAAATACAAACTTAGACACATAGGACCGCTACAATACAATACTGTAAAATACAAACTGAGACACATAGGACTGCTACAATACAATAATGTAAAATACAAACTGAGAAACACAGGACCACTACAATACAATACTGTGAAATACAAACTGAGACACATAGGACCCCTACAATACAATACTGTAAAATACAAATTGAGACACATAGGACCGCTACAATACAATACTGTAAAATACAAACTGAGACACATAGGACCACTACAATACAATACTGTAAAATACAAACTGAGACACATAGGACCACTACAATACAAAACTGTAAAATACAAACTGAGAAACACCGGACCACTACAATAAAACACTGTAAAATACAAACTGAGAAAAACAGGACTACTACAATAAAATAAAGTGGTGGTTTATGGAAAATCATTCACTGATCACACCTTAAATAAAAAAGGATGCAGTTATTATGTCCAGTCACTTTTAATGGGTAGTGCAGGTGCAAAAGCTCTAACGTACTGTGACATACAGTAAGATACCATGTTTTGTTGAAAGACACATTTTTATCATGCATCTTCTCATTATTTACTGTTGAATTTCCTGATTATTTGCACAGCTACAATGAGATACATCGCTGCCACCTTCTCTGCGCACAAACTAATTTAAGATGGACTGAGTCTCATTTAAAACTGTCTCGTGGTCTGACAAATCAAAATATTAAACTCTTATCCCCAAGGACCAAGTGATGTCATGGATGCCGCGTCCTCTGGACTAAAGAGGAGAGGGACCATCTGGCTTGTTATCAGCACACAGTTCAAAAGCCAGATTTAATGATGGTATGGGGGTGCATTGGTGCACATGGCATGGGTAACTTGCACATCCATAAAGGCACCATTAATGTTGAACAATATATATACAGGATTTGGAGCAACATATGCTGCCATCCAGACCACGTCCTTATCAGGGAAGGCCTTGCTTATTTCAGCAAGACATTGCCAAACCACATTCTGCACGTATTACAACAGTATGGCTTCTTAGTAAAATAGTTTGGTTGCTAAACTGGACTGCCTGTAGTCCAGACCTGTCACCCTGTTGAAAACAGACCCCAAACTGTTGAGCAGGTGAAATCCTATATGAAGGAAGAATAGGAATACATTTCACTTTCAAAACTACAGCCCTTGGTCTCCTCAGTTCCCAAAAGCTTACTGAGTGTTGTTAAAAGAGGTGATGCAACACTGTGGTAAACATGCCCCTGTACCAACTTTTTTGGAACGTGTTGCTGGCATCAAATTCAAAATGGGCATGTATTTTTCCAAAAACAATAACATTTCTCAGTTTCAACATTTGATATGTTGTCTTTGTACTATTTTCAATTAAATATAGGGATTAATGATTTTCACATCAATTGCATTCTGTTTTATTTTGAAAAAGCAGCGTCCCAACATTTTCGGAAACAGGGTTGTAAATGGTTAAGTGGTGAAAAAGAACAATATAACATATAGGGCCGGTTTCACAGACAGATTCAGGACTAAAAAACAAGCTCAGTGGAGTTTTCTATTGAACTTGATGTTTTAGTCCTAGACTAGCCTTAAACCGTGTCTGCGAATCCGACCCATTATGTATAAACCCGACAGTATAACACAGTATTACAAACCTGACAGTATTACACAGTATTACAAACCCGACAGTATTACACAGTATTACAAACCCGACAGTATTACACAGTATTACAAACCCGACAGTATTACACAGTATTACAAAAATTGCAACCAGTTGCAGGTTTACACAAATTACACAAATTCATCACATGACCTCTAAGATTTGTTCCAAAGTGATTCAAAAATTAGGTAATCCATCTGATTATCTAAATATAGAGACATTGACAGTTTGGACCGTAAGCGTGTACACCCAAATATTTTCAAATCTCTTTCAGAAAGACCACGGCTGAGGTTCATTGCAACGTGATGTATCGGCAGAACTGCTGGAACTGCAGCTCACAGCTGTTAATAAGTACACAGTATGTGTGCAAGTGTACGCTTGTGTGTGTTTTGATTTGATGGTTTCCAGGAAAAGGAGACGGGATCTAAATGGATAGGGGATCTACTCTTCCTCTCTTATCACACTGTGTTCCGGTAGTTTGGGTTCCTCATGTTCCCCAGCTCCAAAAACAAATGGACGACGGCATTTAAAGAATCTAGGTTCGTTTTTCCTGCGGAGATGTTTTGGGTTGAATGAAATTCCCCCCGCTACAAACACAGACATGAATCCTCACAGACTCCACTGGCTTGCCCTCGGTTGTCCACCTAGCCATCGCCTCCGCCCCCTCTTCCTTTTACACTTCTCCTTTTCTTTAACTTTTCTTCACCACTCCGTTTCAACCAGTCTATTTAGCCCTATGTTTCACGTCTCTCATCTCGCTCCTCACTGTTCAGCTCAATTTTGTTTCATCTGTCGCGGGCTACTCTCTGTGTACACATTCACGCGTTCACCTCCGCGACCCTGGTTGTCTAACTTCCTCCCGGGGTTCTTGACTGACATTTGTGGAGCCCATCAAAGGCCTGGGTTTTATTTATTTATTTATTTTTCTCTCTACGGGACTTCCTCGTTTAAATGTAAACACAGGACATATACGAATCTAGACATTATCTCTGAACCTCTCTGGGGTTATTTCTCCCCTCAAAAATTATGTGGTCAAAAGGATCTTTCTTATTATAGCCACCGTGTGTCAGTTTGTTGTCATTTGCTCTTTGGGGTTTTAGGCCGGGTATCTGTACAAGCACTTTGTGCTAATATACAAAAAAGCCTTAGAATACATGTGATTGATTGATCTTAGTAACAGCGGCAGTCATATACTAAGACTTGTGAATATGGATTTTAAGCTTTAAATACCCAAGGTGATTCATAAACTTAAAGGTACCTGTTATAGTTCCTGAGCAGAAGAGCTTGGCTGGTTGGACAGTTCTCTGAGGGGGCGTGGCAACCAAACACGGGGGGAGGGGCATGGTACTGCTGGTCGCCTGCACAGCATGAGAAAAGAAGACTTACTGGACAGTAGTTATAAGGACATTCAGCTGGTCTGGCAACAGTTTGACCAGCTGAATGTATATACTGCCATATACTAGATGGTTATAGAGAAACCCTCTTTCACACCCCCAAAAACACACAGGTCTACACACCTGCACACACACACACACATACACACACATAGAGAGACACACACCACAAAGACAAGCACAGACACTCACACAAATAAAACCCTTTTCCTCTAAACAGTTATCTACACCAGAGTCCTGCCAGAGATTATAAAACAATCCATATTAAAAAGATAACACAAATGATCAAATGATCTACACTATGTGCCTTCTCTGTGTGGTCCTGTAGATCGGTCCTCGGCTGGTTCGTAACAGCCCCTTCTGAAACCGTTTCATCAAGTTATCCTTTCCAAAGCCAATTCATTTGACCGACATGAACAAACAACACACAGCGTTGTATCACAGCATCAAACAGAGACAGAGATGATGGAGATGAGGTGAGAGATTGGATGTCAACAACGTATTACTCTGGTTGACAAAAATCTGGTCAAGACCTCAGGCCTTGGGGGGTGGGGGTGGGGGGTGGGGTATTTTCCCAAGCTGAACGTACAAAAACCAACATATTCACACACACAAGAGGACAGGAAGTGGTTAGGGACATTGATAGTTACCCATAGTTGTTGGAGGGGACAGGGTGTCCTCGTGTTTGAAGGGGTGACTGGAGAACTGGGGGGGCTGATGAGAGGGTGTGTGGCCATAGCTGGGTGCCCCGTCCAAACTAACTGTCCCATAACCTACAGAGAAAAGGCACGTCGTCAGCAAAATCCTTTCTTAGTTTCAGCATTAGGGCAACAGTCCAAAGCCTGGCGGATATCTGAATCCCCTAGCAGCAGCTTGAGTCCCTGGCAAAGTCACTTAAGTCAGTTTATCACACTACTGAAACCTGTCTCACTGGAAGGTATTCATTTGCGGATTTCGCTATTTACTGCGGGCTGAAGAGGAAAGTTGGCATCCCGAGAATATGAAGATCACTAAATAAAGGATGAAGTGGTGTGTCTGCTCTCTGGTTTCTCACACAACCGTGCACGCACACAAACCCACGTACACACACACCCACACACACACACACACACACACACACACACAGCCAAACACCCGTGCATGTACGCACACATTAGAATTCACACACTTATATGCGCACACGCATTGTTCACACACACACACACTCTTCAACGCATGAACCCCCTTTTGGCAATCACGCAAACGCGCACGCCGGTCGGTCACGCGTGCACTCCAGCCGTGGTTGACCTTGGTATGGCAGGAGTCAAGGGGAGGAATGGACAGTTCCTCTGTAGACTGACTCATCTACACATCCCTAAATCACTGGAGCCCCCAACGTCCCGCACTGACCCTTGAACCACTTCATCAAAAAACGTTTCCACAGGATAAACAAAAGTCTCTGCTCTCACATGGTTTGAAAACCGGGATTATCAATCGGACATCGGCTTCCCTCATTGAAGTATTGAACAATGATGCGTCTTTGTTAAGAAATAATAATGTGTTTTGTTTTTGTTGAAATGGTTACAAAACCCGCTCAATAATAGGAACACAGGAAACAGTGGAATGAAAGATGAATTTATATAAATATTTGTTACAAATGTTCCTGACTTATCTTCAGAGGTCAAATCCCAAAATACTGTGGGGAGTAATAAAGAAAGCAATAAGTCATTGCTTCAACATTCGTTTTAAAATGAAAATAATAAAGAATATGAGATTCAGAAATTGGATAGCAAGACAGATGCTATCATTACGGCTTAGATAAGTCTATTTTAACGCATAGCTTTACAATTTCGTCTCAGGATCGATGTTTTCATTATAAGGAAAACAACAGTTACCCTCAAGGTCTTGAGAATATATTTAGGCAATGTGATAGTCTGCAAGAAGTGTTCTATTTTGTTGTGTATTTTAAAGAAACTACTTTTTTTATTATCACGGTCCACATAACATAAAAACATTTACAGGTACCTGGGGCAAATCTTAAAATTCTGGTGGGTGTTTTTGTGTGATGTATGTATGTTTGTGTGGATGCTTGTTTGGGTGTGCATACCTGCATTCCTACAGGTTTGTACTGTGTGCCTGCGTGCAGAGCCGGATTATGGACCTGGCAAATGGGGTCTGGGCCCCGGGGGCTCTACATGGCCAGAGGCCCCTGGGAATGCAGAATGTAGATAGATGGACCGAAAGCGTTCAAATATGTGGACACTTCAGCCCATCAAGTGCCCCCTGACTACAAGGGCTCCACCTCAAGCCATACCAGGGCCCTTCCACAAGCCATACCAGGGCCCTTCCACAACCCATACCAGGGCCCTTCCACAACCCATACCAGGGCCCTTCCACAACCCATACCAGGGCCCCTTGGCTCCACCTCAACCCATAACAGACCATTATCAGCAACCGTCAGTCCTGTGTTCCGACGGCATGTTGTGTTTTCTAATCCAAGTATATAATTGTAAATGCCATTTGCAATTATGTTAGTATAGCTGAAAACGGTTGTGCTGATTAAAGAAGCAATTGTGAGTTTGATTACAGGCTCAAAATAGCCAAAAACAAAGACCTTGCTTATGAAATATGTCAATCTATTCTTGATCTGAGAAATAAAAGATATTCTATGGAAGTAATTGCCAAGGAACTGAAGATCTTGTACAACACTGTGTACTACTCCCTTCACAGAACAGCACAAACTGGCTCTAACAAGAATAGAAAGAGGAGTGGGAGGCCCTGGTGCACAACTGAGGAAGAGGACAAATACATTAGGGTGTCTAGTTTGAGAAACAGACGCTTCTTAGGTCCTCAACTGGCAGCTTCATTAAATAGTACCCGCAAAACACCTGTCTCAAGATCAAAAGTGAAGAGGAAACTCTGGGATGCTGGCCTACTAGGCAGAGTTGCAAAGAAATACATATCTCAGATGGGCCAGTAAAAAAAAAAGACTGAGATGGGCAAAAGAACACAGACACCAGAAAGAATAAGATTAGAAAAAAAGTGTTCATATCACAAAAAGAACAGTCGTGTGACGCAGGTCAAATGAAAAGATGCTGGAAAAGTGCTTGTCAAGTATGGTGGAGGCAATGTAATGGTCTGAGGGTGCTTTGGTGGTGGTGAAGTGGGAGATTTGTACAGGGTGAAAGGGATCTTGAATAAGAAAGGCTATCAATCCAACGCCATGCCATGCCATTGGGATGTAAATTTCCTCCTACAACAAGACTATGACACAAAGCACAGCTCCAAACTATGCAAGAACTATTATGTATAGGGGAGAAGCAATCAGCTGGTATTCTGTTTATAATGGAGTGGCCAGCACAATTTGAAGGACACAATAATTATTTCAAATAAATGTCATTATTTTAATGATTATGTTCCCTATTCAAACACACTTTCACATATGTTTTTTTGGAAAACGAGGAAACATCTAAGTGACCCCAAACTTTTGAATGGTGCGTATGCCTCCAAAGACACTCCAAAGACACTGCCCCAGGGTCACATCACAAGGCCATGTCTTTTTCCCAAGACCTGTATGACTGGCATGCACTGAGCGGAAGCCTTCCCTGTGCAAGTCAACATTTTCAACTGGCAGAAAGGTAAGTGGTTTGAGGATAAAACATACTGCCAGCTTTGCTGATCCACATGTTTATCTGAATTAATAGTAACAAGACAATAAGTAGTCACAGTAAGAAATTGTGCATCAAGAAAACCATATAAAAATATGTCCTACAAACTAATTATTTTAATAATTCATTTTATATGTTTCCAATTAAGTAATTCCTGTAAACACATATCATATTGTCAACAACAGACACATATTCTGAACACACAAATGTGGTGGATGGTAATACAATTATGTCTAATCGCTAACATTTTTACTATAATTAAATAGGTTAACATAAAATTTAATCTGATCATAATATAACATTCAAATACAAATTTCAAGTTAAATAAAAGTGAATAAAGAGTTATCAGTAGCTGAGATGATACATTTTAACATTATGTGAAACTTTGAGATCTTCCATGCTCACTAATCCCATTTCAGGATCCAGACCTTTATGTCAGGATGTAACATTTTCCATGATTAAATTATTAGTGTTCTCTTTTACATTTCAGTATAATTTATCGTATTATTTCATTATTTATTAAGTGCGAATTACAGGAACCGTTACGCTTAAGTGCCTTGGTAAAGGGAACAATGAAAGATTGATATTATTTTTTTTTTAATTATCTAGTCAACTAGGGGGTTTGAATCTTTTGGTTAATGGCTAAATGCTGTGTGGTTCTGTTACATTCAAAGCAATGTAGAAAGATTTTTTTCATACACTTCCCAAACTAAAATGAAAATAAACTATACCGAAATGTATTAAGCCATTTAAGGGTCTATACTATAATGTTAATTATAACTAAAATAATTAACTGGGATGCGTACAATAAATCAACTATGAACTCAAAGCAGAACTTAATTTGATTTGTTTGAAAGATACGCCATATTATTTATAGAAAATGATGTTGCATAAGGACATTGCTCTTCATTTAAAAAATTAAGACATTATTATTATTAGCACTGACATAATGTTTATTTACTATAACTAGGTTGTGTGGTTGTCCCACATAGATATCTTAAGATGAATACAGAATGAGCAAATCTCTTGGCTATATCACCCTGGTGTTTATAAGCCAGCTGTGGAAAAGCTGAAAGCAGAATGACCCTGTATAGTAGAAAACATCTTACTTAGACACAACAGACTGGACAAGCCCCAAACATCAACACCGGAGAATTACATCTAAAACAGATATATTTTCTTTTACCAGGTAGGTTGACCTTCAATCCAGCAACTTTTCAGGCAGTGGTCAGACGTTCTAACCGCTAAGCTACCAGCTGACCTAAGACAGACCAACTGCAAAACACCCAGTAAATACAGACTATGGAAAACACACAAACATAACAGTCAACGACAAACGTGCCGAGCTGACGGCCTTACTTGGTAGAGGGCTGAGCTGAATTCAGGGGATTGGATAGGGTGGAGTGAACCCGGAGAGGATCGTGTAGGTCGTTACTTACCCTGGTTCCTGTGGCCCGCTGAGCTGTCCACACAGCCTGGAAGATAGGCCCCGTTAGGAAACACCCTGGACTGGCTGGTCGCTGGCTCCCCGAAGGTCCCGACCCGACAGGGGCCTGTCCCAGTGAACTGGCCGGAGATGTGCACCGTGAAGGCACCACGGCCGCAGTGAGGGTCCTCAAGGGGGTCCGTGGGGCCCCAGCCGGGCTCCTGCTTGATGAGGGAATGATGGGAGGTCAGGGAGCCGTAGGGAGAGCCAGGGTGGAGGTCCAGGTAGGGGGACCACTGAGGGGCACCCCCGACAGGCAGGCCGCAGCCCCCGCTGCCGCCCGCCACCGAGGACACCGGGGGTAAAAGGGAGCTCAGGTCTCGAACGTCGGATCCCATGGATCCCATGGATCCCATGGCGCCGTACGTCTCGGTCAGCATTGGGGCGGTGAGAAGTCAGAGAGACCCCGAAAAACACCTGAGCAGATGAAACCGGATCCGAGTCCAGGGGGACGCTGGGCAGGACAGTCAACGGGGGGGGGGGGGGGGAGCCTCCAAACGCACGCTCAGAAATTGGCTGAAGGATGGCTTTTCTTCAACGCGACTGAACAACGCAAAAAGGTTCACTAAAGAATGGTCTGTATCCTCTCTCTGTTCCTATCCGTCTGTAGCGCGGGTTGGAATGGAGTGCAGGGTTCAGGTTGTTGGCTCAGTGAGCTGCCCACAGTGTAGTGTCCTAGCCCTGGATGTAGCAGGAGTGTGGGTTAGTGCAAAATCTCGGTGTGTGTGTGTGTGTATTGTGGCAGTAGTGCCTTGTCTCTAAGTCTCATGTCTGGTTTTCCTTACACTGCTGAAGGCTCTACTGCCTTACTCACAAGACAGGAGGAGGAGCAAGTATGACTTATTCACTTTATCCACTACACTATGCTTGTTGATTCATGTGTGTGTGTGTGTTCACACCCTACATTCCCCTTATTAACCGCTAAATATGAGCTATTGGAAATGTTTGTATTAAAATGTACTTTATTATAAGACTACGCAAATGTATGTTTATTGTTGGCTAGAAATGAATACCACATTTTAATCAAAGTCTACACCAATTCTTCCACAAAATTGTTTTTTGAACAAGTGTTTTTTAAACAGGTCTATTAGCTGTGATCTGACAGAGCACTCCACACAGCTTTTTGCAAAAACTTCATTCCAAACTTGTTGACAGCTTTGGGAGAACTTGAGTGCTTTCCAAGTACCTAGCTGATCCTCAGTGCATGAGTGTTTCAACATTATTTAAGAATCAGATTCGCTGCGAATCAGCACAAAATACAAAAGAACAGATCATATCCAATATTAAATATTAACAGATGCTTTTGATAGATAAATCCCAATGTCATCTAAAAGTTTATGCAATTATTTCAAAACAACCAATATGTTATACTTTTTCTTTCCAGTACAAAAAAGTTGAAAATGAAGGTTTTGAGTGAGGAGCAGAAGGGTTAAAATTAAGAGACCACTGCAAATTGAACGCTTCTGTTCCTCACACAAAACCTTTCTTTTCCACTTTTTTGGAAAGGTGCATTGGTTTTTCCCGGAGCTGTATGATTGCACATCTCCTGGCCAGTTTATTAATTTATATACTTGACATTCCTCCCAATAAAGATGTCAATTTCAAATGAAATGACACAATTATTGCAAATCTGCCAAATTCATTGGTCTACTTTACTGTACAATAAGTTTAATTTTAATTTTAAGTTTTAATTTTAAGAAAAACTATTACAATAAAAAAAATACATAATTGTATTTTTAGACTATACAAAAATCTAATGAATTTAATGCTGGTTACATTTTAATTGGATGAGACTTTTGCTGCAACTGCCGTTTGCTCGTTGGCAAAAACAAACAAGGAAGGTTCATCATTTTTGACTGGAGAGCTGGTAACCCAGATCTGCTCTGGGACAAAAAGGAATGCCGTAGGATTCTGCAACTCTGGAAAACACAGCGTTTGAGAAAGAAAAAATCTGCTTATTTTACTCAATGATTAGAGGATGGATGTCAACGCACACGAAACAAATCTATGAACAAATATAGGCATCAGTGGTTAAACATTTTAGAGAATGTAGCAATGTAATAACTAGCAACAATTGACTATCGGGGGGGAAAAAAAAGAGAAAGATTTACTTGACCCTAAATCGAATCCCAACCATTAATACCCCGTCTCTGCCTTGAATGTAATCACATGCTCTCATCCGCAGCAGTTAATGAGTCAAAGGTTAGAGGACAGGACCGACATATTCTGCTTTTAACATATGTGACGCTTGTTAAGGTTTTAAACATGGATTTGTTAGCCCGCTAATAACTGACTGGGCATCCACACTTCAAACAAACAAAAGGGTAATCCCAAGACCTTGACAGGGAAACACTTTTAAAACCATTCATGGGCCTCATGACCATCCATGTTTAAGGTAGAGAGTGTCAACATTGTCGACAAATAATGGCATAAACTGAGTATATGGGGCTAAACAGATGAACTAAAAACACACAAGGCTTGAAAAATACTAATAACATGATTCCAAAAAATGCCATGTTTTCTATCTTTACTTTCAAAGTCAAAATAATTGCAATAGCTACCAAACATTTTTTATCTGAATCCCAAACTGGAAGATAAATCATGCACTGAAAAACAACCAAAAGTTGCCAAAAGCACAATGCTCTAGATGACAATGTATAAAAAAAAAGAATGTAGCGCAATCCAGCAGATGCTCCACTCCTGAAGTGGGGAGCTCCACAGCCTGTATCTCCCGTCATGTGGTCGGAGACACAGGCGGGGGGGGGGACTAACTCCATAGCTTGGGTCATAGCCTGGGCCAAGGTTCTGGGTTAGTCCAGAGCAGGACCACAATCCGGATACGAAGTGAGTTTCACTTCTCCTCACCACCTCCTCTCTTCCCACCACCTACACCATCTGGAATTTAATTCTATTTCCCCAGAGAAAGTCACTGACCCCTGATTCAACTTTTTCAAACTGTGGAAAAGAGTGAGAGGGGTACCGGGGGGGGGGGGGGGGGGGGGTCATGTCATGAATGGATAGCCCAGTGTGTCAGAATGTGCTCTGTCTTATCACTATCTAGGGGATAACGCTACCGGAGAAAGTCTTTGGTATTTGACTAACACATATGTAGGGCAGGCCTACGGAAAACTACGGAATTTCTGGGTAAAATAAAATCCACAG
This sequence comes from Esox lucius, assembly GCF_011004845.1. NCBI lineage: Eukaryota > Metazoa > Chordata > Actinopteri > Esociformes > Esocidae > Esox > Esox lucius. Next base: position 30,867,783 of record NC_047570.1, on the reverse strand, counting down.
AGCAGTAATGTTGTGCCTGAAGAGGGGATGTTGACAACACACGCCATGTCAGACAGGACGGATTCGGATATAACACACCATGCGCACAGTTTGAATCATCCCAGGGTGTTGATGAAGCATTATTGTTGCCATTCTGTTTCGGGACAATGTTGTTGAGCAACGGATGTCTCCCAGTGGCCTTGGCTAAGAAATGATCCTCCAGTGTTTTTACTGTTCACAGGGCCATCGTAGTACAAGCGTGTCAACCAGCCTATATGTGCTGGTGTTAGGTGTTGTGGGAAATGTGGGGTGGACTGAACACATTGAGGCCTGTTTCTCTGATTACACAGTGACACTGTCTTATTTTGTAATATAACTAATTATAAAGTAGCAAAACCTTACCTAAGGTTTTCTGGTACTTTTAATGAATTCCATTGTGGTCCGGTAGAGAACAGTACCATACATTCTGAGTCATTCCATTTCTGGGACAAATGGTTTCAAAAAGACAGCAACTGCACGTCTCCCATAAGATGACAAAGGCCTTTTGATGATTTCCAGAAGGCTGTTCTCAAGTTATGACAGGAAAGTAAAAGATTATCTGGGAATAAAAGTGAGTAAGACACTATGTACAAAAAGCATCCACAAATCCCCCAAAAAAAATTCTGAGGTAAAGGGTGAACTATAAAATTAGTGTCCTACGAAATATGCTAACCCAATGGAGTCGTTAAGAGGGGTTTAATCAGGACAAGGCCAGGAGAAGCAGACCGTCTACAGAGTCTGTGACTGATGGCAGCCCCCAAATGCACTCCGAGTCCCCTGATCAATCTGAGACTGGGTTTAAAACAACATGGAGGAAGCAAAATGGTCAAAACTGTTCTCTGACCCAGAACGGGGCATGCATATTAGAAAGCCAGCTTTATCTAAGGCTCCAGTGAAAGTGAATTTAAAGCCGAATTTCACTTTTTATTACTTCCATAAATTCACAGTATATGTAGCTAGCTGTGACTAGAAGAGGTTTGTAATGACTGTTCAAATAAAACGAAATCATGGATTACAGGCCAGGTGAAAAGTCTGTCACTCGATCCCAGTTAACCTCTAATTTCACACCAGCGAGTTGCTGTAAATAAGAATTACCTTTTGGAATAAGGCTTAAAAAATGCATCTTGCTCCCGAGAAGAAAATAAATAAATGAAATTCTTCTTTAATGGAATGGGAGGCTAGATTCTTGGCAAAGTCATATCATAAATGGTGAAATTGGCTATGATAGTCGTTGAAAGATTACGGTTGTCTTTAGTAGACCATGTTAGTTGAGTCATGTACAGATGTTCATATTAACATGAAATTGTGTGGTCAGGCTAACAAAGCACAATGCAGTTAATCGCCCCTTTCACAAAGGCATAAATTGGGCCTATATACAGCACTATTTTATCACAACGTTATTGCAAATCAGTTAGATAGAGGGGCAAAACAAAAGCCACAGCTGCTGTTTTTGAGTTGCTGACGAAACCCTGAGTACCAAGAACAGAGAAGAGCTGATACGGTTAACATGACACACAGCCACGTGTCAGAATGAGTCACCAGTCCCCTTAAAATCTGCCTGTACTGGCCCCCTGGCCCCTACCGAACACATGCAACGACCAACAAACCTCACTCAGAACCCAATTACTACTTTATCTCCCTTGCTCCATTAAATGACACAGAGATAGTGGCAGCCAGTCAGCTGCCTGGTAGGAATCAACAGCATTAAAATGAGGTGAAGGGGCATAGGACACTTCAGCATAATAATTGTCGCGTACACATAAATAATGCCCATTTATTCCCTCCAACATTGGCAAACTCAAAAGAAAACACAATTTCTCATTTTCTACTCCATCAACCCTCAGAACACTTCAAAGTGAGCTCGGTATCAGAGTGGAGATAAAAGGAGTGGAGAAATATTTGGGTGAGAACAGACATTTCTCTGGCAAGAGTATGAGACTATACTGGTGCAGAGGTTGTCCGTTGATTGGTCACACTCCCATGTGTCCCCCATACTTCATCTCCCTGCCTTAGTCCCTAAGTCCCCCTACAACAGGATGCAATGGTCTAGGTAACACACACACACACACACACACACACCGAGACACAAGGGAGACCTCAGATAAAACAAACAGACTAAACAATTAGGATCAAATGAAGTCACAGTTGAATGAGAAACTTATGAAAGGAAAACATGATAAGATCGTATGTTTGAAGTCCAGAGTGAGAGTGAATCAAATGTGACACAATTTATGTATTAATCAAAGACTCCACAATAGTTTCAAGGCCAAATATTACTGACAAAACCGCCTGTATCACATGAAGACTTGGTCAGAACTTTGTCAAAACATTAGATGATAAGAAGGGTGTACAAAACGATGTTTCCAATTAACATACAACAACTTCTGGGGTAGGAAAGTCACATTCCACCGAATATCAATTAAATCTGTGGTCTCCCCGTAATCCATACTTGAGGATTTGTGGAATTAGAAAGGAATAAGCAGGAAATTCAGAATCCTCCAACCAGGATTTCTGGAAAACCAGACAAAGGAATTACAGTACCTGGTGGAGTTGTCAGGTGGCTCTACAACAGAGGAGAGTAGAAATACTAGGTCTATCTAAGACGACAAAAATACTATATTTTGTAGTTGGGCACGGGTTGGGGCCTACATACTAATCCAGGCCACAACAAAAGAAATGCTGTTTAAAAAGTAACCCCATTTCTTGAATGAAGCGTGGTTCAGAGGGCGACATTTGCCAAGGAACATGTGACATTTGGGACTGGCATCATCAGCAGGGATTAACATGTCTCATAGTGCAGTAGCGACTCTCTCAGGTGAGTTTGGGCGCCTGCAAAAACCAGGAGGACTTGTCCAAAGTCCTCCTGGTTGTGATGCCGATCTAGCTGCTGCCTTATCATTCCGTCTGTAACTGTCCACAGGACACATGGTCATCCCTGTCCTTGTCCACCTGGTTTGGCAGGTTCTGATCTGGATTCTGCTCACAGCCTACCTGCATTTATAGACCCTGCTGGTCATCTGAAAATGCAAAACCATTGATGTGGCCCAAAAGGTCACCTACTCATATAACATTCACCCGGCACAGCCAGAAAGGGACTTGCCACCACTCAGAGTCTGGCTCCTTTCTAATTTTTTCTCTGTGTTTTGACCCTGTTAGGGAGTTTTTCCTAGCCACTACACATTAGTGCTTGTGCTGCTTGCTCTTTGGGGTATCAGTCTGGGTGTCTCTAAAAGCTCTTTGTAAAATACGGATGTAAAAAGGGCTCTACAACATACAATCGATTAATTGATTCCTGTCTATCACATGAAGTTTGTATTTTCCTTGGATGCTCTTGAAAGCTAAGAAAAGTTTTCAACCTTAACTTATACTGATATCAATACAACAGAACAGATTAACCAGAAATACATGGTACTTTTAAAGAACTATCTGAGAAGCCAAATCCCTACTTGAGCACATCGTCAATCCTCTGATCTGATCTTCTGGGTCGTGTTACAATAACCTGTCATCCATAACATTGACAGCGAACCTGGCTCTTTTTGAAGGCAACACTGCAGCATTTGTTTGGGTTTATAAAATGACAGAGACAGCAGACACACAACAGCCGTGAGGTTATAAATTCACACATCTCTCTGTCTCTATCTCTGCCTGTACTCCAGCTTCAACGGCCTTGAGCTTGAGGAAAATCTCCTGCTCCAAATTCCAATCTGGTAAATGGGACAGGGCTCCCCCAAGCCAATGCAGTCACGGTCACCCAGACCTTGCTTTATTTTTGTCTAATTATCTTTTAAGAGTCACCAGGGTTTTTAACCTAAAGAGTGTATACTGCCATTTCCATTCTCCAGTGTTGTTCCCATGAAAATCAATGACTTCTGGTGTCAATGAGTCTGAGCATGGCAAAGATACATTATCTCTTCACTGTGACTGTTGCCTTCACCCTCCCACACCTCAACAGCTGTGTCTGAGTAACACATTCATATACGGGAAAACTTTTACATACCATAATACTATCAACACTGTTCGGGGAAGCCTCAATCTAAGCAATCACTTAATAAAAAGTATGTCTTGATCCACTCAGATGGATATTTTAGTCCTGTCCCAGCTTGAATCTGGGTCCGCCAAACCGGCACAGAGAGTTTAAAGTTTACTTCTTCCGTATTTATTGTTTGCTATGCGACTAGATAAACAGCGTAAACAGCATGAACAGTGCATGCACACAGCATCCTACACACACAAACACACACACACACACTCATTTTTTGTGTAAACTACATTGTGTCATGTGTGCAGCAGCCATAAAAGTAGAATAACCTAAAATCCTCACTACAGCCACTGAGTGTTTGGTGTTAAGGAATGTTAGGTATTGTCTCCTTTGAGATAAATGACAGCTGCTAAACTACTAGCCTTGCGTCACATCCAATGGCAGCGTCCAAGATCTCCAAGGTCGCCAAGATCCCCAAGATCTCCAAGATCCCCAAGATCCCCAAGATCTCCAAGATCTCCAAGATCACCAAGATCCCCAAGATCTCCAAGATCCCCAAGATCCCCAAGATCTCCAAGATCACCAAGATCCCCAAGATCTCCAAGATCCCCAAGAACCCCAAGATGTCCAAGATCGCCAAGATCCCCAAGATCTCCAAGATCCCCAAGATCTCCAAGATCACCAAGATCCCCAAGATCCCCAAGATCTCGGTGGCTTGAAATCTAGTTAATCTCAACAGGAAGTGGAGTAAAGTGGACTTTGAAAGGGTTTCTGGCAGAGCAGGTAGAACGTCACTTTGACATGATGTTGATGGCAAGGCAACGCATTAGGTGGTGTCTTCGTGCATTAATGCAGCACGGTAAACTCGGTGATGGACAATTCCAACCGTGCAAATATTTGCTGATGGAGATGATAGTGATGATGGTCTGTTGTTGGTTACCATTGACCGTGGGGCAATCATTATCTCTTCATAGTGACAGCACACTGTTTAACCCAAACGTCCCATCAGCTGTAGGGCAGTGATTATGTCTTTACAGTAACACTATAATGTCTTAATCCTACCACATCCCATCAGCTGTAGGGCAGTGATTATGTCTTTACAGTAACACTATAATGTATTAATCCTACCACATCCCATCAGCTGTAGGGCAGTGATTATGTCTTTACAGTAACACTATAATGTCTTATAACCTACCACATCCCATCAGCTGTAGGGCAGTGATTATGTCTTTACAGTAACACTATAATGTCTTAATCCTACCACACCCCATCAGCTGTAGGGCAGTGATTATATCTTTACAGTAACACTATAATGTCTTAATCCTACCACACCCCATCAGCTGTAGGGCAGTGATTATATCTTTACAGTAACACTATAATGTCTTAATCCTACCACATCCCATCAGCTGTAGGGCAGTGATTATGTCTTTACAGTAACACTATAATGTCTTAATCCTACCACACCCCATCAGCTGTAGGGCAGTGATTATGTCTTTACAGTAACACTATAATGTCTTAATCCTACCACATCCCATCAGCTGTAGGACAGTGATTATGTCTTTACAGTAACACTGTAATGTCTTAATCCTACCACATCCCATCAGCTGTAGGACAGTGATTATGTCTTTACAGTAACACTGTAATGTCTTAATCCTACCACACCCCATCAGCTGTAGGGCAGTGATTATGTCTTTACAGTAACACTATAATGTCTTAATCCTACCACATCCCATCAGCTGTAGGGCAGTGATTATGTCTTTACTGTAACACTATAATGTCTTAATCCTACCACATCCCATCAGCTGTAGGGCAGTGATTATGTCTTTACAGTAACACTATAATGTCTTAATCCTACCACACCCCATCAGCTGTAGGACAGTGATTATATCTTTACAGTAACACTATAATGCTTTAATCCTAACACCCCCCTTCAGCTGTAGGACAGTGATTATATCTTTACAGTAACACTATAATGTCTTAATCCTACCACACCTCGTCACCTGTGTCTGTCTGAGGAACACTAATCAAGCAGCTGAGCAAATCCTCTTTTCTACAATAGACAGGGAGGTTGGGGTATATTCTGCGATGAAGTTGATGATGAGGTTAATAATGGTTAAGATGATGTGAGCTGTGTTGTTGGGTACAGTGAATATTTCAGAGGGGATTTCAGAAGTTGTCATAGTACAGAGATTGGCTCACAGTCATCTAAGTGTACACCCTGTTCCAGTAAGTGGAACCACACCCACCATATTTACTTAAGTTTCACATTTTGACTCCACCTTTGACTTCAGTTCACACTTTTTCCAAGCTCATTTCCAAGAAATCCTGAATGATAATGATTTGGAAGTTGATGCAATTTCTTTCCACTGTTTGTAAAACTGAGCTTAACAAGAATTCTGATTGATGAGAAATTCTCAGCAGTCATCCAAAGCCAGTCCAGAGTGTGTTTGTGTTTCAGTTTATTTGGGTCGGATTGTTATCCTTGCATGACACAATTTTCACTGGTGTCTTTTGTCAGTGTAAGTTCATTAAATAAACAGCACAGCTGAGAAAAAGTCAAACACATTTAAATATATAAAAGTCTCCTGGCCATTACAACATATCTGTTTTTCCAATATTACTGCATTAATGAGTGCAACACAATTTTTTTTCCATGTAGATTCTCAACAAAATTTTCTAACCACAATCACTCCTCATGGCTGGTGAGTATACATTGTATAAACACTCTCTGATGACAAGGAGACCCATCTATCATTCCCAAAGCCCCATTCCCATTCCTGATGCTCTGACTGGGCCATTCCTGCCAGGATTCTTAGAAGATTATGGCTACTTGTTCCTGACATTAGGTTGAAGCAGAGCACACACATTCCACAGGAAATAATGACCTCAGAACGCTTACTACTGACTTTTCAACCACAGTTTGATAGTTAGCCAAGTTATTAGTGATATGGAGTTGGTATCTACTTTATACATTTTTCTTGGCATATTCATGTGCGGTATATAGAAGTGACTTAATCCTGGTAAAACAATGGTTGGATATAATAACTAATTGTGTGAATTGTTATTGCCTTCAATATTTAAAATAGGACTCCAGAATTTACTTGCAATATCTGATCCTTTCAAGTAGTCAAGTAGATTAACTACATAAGCTTTAATTGTAGGTGAATTACAATGTGAACTTGTGCAAGTAAGACTGAAGTGGGGCTCAGGAAGCACAGAGAGGATTAAAACTATTTAGGGGTTCAGTAACACTACTATGATGAAACCTAACTAATTCAGCAATTTACTATTTACTTAGTTTGAGGGGTACAAAATGGATCCAGTTAATTATACTTGTGTGCTTTAATATTGCTTGTACCAACCATATACAGTGGGGAGAACAAGTATTTGTTGCAGTGTTTCCCACTTACAAGGCATGTAAAAATCCAGAAAATCACATTGTATGATTTTTAAGTAATTCATTTGGATTTTATTGCATAACATAAGTATTTGATACATCAGAAAAGCAGAACTTAATATTTGGTACAGAAACCTTTCTTTGCAATTACAGAGATCATACGTTTCCTCTAGTTCTTGATCAGGTTTGCACACACTGCAGCAGGGATTTTGGCCCACTCCTCCATACAGACCTTCTCCAGATCCTTCAGGTTTCGGGGCTGTCGCTGGGCAATACAGACATTCAGCTCCCTCCAAATATTTTCTATTGGGTTCAGGTTTGGAGACTGGCTAGGCCACTCCAGGACCTTGAGATGCTTCTTATGGAGCCACTCCTTAGTTGCCCTGGCTGTGTGTTTCGGGTCATTGTCATGCTGGAAGACCCAGCCACGACCCATCTTCAATGCTCTTACTGAGGGAAGGAGTTTGTTGGCCAAGATCTCGCAATACATGGCCCCATCCATCCTCCCCTCAATACGGTGCAGTCGTCCTGTCCCCTTTGCAGAAAAGCATCTCCAAAGAATGATGTTTCCACCTCCATGCTTCACGGTTGGGATGGTGTTCTTGGGGTTTACTCATCCTTCTTCTTCCTCTAAACACGGCGAGTGGAGTTTAGACCAAAAAGCTCTATTTTTGTCTCATCAGACCACATGACCTTCTCCCATTCCTCCTCTGGATCATCCAGATGGTCATTGGCAAACTTCAGACGGGCATGGACATGCGCTGGCTTGAGCAGGGGGACCTTGAGTGCGCTGCAGGATCCATGACGCCGTAGTGTGTTACTAATGGTTTTCTTTGAGACTGTGGTCCCAGCTCTCTTGCCGTGTATTTCTGGGCTGATCCCTCACCTTCCTCATGATCATTGATGCCCCACGAGGTGAGATCTTGCATGGAGCGCCAGACCGAGGGAAATTGACCATCATCTTGAACTTCGTCTATTTTCTAATAATTGCACCAACAGTTGTTGCCTTCTCACCAAGCTGCTTGCCTATTGTCCTGTAGCCCATCCCAGCCTTGTGCAGGTCTACTTTTGTGCAGGTCTACAATTTTATCCCTGATGTCCTTACACAGCTCTCTGGGCTTGGCCATTGTGGAGAGGTTGGAGTCTGTTTGATTGAGTGTGTGGACAGGTGTCTTTTATACAGGTAACGAGTTCAAACAGGTGCAGTTAATACAAGCAATGAATGGAGAAAAGGAGGGCTTCTTAAATAAAAACTAACAGGTCTGTGAGAGCCTGAATTCTTACTGGATGGTAGGTGATCAAATACTTGTGTTGTGCAATAAAATGCTAATTAATTATTTAAAAATCATACAATGTGATTTTCTGGAGTTTTGTTTTAGATTTCGTCTCTCACAGTTGAAGTATACCTATGATAATAATGACAGACCTCTACATGCTTTGTAAGTAGGAAAACCTGCAAAATCGTCAGTGTATCAAATACTTGTTCTCCCCACTGTAGTTTCTCTCATAAACATTACCATATCAGAGATGTACCAGAGTAAGGCTGACATGTGCTCAAAGAAATACAAAGGTTTTCCCATTTTTAAGAACATGGCTTATTTGGAAGTTTTGAATTTAATGCGCTGTCTCAATACTTACAAAAAGAGAACAAATATAATTGAAACGTTTTATTTTTTTGAGACTAGTTCAGGTAGAAACTGCTGACTTAGCAAAATTTGCTGCTGACAACTTGGATAAAGGGCAATTTGTCATTGGTTTTTTCTCTCTATACACCAAGTCACTTTAAGTCCATTTATTTAAAATACCTTATAGGACCAATTAGGATTATGTGCTTTGCTCCGTGGCACAATAAGAAAATAAAAACAAAATGTTCAGATTGACTTTGATTCAAACCAGGAAACTTCAGGTCACTGGCTCAAAGCTCTAGCCACTAGGTTATCTGCCTGATATTAAATACCATGTTTTACCTAAATCTAACCATCATCACACTGTTAACAGTATACATATCCTTAACCAAACATTAGAACGTTCATTACTATACAGCCAATTCTGGCACCAGGGTTAACCTAACTTTGTCTTACTATTGCACTCACTGAAGCATGTTGCTCTTTAATTAGGTCACTGCTAGTCTGATAGATGAGCTCAGGTCAGGGCTGGATAATACTTGGGGGGTGTGAGGGCTGTGGGAACCATACAGTTGAGGAAGAAAGTTGAGCGGCCATGTTGCGTGATAATGAACATAATGATTTATGTTGTGGGTAGGCAGGAAAAACACCTGAGCGCAATGGAAACCTCTCCCAATACACCCTTTTTCCCATCCCATGTTGTGTAGAGAGAGATCAGTTAAGAACCTATTAAAAGGCATGCAATTGCAAGAGGGCAGGTGGACACAGAGAGCTACAGGAATGCAAACAATATAAATAAAGAAACACCATATACAAAGTAAATAACCTTTCTCATCAGATTGCACACTCTTCACAGCAAGCTGAATGTTTGATTCATCACGTGCATGGCTGCGTTGAGTTAGGTGTCAAGTTTAAGGGTCTTTTTGTCGCTCCTGTATTTTGTGATGGACAGGTGAAATGATTGACGTTTAAAATAAGCGTGGAATTTATGAGTAACCAGAGCGGGACCCAATCATATAGCGGGGTAATGTCACCATGAACTCAGTCCCATTTAGAACAAATGTGTTTATGTGTAAAGCAAGCTGAGGTAGGTAATTGACGAATGGGTGGTGGTTAAAAGAAGACATTTTGAATGTTGTAAAACTGTTGTAAAGTGGTCAGCACAATGTTCAGTGAGGGGCCAGTTGTATTCAGTATACTGTTGTAGACTAATGAGCAGCAACCTCAACATTATTAATATATGCAGGGAAGATGAATGCTGCGGGCCCTCTGATGGTTCTGCACAGCACTCGTTAACCCTATTAATATGAGACGGCTGACTGAGTCAAAGACTTTAGCCAAACTGAAAATGGGTAAGTTCAAAATACTGCAAAGTGTTAACAAATAGAGCTGCATTTTGATCTTGTAAATTAACACTTTCATTACATCCAGTCTAGCCTGAGCCAGCCACTGCATACTAGCTAATAGCCTATAACACGTCTGTATCCTAATGAACACATTTTAATGAAGCAAGGACTGCTTTATGTTGCATGACAGTATTAGCAAGACAGCTCAGCTGTGGTTGAAGCAACAATACAACGTGTTGATTGGTGCTTACATATACATAATACATGGGGTAATGTGTTGTGGTAGATGATTGGTCAATATACTCAGGTGATTAAACCAATGCCTGCTAATGAGAGGATCCAGAAAATAATAATCCATTATCTCAAGCCATGGAGATATTAAATATCAGTGATAGCTAAATAACTATGCAACTTAGACGTTCAACTTTCTGTCAAGATTACAAATCAATTTTTATGTGTATGTAGTGGCAATCGGATGGGAATGTTACAACTTCTGTGTTGAGAAAATTATGCTTTTCTGTCATTTTTCAAAGACCATCGAAAACCACATTCCCAATGAGCATAAACTAACTATCATGAATTGAAAAACAAAAACTTCACTCAGTTAAAATCTGCCATTTTCATAAAGAACTTGTCCAGTGGTCAGATGACTCATGTCTGCAATGTTGTATGGGATGTGTCGTTTGAATTTCCCACTCACTCCAAAAGTAACACAGTCTTGTACCCCTGACTTTTCAAAACATCATCATTTTTTACAAGTGAAATATAATCTTTCAAATGAATCCTTTTCTTGATAGGTTTGGGTGCTTCACTGTAAACAGCGATAACCATAATGTTTCTGAAATCATTGGAACGTGTCTTCCTTCAAACTTATTTGTGAAACGAGGGGGAGTGTTTGTTGCAATCCTTGGGATTTTTCTTTCTTATTGGATAATGAAGGCCATGGCAGTAGAAGGGTTCCACCAGATCTTAATTTAGGTAATGAAAGTTTTGTATCCAGACCATCAAACCTTCCAAAGACAGTTGAACAGTTTTATAGCTTTAATGAGGCTAAAAGAGGTTTACAAGTTATTTGGGGGCCTGTGCAAATCCCAGTGTTGAACATTTACCAATTATTACAGCAGTTATCCAATAAAAAATTAGCATTTTATGATTATAATTATAATAATTATTTCATAAATTTGCAGTGTAGGTTACAAAAATAACTACAGGAAAGCTAAACCTCTAATTTAAAGGAGGCTGCCAAATCTACAAATATATTCTTAAAAATGTTTGAAATGGAACACGAAGTTCCTTAGGCACCTATATACTTAGATATTTACATGAAAACAAAATTGAATGCACTCCAATGATTTTGTGTGAATACAGTGCAGTCATTGGAAATGTTTGGCAGATGACTCACACCCACATACTGTAATAGAGGCTCACCACCAGCCAAATAACCAGATGTTCAACTGAAATGTGACTGCAAATACTACAGTTGCACTCACTTCCACACAAACACATACAAACACAACACATTTAGACACCTCTGCCCTGGTAAGAACACAAAAAGTTATCATTCATTCCCTAATCTTCCCTAACTTTAACTCTAGCCCAACATAACCAAACACTTATCCCAGAAATAACAGTCAACATGTTCTTGTTTTGGAATTTTTGGTCCCCACAGGAATAATTAAATGTGAACATGCACGCCAACACACCGTTACCAAAAGTACATTTAGGAGGGGTGCCCCTAGGTCACTGACCCTAATACAAATCCATCTATTTTATTTCTACATATGATTTACATTGGATGCCTCCTTGAGATCAGAAACCTGAGACCAAAAAATGTAGCAAGACGTGTAGAAATGCAGAAACAAATGCAAACATTCCTATAATCCTCGTACCAACTCACCTGGTAAAACAAGGCATCTCCATTTTTATATAAATAAATGGCAAAATGTACACAGTACTATAGCAGGACATGTGTTTTAAAACAATATTTTCTTCAACCTTCATATCAAAATGTGAACCACCGCATTAAATGGAAAAGCAAATGTTCCTCTCTGCCTCATGGCAAAAAAATTTTGCATTGCAGGAAATTAGCTTTAGAACTGAAACAGTTTCTGTTCGCCACATGATGAAATGTGCTATAAATCTGAGGAAAGAAATCAAGGTTAGTGCTCCAGGACCCAGATAGTCCAGCTTTACACACACACACACACACACACACACACACATAGTGACACAGCAGCTGTGGTTATTCATGTCAAACATTGGCCGTCTGGAGTAGACAAACTCAGAGAGTGAGACGTAAGGTATTTTAAGTCAGAGTGAGGCCTGCTTGGCTATGAGGAATAACACAGGCATTACAGCCAGTACAGACACACCTGTACAGGGTAGTCTCATTTCAATGAACTTGTAACACCACAATCCATAATGTCTGACTTTCTTCATCAAAGATGATCTGACTATAGAAAAAAAAAACATGTTCTTGAGACGTTTTGCAAGGTCTTCTCGGTTACAGAGAATCATATCAAAACCTTGGCATTTTAATGATTCTCTTAAAAAAAACTAAAAAAAACAATGTCTCACATGCACCTGGAACTTCAAAGCCATAAAAAGCTCAACTTTGATACTGACGTTGAAATACAACAGGCACTTGACAACAGTTGTTAATCAGCTAATGAAATGCTCACAGTTACACAAGCACACTTTGGAAGTAGAAGCGGCCATAAATTCCCTCCTGTCACAGCCGAAAAGAGCGAGGAGAGAGTGAGGGAGGAGCTCGGTGCTTGGTACCAGGCACTCGCAGGCCAAAGAGGTTGACGCATCGTATGAATGGCGAAACACTCCACCAGCCATTTCCCCTCACTGCCCTATTTTAAGATTGTTATCCTGCTAAATATAATAAAGCAGAACTGCTTGATCCACGCTGTACCACTAGATGAAATATCTGACAGGCAGACTCTCCAGGAATTAAGGGCTGGCCGCAAGTTCTGCAAACTCTCATGAGCTGAAATATGTTCTTGTGATGAAACAGGAATTATTTTTCAGAAGAAAAACTGTGACCCTCGATCTGAATGCTGTTATACCACTTTAAAACCCATTTTACTCAACATCGGTTGAGTAAAGTGATGACAGTTAACCCAAAGACCCGGCATCCAAGGTCGGGATTGCACTGGTTTTACTCCCAAACAACCACTGTTGTTTGGGAGTGGACAGAGCATACTTTGCTTTACTCTTAACCTGGAGATGTATGGACTTACCACCTAACAGCTTGTAACCTGATCCTGCTTTTAAGGTCAGCTGCATCTCCAGTTACTCTTAACCCCCGTACCACAATCACTCCAGGGGAAAGTGGCATGCCACTAGTGCTGACAAAACATAGTATCCCACTTGATATACAGGCCCTGGTGCCATTTCACTGGGTCAATGGGAGGGCTGTGGAAATGTGCCCCACCCGATGCTCAACATTGTTTCCGGTGTCAACTCTGGGTTAAACCGCGGTGGTCTGCACCGGGAGGTAACTCAGCCAGATAACCTTGGTCTGAGGATCATGTCCAACACTGTAACTCTCAGCAGAGACATACAGGCACTAAACCAGAGAACAGACTGATCCCTGGACAGAAAGGGGAGAACGGATGGTATGGACTGACCCTTGGCCTAGGGATCTAATGGATGTGACTGCATTTTTTTTGTTCTTCAATTAGTGAAGACTTTTTTTTTTTTCAATGCTTGTGATGGAAAATCTGTGTTTATTTTTGTGCTACAGGGTCTCCAGTGGTCGGTGACTCTGCCATATGTATTGCTGCTGACTGGATTAGAATCAATCCTGCTGCCCTTTCGGCAAAAACATCCATCCACTATATTTTCCCAATGTCCTCATAAATTAAGCACGAATGCATGAAACAAATATCTTTAAAAAATAATGTATTTTTATTTAGAAAGACATGCTCATATCCATCCATACGTACTCCAAGGTCACAGGGAATTGGCTTTCTTGTCATCCCAGGAATATCAAAAGACATGAGAGTTTTCCTACAGAGCCTCACCTCTGCCGATCCGGTTGCTAAGCGCTGTCCTTTCTTATGTCTGACCTCAAAAGACACCTTTTTAGCTTTGTATGGATAGCTTGGTGACAGGTAGTGTCAAGCTTTTCCTTCATCTGAATTATGAATGGAGTGAATCTTGTCTAGTTAAGAATTCCACCATGTGACAATGGTTGATTGTTTATATCTGACTAGTAACCAAAAGGTCAAGGCGAGATGAAAAATCTGTTTTGCAAGACAGTTTACAACAATTGCTTCTGTAACTGCTAAATTACTCATGTATTTCCTGGTGAACTGTAGTGTGAGAGCAATACTGTGTGAACTTCATCCAGACCAATGGAACTTAAAGTAAGCTTTACTACTCTTCATTCTCAATATTCACTTCTTCAAATGCTTTTTTGTCTTCAAAACAAGCAAAGACTGCTACCATGTAATTTGCATTATTACTGTTGTGTTCCTGGTTGAGATTTGAGTTTGACAATAAGATAAATTGTCACCAGCCTCATCCCTCAGCATTTTACCAAAACAGTGGTATGATGGTTGTCATAGAAAGGTATTTCAAAATACTTTCAAACAAAAAGGTAGCCTGTTTTTATCTTCAAATAACCATTAAAATAGCAGATATTATATTCTATTTTTTGTATAACATATACTGAAATACAAATGTATTGAATCCAGGTCTGGTTGTGGTAGGCCTTGATATCATGTCAAGACTGGAAGAATGTTGCCTGGTTTGATGAGTCTCGATTTCAGTTGAGACATTCAGATGGTAGAGTCAGAATTTGGTGTAAACAGAATGAGAACATGGATCCATCATGCCTTGTTACCACTGTGCAGGCTAGTGGCGGTGGTGTAATGGTGTGGGGGATGGTGTGGGGGATGCCCAATTGGGCATCGTTTAAATGCCACGGCCTACCTGAGCATTGTTTCTGACCATGTCCATCCCTTTATGACCACCATGTGCCCATCCTCTGATGGCTACTTCCAGCAGGATAATGCACCATGTCACAAAGCTCGAATCATTTCAAATTGGTTTCTTGAACATGACAATGAGTTCACTGTACTGAAATGGCCCCCACAGTCACCAGATCTCAACCCAATAGAGCATCTTTGGGATGTGGTGGAACGGGAGCTTCGTGCCCTGGATGTGCATCCCACAAATCTCCATCAACTGCAAGATGCTATCCTATCAATATGGGCCAACATTTCTAAAAAATGCTTTCAGCACCTTGGTGAATCAATGCCACGTAGAATGAAGGCAGTTCTGAAGGCGAAAGGGGGTCAAACACAGTATTAGTATGGTGTTCCTAATAATCCTTTAGGTGAGTGTATATTGCATGCCAGATTAGTAGGCGAGAAGATTAGTATGTCTCAAACCATAATACGCTGAAAACTGTTTGGCGTGATGTTAATGAGTGACAAAATTATCCAATGTTGAGATGCACTTTTATGACGAGATTGTAAATCCTAATCGGGCCCTGTGATGGCATACTAGCTTACTATATACTAAATAGTGCGTACTTCACCATAATCTGCGAACTAGTATGTAGTATGTAGTATGAAATTTGAGATTCGGACAATTTAGTCCACCTAGATAAATCCTACGGCCCCTTTAACAAGGCGACCCGGAAGTGCATCATGTTTGCCGGTAGTTTGGTATATTCTTTTCCGGTGGTCTCAGGGGTGCTGCGAGCGTGGATTTTATCTAGGCTCATTAAAACGTTATTAAAATGAGTGTCCCAGCATTTATCGACATAACTGAAGAGGACCAGGTATGGTTAAAGTTGTTTAACAGTTAGTGAAGAATAAATCACCACACTCACGTCGATATGTACGACAAGGTTTTACATGAAAAATAACATTAGCATGCTAAATACAGCCATATGATTGTCAATGCACTAGTTAGCCTAACTGTTTTTTAGCATGCTAACATTACAGCTGGTACCATTTTCATGGTCAATAAAATAGAGGAAGTTGTTCTACTTGGGAAAGGTATTATAACCTTTGATTTTTATTTACATCACACAATATATTGACAGCTGAGGCGTTGTTTTTCACTTTTGTAGGTAGTTACGGTAAGTTTACGTTTTAGTTAGTTAAACGAAAGGTTGTCCCACTTGAAATACATGTGACGTTTGTTCGTATGATTAAATAAATTGCCTTTAATTTACAGATTTACTGCCAGTTTTAACAATTTGAAAGGAATCTGTACATTGTGGTCCTATAATCAAATGTAAGGTTTATATTTCTCCGGGGACTACCTTTAAGCAACGTTTTTAGTTAAACGCGGCACCACTGTCTGCAATGCGTTTATTCTATCTTCTACTAATGTGTTGTTGCTGTTGACAGGCCTCAGAGCTCAGAGCCTACTTAAAAGCCAAGGGAGCAGAGATCTCAGAAGAAAACTCTGAAGGCGGTCTCCATTTGGACCTGGCTCAGATCATCGAGGCCTCCGATGTCTGCCTCAAGGATGACGACAAAGGTGATTGTGACAGCAGAGAAACCCCTGCATATAGCTAGTGGCACCACAGAGAAGATGTATACATCATAATAATTTAGTAAACTTATATAGGTATAGTAATTCCCGGTGCTAAATTTGCAGAACTGAGTAGCCTTCAGTGTCCACCCTACACACCTATCGGCTGGGTGGGGGGTGGATATGCACCAAGTGGACGAGTCTCTTGCCTTGCAACCATATAATTTATGTGTGTCTTGCGTCGTATGGAATATCAGATATGAACAATTATTGGGAATATTTATTATCAGCAACTAGACTGAAACACATTTGTTAACTTGAGCGGATGGTGCCATAACACAAACAAAAAAGAAATTGTAGACTACAGAAAAACAAATCTAGAGCCCACATGTAGAAGTTGCTTGTCCTTTTGCATCTTGGCCAGTTGAATCGCTTTGTTCACACACAAGGTTGATTTTAAATGTGAAAGGCACATTGGAAACATTTTCGGAAGGCAGCTGAAAATGTTTCTGACCTAATGACTGTGGGCAGGACTGATCTATCCTGGAATTCCAACGTGCCCACGGCAGCGACAAATGCACCTGTGTCTGTCCGGCCTGTCAGCATTCACATGAACTCTCCTTATTTCCTGTCTGTCTTCTGTTGGTCAGCCCCTCCTCTCTTCATCAGTCTGCATCTCATACCAAAACCCGTCCTCTCTGCCTGCTCCTCCACATGGGTCCCCACACCTGATCTGTTTCCCTGTCTCTTAATTGTTCTTTGTGTGGCTATGTGGCGGTTAATGCTCTATTCCTGTCCTGCTCTGTAGAAGTGGAGAGTGTGATGAACAGCATAGTGTCCCTCCTGTTGATCCTGGAGGCAGAGAAACAGGAGACCCTGATTGAGAATCTGTGCGAGAAGCTGGTCAAGTTCCGTGAGGGAGAGAGGCCTTCGCTGAGGATGCAGCTGTAAGTCCAGATATCGACATCACTTTTCTCTACTAGTCCTCCCTTGGCCAGCTGAAACATGCAGCCATTCAGCTCTGGCTGAGTAACCTGTCCCATTGTGTGGTGTGTTTTGGTTGTGTAGGCTGAGTAACCTGTTCCATTGTGTTGTAACTTTGTGGTGTGTTTTGGTTGTGTAGGCTGAGTAACCTGTCCCATTGTGTGGTGTGTTTTGGTTGTGTAGGCTGAGTAACCTGTCCCATTGTGTTGTAACTTTGTGGTGTGTTTTGGTTGTGTAGGCTGAGTAACCTGTCCCATTGTGTGGTGTGTTTTGGTTGTGTAGGCTGAGTAACCTGTCCCATTGTGTGGTGTGTTTTGGTTGTGTAGGCTGAGTAACCTGTTCCATTGTGTTGTAACTTTGTGGTGTGTTTTGGTTGTGTAGGCTGAGTAACCTGTCCCATTGTGTGGTGTGTTTTGGTTGTGTAGGCTGAGTAACCTGTTCCATTGTGTTGTAACTTTGTGGTGTGTTTTGGTTGTGTAGGCTGAGTAACCTGTCCCGTTGTGTAGGCTGAGTAACCTGTCCCATTGTGTGGTGTGTTTTGGTTGTGTAGGCTGAGTAACCTGTCCCATTGTGTGGTGTGTTTGGTTGTGTAGGCTGAGTAACCTGTCCCATTGTGTGGTGTGTTTGGTTGTGTATGCTGAGTAACCTGTCCCATTGTGTGGTGTGTTTGGTTGTGTATGCTGAGTAACCTGTCCCATTGTGTGGTGTGTTTGGTTGTGTAGGCTGAGTAACCTGTCCCATTGTGTGGTGTGTTTGATTGTGTATGCTGAGTAACCTGTCCCATTGTGTGGTGTGTTTGGTTGTGTATGCTGAGTAACCTGTCCCATTGTGTGGTGTGTTTGGTTGTGTAGGCTGAGTAACCTGTCCCATTGTGTGGTGTGTTTGGTTGTGTAGGCTGAGTAACCTGTCCCATTGTGTGGTGTGTTTGGTTGTGTAGGCTGAGTAACCTGTCCCATTGTGTGGTGTGTATTGGTTGTGTAGGCTGAGTAACCTGTCCCATTGTGTGGTGTGTTTGGTTGTGTAGGCTGAGTAACCTGTTCTATGGCATGGATGAGTCGGCCCCGGTCAGGTACACGGTCTACTGCAGCCTCATCAAGGTCGCGGCCACCTGCAATGCCATTGCCTTCATCCCTACAGACCTGGACCAGGTAGGCTGAACGTGCACACCTGCCGTGCACTGTCGCTATCGTGTTGTTCTCATCAGTGTGCATGTCCTGTGCTTTCACACCACGCTATTCACTCATAAGGGTCTCTGTTCTTGGTTATCCGTCTAGAGGAAACTCTATGCTTGTGTGTGTGTTTTAGGTGCGTAAGTGGATCACAGACTGGAACCTGAACACAGAGAAGAAACACACACTGCTGAGACTGGTCTATGAGGCTCTGGTTGACTGCAAGAAGAGGTAGCTACACTGTGTCCTTAAGCTTCTAAAGGAATTACCCAGAACCGCTGGATGTGGACCTGGAACATTTCTATTGTTCTGGTTCCGGGTCTGGTTTCACACTGAGGAGTGTGTAAATCTGCGTGTCGTTGACTTGGGGTGTGTGTGTTCCTCAGCGAGGCTGCTGCTAAAGTGATGGTGGAGCTGCTTGGTAGCTACACAGAAGACAACGCCTCACAAGCACGTGTTGATGCCCACAGGTACATGTGTACACACACACCTGTACCCTACTCTAACCCATCTTTACCGCGATACCTGACACTCATCTCCCCTGTGGCTTGGCTGTCACTCATCCCCCCCTGTGGTCCCTCCCACCAGGTGCATTGTGCGAGCCCTAAAAGACCCCAACACCTTCCTGTTTGACCACCTTCTGGCCTTGAAACCTGTCCGCTTCCTGGAGGGAGAACTCATCCATGACGTGAGTGCTGATCCCCGATCAGGGAGCGCGCTGCCATGTTTTGGTCTTCGGTGTTAAAGACACCAGGACTTGCTGTTTGACTTAATGCACGTCATGCTCTTTCACAGCTCCTAACCATCTTCGTCAGTGCAAAGCTAGCGGCCTACGTGAAGTTTTACCAGAGCAACAAAGACTTTATCGATTCCCTCGGTGAGTGATGTCAAGACTTGACGGGGGCAGCTCATGCCTACTAACCTGACTGCAGAGACCTTATCCACCGTGGGGGCGGGGTCTGCCTGGCTTAATCCACTGACCTCTGGGTACACAGTTGGAATGTGTGTGTCAGCAGTGTTTCTCTCCCTCTCTCTCTGTCCACACACACACACGCGCGCACACACAGCTGAGAACACAGTGGTTTAATTAGCGCGGTTGACCCAGACCCCCCAGGTCAGAGGTATGTGTGGGTCGGGATGTCTTTGCAGACAGTATGTTATTGTGGCGTTAAAGTGACTACTCAGCGTAGTTCCACACTGCTGGACACAGAGGCAATTAGCCAAGGAACACTCCCTGAGGCGTCTGTCATTGGCTGAGTTTGTGTGTTCATACGTGCGTTTTTTTTTAAATAAATGGGCGACCTCACATTCCGACTCGTGTCGTACCTCAGAGATTCCCTTAAACGATGACACTGAGTCCTAGTCACGTTCTTAATCAAAGGAACTAAGAATGTGTATTGACTAATGGTGTTTTAACTGTACTTAACTGTCTTGTCTTGTTACGTTGTTGTTTCAATGACTCTGTTCTGCTTCCAGGGCTGAACCATGAGCAGAACATGGCCAAGATGCGTCTGCTGACGTTCATGGGCATGGCGGTGGAGTTTAAGGAGATCTCCTTTGACACCATGCAGCAGGAGTTGCAGATTGAGGCTGATGAGGTGGAGGCCTTCGTCATTGATGGTATGAACACAGAGGGTTTGGCCTCAATTCGGAAAGATAACAAAAATACCAAATTCAGTAATAAAAATGTAAAAAACATTTTGTTTTCTCAATACATGGAAAGGTACAATTTACATTGAAGTGAAATGACAGATTCAGGGCCTTTGACATAAATTGATCCAAACTCCGGGAACACCATTTTAAATAAGGTTCACATTAATACTATAAGCCCCTCTGACAGCAGTAATCCCCCCGCTACAGTCTTCCTGACATCTATAGAGACCCATTCAAATGGTCTTGAAGGCTGTTGTCTGTAGATTTGTCTGGAAATATTGCGGGGGCCAAACTGGCCTAGGTCCACATGCTGTTGGAGATGGTATACTTCTGATTGCTGTGACATTGGCTCCTTCTCTGTAGAGCCGCTGTTTTGTGAAGGTTGACCTGACACAGAGACTCCCTGTCTGCCGCCCCACCTCTCAATGTCTTCCTATCTGTTTCCTGGTTTAGCTGTTCGGACCAAGATGGTGTACTGCAAGATTGACCAGACGCAGCGAAAGGTTGTTGTGAGGTAAACCAGACAAGAAAGACACATGATATAATCAAGTGTATTCTGCAACATCAGGGGCAATGTTTGGCAGGCTAAAGCTTCACTGTATTCACTATAGAGAAACTTTTTAACAGAATGGAAACCAGTGTTTATTTTTTACTAGCAATAATCCTCCCCCCTGTTTTAGGCAGTTTGGTTCCTGTTGAAGGTGACACAGCTGATGTGTTGTATAGAGTCTTTTTACTATGCAATCAGATTTTTTTTCAAGGCCCTTCTACAAAGACCCCCTTATACAACCAGTCTTTGTTCTTTTCCTGTAATTAAATCTTTTTTGTGACGTTTTTTTTATCCTTTTTGGCCTGTTGAGTTTCAATTCTATTGTATGTGTATTTCCTCAGAGGAAATCTGTGCATCTATTTTTAATTCTCTGCTACCAACCAAGTAGTTTGCTTCTGAATTTATTTGTGGCAAATGTCTCGCTATTACCTATTAGTTTTACAGTGTTGGGTTGTGAGTATGGGTAGGAGAAGGTCTCCCCTTCATGTACTTCAGATTTTTTACACCACTTTTTCAGAGTGAGACTCCAAGCCCTTTTATTTCAAGTTGTGCTTAACAGGGTTGCCAGGTATGGACATAATGCTACATTTTCCTAACTGTGTCTCTATCTCTGCCCCCCTCAGCCACAGCACACATCGCACCTTCGGCAAACAGCAGTGGCAGCAGCTCTATGACAGTCTCAGTTCCTGGAAGGGCAGTCTGGCAACCGTAAAGACCAGCCTTCAGACCTTGTCCCCCTCTGCCTAAGATCTCTCTCTCTCCAGAAACACTCTTTAAATTACCACCCCCTTTCCTTTATCTAATTCCCTTGGTTGAATCTTCTGTCACCATTTTTATATTCACCCAATAAAAGACAAATTGAGATCTCCCATGTTTGTTTTTTTCTGATCTGTTAATGGTGGCTCTTCCCTTGGCGACCTGAAACATCTGGTACTAGTTAGGTCCAGAGTGGCAGTGTGAGATTGGGTGTGACTAGAGAGAGAGAAGGGACCTGTTACTGAGGGTAATAAATGGGTAACCTGGTTTAGAATTTACAGACCCTACTGCTAGGAGCCATCTTAAACTCACCCCTTAGCTGAGGTCAGAGTAGTGTTCATTTTAGCTGTGATATTTTTGGGGGGATTTTAGACCTTGAGGTAGGTTTTGCAAAACTGACCTAATGTGAGTTCTAAGTTGATTCCCATGTCAATATACTATCGGTACTGTCTCCCACCTCAGATGTAAAACAGGTGACTCATGGGGGAAAAGGGTAGTATTGTAATATTTACATTATAACGCCCTTTATCTGCGGCACTCCCAGAGTAGCCTATCTACTGGTGTAAACCACATTGGAGCCCTCGCTCTTTGGAAAACGCCAGCAACAATGTTAAGCACATCCCTAGTAAGTTGGAGAATTCTGAATGATAGGTGAAAAGTTGGGAGAAATCCACATTGGCGCTGACCAGAATGCAATAGTACTCTGGCTTAGTGCTGTAAGAGGAGAAAATATTAACTGTTGGGTACATTTTTGTCATTTGTGTTAAAATCACATGTCTGGCAGCATTCCAGAACATTAGGTTATGAGCTGTGCTGATGTGTTAAAGGCATTAAATAAAAAGGGGTCCTCTAAAAGTTCTATCCTTCAGAGACTGATGAAATGTAGTTGATTAAGTAGTCAAACTCATGCGAAAACCCCTCAGCTGCCGTTTACATTTGAATTAACTTTATGTACTAATTCACAATACAATATCAGTGGACATGTCATTTCAACAGCAGACATTTTGTCCAAGAAAATTTCTTCTGAAGAAAGCAAGAGTGCAACTCCACTGCCTTTTTGCTGTATAGAACAGAAGCCAATAGCGACCCAGTACTGGTGGTGATGTCACTGTCCAGGCCCGGCAGAGCCTCACTGATCACTCGTATCCCAGAGGCCTCTGGGGGCAACATCTCTTATCAGAGGGAGTCAATCACATAACACCTTCTCAAGAGCACAACCTCATCATGGCCACCACCAGTAAGGTGGTTTACAGAGGAAGTGCATTTAGAGGTGTGTACTGAGAGAGTAAGGTTTTACTAAACACTGGAAACACCCTGACACACCCCCCCTCCCTGTATAGAATCTCTTCTCCCATCTTGCTCTCACCCATTCCTCCCCATTTATCTTTTCTACTGCAGTTTTCCTCCATCCCTCCTTCCTAAATCCTTTGTCCAATCCTCTAATTTGTCACTCGGGCCCTAAGACACTTTTATGGATGGTGTGTGGTGAGATATGTCGTAGCACATGTGTTCTCTGGGGTTTACCGGCTGCGTTTCGTGGGCCCTGTCTTATCACTGGAAACTGGTAGTTCCACATTGTTCAACACAAAAGCAATGGAGCTGATCATTTTCATAACCTGTATGGACCAAAAGATATGGTTACTAAAGGCTGCCCATTTGTTTTGTGGTTTTATTGGTCGTGTACACAGCAGATGTTGCAGGTGTAGCGAAATAAAAAATCAGCTAATGCGGTCAATTAAAAATCTAATATAATCTGTACATTAAGTGTGTGTGTGTACTGTACATTGTGATTGTCTATGAGAAATCCAAGAGCAGGAAGACAACCTTGTCTGTGCTCAGGCCCATATCTACCATGGAGAACATGTAGATGTTTTTCTATGTGCGGTCTAAAAGTAGTGAACTGATAAATTCCGGGACAATTTGGTATTGAATGTCGGAAACCGGGACATTTTAGTGTTTTACAGATTTTTGTCAGGACCCGGGACACCCAGCTTGAAACTAGGGACAATCTCAGGGCGAACCGAGACATCTGGTAAGTTAGCTTCAATCAAATTATTGACAGTTGACTGTAGGACGTTGTAGGAGTAAGTTTGATTTTGGGGGACATTTTCATTTGCATATTGTTATTATGTGTGGGGACCGATTTACTTATTTGGTGGATCTGCCCACCTGCTCCTAGGCCCATGACTGTATGCCAGTAAATTACCAGGGAATGATTTTTTGTGAAAGACTTTCTTTAATATCAATACAGTGATTAACACTGAGTTTCCTTTCCTGACAAGGAAGATCAGTGGAAATTGAAGAGACCACTAGGTTTAGCCAAACCAATAATTTTCTTTGGTAGGAATTGTTTATATGTGTTAATAAAGAGGTTAGATAATGGGGGTATGGCACTGTGGTAGAGCATTTGACCGCAGATCAAGAAGTTCCAGGTTTAAATCATGGTGCCGCCTACACTTCCTCTTCACTAATAAGTACAGGTGTTTAGTGGAAGCACTTCTTTTCCAGTGGTAACTCCAGGCTCCATGCACTTATGGGGTTTCTTGTCAGAGACCAGGGTTCAATACTCATCTCCACCTGTCACATCTGACACCACTTCACCTGTCGAAACTCTGCTTCCTGGAAACAATTTGTAATGACCTCAGTATTTCTGGAGTATAGATGCGGCCTAGCCTGAGCTCCACTAATTCACGGAGGATCTCTGTCACAACCCACCACGAAAAAAAACACCCTCTATTTTTCTTATCAAGTTTCTCTCTATTTTTATTTTTATATTTTTCTCTAGTGTGGACAAAAATAAATCTGCAGTTAAAGAATTAAACAGTGTTGTTTGACTTTTGTATCCTACTCACACAACCGTTAAAAACAGACACAGAGACTGTGTCCATGGAGAGTGTGTGAAACTGAGTGGGTGGGTGGTGAGTGAGCATTAACGAGCTGGAATGGGAATTTGTGAACGTCCGAAAAGGCTGTCAAGATGCAGGGCAGATAAGCACTTAGTTTAACGGCCTCAGTCTAGCAAACTAGCCAGTATGCTAGACCGTGCCAGATACACAGCCAATCATGAGCATTGGGTCCTGTTCACACTCCAGCGTCAATGGTCTCCATGCGCATGCGTGAATGTTTTTTTCAGCGCCGCAAACAGAAGCTGTTCACAGGGTGCCGAGGTGACCTGACCAACACCATACGGGATGGTCCCTGGAAATGTGTGAGGCTCCTCGGAGACATGAAGACACCTTCACCACAGTGTGGTCGGACCAGAGTGCTCTAAGGTACACCGGAAAGGAATGTGAAGCTCAAGACCCTCTATGCAGTGAGGCGGCCGATGTGGAATAGGGCGTGACCTCTCTCATTGCTCATGAAGTCGACCATCTTCCCACTCCTTAACTTCTTGGATTTGTTTTCATGCTAAAAGTTGTTTACCGGGCATCATTCCACCAGGGCTTTTGTACGTCCTCCCTGTGCCATTCAACTCTGGCTGCTCACACTGAGTGTTATGGGGAATCTGATCTCTGCCAGGTGTGTGTAGTTCACTAAAGGTGAACAGTGTGCAGTGACTTCTAGAGTGGTATAACGTTTCATAAACATTCAGTGGATATCTAAATTCTCCACCCATGTTGAAAATGCAGGTTTTGCTGATGTCGAGACATCACGTTGGCTCCTTTTTCATGTTGAAGAAGATCTTGTGTGTACAGTTATTCATGTTTTTAACCTATTGTTGTCCTTGGTATTCTTATTCATGTTAGAATGACCTTACCACTCATCAAAGTGTCTGTCCATAGGTGTAGGCCATTTGGATTTTGTCTTGAAAGAATGGTGCTGGTCAATACGTGGGGCTGTAATGAGCATGTGGTTTTTAATATGTGCCCAGGCTGCCCAGTTTGATGTGCAGGCCTGGAAATGTGAGTGCTGATCTCTCTGGTCATGACAGAGAAATTTGTCTCGAGAACATATTTAATAAGACATATCATTTTTGGAAAAGCCTTCACAAATTGCCCCCTCTTGAATCGTAAAGCTGTTTGATTTGAGATTTTATATGTATATGCCCAACACAGGCCCCAGTGCCATGAGGGGGAACGGGGGGCTTAACCCCCTCAGTTGAATTTTCTGTCCCCCCAATTTAAGTTTAAAATACTCTATAAAATATATTTTTTTAAAGATTAGCCCCCTCGCCATTATCTTCTGCCCCCTCAGTCACTTCATCCTGGCGCCGGGCCTGGTCCAACATGTCCAACAGGTTGATCATACCTAAGCAAAGCATGTCAAAATGGTCAAAAAATTATGGCCTTGAATCCAATAAGTGATATGTTGTCAGCACTATGACGAGTGACTATGTCACATTCCATGCTGAAAGGGTTGCCGGAATATTGCTACTGTTGAACTCAATCTTTTTAAGAGAATGGTACAGTGTGGGGGCAGGCTTGGCTGAACTGTTCTGTCCATATCGACCGTTCAACGGATCCAGCGACTGGTTACGCCGTTGTCAATTTTCACAGAGAAATGATCCCTTTGTTTTTATCCATTTAAATATTGTTGATTAGGTGATCTTTAAAAAAGGTTCAAAAAAACAAGTCAGTAATGTTTTGTCTCTCGATTTCAGCGTTGACATCAATTTAAGCTGCATTTTCAATAAGAGTGTGTTGACTTTTTATGTTCACTTTTAATGTGTTTGGGATGTTCGTAACACATTTGGGATGTTCGTAAGAATATTATGGCTCTTTCAGAGCCTGGTTTTCAATCATCACAGTTTTGTAGCGAGTGCAATATCATCCAGCCACACACTAGATAAAGTCAGGAATGTCTTTTTCTTTCTCTGTATCAACATTCCTCAGAACAAATCTAAATCCCTGACATTGTCCAGATACACCCGAGTGCAGGAGATGTCCCATTTACTTTCAATGATCTCCATTGACCTCCCTGTCTCTTTCTATGTGTTTGTAACTCAAGTACTTGTCCGTCTCACTCTCTAATTGTATTTCTCTCCATGTTCGTATGTATCCATATTTCTCACTTTCTCCCTGTTTTCTTTTTTACTGATACGAATCATACCATTGGTTTACCTGGCACCTGTGATGGAACTGCCTCTAATTACATAGTGCACAAGACATCAACCCAAGTGTAACCACAGACAGATTGAACTGTTGACTAGGCAGGAGCAGGCAATGTCCTGATAATAATGCCCAGACCTTACATAAGCCTTATCAAAGACCTTAGTTGAGATTTTGGGCACAGAGGCTGCATTATAAACCACAAAGAACACTGTGGGTAGCATTTTCTAAACGTTTTTTAGAGTGAAATATTGCATGATTCATTGTCAATCTGGCCTTCATAACTGCTTGGCTATCCAATCAACCCCAGCCGGCAATTGGCTCATTAATCCCTTTCCTCACTCATGTAACTCCTGAATGAGTGTCAAAACGTTTAGCAACTGCATTAAGTTTTGGGCGTAATGAATACATCCCTAGAATGTCCCTAGTCTCCCATTTTGTTCAATGTTCAAGCGCCACCTAGTGTTTACACGGCAATTTTCCCAGAGAATCCATTTATCCAGGTAAAAGCTTGATTAGACTGGTCTGTACCAGTGTTGCCAGATAAAAAGATTTTCTACGCGATTGGGCAATTGTTAATGACAGTGTTGCGGCAAAAATTGGCTTGGGTCTGTCGAATTACAGATAGGGTTGTATAGTAAAAATTACGTTTGTGCAGGTTTTTTGTGGAGTCTGTGGGTGTTTGTTCAGTATAAAGTCAATGTTATCTGGCAACCCTGGTGTGTACGCCACAGGTAGGAATTCTATAATAGAACAGGAGGTGAGGTCACCGCTGTTGGGTGTAAACAGAAACTTCGCGTTTCCTAGAATGTTTGACTCTTTTTTGATGTGGAAGAATTGTACAGTTTCTTCGTGCGGTGTTGTTGGATGTCGATGATGATAACAGTTTTTATATATATTTTTTAAAGGAATATCATATCAATATCTGCTTTCATCGACGAGCAAAGGTTAAAAGGTAGTTGGTTTCACCTGTTCGCAACATCGTAGTGGTATTCATTAGCCTAAAGCTTTAAATAAAAAAATGAGTAAAGCTTTAATTAAAAAAAAGATTTCCATGTTAAAGTAAAACATTGGGTATTGAAGTGTAAATATGTATACTTTTTAAATGAAAATGAAACCTAACAATCAACAGTTTAACCGTATGCGTTCTGAACAGATGTGTTGATTCTGGGTTGGAATTAGGATTTCCCCCTTGGACATCAGTAAAAGACAGTTGGGAACCTAGGGGGAAAACAAGTTTCGACTGGGAAAATAATAGTTTTGGAGCAATCATCGTGCTTGGAATTAATCCGCGTTCACGTGTAATCGGAAGATCGTAGTTTTCAGTGGGAAACTTCTCTTAACTGATGATCCAAATGCAAAATAGAATGTTAATGTCTATTAATAAAGTTAGCTAGCTGTGTTGTTGATTTGGGTAAGTTTGTAATTATCATAAAACGATATGTTGATATTTTGGATGAAAAGGCAGTGAAGCGTTCTCAGTTGGGGTAATGGTGTTATCAGTCATGAATACACCATAACTGATAACAACTAGGTGTGTTTGTCAGTCACTTGTGCAATTCAAACTTCCTACCTACCCTCTTTAACGTATGCTCAATTCATCCTCCTCAGGTGAATGGCAATGCTTTTGCATTTATTCATGCTGTATCAGCTGCTGCCTTGTGGAAACTTTGCTTGTATGAGGAAGTTATTATTCAACACAGAAACCGAGAACCAGTCAAAAGAAGGTGAGACATGGTCCAAACAGGTGTTCACATTTAATGTGGTTATATAACTAATAGTAATATTAAATTCAATTTTTTAGTTTGCATAATTTTAGTACATGTGATTTCATCTACTAGTTTTCATGGGGGAGGAGACAGCAAATGCATTTTTAGGACGCCGTTTGTTGGCTAATCGATTTGACTTTGAGATGTTTACCCCTGGAAATTTGGAGCGGGAATGCTTTGAAGAAGTCTGCAATTACGAGGAAGCCCGAGAGTTCTTCGAAAATGTCCCGAAGACGGTAAGCGAGGAGGAATTTGTGTCAGTCCAGCATTTGAATGGTAGCTCAGGTCACATTACATCACATCCTAATGTGTACGTTACTTTACAGGACACCTTCTGGAAACAATACACTCAGGGTAAGACTACACACATCACATATCTATGTCACAACCCAACTATTAGCCGCATAGTCTGTCATGTAGACTTAGCCTAACATTCAAGAGCATTGAACTAGTATCTGAAAGGTTGCTGGTTCTCCTGAGAAGATAAGCTAAAAATATATATATATATATCTGTTGTTCCACAATCTTATAAACGGGAGACAACTTAATGTGGCCAATTGCAACTCTGGTCCTCACATTCAGCAGTCAGGCATCTTGTCTTCTCTTCAAACTGTTTGTTTTCATCCACAAACATAAGTCCCCAGACAGACAGAAATATGTCAAGTTAGCATAAAAAAATACACCATACACTGCGACTAAGTAGATCCAGTAGATCTTTCTCTTACCAGTGCTCTGAACTGAATTTGTTGAGCAGTGACCACGGTGTTGTGTTTGTGTGATCCCACAGGTAAGGACAATCGGCCGAGCCGGCTGGATGTGACTGCCCTGCTGGTGGGTCTGATCGCGGCGGGGGTGTCCCTCGTCATCACTGGCTTCTTGGTCTGGTATTTCTGCCAGCGGCGCTGTAAGGATGGCTTTTCACACTCAGGGTGAGTTGGAAAGGACCATTATGTACACCAGAACAAGTCACGGAATCAATAGTCTGAATAAAATTAGTTGTGTTCGTCGGCTGTTTGTGGCAGGGTGATTGGCATCGAATGCAAGTGCGTGTTATTGTGTGAGAGCAGGTGTTGGTGTGTGTGCGCACATGTATATGTATGTTTCAGACGTAAGTCTTTCTGCGTTGTGAGTACAGCTTCCTCTGTAAGCTCACGTCTGGCAGAAAATTAAAAGGACATCAGCCTTACCAATAGACATGACCACCATCCTTTATAAACTTATTGAATGAAGTTACCTCTTAGATGGCTCCTTCTGTGACTTCTGTTTTTCTGAATGTTCTCAACTACATTACATACAGTGCCTTTGGATAGTATTCATACCCCTTCACTTTCCCCCTCAACATGTTTTGTGTTATAGACTAAATTTATGATTGATAAAAAATTGTTGACACCAATCTCCACACAATACATAAAAAAACAAATTATCTCATTAGTATTCAGATTAGATTAGATACAACCTCATTGTCACTAAACAGTACAAGCACTGTTCAACGAAATGCAGTTAGCATCTAATCAGAAGTGCTATTCATACCCTTTATTCAGTACTTTGCAGAAGCGTCACTGGCAGGGATCACTTCTTTGAGTTTTCTTGGGTTGGCCTCCGCCAGCTTTGCAGTTTCTTACGCTCTTCTTTGAGATCCTCCCAATCTGTGTCCCCAAACTGTGATCTTTAGATTTCTTCAAACAGCATGACACATCCCTGACTGAGGCCCTTCTTGCCCGTTTACTTAGTTTGGCCAGACTGCTAGCTCTACAAAAAGTCTTGGTTATTCCAAATGTCTTCCATTTCACATGGATGGAGCCAACTGTGCTACTGGGAAATGATGTATGCTTAAGTAATTTTTTATGACATTCCCCAAATATATGCTTCAGCACATATTTCTGAGGTCTATGGAGAGTTCCTTGGACATGGCTTGGTATTTGCTTTTGCGTGTGCCTTCCTAAATCACATCAGATGTTAGACTCCAATCAAGTTGTAGATGCATCTTAAGGATTATCAAAGGACACCAGAGCCAATTGAGCTCAATCTGGAGTGTCTTGGCCAAGGGTTTAAATACCTCTGTACCTGACATCTCAGTTTTTCATGTGTT
The DNA here is from genome assembly GCF_011004845.1 of Esox lucius. Lineage (NCBI taxonomy): Eukaryota > Metazoa > Chordata > Actinopteri > Esociformes > Esocidae > Esox > Esox lucius. The sequence goes on along the minus strand of NC_047570.1, from coordinate 30,836,890 downwards.
CCACAATATCGTTCTGGCGTTTTGTGTGTAGACGGGCAAAAATCCTCAATCAATTATAAATGAAGTCTATAACACAAGAATGTGGAGGAAGTGAGGGGTTCTGAACACTTTCCCAAGGCACTGCACGCACTCACATCTGTTTGAGTAGTACCGGACAGTCCCTGACAGTGTGCATCTCCGTGTGTGTCTCCAGGTCTGTCAGGGTTCGTCCAAGGCGGAGTAATGCTTCTCTGATCATGCGGAGACTGGAGGAGGTCTCTCTGCAGCCTGTGCTCCCGGCCCCGCCGCCCCTTGAGGAGATCAACCCCCCGGGCCTCCCGTCCTACGAGGATGCTATAGTCAATACGGGACCACACGACGCCCCCCCTCCTCCGTACCCTGGGTAGGCCCACACGCTCATACACGCTCATGTACACTATGGTGCGGATTGCCGCGGTGGGGTGGAAGGGTGAGTGTAGCCAATGAAATGGCTAGTTGGTTAGCGGTACACGCTACTTGCCTTCATGCTGGGACCTCACTCGCTCTGAGACTGTGAAGTGGTCGGTTTCTTTGTAGGTGACCGTTGTCTGCTCTGAGCGTCCCAAGCAGCCCTGCTACACTTATCAAAAAAGCTGCTCTGCCTGATTATGGTGACAAAATAATTCACGCATACGTTTTTTCAGTGTACCTTGCTTGTTAAGTGAGACAACATGTTTCAATTGTGTTTTTTTTATTTTTTTTACCCAACAGGTCTCGACCTGGAAGTATTCAACGATAGCAACGGTTTTACCTCGGCAGATGAAGGTCTCCATATTTAGCATCATTTAATGCTACGAAGAGGTTTAGACATATCTACTTTTACATGATTTGTACTTGACCATGCATGTGCAACATAGGATTTTATTGAACTGTAATATTTTGTGATCATTTAAATTCATATTAATGTAACTCTTTGTGACTGGTTACCTCTTTACCGCTGCTAAGCATATTTAGCAATTTCCCAGATGTATAGCCATTCCTCTGCTTGTGCCCAAGTGTATTTCATTGTTTTATTCCTTAATTTCAATGTTGAGCTCAACTGGCAAGGCAGTACTTGACATTATATTGTTGCTATAATCTGTCCATGGCTCTGCTAAAATTAATGAAAAATGAAGGATGAGAAGCTGTATTGCTTGCAGTGAGATATATCACAGTCAGTGCACAGTATGAGCATAGTTTTTAGGACAGACCAAAAGTCCTGACGCCTACACATTCTCGGAATCATATATGTACAGTACATGTCATAACTAGTCACTTACGCTGTCTGTGCTTGACGCAATCAGTGCTAGACCTGAATGGGGGGTGGGGGGGAATTGTTTAGCCTACTCATTTTGGCTGCCTGTACTGTTTAGGAACTCTGCAGTGCTAATTAGCTAATGTTCTGTAGGTGCTGCAGAAATCTGAGCAGAAAGACATTTCGGGTGGTGTAATAAGTTCTGCTGAGCTCCTGCCCAAGTCAAGCTTGCTATATCTTGGCCCAAGAAAGTTGAAATTAATTGGTCAAGGAAAAAGTGTGTGTGTTTGTGTGTGTGTTTGTGTGTGTGTGTTTGTGTGTGTGTGTTTGTGTGTGTGTGTTTGTGTGTATGCGCGCGTGTGCACAGCTCCGGAAAAAGTTAAGAGACCACTGCATCTTTTTCTTTCCTTTCCAAAAAAGTTGAAAAGGAAAGTTTTGAGTGAGGAACAGAAGCGTTCAATTTGCAGTGGTCTCTTAATTTTAACCCTTCTGTTCCACCCTCAAAACCTTCCTTTTCAACTTTTTTGGAAGGAAAGAAAAAGGTGCCGTGGTCTCTTCATTCTTTCCGTAGCTGTGTGTATTGGGCTTTCCCCAGGAGTCAGGTGGGTAGTGTGGTGTTCCCATCCAGCTGTATAATAGGATATTCAAAGAACACTGCTCATTTGGGCATGCCTTATGTAAGGATTAGTGTTGTTGATGTGACATCCCTTAAGATGTTTCGTTCTTTGAGTTTTATATCTGTGAACACTGAAGTTAACACGATGGGAGAATGTTCAGATTGTATGATTCTTGGTTTATTTGATTGTGTTTCAACAATGTTATACTTTTGTCAGATTTTTCAATAAACTAATAGTTTAATGATGTCATGTATTCCTGAATTTTTTTTTGTAGTGTATTATTGAGGAAGGAACACAGCCTGTAATTGTTGGAGTGTTGAGTCCACTTTGACCTCTGTACATGACAGATTGTTTTCCGTAGGTGTGAAATTACATTATCACAAAGTGAACAAATTAAAGGTTAGCATTGCTAAAATCACCGCTTCTAAGAATTGCGCATATTATAAATGATGCTGGGGACTGTCATTTAATTGAAAATGTCAATTAAGGACTGTATTTAGAAGAAAGTGATAATTGTTGATATCACCGTAGAAACAATTTCAGACGGGGCTATCAGTTTTCAAAACTTAATTGTAATAGTCGCCCAAAAATATTACTCCATTATAATCCCGAAGGAAAGTCATTGGAAAGAACTCTTCGAACTCTATAGGGTTTGGTGGTGCATCCTGGGAAATAAACCAACATGGGGACCTGATCCAAATATCAAACCACCATGCAGTGCCCGCATAGTTTTTGATCAGGGAACGCGAACAATGGTAATCATCAAAGCCTCATGCTAAAGAAAAGCGGCTAAAATCTCACCGGACTATATAGCTTAAAGCTAGACTGCGCTTCGCGATCTATGGTCCGGGAGAATGTGATTGTTTTGTCTGGCCCTGCGCTCGTATGTGTGCCTGCCGCTTCACAAAGCTCCATCGGGGAAGTGCATCATTCCCAGCCTTCATCGGATGATGGACAGGAATTACCCGACCTCCAGCTTCACAGACCCGCTGGCCCAACCAACGCAGACCGTAGCCTGGGCCTATGAGCGGAGCCCCGCAAGCATAAAGCCAAGGTAAAAGAGATGGAGTCCCCGGGTCACCTTCCACGGAAAATTCCGGTGATGGAAGGCCTACAACAACATACAGAAATGTGTGACGAGCTTTTAAAGTTAACGCGCGTTCTATCTTTGTATGGAACAATTGGATTTGGGTCTTTACATATGAATGCATAGTTAAGCCATTAAACATAGTTTGCGAAATGTTTCCTTGGACACATGTAGCACGCACTCAGCTACGTAGCTACAGGCTATTACACTGGTGTTACAAGTACATTTTCATAATCAACAGTGGACTGTCTGCACATGTATTCGTGCGAGAGTGATATTCACGTCGAATAGCTACTTTCTGTCGTTAGATCGTTTTGAATCAACCATCTTGGGGTAGGAAATGAAGTTGCATGACAAATCCCCTTGATCGCACTGATGTCCCAAATCCCGCGTGCGGAATTGGATACATTTGGGCACAACTTGTTGGATATGTTGTGGCGCGTGAAATCTGTTGATTATGTTAGCGTTAGACTCAATAAACCGGAGTAATCAGTCTGATTAAAAAGTGAAGTATAAACAGTTGTTTACAATCTGTTGACAGTTGTCTGACTAAGTAAACACTGAATGTTTACATCCAAACAGGGCAGTCACTTGAGGCTTCAACACTTAGGAGTTAGGGTTAGGGTTAGGGTTAGGATCGTTCTTGTCAAACTGTGTATTGGTTATTTGGAAGGTTCAGTGGGGGTAGTAGTATTTTTGACAGAGTGACTATATATAGTGACTATACAAAGTGACATACATACATATTACCATTGCATGCGAATTGAAAAACTTTGTGTGATTCCCACATCCGGTGTTAAAGTAGAATTTTCAGAACGTGACGTAACATCGTGTGTATATCAATCGAAATGACCAAAAGTCAACGCAGTGTTTGATTTAATGTTACAGGTAAACATGCTCACAACATTTCTATAGGTTTGCACCTAGCGTGGCTAATGTTAACCGCTATGGCTGTTAAAAAAACGAACTTGGGGGTAGTTTCTCTAACCCTGTGGACTACTTGTGGAGTGATTAAACGGCGAGAACACAGATTGACAGGCAGTCAGATCAATCATGATCAAAATGCAGCCATCTGAACAGTTTATCTTTTTCCCCCATTTCTGTAGCCTCAGAAACCAGCCTTTTATATGTCCTGTAGACAATAGTAAGACAACGCTCACTACATCAAGCCACCTCCAACTTAAATAGCTACACAAACACACTCAACTCTGCTCCTTTCCTTGAGTCTAGCTGTACTGTGTTCATTATATACTATCCACTCCAATCCCATTATGCTTACAACCTATTGTATATAATTGTATGCAAACTTTGTGTAGTCTGCACTTTGTCTCTATATGTTGTCCAGCATTAGCAATATCAGTAATCCAAGTAGAATTCTGGGTATGTGTAAGTTTTTACTCCGGAGTGGGAGTGTGACATCACTTTGACGTGAACTGAATCCCGTTGAGTCATGGCCTGCTTATGGGTTAATATAGCCCACAGCCAATAATATAAGACAACCGAAAAGTGCAGAACTAGTCATTGTTTTAGACACGTAGGTACCACATGGTGTTCTGGTTATTCACACAGTTATTAGGAGTCTCAGAGGCATTAATGTTAGCTTAACTTTAAATAGCACCTGGCTGGGGTTATGTTAAATAATGTAACTTACTACACAACAGTTCTTGCTAGCTAGCTAGTTAACCACTACTGTTTAGCCATCTTGTAAGAAGTCTGAGTCCACAGTGAGAGTATGATGTCAATTTGACGTATGCTTTATCCCTTCCAAAGCATGACAGTTTAAATGAGTAATAGGTCCTGGTTTGTAGCATGACAATTTTAAAGGAGTAATAGGTCCTGGTTTGTAGTTGATGTATTGATTATTTGGACCAGTGTTTCTCAACCCTTCTCCTGGATGCCCCCCTGCCCTGCATGTTGTAGATCTCCCTCTGCCCTGACACACCTGATGTGGCTCATGAAGGACTTGACAATGAGCGGATCCTTTGAGTCCGGTGTGACAGAGCAGGGAGAGATAGATGCAGGGCAGGGGGGTGCCCCGGAGCAGTGTTGTGAAACACTGATTTGGACCAAACATGATTTGGTAAAAGCGGTGCATAAACCAAAACATGGTCTGCAATTTCGACAGCTCCTAAGCTCTCACACTCACCACTTTCACTTGGGGGCGTCCCCTTCGAAATCAGATGGAAATCAGATGGTGATTTGATAGCCATCTTAAGTGCCTGTCCAAAGCTGCCCCCCTCTGCCTTCTATTTATCACGAGGGGATGATTGAACAAGTCTTGTCACTGGCAGGGTTGACATCCCTCACAATTCAGTGTAAAACTCTAGTCACTTGTCTAGCGTAGGTGATCGAGTGTGACTCAAAAACACATTTGTGTCACACTCAAACCTCATTTGTCAGACTCCTCATGACGTTCGCGGCTAGTTTGTGTACTTCGCAGTGACTTAGCTAACTCTGATCGTCCTGCTTTCTTGCATGAGCAACTGCACTTACAAGTATACTCAGATTTGACTATGTAATTCAAGGGCTGAAGGTGCAGGGTTTTAGTGCGGTCTACTTTTCGATTGTTGTCCGGCTGGTGATTTTGAACTCTTGCGAGGATGATGAACAGTTTCTGCTACATTCTAAGTCCACAAATTAAAAACGTGTCTGTGTACCAGTTCAGGAAAAAGTATATACACCTGGTAAATTCGCAGAAGGATGGGGTTTGGCAAAAAATGTCCTTTTGCGAAAGGTAATCACAGTTTGTAATGGCATACATCCGAGGGGTAACACAAGAAATGTCAGACGTTAGCAATGTTTTACTCTGGTTGACCAATAATAATAATAATCATAAAACATCATTTTTTTAAAAGTCTTTGTTTAGGGGACAAGTAAACTAGGTTAATATGGTGTTTCCCTAAATAACGCATGTTTCTGGTTTCTGTCGCCTGGCTAAGGGTGGTGGGTAGATAACCTGAATTGACTGAAAAGATCCTCTTTTATAAATGGATAAATGCTGAAAATGTAGGCCATACCAGCTGCCCTAGTTATGGTATCTGCTGGGGAAAAACTGACAGCGATAGTCAGTCACAGACACTATATAGCCTATCCAATTTGTAGGATAAGCTTCATGTCCAGCTAAACCCTGACTACACGTTTTCCGACATCCAGTGTAAACGCATTTGACACACTGAGTCCATTACAGGCTTGAGTTAACAAACTTGGTTCATCTATTCAATTTAATTGACACTATAGCTAGTTCATTAGATACGCCCGTCCAGTACCAGGTTTGACACCCGTTGCCTTCAGGACAGCCTGAATTCTTCAGGGCATAGATTCTACAAGTTGTCAGAGATGTTCCACAGGGAGGGTTGTTAATCCATGTTAACGAGATGGCAACACGCAGTTTCTGCAGTTGGGCCAGTGGAAAATATATTCTGCGAACTGCCGTTCAAACTGGGGACATTTCAGGACACTCAAGTAAACGGAGCATTCTGTCATGTTCCTGAAACCATTCTAAGACAATTTATGCATTATGACATGGATCTTTGCCCCCACTGGAAGTATTCTTGTGACAAAGGGTGAACTGTAGCCAAGGGATTCGCCTGGTCTGCAACAATGTTCAGATCGCCTGTCGGGTTTAGAAGTTGCTTAGTTGGCATTAAGGGATCTAACAACGGTTCAGGTCCACCCTAGCCTGAACCGTTGACACCTGGCCGGGAGGGTCCATGGACACAGGCTGGGTACCCCTTAATCCAAGCTTTGCCATCAGCATTACTGAACAGGAACAGGCATTCGGCGGACCAGGCAATGTTCGTCTGCCTCACTGGCACGTCTGTGACGCGGACAGAGGAGTTGTGGGCGTTCCAAGATGCCGGTCAGCACGCGATTCTGTTGGAGGGATCTAAGTTCGTTAATGGAGTGTGTGTGCCTAATATTGTGGCCACAGGGGCCATTCCTTACTGGTGGCATGGGATGCGGCCGAAACATGAGCCACAGAGCCCCACACAGTGCCTCAGGGCGGAATGCCGCCCAACTCCTCTGACCCCTTTTCCATCCCTAGGGTTACCGAAGAGAGGGAGAAGAAGGAGTTAGTGGGAGACTCTGAGAGACAGCGAGGCATGTTTGGTTGAGACCAATGTGTTCGTAGGCTGTTGAGAAACTGGGATTGACAGCATTCACATGAACTCTCCTTATTTCCTGTCTGTCTTCTATTGGTCAGCCTCCCTTCATCAGTCTGTTGGTCAGCCCCTCCTCCCTTCATCAGTCTGCATCTCATACCAAAACCCGTCCTCTCTGCCTGCTCCTCCACATGGGTCCCCACACCTGATCTGTTTCTTAGGGGGTTTGGGTTTGACCTACTCCCCAGCACCCGTTGTGTTGAAGAGGTTCAGGGTGGGTAGCATGAGACCAGGAAAGGTAGTTGTTAAAACACCACTTTTATACAGGGTAGCTGGTAGCGCTATGTCAGTACATAGTTATGAAAGTAGGCTAGACTGAACATGCTTGAAGCCTGTTCTTGAGGTCTGCATTGCTCATTGTGTCTTTGAGGGGGAATTGGTTGCTGTCTGTCTTTTAGGGAAACCAGCTTGTCAAAGCGTTATTACTGTAAGAATGAACTCAAGGTATCGAGAGTTTGTGAGTATATAGGTCTGCTTGTAAAAAGAGGGCGAGAGAGACCAATGACTCCCAGACAGCTGTGTGTTCTCCCAGACAGCTGTTTGTCTGCTGGCTGGAACATCAGTCAGTGTATCTAAACAATAGAAAATGGAACATGTTCATCACACAGAGACATAATCTAGTTGGAGAGAGTGTCTGGTTCTGTTTAGCCTTGCTAGCAGGCAGCCATGCTATGGGTGGTGTTTGAACAGTTCTTACACTCACTAGGCCGTTTTGATGTTTTCTTAAAAAGAATCGCTGCCCCCTGTTCTTATTTCAAATATCCTCTGCTTTCTGCATGGGTCAGGTTGTTCCTTGGCATTTGTAGGTTTCTAGGCAGTTATAAAAATATCACACAGCTGTCATTAATAACCCTGTACAGACTGTTAGGCCCTCTTCGGTTACTCACACTGCCTGAATTCCCCTGTACATAAATAATTCACTTCTGTGGCGATGCTAGTCACTCTGTTACTCATGGGGTTGTGGCGAGGGCACTGGAGTGCATGTGAGAAAATGTATCCACTTGCTACTGTAATTTGCACTGGATAAGTTTCTTCAATTTAAAAACTGTCAATGTAACCAATTACTCTCCCCAACCCGCTCAGGGGTTTTTGTGATGAGGCCCAACCATAATACCAAGTTAGATGTCACGAAACTAGAATTTGGAGCAGTTGCTTTTATCCATAGCGACTTAAAGAAGGAATAACAGTTAGGTGTCTTGATCAAGGCCACAACATGTTTTTCACCATGTCTGCTCAGAGATTTAAACCGGCAGCCTTTCAACTGCTGGCCCAACACTCTTACCACTAGTAGAGTATATTACTATGTTCTGCTCTACCCATCTGTGCTCCGCTCTACTTTACTTTATTTTACTGTACTGTACTACTGTACACAACCCTTACACTTTTTGATGATTTTGTTGCGTTAAGTATGATTTAAATGTGTCTTTATTTCTCTACATACAATGTGTAAAGTTGACGTAATGTCTGTGTGCATTAATATACCGTGTTTGGATACGTATTTGTTCCTGTGAATAAATGTATCTTAGCAAAAGGTTTTATTAGTGATTAAATCTGTGTCTTCTTGTTTAGGTTTCTCATGGCTTTGCACAACTGGACTGTGCAATATTCCATTATTAATAGAAAACAAACATCTTTAGGCTCGGTCAACGTGTTTGTGATCGTCCCTAGATTGCAATTATGAAGTTGTCACATCAATTTCAAAGATTTAATTCGAACATATAACTTTGCCATTTGGAAACCATGTACTCTTCGTGATGACTCCAGTGAACGTTTGGCTTTGTTGTAGGTTATTGTCCTACTGAAAAGGGATTTCCGTTCCAAGTGTCTGGTTTAAAGCAGGCTTAAGCCAGGTTTTCCTCTAGGATTTTTCCTGTGCATATCTGCGTCTATTTTCTTTTCATCAGGCGTGAAAGTCTTTGCTGATGTCAAGCATACCAAAAGCGTGATGCAGCCACTAACGCTTTTTAAAATATGGACGCAGTTACTGAGTAATGTGTTGTTTTGGATTTGTCCCAAACATAAGGCTTTGAAATTAGTTTTTTCGGCAGTATTAAATGAGTGCCTTGTTGCACACCGGATTTTTTCGAATATTTAAATATTGTGGTTTTATATTCCCTTGTCATTGTCATTTAAGTCATTATTATAGTCTCTACAAGTGGTTTATACTAGCTAAGTTTCACCAATGGCCTCAGTGGAACCTGTCAGTTTCTTTCCGGTCTTGCAACTCAGTTCAGAAGGACGACTGAAGGGTGACCATATACCATACATAGCCTAATTATTAACTGTTCAATGCTTAAAGAGATGAATGTCTGGCTTGTTATGGTTACGCATGTACCTAGAATTGCACTCCTTTAGTGAGACTAAAATCTCCCAAAGACAACATATCAAATGTTGAACCTGAGACATTTTATTGTTGCTTGAAAAATACACCGATCAACCATAACATTATGACCACTGACCGGTGAAGTGAATAATACTGATAATGTCATTGTCATGGCACCTGTCAGTGGGCGGGATACATTAGGCAGCATGTGAACATTCTGTCCTCAACGTTGATTTGTTAGAAGCAAGACAATTGGGCAAGCATAAGGATTGGAGTGACTCCGACAAGGGCCAAATTGTGATGGCTGGACAACTGGGTCAGATCATCTCCAAAACTGCAGCCCTTGTCGGGTGTTCCCGTTCAGTGCAGTGGTCAGCACCCATCAAAAGAGGTCCAAGGAAGGAAAAGCAGTGTGAACCGGTGACAGAGTGATGGACGGCCAAGGCTCACAGATCCACGTGGGGAGCGAAGGTTGGCCCGTGTGGTCCAATCCAACAAACCAGCTACTGTAGCTCAGAGTTAATGCTGGTGCTGATAGAAAGGTGCCAGAACACACAGTGCGTCGCAGTTTGTTGTGTATGAGGCTGTGCAGCCGTAGACCAGTCAGGGTGCCCATGCAGACACCTGTCCACTGCCGAAAGCGCCTACAATGGACACGTGAGCACCAGAACTGGACCACAGAGCAATGGAAGAAGGTGGCCTGGTCTGATGAATCACATATTTTCTTTTATATGATGTTGATGGCTGAGTGCGTGTGTGTCGCTTACCTGGAGAAAACATGGCACCAGGATGCACTATGGGAAGGAAGCAAGCCAAGGGGCAGTGTGATGCTTTGGGCAATGTTCTGCTGGGAAACCTTGGGTCCTGCCATTCATGTGGATGTTACTTTGACACGTACCACCTACCTGAGCATTGTTGCAGACCATGTGCACCCTTTCATGGCAACGGTATTCACTGATGGCATTGGCCTCTTTCAGCAGGATAATGCGCCCTGCCACAAAGCAAAATTGGTTCAGGAATGGTTTGAGGAACACAACGACGATTTCAAGGGGTTTACTTGGCTTCCAGATTCCCCAGATCTCAATACAATCGAGCATCTGTGGGATGTGTTGGACAAACAACAAAAAAAAAAACTGGTGGAATATCACACAACTAATTAGGTAAATTGGCAACAGGTCAGTAACATGTTTGGGTATTAAAAAAATCATTCTAGAGAGGATTGGTCTGTCAGAAGTAAGGATTGGGAGGGGTTCATTATTCTGTTGAAGACTCCGGGCAAACAATTTAAGGATAATATTTCTCAACATAAAATTGCAAGGAGTTGGGGGAACTCATCATCTACGGTACATAATACAATTAAAATAATCTGATAATCTGAAGAAATCTCTGTATGCAAGGGACACAGCCAAAAACCAATATTGGATGGCCGTGATCTTCAGGCACTGCATTAAAACCGGACAATTCTGCATGAATGGTTTCGGAACACTTCCGAAAACCATTTTCTGTGAACGCAGTATGTTGTTGCATCCACAAATGCAAGTTATAACTCTACCATGCAAAACAGAAACCATATATAAACAGAACCTCTGCTCCCAGCTCATTTAAAATGGACTGAAGTGAAGTGGAAAACTTCAGGTCTGACTAATCAAAATTTGAAATTATCTTTGGGAATCATGGATGCCACGTTCTGCACATTTTACAACAGCATGGCTCCGTAGTAAAAGTCTGGGTGCTAAACTGGCCAGCCTGCAGTACAGACCTGTCACCATTTGAAAACATATAAAATGAAAAGTATGACAAAGGAGACCCTGAACTGTTGAGCCGCTGAAATCCTATATTAAGCAAGGATGGGAATATATTTCACTTTCATAACTACCGCAATTGGTCTCCTCAGTTCCCAAACACTTACAGAGTATTGTTAAAAGAAGAGGTGATGAAGCACAGTGGTAAACATGCCCCTGTCCTAAAAAATTTTAAACGTGTTGCTGGCATCCAATTCAAAATGCATTTTTGGAAATGTTTTTCCGAAAACAATAACATTTCTCAGTTTCAACATTTGATATGTTGTCTTTGTGCCATTTTCAATTAAATATAGGGATGAATGATTTGCACATCATTGCATTCTGTTTTCACATTTAACGGGGTTGTACATATAAAGATGTGTGACAGAAGAGGGGGAGAAGTCATTTTAAATGATATGTAGGTCCCTTTCCACAGTGAGTCTGGCTAACTTATTATTTGATTTGTTCTTGGGCCAAAAGTAACTCCTGAACAAATGTAGGCTTGTGTAAACAATGTGGATGGAATGCAGTCTTATACTTATCTGGTTCACTGTTGGTCTACTGTTTCTTGTTAGTTCTGTGACCTCTCATAATCCTCGCTCGCAAGATCTTAAAAGTATGTCTGTTTTCTTAAAACGTACTCTTGGTAAATAATGTCGGGGACAGTAAATATACATGTTGATATTGGTTGGCCGGGGGCTTTTATTTCCAAAAAAGTAAATAGAAGACTGCAGGGGAAATGTTTTATTAATGTGATGTGGAGTCTCACTGTATGTCATTTGGTATAATGATTCCACTGTAATACCACATTGTGTTCCGTGACGTTGAGGATACGACAACGGTATTATCCCAGTTACTGAAACGTGTTCAGACATTTTCCCTCTGTTGACCATGGTGTTTGGAGTGATGGAAATGAATAAATGATCTCATTTCACTGGAAAAGACAAAATGTGTTGTCATTGTCATGCAATTTCTTTCTTACTAAACAAAACATGCTTGTTGAGATTAAAGATATTAAAGGTTTAACAAACCTGGATGCTATATAATAATGGAATGTAATTACCTTCTTAAAAAAAATTATCTACTAATGAGCTTCGATATGAGTGTGTAACACAGATCTTTCCCCCCGATTTTGAGACTGTTATTCCTCATCGACCCAGCAGGGGTTTGTGGTTTTGTTGGCTAGTAGGCTGGTTTTGCTGTGACGCTATCTGTCCATGACAGTGCCTGTTTATATTGCAGCATGTCTACCCCTGTGGTAGCTCAGCTGTGAACAGGCAAGAACAAGTATGTTTACTATCCTGCCCCAAGGAGATGTGAGCTGTAGTCAATCTGGTTATAGTATGTCAGCCTTGACCTATGGCCTTGGCAAGCAGTGAAATAGGATCAGTTCTATTGTTTCAATAAAATGTTTTTTTTTTGTCCTGCCAGCGTTATCTGTTCAGCGTCTGTTTTAAGATTTTCATTTTGTGTGTGTGTGTGTGTGTGTGTGTGTGTGTGTGTTTGTGTGCCAGTTATGGTGTCACACACTTGGAGTCGGAGCTCCTCCATCGACAGACGTACGTCTCCACCCAGCTTCCCACCTATACCACCACCCATCACCCTACAAGTAAGATGTGGCTTTAAACGACAGCCCGGGCTTTAGCCTTGTTCAACTAAGTGACCTTTAAGAGCTAGCGCTCGCACTTTGTTTTGTGATCTTTACCAGACCGTTATGGGAATATCATGGTGCAGCAATCTGTGACTTCATTAAACATTCACCATCTCTCTCTCCCCCCCCATGGCCAACCTCCCTCTCCCTCAGGTCTGTCGGGGGTGTTTGACTCTGGCGGTAACACCGCTGAGACCTCGGTGATGAACTTCCTGTCAGCCATTGAGTCTAGAGCCCTGCAGCAGGCTGGTCCTGTGGGGGCCTCTGTGCCCCCCCCCTTCAGAACGCCCACGTGGCAGACAGGTTAGGTTCACTGGGCATCGGGAATTATCTTGTTGTCTGTGTTATGTTTGGGTTTTAGTTTTCTGCACTTCGCAAATAACGACATAGAAAAATGCATGTTTGAATTTAGGCACCGAGTATGTATTCCTGTCAACTTATTAGACGTCACTGTCTCTGTTAATTTTTTATGCAACTATTTTAATATATATTTGTGTGAGCTGTTATGTCTATTTTTGTCGCTGTATTGTGTTGTTTTAAGCTTTAAGTACTTGAATTGCCTAAGGATTCATCTTGTTTAATAATTGTTTTCACTCCTCAGGTGCCAACTCCACCACTGAACTCTTCCTCACCGGCGCTCTGCCTTCCACAGCCACATTCCCCTCCCCTGCCACCCTATCCTCCTATCAGCACACTGGGGCCTTCGCCTCACGGAGCTACACCACCACCCCCTCCCTGGCCCTCCATGACCCCGCCTTCAGCACCTCCACCAATGGCCTGCTCTCCCCACACCACGACCCCCTGCTCCAGCTCAAACCCAGCCAGACCACACTACCTACCTCCCTGGCCTTCGACCGCCTCCCCACTCCCTCCCTGGGTGCTGCCCTCCCTCCCCAGTCATCCACATATCGTTCTGCCCAGGAGTCGGCCCCCCATCTCCTGCAGCCCCAGTTTGGACTGCTCCCGCTAGCTACCCAGCAGGCCCCGCAGCCTTACGGTGTGCCCGTCTTCTCTGGCTCCATTGAGAGAGCACTTCAGCGAGAATGTAGTGTGATCAAGCACCACCAGAGGCCTTCCAGCAGTAGCCATACAGCGTCTGAGCCCGGCTCACAGCACTCCATGCAGGCCTACCTGGGCTCGGGGAGTGAGGACGGGGACGTCTCCTTCCAGCAGGACCCATCGCGCCAGACCCCTGTTCCCTGCAGTCCCTCCACCGGGTCAGACTCCTCACATGGCGTCAACGGCGCAGCTCAGACCAAGACGGGAGGGCCATCTCATACCTACTCCTCCTCCATCATCCCCTCCCCCTCCGGGTACTCCTCGTCCTCCGCGGGGGCGAAAACAAAAGACTGTTCTTCCAAACTGAACACGGGTGGCCAGGAGGGTCACCCCCACTCACAGGACTCTCCGGAGAGTTACCCCTCGCCGGGTCAGAAGCAGGGCTCAGTGATTGCCAGTCAGCAGACTCAGCCGTACACTTCAGCCCAGCTGCCCAGCCTGCTGTCCACTCTCAGCCACTCTCAGAGCTATATCAACTCCCAGGCCTACTCCTCCTCAGATAAACTGCCTTCCCTCTACAAGACCTTGCCCTCCTTATCTGGCCATTCAGGCAATGTGGTGTCTGTCAGCCAGTCCTTGGTCTATTCCTCTAGCCCTGGGCATGGCCAGGGGAATGAGGGCCAATATGGAGCCCAGATTCAGGGCCTGTGTCTTGGCAACCCCTCCCAGACCTATCCATCCAGCCACTCTCAGGGTGCCCCTAACGTGAGCTACCCCTCTCAGTCACAGGGGCAGGCTTCGGTATCTCAGTCTCAGAGCTACGCCACAGGACAATCCCTCAGCTCCTCCTACCCATCCCCTCGCACCCAGAGTTTGCCCACACCAAACTCGAGCCAGGGATACACCCCTTTCTCGTCAGCCCCTCACGTACAAGCCTTAGAGAACAACTGCAGATCCTCAATACAGGACCTAAAGCCAGCCTACGGCAAAATGAAACTGGAAGGAGAGATCCCACTCCAGGACCTCCAGGCTCTCCAGCAGAACTCTTTAGAGACCTCCAGCTCACGGGGCAGCACCGACCCAACCGGCCACAACAATGTGGTCTACGTAGTCTCTAAAATGGATGACCGTTACAACACTCAGAGTGTGATCCGAAGCAACTCCCGCTCCGAAGACCCTCTCATGGGCCCAAAGACTTCGACGAATGCCCAGCTGATGTCTTCCCACGCCGCCATTAGTGCTGAGGAGATTAAACGTCACTCGCTTCTCCTCAAAAGGCCCGAGCCACAGCAAGAAAACCACCAGGCCCACGCCCATTCAGCCCAAAACCAGACCCAGTACATCAGAGTCCCCAACTCTGAGCCCAACCGCGACCTTCAGATGATCCTGCTCCAGCAGCCACTCATTTACTCTGGTCACAACTCATCCAAAATGCAGCAGATTTCAGGGCCCAGCCAGGGCCAGGTTCAGTACCTTCAGATGGAGGGAGATCATTTGACCAGTGTCAGTGGCAGCCAGAGCCAGCAGGGGGCAGTAGGACAGAACCCCATCACAGACTCCTCTAAACAACACCTCTCTTCTCCAAAAGACCCTTACAGCCAATCCAACAGTCAGCAGCAGGACGCCAAGCACCATTTCGCCCTGAGCTCCATCTGCTTCCCAGAGTCCATGCTGATGGCGGATGAAAGAAACATCCTGTCCAACGTGGATGACATCCTGGCTGCTACGGCCGCCGCCTGTGGAGTCACACCACAGGACTTTGTCAAGGCCACGTCTGGGACCTCCGAGGGCGACATGTCCGATGCCAAAGGTCATTTTCAGCCATTGGACACCAGACACCAGTCGCACAATTTCTCCGTTTCGTCTTCCCAGCAGTCAATCATCTCCAACACTAATTCTCATAACACAATGGCCCTGACACTCAATGGCACTCACATGACATCGGATGAGGAGGGGCATCTGGGGCAACAGTACGCAATGTCACTCTCGCACACCACTATAGTGAACTCCACACACGATGTAGGCGCCAGCAAGAGTTTGCTACAGACGTCAGGAGACGAGCAGAACCAAATTTCGCTCAAAGGACAGCCTGTTCAGCATGCTGACAGCAACCCCAACGGAGGCCACTCTGAGAATGACTACCATCTGTCTGGCCAGGGTTATGACCCTCTGGGGCAACTTGGCAGAGGCCAGGCCAAGAACCAGATACACAAAGGAATCAAGAGAGAAGACAGCCTTGTAGAGTGTCTCTCTGACAGCTTCCCCAACCCCAAAAAGAGGGTCCGCTCCAAGGCTTCGGCCAAGCCTTCCAGTCCAGAGGGAGAGAATGGCCAACCGAGAAAGAAGACCGTCCAGACCAAGAGGCAGGCCTCCCGGGGCAGCGACCCCACCAGCTCCCCTTCCACCTCGGAGGTGGTCTACGACAGCTATCAGCAGCAGGAGCGGATGAGGCAGAAGATCCGTGAAGTGGAAGAGCAACAGCCTGAGGTGAAGACGGGCTTCATCGGGTCCTTCCTAGACTTCCTGAAGTCGGGTCCCAAACAGCAGTTTTCCTCACCACCCATAAGGACCCCGAGTCGCTCCCGGAAGCCCTCGGCTTCGTCCAAGCATCCTCCGTGCCCCGTACCACTGCTGCCCCCCAAAATACAATCTCCGTCAGCTCCGTTAATGAACCAGGATATCCGCGGGATTGGGCTCGGAGGGAGCGGTCAGCAGCAGCAGAAGCGTCTGGATGAGGAGTTCCAGAGGAACCTGGAAACACTGCCTTCCTTCAGTTCAGACGAGGACGAGAGCAGCACACGGAAGAACCAGGCACTCCAGAACAGCATAAGCTCAGCCCTGTCGGCCTTGGATGAGCCTTCCGACAGGAGACCCAAATCAGGTAAACACTGGCCCGGCTTCCTTTTGAACTGGTTTGAATTTAGTCCTCTTGTTGTGAGTGAATTATGCCCTGAATCTAGAAATATAAATGATATGCTTATGCCGCATTTCCACTGGTGCTTTACACCGGTACCAGGGCTACAGCGGTGATTTATGCTAATGTTGGCTCTAAACTTTCCTGTTTCGACTATACATTTGGTACCAAGGACTTAAGGAGGGGCTCAGGTGGGGAGGGAGGAGTAAACTATCAACGCAATTTGGTTTTCCGGTTACAAAAAATAAAAGGAGATATTTGTTTGGTAATAAAATAAACAATAACGGCATGCTCAGTTTGTTTATGATACAGCGTTTGAACTAAAGTAATAAAACTAATTTCTTCCTCTAACTCCCGCGACCGGCTCCTTCTTCACCTACACTTGTGACACTGCAAGCCGTAAGCTGATCTGTTCATTATTTAGTTTAAGCGTTTTGTCAAAACTATCAACCTTGAATAGAAGGATTCGGGAGAATTATGATCATTTAATTCTGGTAATTCTGTGTTGTTATAGGTTCAGCAGGCAACATATCGTTCTCAGCGCTCCATTTTTCTATTGAGTCAATGGCATCGTATCACCTTTCCGTTCTTTCCGAGTCTTTGCTTCCCTGTACTGTTGTTTATTTTATTTATTTTATCGGGGATCTGTTTGTTAGATCGGATGAAGCCTAAAGACTAAGCAAATGATTCCCATTGATATTCGATTTCACAGTACGTAACATGTCAAACCCTGCCTTAAGTCCTTCATTCCGGGGCCTGGCACCAAGTGAGTGCCAGGCTACTGGGCTACGGCCTAGTGGCCGACTGGTACTGGCCCGTGTCAGTGGAAACAGAAACATTTCTGGACTTGAGGGTAAAACACCAGTGTTTGGCACCAGTGGCAATGAGGCATTAGGAAATCGTGATCAAGGGAAAGGTGTCTTAAGTAGTGACAACATCCACCATGTAATATCATAACCTCATCCCATCTCACTCTCTCTCCTCTCCCTTCCCAGATAACCGGCTCTCCAGCTCTCTCCTGAAGGCAGACCAGGCTCCCAGCATGCCTCACTCCAGCTCCATAGCCCACGAGCAGCAGACTGCTGCACCAATGGAGTCATCTGCAACTGGCGCTCCATCGCCAGCAGTTGGGTGTTTGGGGCAGGAAGTGATGAAGCCTGCTCTCCCAGGCCTGCTGGCCTTTCAGCTGTCTAGCGTGGCCATTGAAGGACTGACTGACGAGGAGCTGTCGGACAGCGGGGGAGAGGGCATGTACCGAGAAAGGGACGAGTTTGTGGTGAAAAACGAGGACATGGAAAGCCTGAAGGTAGGAGTGATGAGGAGGGGGTTTGCGTGAAAGCAGATTGTGGCGAAAAAGCCCTCATATATATGTCCTGCTCTGTTGGTTCATGCTGAAACTTGGTTTCTCTCTGTGTGTGTGTGTGTGTGTGTGTGTGTGTGTGCGCGTCTGTGTGTGTGCGCGTCTGTGTGTGTGCGCGTCTGTGTGTGTGCGCGTCTGTGTGTGTGCGCGTCTGTGTGTGTGCACGTCTGTGTGTGTGCGCGTCTGTGTGTGTGCACGTCTGTGTGGGTGTGTGGGTTTGGGTGTGTAGGTGACATTGACAGCCGGACAGGAACCCCCAGCCATCTGGAAGGTCCAGAAGGCTCTGCTACAGAAGTTTGTCCCTGAGCTGAGGGACAGCAAGAGGGTGTTCTCGGCCACTAACAGTGTAAGAGCAGGCATTCATATGATTAGACACGTACACAAACAGCTACAAAGGCTCATCTGACTACTCATGATCACACAGACACTCTTAGATTAATATTAGTGTGTGTGTGTATGAATCCCCTATAAAGGGTTTGAACTGTGGTTTGAATGCATAGCATTTTTATTTAAGCATAATAACTGTATTAACACGTTTTGGGGCCTGGGGATCTCTTTTGTCCACTCATAGTCAGAACCCAACTTGATTGTCCATAATCATCAGGGACCCTCTCACAGTCAGAACCCAACTTGATTGTCCATAATCATCAGGGACCCTCTCACAGTCAGAACCCAACTTGATTGTCCATAATCATCAGGGACCCTCTCACAGTCAGAACCCAACTTGATTGTCCATAATCATCAGGGACCCTCTCACAGTCAGAACCCAACTTGATTGTCTATAATCATCAGGGACCCTCTCACAGTCAGAACCCAACTTGATTGTCCATAATCATCAGGGACCCTCTCACAGTCAGAACCCAACTTGATTGTCTATAATCATCAGGGACCCTCCCACAGTCAGAACCCAACTTGATTGAGATAGAAAATAGCAGTTTTATTGTTGATTCAGCATTTTATGCTGAACCAACCAAGTCTCGTGCTCTAGCGAGGAACATTTTAAATGCATACCCCTTGGCAATGGAGAGAACATGGCAGAGAGATTTTTGTAGATAAAGCTAATATTCTGGAATTTTTTTTTGCCATGGGACAAAGAGAGACTGTTGCTGTTTCTAATCTAAAATTGCTATTAATTTATGCATACAAAAATATAATCAGTATTGTAACTTGATTTGTTACCTCATCTTAACTTATTCCCTTGCCCCAAATTCCTGTGGCCTCATCTAAACATATTCCTTGGCAAAACTGAAATTAACTCAGTTGTTGTTTTATTGTCTATATATATATATATATATATATATATAAACTCACCTAAAGGATTATTAGGAACACTGTTCAATTTCTCATTAATGCAATTATCTAATGAACCAATCACATGGCAGTTGCTTCAATGCATTTAGGGGTGTGGTCCTGGTCAAGACAATCTCCTGAACTCCAAACTGAATGTCAGAATGGGAAAGAAAGGTGAATTAAGCAATTTTGAGCGTGGCATGGTTGTTGGTGCCAGACGGCCCGGTATTTCACAATCTGCTCAGTTACTGGGATTTTCACGCACAACCATTACTATGGTTTACAAAGAATGGTGTGAAAAGGGAAAAACATCCAGTATGCGGCAGTCCTCTGGGCGAAAATTCCTTGTTGATGTAAGAGGTCAGAGGAGAATGGGCCGACTGATTCAAGCTGATAGAAGAGCAACTTTGACTGAAATAACCACTCGTTACAACCGAGGTATGCAGCAAAGCATTTGTGAAGCCACAACACGCACAACCTTGAGGCGGATGGGCTACAACAGCAGAAGACCCCACCAGGTACCACTCATCTCCACTACAAATAGGAAAAAGAGGCTACAATTTGCACAAGCTCACCAAAATTGGACAGTTGAAGACTGGAAGAATGTTGCCTGGTCTGATGAGTCTCGATTTCTGTTGAGACATTCAGATGGTAGAGTCAGAATTTGGCGTAAACAGAATGAGAACATGGATCCATCATGCCTTGTTACCACTAGGCTGGTGGTGGTGGTGTAATGGTGTGGGGGATGTTTTCTTGGCACACTTTAGGCCACTTAGTGCCAAGTGGGCATCGTTTAAATGCCACGGCCTACCTGAGCATTGTTTCTGACCATGTCCATCCCTTTATGACCACCAAGTACCCATCCTCTGATAGCTACTTCCAGCAGGATAATGCACCATGTCACAAAACTCAAATCATTTCAAATTGGTTTCTTGAACATGACAATGAGTTCCCTGTACTGAAGTGGCCCCCACAGTCACCAGATCTCAACCCAATAGAGCATCTTTGGGATGTGGTGGAACAGGAGCTTCGTGCCCTGGATGTGCATCCCACAAATCTCCATCAACTGCAAGATGCTATCCTATCAATATGGGCCAACATTTCTAAAGAATGCTTTCAGCACCTTGTTGAATCAATGCCACGTAGAATTAAGGCAGTTCTGAAGGTGAAAGGGGGTCAAACACAGAATTAGTATGGTGTCCTAATAAGCCTTTAGGTGAGTGTATGTATGTATGTATGTATATACACACTTTGTGTACAAATGTTTGTCTTCAAATGTATTTTCATACCATTGTGTGTGTGTGTGTCCTTTATAGTATCTGGGCTACTTTGGAGATGCTAAGACTATGTATAGGAGGGTGTATGTCAAGTTCCTGGACACTGTCAACAAGAGGGAGTATGTCCGGGTCTGCAACCGCAAACCACGCTGCAAGCCCATGCACTCTTTAAGGTACTCACATTTGTTAAAATAAGTTTTTACCTGACTTCAAAACTTTGTTCGTCTTGCCCTCTGACTACTGGGACACCGAAGATAGTTTTTAACTTACTTCAAAAAAATACAATGCTACAATGTTAGTTTTTAGGATTTTGGTTTACATATTGGTTTTTACATTTAGAATGAACAATATTCAAGAGCGTTCCACTTTCTGGCCCTGTAGAATTCTTGTTGCCATACTTTGGTACTTTAGCAGACAAGATGTTTCTATACTCCTCCAAATATATTATGCTGCTGCTGTTATCAGTTACACCCTCAATAAAGACAAGTGAGCCAGTTCTAGTGGCAGCCATACTTGCCCAAGTCATAAAACATGTTCAACTGTATTTCACAGATAAGGTGCTGTGGTGTGGATACTAATACACCCCCCCCCCCTAAAAAAAACAAATCTATACTTTAGCCTCACTAATTGTTTATTTCAAATCCAAACATTTGGGATATAAAGTAAAGCCAAAAGAAGACGAAATGGTTTACTGTCTCAATAATGACAAAGGGCACTGTGAGGGCATAGTCACTGATTCATGTCTGCCTTCATTCTGTCTTTCAGAGGCTCCCAGGCTAAGACTCTACTTGGCCTGAAGACCTCGCCTCCCTGTGACCCTCTAACCACACCCACATCACTAAAACTCCAGTGCAAGCCCCGCCCAAAACAGCCTAAGATCAAGGCAGAGCCCCCGCCCAAAAAGAGGAGGAAGTGGAAGGAGGAGTACTCTCCATCTCCCTCAGACTCCTCATCTGAGGAGGTTGGTGAGAATGAAGGTGAGAGTTAAGGCCTTCAGTGGGTTCATTTAAGCCCATCACTGAGCTGAGAAACGATACTTCTATCTCTCTATGACACCCTGTGCTTTGCACATTCTCTCTCTCTCTCTCTATCTATCTCTCTATCTCTCTCTCTTTCTATGTCGCTCTATTTCTCCATCCGTCAGAATTCCCTCCTGTAGTGCCATTTGCCTCTCGGTTCCTGAACACCAGGACCATGAAGGAGACATTCAAGAGTTTTGTAGAGCTACTCATAAGTGTTGCCTTGGACGCAGATGTGATGAGCACTCTGGAGAGGGAGACTGGTGAGTACAT
This sequence comes from Esox lucius, assembly GCF_011004845.1. NCBI lineage: Eukaryota > Metazoa > Chordata > Actinopteri > Esociformes > Esocidae > Esox > Esox lucius. The sequence continues at coordinate 30,814,884 of NC_047570.1, read as the reverse complement.
ACCCAGGACAGGTTGTTACTGTAGGATGATGAGGGAAGAGGATTCACGAAGGAGTGATCATATGTGGGGGTGGAAATGTTTTTTTTATATACTGCATTGGACAAGATTTTACTATCTGAATGGTATGTGTTATTATTCAAATAGCATTCGGTTAATCAAAGTACATGGTTTTAAATACTACCGACACCACATGAGTGCTACTACATAACGCGCAAACACGTAGGTGTAGTTCCCATGTAACATTGGCTCAGTGGCCAATGTTTGTGTGAGGAAAGAGCGTGCATGTGAGCGCACATGGAGAAAGCAGTGTGGTAGACAGGCAAAACCCGGGTACAGAACTAGAAGACAGTATTTATCAACAGAACATTGAGTTTATTGGATGGAGGAGAAGAGAAGCTAGTTAGCAAAGCTTGCCAACTCAACATTTTCTGCATGCTCAACCGCCTTTAGATTCCACAGCCTAACTTTTACCTAGCGTTTTGTGGCCAAATAACATTTCCGTAGGTATTATTAATTCAGTGAATATATTCCATCTTCCTTTTAATTAGTTTACTTTCATCCACTTGCTAACAGTAGGCTAGGCTGTATATATGGTGTCATTCTGACCGAGTGGGGACCACCACACTATACCCCTGACCATCGTAAACAACAAACATAAAAACGACTTAAATCTAAAAACGACTTAAATATGTCATTGTATATCATCACATTTTGAGATTAGAATTGTAATAGTATTTAGAAAAATAATATTCAGGTCTATTTATTTCAACCAAAAAATACCAATGTAAATGGGGGGCCAAACTGAATACACACACAAGTACCTAATTAACCCCAGTTGGACCAATGTGAACTGAAGCTGATCCAGTTGTTTCTGTGGTTCAGATGAGCTGCTCCTGCCCCACATGAGGAGAGTGGACGAGATGATCTCGGACAACAGGAGACGCCTGCTGCCCAGGCTACGAGTGGGACAACTCTTCAAGGTTTGATGTTTAGCATTCGTCTGACACGGCCATGACTTTCCCGGAGACGCTTTTACCTGAGAACATCTCAAAATCTCTTCTGTCCTCAGACGGCTCTGGACAGCTTCCCGGAAATCTCTGTGGTAACTGAGCTGAAGAAAGATGGGGAGACCCCTGCCTTTAAAGTGCGTCTCAGTGGGAAGGCCTACAACAGGAAGAACATGAAGCCTTCCAAGTCCCCCAGCCAGCTGCCCCTGGTAAGCAGCTCTCTGTTCACACTGCTGTTGTACAGTGTTGTGTAATTATTTGAAGTCCATCCTAGAGGTCTTCACGGATAAATCTGAAATTTGATTTCTGTACCCGACTGGGTCCGGTAGTTAACCGTCATGGTGGCCATAGATTTCTGTGTGATAATGTGAAATGCAGACTGCTTCACAAAATTTTATCTGAGGAAGGGAATATCCTAATAATAATGCATTCACATTTGCTACGTTTTCCATTTGGTTCAGGACAGGGTTCATCCGGGCATGTCTGCCTCTGGTTTGAGCTCAAAATAGTCATCTGAATTGGCAATTTTGCATGGCAATAAGCTCCGGACATCTATTTGCAGAAGGGACAAGTGTTCAGTAGTGTGTTTTATACAGATTTCACTGGAGATGTGCCACCAGTATGTTTCTCACTGCCACATGGGGATTAGACTGATACAAGACTGTTGGAAAGGAATTGGAAAGATGCTTTATTCACAATTGCAATGGATTAAATAATGCATATGAGGTTCCCTTTCATCTCTACATTTTAAATTAAGGACAACTTCATGAAAACACAAAGCTGTGGAGTGTAAACTATTAGACCAGCCAATCTACTACGTAAAATGAATGTTAAACATTCAAACTATTTGACATGCTTGTGTGGGAACAAAGCAGCCATTTTCTGTATTTCAGATTCAATTGGGTCTAATTACTATCCAACACATTTTCTGAGCTGATTATGCCTCATTTCTGGTATATTTTCAGATACGTCCAACCTCAAATACCAAGCCGGTCCCTCAGATTCAGTATTGATTTCAGAAAAAAACCTGATCCCATGGTGGTGTCGGATAGGAAATTTCACAGGAACATTCCGGCTTGCCTTTATATTTCACATCCCATTAAGACCTCTAGTCCAGATCGGAGGAAAGGAAGAAGCACTTTCTACATTTGTCCAGTAGAGGGCAGTACAGAAGCACAAACTGTGGCTGATTGCACCGGATTTTAGTTCTGCATCCTGAAATAGTCTCTGTTTGCGTCCTGTCTGTCTGCAGGAGTACACCGTGGACCAACAGAAAACCCAGTGGTTCTCTCTCTACCACTCCCTACAGCATTACAAGTACCACACATACCTTATGTGTAAGGACGAGGTGAGGCAGCACTCCGCAGGTGTCGTGTGTGTGTGTGTGTGGCGTGCATGTGCGCCCTGGTGTGTGCGTGGCGTAATACTGTGTACAGGAGTGTGTATTTGACGTTCATGTATGTAAAAGACACCGTAGTCAGCTGTGTGGTTGGCACCCGTTGACCTCTAACTTGACCTCCAGCGTGATGTTTTGACTGGCGGGAAGAGACACCCTATCAGTAATGACGACTAACTGGGACGTACTCGGATAAGAATGCTCTTCAAGTTCTCACTTCGCTGTTTATCCCTATAACATGTGTTCCGATTAAACTTCATATTGAGTCCATGAGGATGCATGAAACAGAAGATTACAGCCCAAAACAGGAAGGTTCTTATGGCTGTGGCTGACGTTTGTGTTGCAGATTGCGTCATTGCGGTTGCAGACGGGGGACATGGGGCAGGAGGAGACCGTGCAGCTCTGCATGAGGAATGGAGCCTGGGTGGAGGGCCTCTTCGACCGCTTCGGGGAACTCCTCAACCAGGTGCAGCAGGCCTGCCTATAGCACGGACCAAGAGGGAGAGAGAGGCCTGCCTATTGCACAGAACCAGAGGGAGAGAGTGGCCATTCTATAGCATGAAACCAGAGGGAGACAGAGACCAGTCTATAGCACGGAACCAGAGGGAGAGAGAGGCCTGCCTATAGCACGGAACCAGAGGGAGAGAGTGGCCAGTCTATAGCATGAATCCAGAGGGAGACAGAGATTAGTCTATAGCACAGAACCAGAGGGAGAGAGAGGCCAGTCTATAGCACGGAACCAGAGGGAGAGAGAGGCCAGTCTATAGTATGAATCCAGAGGGAGTCAGAGACCAGTCTATAGCACGGAACCAGAGGGAGAGAGAGGCCAGTCTATAGCACGGAACCAGAGGGAGAGAGAGACCAGTCTATAGCACGGAACCAGAGGGAGAGAGAGGCCAGTCTATAGTATGAATCCAGAGGGAGACAGAGATTAGTCTATAGCACGGAACAGAGGGAGAGAGAGGCCAGTCTATAGCACGGAACCAGAGGGAGAGAGAGGCCAGTCTATAGTATGAAACCAGAGGGAGACAGAGACCAGTCTATAGCACGGAACCAGAGGGAGAGACCAGTGTATAGTATGAAACCAGAGGGAGACAGAGACCAGTCTATAGCACGGAACCAGAGGGAGAGACCAGTCTATCGTTTATTTCCAACACTATAGCATGGGTTGAGAAATGGAGGGAGAGGTGTGCTTATAGCACATTGCATAGAGGGAGAGAGATTGAGGGAGAGAGAGGCCGGCCTATCTTTTCTCTCATGGATGGAAAGATGGGGGAGAGGAAAGGTGATGAAGGGAGGGAGGGAGGGCTTACAAAGAGCATTGACCTCCTTTGCTCCTGTTTTCTAAAGCACTAACTGGATCAACAAAGGAATCAGAGATGGGTGAACATCAGCACTGTCACCATAATTAGAAGAGGACGGTCCAACCTTATAGGACGACCTGATTGGCTGGATGGTTTAGAAACCACAGTTAGCACTCTGGGTTTTAGAGTTTTCTTAAAAAAAAAAGAACTAGCCAACTGCTAGTGGGCCTTTTCATAGACTTATTTGTGTGATGTCATTTATTTTATTCTTTGTTTTGCAAATCATGACAGATCGCAACCAATGAGCATGCACTAGATAGAGATTAGAAGTAGAGGACAGCCAATCAGAAAGCAGAGCCTTGATTCCCCTCAGCAAGCCTTAAATAAGGCAGGGGGGATTATTATATAAATATATACATAGATATATATGTAAAACATTTTCTCACAATGGAGCGCCAAATTTATATATAATGTACATTTTGTAAAAAGAGCAGTTTTTTGTCACAGCAATTCTTCCCGGAAGAATTTGATATAATATAGATACTTACCTTTTGTGCTTCAAAAACTCCTTTTCTTATGATGAGTTATTGATCTAAACATGGAGTTGGTGCAATTCTTATACTGCTTTTTGTGATATTTTACTGTAATGAAATGCTACCTTAACTATTGTATCTGAGGTAAAACAACAAAACAAAAATGCCTTTATACTCTGTTTTTCTTTACCGACGTACATTTTATCTCTGTAATAGATGTATTTTTCACAGAAGAAATTATTGTGGTCATAATTTTTTTATGTTCATTACACTTTGTAATGCACTTTTCATTGTATTTCAGAGAAGATTCCCTATATACGTTTATATGTCAATTACATATTGTATACTATATATATATACACACATATATATATACACAGTGGGGACAACAAGTATTTGATACACTGCCGATTTTGCAGGTTTTCCCACTTACAAAGCATGTAGAAGTCAGTCATTTTTATAATAGGTACTCTTCAACTGTGAGTGACGGAATCTAAAACAAAAATCCAGAAAATCACATTGTATGATTAAGTAATGAATTTGCATTTTATTGCATGCCATAAGTATTTGATACATCAGAAAAGCAGAACTTAATATTTTTTACAGAAACCTTTGTCTGCAATTACAGAGATCATACATTTCCTGTAGTTCTTGACCAGGTTTGCACACACTGCAGCAGGGATTTCGGCCCAATCCTCCATACAGACCTTCTCCAGATCCTTCAGGTTTCGGGGCTGTCGCTGGGCAATACGAACTTTCAGCTCCCTCCAAAGATTTTCTATTGGGTTCAGGTCTGGAGACTGGCTAGGCCACTCCAGGACCTTGAGATGCTTCTTACGGATCCACTCCTTAGTTGCCCTGGCTGTGTGTTTCGGGTCGTTGTCATGCTGGAAGACCTAGCCACGACCCATCTTCAATGCTCTTACTGAGGGAAGGAGGTTGTTGGCCAACATCTCGCGATACATGGCCCCATCCATCCTCCCCTCAATACGGTGCAGTCGTCCTGTCCCCTTTGCAGAAAAGCATCCCCAAAGAATGATGCTTCACGTTGGAATGGTGTTCTTGGGGTTGTACTTATCCTTCTTCTTCCTCCAAACACGGCGAGTGGAGTTTTGACCAAAAAGCTCAATTTTTGTCTGATCAGACCACATGACCTTCTCCCATTCCTCCTCTGGATCATCCAGATGGTCATTGGCAAACTTCAGACAGGCGTGGACAAGCGCTGGCTTGAGCAGGGGGACCTTGCGTGCGCTGCAGGTTTTTAATCCATGACGGCGTAGTGTGTTACTAATGGTTTTCTTTCAGATTGTGATCCCAGCTCTCTTCAGGTCATTGACCTGGTCTTGCCATGTAGTTCTGGGCTGATCCCTCACCTTCCTCATGATCATTGATGCCTGATGATGTGAGATCTTACATGGAGCCCCAGACTGAGGAAGATTGACCGTCATCTTGAACTTCTTCCATTTTCTAATAATTGCGCCAACAGTTGTTGCCTATTGTCCTGTAGCCCATCCCAGCTTTGTGTTGGTCTACAGTTTTATCCCTGATATCCTTACACAGCTCTCTGGTCTTGGCCATTGTGGAGAGGTTGGAGTCTTTGATTGAGTGTGTGGACAGGTGTCTTTTATACAGGTAACAAGTTCAAACAGGTGCAGTTAATACATGTAATGAGTGGAGAACAGGAGGGCTTCTTAAAGAAAAACTAACAGGTCTGTGAGGGCCGGAATTCTTACTGGTTGGTAGGTGAACAAATACTTATGTCATGCAATAAAATGCAAATAAATTATTTAAAAATCATACAATGTGATTTTCTGGATTTTTTAGAATCCGTCTCTCACAGTTGAAGTGTACCTATGATAAAAAATTATAGACCTCTACATGCTTTGTAAGTTGGAAAATCTGTAAAATTGGCAGTGTATCAAATACTTGTTCTCCCCACTGTGTATATATATATGTCTCTATCTTAAGATTATTTCTTTTCTTTAATACAGGTTTGCCTCAATTTTAAACAGATTCATGCAGACAGCATTTGAATAGTTTTTGCTTTTCAAGTGTAGCTGTGTTACACACTGCGATTATTTTTCTGATATGTACAAATAAATTTCCTACTAAACATGGTCATGGATGTGGTTTAATTCATTTCCAGGTTTGTCTGTTTACTTCAATCGAGGTAATGCTCTCGTACTGGATTTGCATTTGTGCTTTGGCGTTTTACGTACCAGGTCCAAGACTTCAACTCATTTCAGACACGAGAGCTTTTGTATGGTTCTATAAGACACGACCATGGCTGTGTTGGTCATCCTACGGTTGAATCGGCATGGTTGCAAAGCCATTGTGCCACGTTCCCGGCTGTGTTCCGCTTTCTACCGCTGTGGTGAATTGGATACAAACAGTGGCACATTTCCCCTGGCAACTTTTAGAATCACACAGGGAAAAGGCCAGTTTATTGTTTAACCCTCGTTTGTTCATAAAACTTGCCTCATGCAATAACCTACGGCAGGGGACAGGTGTTGCTGCTGCTGGCGTACAAACAACCGCTGGAGGGCCATGGTCCTTCCCTTAGGTGCCTGAGAGAATCAAGGAGGAGGAATCGGGGAGGACAAGGGAGTGTGCTATTGGTCTGTGTGTCTGCTGGTCGTTGTGTTTGCGATGTCACCCCACCCCTTCTCCAGCCTTCATATAGTCATTCTTGGAATATATATTTTTTTTTACAGCTGCTTCCTTAACTAAGTGCTGACTGTTGGCCCACCTGTCTGTCTTTAATGAATTTGCCTCAAGGGGAGGCACGTCTGGATACGAGTTTATGCTACATGACTGAGAAGTGCAGGGCAAATCTTATGTTCCATAGCTTACAGACGTCACCCTGTGACCAGAAGATCAGACTGGCCGGCTGTTCGCCCACTGTCGTCTCATGACCAGACTCTTCCCTCTGACAATGGGCGTCTGACATTGTGCCCTGGGCTACCGCCAAGAGCCGACGGCCTGCTGAATAAAATACGATTGTCCGGACGACCACAATGCAGAGGAACTTCCTTGTGGCCTCCCGAAAAACAAAGGCGCCCCCTGTGCTCCAACCCTGGCCCTGTGAACGAGGGCTCTGTCCCCTGTCCTCTGGATCTGGGGCGGGCTCCGTTTGGGATTCCAGTGCGGCCATCTCCAAGAGAACACCAGCGCCTGTCTAGGCCCACAGCAGAAAAGCGTATGAATATTGATACATAGTTCTACGTGTGGGAGGTGAACTGGGTGGAGCCCCTGAGGGCCGGCTGACACTGGGCTGTTATCTAATTCTTCAGGGCAGTAGGGGTTTGTTGACATGGAGATGCCAGCCTGATGATGTCCCATGGCGCGTACCCTCTGTGTCATGGGAACACTGCAGCCTAGTAGAGAAGAGACTCCCTCATGTTGTCCATAAACAGTGACGTACATGTTGCCAAACGGTTCTCTCACTCAATGGGGATGTAGAATGCAGTCCAACTATTATGCTGGGAACACTCACCAACTACAACTGAATTCATTACCACGTCAGCCATAAAAGAAGCAGTCATTTGACTTTGACATTGCATGGCTGATTAATCTGAAGGGGAAAGTAAAAGGGAGAAATGTTGGTACACTTTCCTAGTACAGGAAGAGAAAGAGTAAAGTAAACATTATTTTGACCTTGTGGGCTAGTTCTTTCTTTGTTCTTTGGTGTCAGGTGTGTGTGCGTGCGTGAAAGAGAGAGTGAGAACAGAGAGTGTGTGTGGGTGTGTTTATATATTTGTGTGTGTGTGATTTAAGAAAAACCTGACTGAAGCCTTGTTTATGCACACCAAAAAAATTATTTTAGTTTACAATTGTCTGACAGTCCAGATCTGGAGGTTGCCAAGAACATTCTGACAAAAAATCATATTCAGATTTCTTTAATTATCTACACCAGTCTGAAGATGTGAGGACAACCAGAATAAGGATTAGGACAAAGGGCCCAAGTTAGCCCCAGGTATAAACAAGGTGATCAAGAGCAGTGGAACCAGTTTCTGTGTCTGTTTTTTAGGCTTCAGGCTTGACAGTCCGTAAGGGAAAGACACTGCTTACCCTATTGTTACAGTCCTGCTACTTCTTCCGGTAAGTTCATGCGTCTGGTATGTTTTATTGTATGTGTGTTGTGTGATATACTGTAGAAAATGTTTTTGTTTGGATGTGATATGTCGATGGAGTCTACCGATCTGAGTACTTAATGTGGTGGAAGTACAGGTACAGCGTGTTCCTGTAATGGTGGATGTACTGTATGCAATAGATTATTGATTTGGGAATTTGCTTCTACAGCATATTAGGCCAATAGCAATAGTGGGGAAGGGTCTCTTTCTCAAGACAGAGAAATCAATCAAGAGACCAATTATATTGATATTAAGCAAGTTGACACTTGCTCAAGTACATTTTGATTTGGGCAAAAAATACACTGAACAAAATTATGAATGCAACACTTTTGTTTTTGCCTCCATTTATCATGAGCTGAACTCAAAGATCTAAGACTCTCTATGTACACAAAAGGCTTATTTCTCTCAAATATTGTTCACAAATCTGTCTAAATCTGTGTTAGTGAGCACTTCTCCTTTGCTGAGATAATCCATCCACCTTACAGGTGTGGCATATGAAGATGCTGATTAGACAGCATGATTATTGCACAGGTGTACCTTAGGCTGGCCACAATAAAAGGCCACTTTAAACTGTATTGGGGGGGTCCGGGGTGATCCAAAAACCAGTCAGTATCTGGTGTGACCACCATTTGCCTAACGCAGTGCAACACATCTCCTTCGCATAGAGTTGATCAGGTTGTTGATTGTGGCCTGTGGTATGTTGGTCCACTCCTCTTCAATGGCTGTGCGAAGATGCTGGATATTGGCAGGACCTGGAACACGCTATCGTATACACCGATCCAGAGCATCCCAAACATGCTCTATGGATGTGTACAGATCCTTGCAACATGGTGCCATGCATTATCATGCTCTAACATGAGGTGATAGTCGTGGATGAATGGCACAACAATGGGCCTCAGGATCTCGCCTGCCCATACCATAACCCCACCACCACCATGGGCCACTCGATCCACAACGTTGACATCAGCAAACCACGACGCCATGCTGTCTGCCATCTGCCCTGTACAGTGAAAACTGGGATTCATCCGTGAAGAGAACACCTCTCCAAAGTGCCAGAGGCCATCGAATGTGAGCATTTACCCACTCAAGTCGGTTACGACGACGAACTGCAGTCAGGTCGAGACCCCAATGAGGACGACCAGCATGCAGATGAGCTTCCCTGTGAGTTTCTGACAGTTTGTGCAGAAATTATTTGGTTATGCAAACCGATTGTTGCAGCAGCTGTCCGGGTGGCTGGTCTCAGACGATCTTGGAGGTGAAGATGCTGGATGTGGATGTCCTGGGCTGGTGTGGTTACACGTGGTCTGCGGTCGTGATTGCAAGTTGATTTATTTCACTGGTGATTGTAGCCTATCATGCCATTCTTCTGAGCTGTCAGTGTGGAATTGTGGCAAAACTGGTGGAAGATGAGACAACATTGTTTGATGAGTGGAGTTCACTGGTAGTCTCTGACCTCGACCAGTGTAGAGAGGGACATGAGATCAGTAAATCTCAACCCAGAAGTGTTTCGACATCATGCCCTGAGTTCTGGTGGGGAGATTTGTCTGAGGCAGTTTTGTCTTTTCAGCTTTCAAGTCTGTGGTTATCCTGGGGAGCAGTTGGTATTCTCTTGTTTATAGGCATGTTACAAAATGTTTTATTGTTAGGGGCTGTCTGGGAAGTAATTCATGTTGTAAATGTGAAAACCCTTGCCCCAACACCCCACCCCCCTGCACTCTATTTTGGAGAATGTCTGATGGTTTGTGTCAGAAACCATCTCTAAATGGAACACATCTGCCTTCACCTTCAGTTTCCTTCATCGTTAATTGTCATTAGGAGAAAACTCATCAGAACTATTGCCAGTTCTCACAGTAGGAGAGCGTCTGTTCATGCTGCATTCCATTTGCAATTCATGCCTCTACTATCTAGATGTGGAACTTTTGTAAATGAGTCTTTTAACACTTACATCTGTTCACATCATAGGCTCACCACTAGGGGCACTGAATTCTTCTTTTTATATTGATTCAAGTCAATATGTGTTTTCTGTCCCTCTCTGTCACTTTTCTATTCATAAGCGGTAAGGAATCTAAATGGCAATTTCACGGTCTCAACTGCGCAGATACATTACGCGCACCCTCTCGCTGTCTCTGCTTCCCTCTGACACTCACATCGGAGAATGTATCTATCTTCTGTCAAACCGGTTTCCCACTGAAACAGTTGCATTCCTCACCCCCCCCCCCCCCCCCCCCCCCCCCCCCGCCCCCGCCGCCCCCCCACCGTGTCTTCATACCTTCAAACAGAACATGGGATGTGTTGTCTCAAAAAATATAAACTAAATTGTTTATGCGATCCCCATACAAACAGCACCAATTAACCATTTTCTTGCAGGTATGCGCCGTTAAGACATATCGGTGGGGTAATTGGTCATTTGGGAGAGGTGTTGTGGAAGGGGATGTAAATCCACACAGGCTGCATGCATTTCAACTTAGGGAGGGGTTAACTGAAATAAATAGAGCAGGGAACTATAAACACAGACCCGATACCTGCATTTGGTTACCAGGTCTGGGAAACCTGATTAGGTGACCTTTCATTTTGGCTTTTGAAATGTGTGGAATTCTGGTCTGTGTGTGAAAGGGATGTTTGAGAAATTACTCTTGGTATTGAGTCATTCTTTCAGTACACTGGACGAGTTAATTCTCAGATGAAGCACTCAGTTGAGTTCGCTGGATCATGTCAATGGATTATGTTTCTACACAAATCGGGCTCCTCCAATGAGCGTTTTTGCTCCCCATAGGATCGTGTGTGGGTTTGTGTGCGCTGTGAGTGCCTGCCTGCACGTTTCTTTGTGTTTACAAAACAGTGAAAACACAGGGGCTGCATTTTATATAGCACATCATGATGGCCGATTTCCTGAGGGGTCTGTACACCGGAAATACAGCTAGGGAAAAAATGAAGAGACCACGGCACCTTTTTCTTTCCTTTCCAAAAAAGGTTTTGTGTGAGGAACAGAAGCGTTCGATTTGCAGTGGTCTCTTAATTTTAACCCTTATGTTCTTAATTTTTTCTGGAGCTGGATGTTCTGTTCATCCTCTCTGTTAGTTAAAGAGACCTGAAATTTAACACAATTTTATGATACGAGAAGAGAAGGATATACAGTATTGGGCCAAAGACACAGTAATCAGTTATGTGACAATAACACAAATCCGAGCGTTAGAAGTCTGGACTCAACCTGTCATTTCCATTTGTCCTTTTCCGCTTCTTCTTTAACTCTCTGTGAGAAAAATGAAATGTCCTTACAGTAGAAAACCCAGTGTGCTGGGTAACATTATATTGTGCATGCTTCTGCTCCCATCTCTCAGGCAAATAAAAATAGTGGTTGCTATCAGCTGCCCTGCTATCAGTGGGTTTGTGTTATATGTTTATCCAGGTGAGGTTTTGAGAGGAAAGGGGGAGCAGCAGAGCCTGGAGACAGTAGCCAACCTCTGCACAGGCCTTGCCATTTAAAATATTTGCCTTCGTTGTATCCGAATAACCAAATAAAAACCAGCAGGAGTGAATGTGCTTCTGTGATATAAAATGAGTCATTGTAGAAATAGGCGTGATTTCTCTGTAATTAGCAGCTAAGGTGAACTTCATAACAAAGGTGCATTGTAGTATATGACGACTACTTACATGAGATTCTGGGAGCTACACATTTTTTTTTAGATTTGAATCATACTAATGGTATTCTGAAAATGTTACCTGTGTGTGTGTGTGTGTGTGTGTGTGTGTGTGTGTGTGTGTGTGTGTGTGTGTGATGAGGTATTGCTGTATAAGAGAATCAGTAATCTTCACAGGTATAGGAACACATGGGGGAAATCTGTCAAATATACTGTCACACCAGCTCCATTTTGAAATGAGTTGGGAAACCTAAATCCAGTCAGTAATGGGGGGGTTCAACTGTATTTCATGACTCATATTTTTGTTAAGTTGTTCAGTAAAAGAAAGACCCATTCGAGTCATTTCATAGAAATGTTATGCAATGTAACAAATCGCTCAGTTGTATCAAATGGATACATATACACTACTGTTCAAAAATGTGGCGTCTCTTAGAAATGTCCTTGTTTAGTTTGAATTGGAAATATAGCTGAATGTATTGGAAATATAGTCATTGACCAAGTTTGAAATAATGATTTTTAATTGAAATTTCCTTCAAACTTTGCTCTCGTCAAATAATCCTCCATTTGCAGCAATTACAGCCCTGCAGACCTTTGGCATTCTAGATGTTAATTCGTTGAGGTCATCTGAAGAGACTTCACCACATCCTTTCTGAAGCACCTCCCACTAGTTGGATTGGCTTGATTGGCACCTCTTACGTACCATACGATCAAGCTGCTCACACAACAGCTCAATAAGGTTTAGATCCGATGACTGTGCTGGCCACTACATTGTAGACAGAATACCAGCGCTGGCTGTATCATTTTGTTCTCTTATGTTGTATTGAAAGACATATTACATCTACTTATTTCATGATCACTTTGTAGTAAACCCCCAAGTCCCCCTACCAGGCACATCTCTGAAACTCCCACCCATGACCTAGTGGAGATCAAGTGCTTAGACCAGGACAGTTTCACTAGTGGCAGATAGAATGACCTCCAGGTCACCCACCAGCTGAAAATGACTGCTATGAAGCAGTGTGACCTTTGTGAAATGCAGCAATGATTATTTCCTTGAAAATGAATGACTAAGAAAAGTGGGTGGACCTGAATTCTAAATTGGGCTGCCAGATTTTTAAGCACTTCCTGCCAGCCCTGAGCGGGTAGAAAGAAAAGTCACACTTGTAAGGGCAGGAGAGATGCTGCCCTGGTAATAAAAACAAGTGTACTTGATTCAGTCATTTTAATGACTTGTCTTTTGATTGATGTTGGATACCGAAGATAACGATAATTAAGGTAATTGCCTGAAATATTGTACTGTTTTTGGGCATGAATACAATAGATTGAAACACTGTTCATGACAGAATTACAGGCTTCTCACCTGTATTACAGGGGCACTATTCCTTACTGTGGCAACTTGGAGAACGTTGAACGTTGCAGGTGGCAAACTCATTTCATGGAGAAATAAATACTCATTTCACGAGAGGCCTGTGTCTACTAATTTTGGCTCCTGCCTCGTACTTGATAAATTTGCCAATGTCGCTAATTAGTTAAGAACTCGTTACATCTGGTTATCTATGGCCTTAATTGGACATCAGCTAAGAGGAAAACTCCAAAACCAGCAGACACAAGACCTTCAGTGAAATTAGTTTGACCCTCATGACACAGAGGATTACACCAGGTTATCTTCTCCCAAGATGTTTGATATTTGTTTTAGCCCTAAACTGGCCCAGCTGATTGAATCAGACCTGTGATTCCCAACTCCGGTCCTAGTACCCCCAGCAGCACACATGTTGTTGTAGCTCTCGACAAGCACACCCAATTCAACTCAATTAGTGTCTGATAACACTGTGTAAAACTTGGTAGTGTTATTTCCAAATATGCCTCAAAACTATAAAAATGGCTACAATTCCCCACAAACTTTGCTTTTATCACCAACACAGGGATATTTTGAAATGTACCTATTATCCAGAACATTCCGGATAGATTCAGTGCTGAGTAAACTTGGAGTAACTTCTAGAACTTTCTAATAATATAAATATAATAAATATTGCAGCAGCATCAAGTATGATGAGTTTGGCTGGGAGGTCATAAGAGACTTCAAAATGGTGGCATTCCTGATGGGTCTCCAGGTTTCCCAGCTATCTTTGCCTTTGGGACCGCAGGGAGACCAAGGCGCACTACCACAGGCGGGACTGGCCACAGCGGACCGAGTTCTCTGTGGGGAAGAACAACATTAAATGGGAGCCACAGGTGGACCCCCTCAGAAGGTGCTGATTCCATCACTGCACATCAGAGAAGACACAAAGGTGCCTGTTTTCTCATTGGAAATTGGTACATTTGAAAAAATCACTGTCCTGGTCTCAAATGGAAAGTTTGTGGGGAACAATAGCCATGTTCTATACTTTTTAGGGGATTGGGGGCGGGGGGAAATTGTCCCCAAAAGTGCAATAAAACAAGTATATACTGTGTGTGATCCAGGTGTGTATACGTGTGTTTGAGAGAGAGAAAGAGGAAGGGGGTGGCAATGAAGGCGCAGACAAGAATTTAGCCTTCTATCATGTAAATGAGTCTGGAGGCGTTGTCAGTGTCATTCGCGCGTCCTGAATAATGTATTAAGAGGGAGGCGGTTTCGATGTTGACCCTGCATACGCGTCACTGTGGTGCGAAAAATATCAAAAGAATATTTACAAGCCAAAGGATACGGAGAAGAGCGGGTTAGCGCACCGGAAAGTTTTTCATGCTGCACAAACCAAGAGGTAGGCTACAAAGGCATTTGATCTTTTATAATAACTTTTTTTTTTTAACGTTTATTCATTTATTATTACAATTGATTTAAGCTTTTGTCTCGTTTGTGGCCGTGCTTTAGCTGTATTTTATGTGTCAGTTCCACACTGTTTATGGGCTGTGGTGTCGATCTGCCTAACTGTAACTAGCCTTAAAGGTTGATAACCGTAAAATTAGGTTGTAGTCCAATAAGCCTATATTGCTAAACAGCATTAATACCGCTTAATTTACCATTTTATTGGCCGCCTACATTTAATATACAGTTTATTTGATAACCTGTCTTTGATTCATTGTTATCCCACTGTGAGAATAGTTATTCTCAATGGAAATTCAGTTCCTCAGCTCTTGGAGGCTATAGGTCAGGCATAACCTGCAGTGAGGTATTTGGATTCAAATTCAAAATGCGCATTGGGTTTTAGCTTTACGTTCACATTTTCTTCAAGCTCTATCAGCTGTGACTAGTCTGAACTCGTAAATATGGGAACGAACGCCACAGAAGCCATGCCTGAGGGGGGTCATAATTTAAATTCCCAATATTTGAACTTGCGATCAAAATTACCTAAATAATATCTGGGGGAAAACTGGTAATACTCTATTGGTTACTGTCTGAGGCAACTTCTTTCAAACTGGTACATAATGGCTATCGCAGATAAACAATTCTTCCCTGTCAGTCCATCAAGTCAATATGTTGAATTTAAAAAGTAGGCTGTGTACACTTTCCGTTGCTGTTGTCTGAACGAACATAAAGCAGAAAGCCATTACGATTGTTGTTATCCCCACCTCGAACCTATGTTTTTTTTGTGTGTGTCTGTTATATAGGTAACCAACGGTTTAGGTTTGTGTTGTATATTGGGTCAATTGATCCCAGAATTTTCACTCTTTTCCAGGGGGGTCATATTGACCTGACTGTAATATGTAGGTAACTGAAACCTAGTGGGAACCCTTAAACGAGGGACTGGGTAAGCACGTGAGGTCTGGTTTCTTAGTTCATAAACCATTAACCTCCCATCACAAGGTCATGTATTAAAATGATTATTACTTTGGCTACCCTGGCAAGGTGAACTCTGTTTCTTGAAAAAGGGACCATTTTTGGAGCCTATTTGGGCCTGCTCCACATGCTGATGTTTTGTTTGGTATGTTGGTACCGATAGAAACCTTTTTGGTGGCGTTTCAGACACTGAGCCAGAATCTAAGCCATTGCACACTCAAGCTGTTCTGGTGGCCGGTCGGTGCCCAATCACATTTTATTTTGGTAGTTATCTGTGACCTCTTCAACCTCAGTGATGCTGACATCAGATCTGGATTACTGTACCAGGAACCCCAGATGGTTTTCACATATGGTCACTCTTTAATACCACTTATTTAACCCTCAAAATCAAGGATTCCAACCTAATGCAGTTTACTGTCATCTATCCAGTAAGGGGGTATTAAGTAGTTCATGTTTTGTAATCCTGTGCAATTGTATTTTAACCTATTTTATTTTGAAGCCTGTGTGCATTTGGCTATTTTTAGCTAAATTTTTAGCACTTTTGGCACTTCACATATTTCACTCATTTTGAAATCATGTGTCCTGTCCTTTTGATCCATTATTTAGTTTTGGATCAGTCATGTGCAAATTCAATGGTCATGTTGGGTTAACACCTTGCTTGTTCTTTTATGATTTCAGTCAAGTGATTGGACAGTGACTTTTACACAATAGTTCACTGGTTACAGTCATTTTATGCAAAACCTTCCTACAGGCCTCAGGACATGTTCTGGGCCGAGCGCCATCCATAGAGTAAAACCAGGTTTGATGGTTTGATCGTTTGGGGACAAAACATCAAATATGAGATAATGGTTCACACATTTCTTCCTCATGGGCCTACGATCTGAAAGAAAACTAAGTGAAGCTGCATTGTGATACAGATCTAGGATCAGATGAGCCTCTTCAAATCCTAACCGTTACCCAGTGTAAGAGCAGCTTCGCCCTGCCGCGTCTGGTGCTACCAGTACCAAGAATGTTCCTCTTAGTGGTGTGGCCACGAGTCAGAATGCACTTTACTATGTAGTTCTGCTGTTGAGGAAGTGATTGATGAGCTTCAGTGCTCAGGTTCTTAGCTCCTCCCTGGGATCTACGCTAACGTTTTCTTACCAGGCTTTAAATGGTTCCCGCTGGGGTATACACGAGAGCCTCTGCCAGACCAACGACATGCGCTCATACACACGCGGTCAGACACACACACACACACACATCTCTTTTCCTTTCAAAACCACCAGCAAAAGCAGTGTCAGTGACGGCAGCGGGGTAGTCAAGCTGTGCATCCCCCTCATCTCAATGAGAACGCCTCCCCCCATCTCCTTTGCTCGGGGTCTCTGTGGCTGGTGACGTCAGGAAAGAAAACAAGCTCTTTATGGTGTAGCCAAGTGTTGTCAGTGCTGCAGCTAAAAGTATCACCATCCACTGAGGCACAGAGGAGTGGGCTTTGCCTTTGCTGTGTGTCTGTGTGTAATTGTATCTGCATGTGAAGATTACAGAAGGTTGTGTCTGTGTGTGTGTGTGTGTGTGTGTGTCTGTGTGTGTGTGTGTGTTGTATAGGACCCACCCTGGTGAGAGGCGTTGGATGGGAAACAGTAGGCTGAGAGCCCTGGAGATGAGGCTGACAAGCTGATCATTGTGTTAAAGTTGGATGAAGAGGGTTGGGTGTGGATAACCGTTGTGAATTTGTGCGTGTTTTTGTGTAGTGTATTTTATGAGGATTAGTAGGGGTGGGTCATTATCCTAATATTGTGATTGTATGGCTTTTGCGAGTGTCACTGGTGTGTTCAAGTTCATTTGTGCACAGGATACACAAGCCAAACAACACAATTAAGTTGTTACCTTCTGGACCTTACACGACAATATTAAGGGGAAAGACTGGTAGAAATGATGATTATAATAATGACGACAGAACAACTATGTGGTTGTCTAAATGCATGCGTGTCTGTCCATCTGTGTACATCCCATTGATGTTCCTCTAAGAGCACTGGACTGAGAGATGTGGTACCGCCAGACCCGCTGGGTGTGCTGTTGTTTTGGGCTGAGAATGTTCCGTACTCTTGCAGAACATTTAGAAGACAATAAAACCAGAGGATCTGAAATCTGAGGATAATGAATGTGCCTGTTTGCCCTCCTAATACCCGTTCCTTCTCTCTCCCGCTGTCCTGTACGTCCCCTCCAGGAGATCAGGGCATGGCCGGCAAGCCATTCCGGGCCACCTACATCTGGAGCAGCATCATCGCCAACCTCCAGCAGCGGGTCGAGGTCAAGCGCCGCCGCCACAACCTCAGAACCTACCATGACTGTTTCCTGGGGTCGGAGGCCGTCGATGTGGTGCTGGCTCACGTCATCCAGTCACGTTTCTGCGGCGACGCCGAGGTGCCCCGCTCCAAGGCTGTACGCCTGTGCCAGGCCCTGATGGACTCGCGGGTGTTCGAGGCAGTGGGCACCAAGGTGTTTCGGAATAAGGACAAGAGTCGTGCCACCTTTGAAGACAGTAGCTGTAGTCTGTACCGGTTCCTCCCGGTTCCATTCAGTGGCACTACCGTAACCAGCTCCCACTTGACCAGCGGCAATACCATCAACTGCCGATACGACTCACCAAGTAAACCAGAAAACTGCTACGGCCCCCCTCTTACACGGTACAGACAGCTGAGTTTAAAAGCTATATTTACGAGTTGATGTATTTCATAGTCCTGCCTAAATTGCAGATTAATTATGGTGGAGTTTTTCTGAAGGCTGTAAAGAAACAATCCCACAGGGCTTAAGATTAAGTCTGGATGACTTAAACTCAACTCATGTGTTACCTATGAGTTTCAACCTTGGTGACCTGGGAGGTTCTCTCGTTGATCCGACTTAGTTGTTGTCCAATCAAGGTTCCACTTTCTGATGATTGTGGTAATGTTCCCCAACCCAATTCCTAACTGCTACCTGTTTCTTTTGAAATGTTGGCTCTGAATCAAAGCTCAGTTTCAGGCTGTTAGACAGGAAGGGTTTGATTTTAAGTTAAGAAATGTAGTTAGGAATGTTCAGAGTTCCCCCGAGTTTGGCAGATTTGGCACTATGAGTTTGGCAGATTTTGGCACTTATTATAATCCATAGGTAAAACGTATCTCAATGCTTTCAATCTCTGTTTTGTGTCCTATATGTTTCTCATTTTCCCTTTGGAGTGAACCTTATTACTTAACTATTCTTCTGAATAATTGCTGAAGTAGAACTTCCTCTAACCATGTGTCACAATCCTGAGTGACAGTCCAGGACTGTAGCCACGAAAGCCTGCCGCCTCCAATCTGTATCACTGACATGAAAGAGTGTAGATCAAGGTTTTTTTTTTTAAAGTCTGAGACACTGGGCCTCCTTTCTGAACTCCATTATGTAATGTCATTTTCCAAGACTGTTATAATATTTTTTGATATACTACGACACAAACGGCTGAAATGACAGTATACGTTTGACAAACTTATCAATGAGTGTAGGCAGATGTACAGTAGATGGAGAACATGGAGTCTGAAAACATTCTAATGCCACTGACTAATCCAAAGTAAATATAAACATTGTGAGAGGCCCTACCTACTGTTCATAGACAACTGCATTGAAAGGCCCAACAGCAATCAGCTGTTTGGTATTTGCCGTGCGTGCTCTCAAATGTGGAACGACTGACTCAGCTAAATGCAAGCATGATGTGATGAAAGGAAATCAACAGTTACAAAATAAAAATTACTTGCCAAGTAATCTGTGTAGGTCAGTGAACTTCAATGAACTGAAATCATAGTTTTTTTGTTTTCTCATTTTAAAGGTTTAGACAAAAAAAGAATAATGTAACTAATATTAAATGTTGTTATTATTAGTAAAAATTAAATTAATAATTGTCATCCCAAGGACCTCCTGAAAAACATCCTTGTTGAATACCCCTGATATCTAGCAGTCACAACTGTAATGTTACGCTGAGACAGTTATACATTTAGCGTTCTGCTGCTGGCTTTACTAGAACCGAGAACAACATACATAATGTTTTTAACAAGCCCGCAGCACCAGGTTTAGCTATACTCTTATAGGTTATAAATAAAAGCACAACCTTGAGGCAAACTATGATTGCAACACAAATAGAGTAATATGTATAATGTCATGTTTTTATCAAAACCCACAGCAGAGTGCAGTAGGAAATTGAAAACACATTTTGCTGAATGTGTCCTCCCACTAGTTTCACTAAATTGCTTTTTGCTAAAGTAGATTCTGGTCCCCTTTGATGCTATTTTGGGTTCCAGTAATAACAGGTCTGTGATTGCTCCAATCACGTCCACTGATTTGCCTTGTTATGTTTCTCCTCAGGCAAGAGGATCAGAACTCCCACAACAATTCACCGGTCAAAACCGACAAATCCCTAGAGGATGTGTTGGGTAGCCTCAACATCACCTCCACAATCACCCCACAGATGATCACCCTAGGTCTCTCACAGGAGTGTAAGTGGCTGCTGACAGTGTGTACACGCTAGCATGTGTCAACGCTTCGCTCGGAGTGTGCGCTTGTCGCTGTCTCTCTGTACCTATGGTGAAGTGAGCCCCTGTACTGACCTCTCCTTCTGTCAACCTCAGTGATGGACGAGGTGTGGCGTCAGCAGACTGTGTTCAGGTTGCTACAGCTGATAGAGCTCCCCCTGCTGGAGAGTCTGTTGGAGGGCGAGGAGCGACCCAGGCCCCCTCTACATGGCATGGACAGCGACCCAGACCTGCTCTACACATCCAGCTTCCTGGACAGAGAGGTCCTCAAGGCCTTCAGCGAAGCGCAGTACGTCTCCTAGAGTATAGTGCTTATGTTTTCCTACTTTTGCCCTGTCATCCTCTGCGTCCTCGTCCCTGTCATCCTCTGCGTCCTCGTCCCTGTCATCCTCCGCGTCCTGCTCATTCCTGTCATCGTCCATGTCCTCATCCCGGTCATCCTCCACGTCCTCGTCCATGTCATTGTTTGCTAAGAGGGCATGGGTACAGTCAATAACAGGACACCTGTAGCTATGACAACACAGACCATTCCCAGGCGTTAACCTGATGGACTGAGCACAGTTAGTTTGCGGAGCGTTCAGTAACGCTCAGGTCCCACAGGACATCAGCCCTGTTCTGATCATAGACTGATCATAGGATCAGCGGTCTGTCACTAATAAACATTTTTTTTCTGTCTCACTGTCTATGAATCAGAGTCTAAATATTCATCTGACTGGGCAGAAAATGTTGGTTGTCTAGTCGGTAATCTGGTTCAGCTGTTGGTCGGTGTGTTCTACAGTGCATATAAAGCTTATTCAATCACAGACCTTTTATCGCTTTTGAATGTTAAATATGTGTAAATTCTATAATGACATGAGTCAGTTGATGTTCACAACAAGTAGCGTAGCAGTTATAGCATCGTAACCAAGAGGCACAACTGTGTGGTCCGTGCATCTGCCCAGAAGCAAGTACTTAACACACATTGCTCCAGGGTTGCTGCTGGGTCATGCAAAGAAATGCATTTCTGTTTCACACCAACATGCTTGGTGTGTATGTGTGTGGTACAGGTCAAACATAGGTAGCACATTTGACCTTGCGTGTGTCCTTCAGGGCCTGGTTCTGGACCCTGGGTTCTTTGGCTCTCAGGGACACCTTGGGTGTGTTGTCATTTAATGTTTCACCAGATATTAATTTCATGCAGTTTGCTTCTGTTTGGGGAACCCTTTTGCAACTTAATGTTGCAATTTAATGTTCTGTTTGACAGAATGAATACGCCCCAAGTCAATCAAATGCAGTGTCTGGGATGTTGTCTGAAGATCATTAAACCAATCCGTCTCACTAATCTCTCCCTCTTTTTCAACTTTAACTGCTTTATTAACTTATTTTGGGTTTGGAATTTTTGTCTATGACACTCAAGTTCCATTTAACATATTTTGACTTCCAAAAGGGTCAATCTGAAATTCCCGCGTACAGTATTTCATATTTTTTTGTTAAACTGTAAATACCTATCAAAATAAAGTGTATTTGACTCTAATGTTTGTAAACAAAATATATTTAATTTAACACAATGTCCTCATGCTTAAACTATTTTTAATTTTTTTGTGGTTTGTATTTCTGTGTTCTTAAAATCCCCATTTACGTTTCATCCCTCAGCTTTTCACCAAAACAAAGAAGGGGAATCTGTTTTGTTCATACAGTGGATATAAAAAGTCTACACACCCCTGTTAAAATGCCAGGTTTTTGTGATGAGACAAAGATATCATGTCAGAATTTTTTCCACCTTTTAATGTGACCTGTAACGTGAACAATTCAATTGAAAAACAAACTGAAATCTTTGAGAAGAAAAAAAAAAAAACTCACAATAACCTGGCTGCATAAGTGTGCACACCCTTAAACTAATACTTTGTTGAAGCACCTTTTGATTTTATTACAGCACTCAGTCTTTTTGGGTAGGAGCCGATTTGCATGGCACATCTTGACGTGGCAATATTTGCCCACTCTTCTTTGCAAAAGCGCTCCAAATCTGTCAGATTGCGAGGAAATCTGTGCACAGCCCTCTTCAGATCACCCCACAGATGTTCAATTGGATTCAGGTCTGGGCTGTGGCTGTGCCATTCCAAAATGTTAATCTTCTTCTGGTGAAGCCATGCTTTTGTGGATTTGGATGTGTGCTTTGCGTTGTCGTGCTGAAAGGTGAGCTTCAGCTTTCTAACGGACGCCTGAAGGTTTTGTGCCAAAATTGCCTGGTATTTGGAACTGTTCATAATTCCCTCCACCCTGACAAAGGCCCCGGTTCCAGCTGAAGAAAAACAGCCCCAAAGCATGATGCTTCCACCACCATGCTTCACTGTGGGTATGGTGTTCTTTGGGTGATGTGCAGTGTTGTTTTTGCACCAAACATACCTTTTGGAATATGACCAAAAAGTTCAACCTTGGTTTCATCAGACATTAACACATTTTCCCACATGCTTTTGGGGGACTTGATGGTTGTTTTTGCAAACTTCAACCGGGCTTGGATGTTTTACTTTCATTTAATGTTGCTGTAGGCCTCTTGGAAGCCTCCCTGACCAGTTTTCTTCTCGTCTTTTCATCAATTTTGGAGGGATGTCCAGTTCTTGGTAATGTCTCTGTTGTGCCATATTTTCTCCACTTGATGATGACTGTCTTCACTGTGTTCCATGGTATATCTAATGCTTTGGAAATATTTTGTACCCTTCTCCTGACTGATATCTTACAACAATGAGATCCCCCTGACAGCAGAACTTTTTGTGATTGATCAGAGTCACTTGAAATTATGGTATGTGTGTAATGATGTCTGTTTAACATGAGTTTGAATGTGATTGGTTTATTCTGAGCCATATCCACAGTTAAAAGAGGGTGTGCATACTTATGCAACCAAGTTATTGTAAGGTTTTTATTTGTCATTTTTTTCCCCCTTGAAGATTTGTTTGTTTTTCAATTGAATTGTTCACATTATAGGTCACATTAAAAGTGTAAAAAGTTTCTGACATGATTTATCTTTGTCAAATTTTTTACATCACGAAAACCTAGAATTTTCACATCCACTGTATGTACTGGCTTCATTAAGCTCATTTTAAATCTCTCCTCTCTTCTACCACCCTCAGGGCTGACGAGTGGTTCTCCACTGCGGTGGACTGCCTGGAGTTCCTGCCGGATGAGCTGGTGGTGGAGGTGAGCCGGGGGCTGCCCCGCTGCGGTGACGACCAGGACCAGTGTAAGAGGCTGCTGTACAGGATCCTGGCCCAGCACTACAGAGAAACACAGAATCCTCCGCTCCTCAGCAACCACGTTTTTGACATCCACTCCGGCATCTCAGAACTGCTGGGTAAGACGGACGTTATGTCCCTATCCACTGTTATACTGGGGGGGGGGGGGGGGTGTCTATCATCATGTCATACGCCTGTAACACCTCCCTGCCTGCTGGGGGCGCTAACACCTCTGCTGACCTCTCTGTGTTCACAGTGAATGGGAAGAGAGAGCAGGCTTTGGAGGCCCTACAGCTGTGTTTGAAACTACAGGACTCTCGCAGTAAAGAGGAGCTGCGCAGATTGCTGCGATTCATGTCTATCGCTGCCAAACCACAGGAGGTCAAACTGCACCAAGAGGTGAGGTGTGTGCGCGTGTGTGCGTGCGCGCGCCATTGAGATGGAAAGAGCACCAATTTGTCTGTGCCTTTTATGGCATCTGTGCTAGCCTGGGTACCTCCACTGAGGCCATCTCCAAATCAAAAGTACATTTCAGTATTATTAATTGGCTGAGCCCTCCATGCGCTCTGACTGTGATCGTATAGTAACCGTTTATTCAGTGACCGGGTGGTTTATCAGGAGGGATTACCTAAGGAAGTTGAATGTCCCACCCAGTAGGCTACATTAAAATGGCATCCACCTTCAGTAGCAATGTCCATGCCATGATTTGTTTTTCCCCAGCGAGTTTGTGGTCGATCATATCCACTACATATCTACTACAAGACACTGGATACACATAGATGTCAACCTTGAGTCCTTTTTCTTCCCAGATAGAGAACAGGATGGCAGTGAAGAGATCTTTCGCAAGTGCCATTGTCTACAGTGCGAGATTGGCCAAGGGCAAGGTTGATCTACTGGTGCTGTTTATGGTGGAAAACCACTGTGACGTCTTCAAGGTGTGTGTGTGCTCCTATGTTTAATAAAACCACGTGTGTGGATGGGTGAAAGTGCATGTAGGTGTGTATGCTGTCCTCTGTACACTGTCCTATGCAGCAGTTTGATTCTGTCCTGCAGTTATTTTACCACACCCTCTCCTCTGTCTTCCTCACGCCCCTCTCTCCTCTGTCTTCCTCACATGCTCTCTCCCCTCAAAATGTGTTTTACATTTTCTAAATTATAATAATAATCATATAACCTTAAAAAAATGCTTTGTTGGTGTAGAATCTGAGCATTAACAATTACAATATGAATGTACGTTTCATTGGAAGTGAATGTGCCTAGATAATGAGAACAACAGAAACACCTCTGTTTAGATTATCTCTCAGTAGGTAGCGCTCTAATGACAGGAATGTTTACGATGGCCATATGGCATGGGGGTTGACTCCTAAAAAGTTAGAAACGCCCTTAATGTATAGGCTAGCTGGTAACCAACATTACAGTGAGAAGAGATTGACTGAGATGAGATTGAGGTTGTGTAAGGAAGACCAGGTCCGTAACCTCATGAACAAGACTTTCTAATGCTGCAATAAATAATATACTTTCTCTCTCCCTTGACAAACGGGTATGCTAATTATTACAACCACTATACAAAACGGCCGATTTCTAACACGATGCTGCTGCGACCCGATGGATATGTTTTAACGATTCTGCTGAACTTCAGCTGGAGAGCTTAGGGGCTCGATTTGCAATCGCGAGGAAGAAGTTGTTTTTCCCGGTTACTGGTTGCTGAAAACAACTGAACAGTGAGTCATTAAACTACGCCATAGAACGAACTGTCAAGATTGCAAAAAGCGTTAGTTTGTCAAACAAGCCCTATGACGACCCGACTAGGCCGTGATTTTTATTGCGTGGAATCTGTCTGCGGGTGCGGACAGTCCGTCTCAATTTGTTGGGGCGTTGACCGGTGTGCTTCAGTGCTGAACTGTATTCCATGTCGCCATAGTATGATGACACTCCATTTTCCTTTTCGGGATTAGTGTGTGATATTGTATTTTTCGGCAATTATACAGTGACTTGTACAAGTAAAAATATAATGCCGTCCAGTTGTACAAATACAACAAGAGGACTGCAGCCTCTGACGCGCATGATGCGTTCATGTTTAAAAAGCAAGGCGCGAATAGGATACCATCAAGAACGAAAAGGATCATTAACAACGATGCCTGGACTCGAAATGGACAGAAAGAAAAAGAACGTTTTCCGGCTAAACAAGATGGATTCCGAGGAAGTTGTATATGGACTGATGGAGAGTGTGGTACAGACGAAGAGAGAAGACAGAGGAAAGTTAAGATGGCCGAGAAAGGACAACAGTCGAAAGGCGCAAAAGGAGACAATCGAAATGGACGAAGATTCATTCTGTTTGACCACCTGGCTGACCGACAGTAGTCTCAAGATGGAGTCTCTCTTATGGGATCCTGGAATCATGGACAATACTAGGAACTGACGTGAGCTTTCATAATCATTGATTCAGAGTTCTTAAATGTTTATTTCCTAAAAATGTATCGTACTTAATCATTAAATGAAGCTGGAACTTATCAAGGAAACCTGATCACCTTCCTCGGTAATAGCCAAGCTTATTTAATTAAATATTACATGTAGTTTGAGAAGCAATTTAATGTTATATAGCATGTTTTAATAGGCATTCGAAATAGCCTGTTTTGTTCTGTCATGCTTGAACATGTTTTAATAGGTATTCAAGAAATAACCTGTTTTGTCATGTGTACTTATGTAATTTTGAGTCAAACGTATTTATTGCGTTGATGATAATGTTTAAAACCGTAAGGCCTCAAGGGGGGTCTCACAATGTAGGTAGGCCTTAATCAAGGCCCACCACGTGGTACTTGTCTGTTGCTTGCTGAGCTGTTCGCTAGCACAAGTGGGTACATCTGAAACCTATGATGAATTAGAATTTGGTACAATGATTTTCTAATCTGGTAAAATAGTCTCAAGGTTGTCTTACAAAAAGGTTAACGTATTGTGTTTTCACTCTCCTTTTATATTGTATAAGTGGTAGGATGAAGAATCCACATGGTGATAGACTTGTACTTTAAGGAGACACGCAGTGTCCCATGAGGACTGAATTTGAATCCAGTATAGTCATAGCCTTAAAAAAAAAAGGGTAATACAGCTGAAGCGAGTTTATTCCCCAACATAACAATTAGATGTATTTTAAATGCTGAATTGAGTTTGGTTAAATAATATAGTTTCTCTTATTTGTATTTACCAACGATAACTGGGATAATGCTTGTTTTCAAAACCAACACCTGATACACGTTAATGGAGTTTAAATTCTAAAATGGTAAATTGACTAATGAACAAATAGGTAATTGATGTAACCGTGTTTAAGGCCTACATTGAGTTTCCTTTGGATTACTTATTGTACCTTGATTTTAGTGACATCATACATCTGTTTTCTGTCTGGATTGCCATTCTTAAGAGTTTCTTAATTTCCACCCTAATGTTGAGTTGTTGTATAGATAATGATGAGCACATTTCTACAAACTGTGAAAATATTAGATGGGTTGGACACTAAATCAAAATCTCCAGTTAACCAAGGATGTCGGCTAAATTGATAGGATAGTCTGAGGACCATAAACTAACATTTGGCCTTTTTAATGGATTGCCATAAATGGGTGGAGCTCATAGTAGCCTATTACTAAGGGAATTTGAGTGTTCAGTCTGGTCTCATCTATGGTAATTTTATCAACAAAAGCATATACAGTTTTGGGATAAACAAACATTAAGTGAAAGCTAAATATATTTTCCTCTCAATAGCTTTAATGTTGAAATGTATGATTTTGAAACCAACTGAAGTGAGGGTAGAGACCAAAAGTCATCCCCCCATTGTTGATGATAGAACAAAGAAAAAGCATAAAGTTGTGATTTAAGGTTTAGCTGACCGCCACTATTTGGAATAAAAATGAATCTAACTTTGCGAATTCCCTAAAATTTAGGAGGTTACACAAGACACTGTTTTTCATGAGGTAGTTTGGCCGTTGCCTGTAAAAATTCTAAAGTTGTATGCTGTCGCTATGCTAATACAATTGCCCTGGTGGTTGCAACAGGTAAACCACTGCACATGGGCTGGAGTTTTTCACTCCTACAATTTAGTTGCACAGTTTATCCCCTGGGGGCCAAACAATTTAGTTAGGCATGTGCCAAGAAACTACAGGATATTATAAATGCATGATAGCCAATTTCACAGACCTGTGTGATGGTACTGTGGCAAAGACAAATTTGAGAGCTGTTTAGCTATGTGGTAAAATTTGTTAATGGGTTATATGGTTTATAATTCCTTCGCACAAGCGACCGTGTTGCACATTGATGTCTTTGTATTAGTGAATGTTTGTGTTTTTTAACTTGTTCACTTTGTTTTGATGAATATACAGGATGCAACTCCTTATCGAATGGATTATAGATCCATCCCTACTACCAATTCTCTATTTTCATGTCTGTCCTGAAAAGATGGCCAGTGTGGGTTCAGGATGGCGCCTCCTGTAGCCTTATTTGTCATTGTTTTGCATTCACTCATGGTGTCATTTTCCATTGACTTAATGAAGTGAAGGCAGGGGGGATGTATGATATGATAATTGATTATGATTGGAAAGAGTTGAGCTTAGGGCTCAAGGCAAATCAAATTGGTATTTATAAGGAGTTTTGTGAAAAAAAATAGTTTTTCCTGTTTGCATAGTTATAACGGAGCATTGGCATCTGTTATGTTTTACATTTTCCATTTACAGGATGTTTTTAATTGGTTTATTTGGAAATTGTTTTGTTTGATGTAAGGTCTAACATTTTAATGGTTGAATAGTATAGATCTAACCATTTCTGATTTGGCTAAGCAAAGTCAAGTCTGACAATTTGATTCCACTGCTAGCTGCTATCGGGCATTAATATAGCACAAGGAGTCATAAAACAACCAAGCCAGTTCTGGATGGGAAAGGAACTTTGACATAGACTTTTATGGAAACTTGTCTGAATAGAGTGTACACTTCACTCTTATGATGGAACTTCTGAGATCCACAAGTTTCCAGGACTGATCTATTGTCTTCATTGTTGGGAGTTGACGGAACCATACCCAGTGGATGAAAGTCCGATGGACTGTTGAACCACACTAATCATTGTTTTGCAGTTATACTTTCAACAGATCAGGACATCACAACCCCTTTTCTGATGATACATCATGTCACTGACTGGACACAGACAACTGAGTGTGAGTACCAGCAACATGTTCAAAAAGGACCTCTACAACCACATTGGTTGAATCTGTTTCGAATTTTCCTGACCACTCACATGGCAGAACGATGCCAGGGTCAGATCACTTGGCTTCACACTCCATTTATAGATGAATCGTTGACAGTGAGATGAGGAGAATCCACCTGAGTCCTGAAGGACTCCAAATACTACAGGTCAGAGTACCACGGGCCAGTTGACTGGAAAGGTCACAGGGTCCCAACACAGTGGAATACACTGTTGTGGTGTTAATCTTGATTAAGTGAAGTGTTGGAAACTCACTTATCCATTATACACCTACACTGACTTGTTAGGACAACCAGGCAAATTGCTGGGTCCACATCACACTGACTGCAATAATTGATTTTGGAACTTTCATCACTGATGCAAGACAAAGAAAACTGAAGACGAGAACTGAAGGACACTTGATTGGAAACTTACTTCTTTCCTTACAATCTAAGATTTTCCTAAATAAACTGATATGGTGATTTCATATGTATGAAGGTTTGTTTCTCGCAAGACAGGTGGGAAACTCTACACGATGACAATCCCAGTATTGGACTTCGGCGTATTTGTGATGATGCTTAATTATCTACATTATGATGGCTATCATGGTTTGTTTGGACAGTGAATTGTTCCCTATTATAGATGGTCCCTGACAAAGGTAGATGTTTTCCCTATTTTACAGGTAGAAATCTGTCACAGGTACAACAGGATATGCATAAGTCTTTTGTATGATTTTGTCGCATGGATCATGATACGGACAAGGGGGGTTTTGATTGTTCAATGGACTTTGGGGGAAATGTTTTAATCATGATGTCATGTTGAGTCTGGTTTTCTGCTGAACACCGTTAACACTGATAATAACCTGTTGATGTCAATGTTTCTTGACCTTTATAATCTGAGGTGGGGACAGGATTGATGACTGTCATACATTGAGTTATGTGTCGGAGTGTGGTGTGTCAATTGTCCTGTTTACATTCATTTTCATTTGAGGAACAATAAGACCTGATTGGTCAGATACTCATTTTTTCCTTTCATTTTAGTCATTTGTAACATATGCGTATGGGCCTTTTCTTTTCATTAGGAATTGAATTGTAATGTTTCATCAAACATGTAATGTTTTTCTTTAAATGTTTGATAGGGGGGACTGTAGAATCTGAGCATTAACAATTACAATATGAATGTACGTTTCATTGGAAGTGAATGTGCCTAGATAATGAGAACAACAGAAACACCTCTGTTTAGATTATCTCTCAGTAGGTAGCGCTCTAATGACAGGAATGTTTACGATGGCCATATGGCATGGGGGTTGACTCCTAAAAAGTTAGAAACGCCCTTAATGTATAGGCTAGCTGGTAACCAACATTACAGTGAGAAGAGATTGACTGAGATGAGATTGAGGTTGTGTAAGGAAGACCAGGTCCGTAACCTCATGAACAAGACTTTCTAATGCTGCAATAAATAATATACTTTCTCTCTCCCTTGACAAACGGGTATGCTAATTATTACAACCACTATACAAAACGGCCGATTTCTAACATTGGTATCCTGATGTTGTTGACGTAAGCTGTTAAGTTTTCTACTCAAAAAGTGAGTTGAGTCTTCATGAAAGACATCTTTCAGTACCACCTTAGATAACTTTAAAGCTAGAGCCAAGAAACCATATCTCTGATATCTGTACTATCTACCTCCAACAATTACTGTATTTTTTTAAACCCATTCTTATGTGTACAAAACTAAATAGATACACTATTAGCCCACCTGAATGATTGTTTCATTATTTCTGGTCATCTGATAACTAATTGCCCAATGGTAGTATATGTTGGAGGTGACATCAGGATATGATTTAATCGGTCTAACTTGTCCATCTCCTTTTAGATTCCAGTGTCGTTGCACAAGCTGGTTAGTGACCGACTGACCAACATTGTGAAGGGGACAGACCCAGAAGTCCTGACAGGTAGGTGACCTTTTGGAATCTGTTCATCCGTCTGCCTACTCCGTCACTGAACGAAGCTTTGTCATCTGTGTTTCTGGTGTTGCATAAAGTTGTAATGCCAACTCTCTCTTTTTATTTTCTTCACTCAGACTCAACGTATTGCCACAGAGTTAGTGGGAAAGCATACTTGGAGAACAAACAGCAGACTACCAAAGAGGAGCTATGGTCTCTACTGAAAACAATCCACGAAAACCCCAAACTGTCCAACAAAGAAAAGAGAAGGTTGCTAGGACAGTTCTACAAGGGGCATCCTGACATTTTTGTCCAGTACTTTGGAAGCAGATTTGGAAGTGATGATATGTTGTGCTAACTATGGTATAACCTATGTATTATGTGGAGAAACAGACAGGCAGTTTAAGCTGATGTACATTTTGTAAATGCGCTGTGAATATTAATATTATTTACTTTGACCATGTGATGAAAAAAATTACAATTGTGAACGCTTGAATAAAACGAGCGGAAGTTCATGTGGAATTATCTTTCATTTGGCTCTTACAGCGCCCCTGGCTTCTAGTGATTTATTCCTCAACGAAATCCCCAGCTCCCAGTGTAATAGAAGGTCAGACGTTCTGCATGTCCTGTTTTAAATGAATGTGTTCTTTCTCTGTTGTTACGCAATAGACATTTTCGGGAATGAAGATGAAGGCCTTCAGAATAGGCTGATGTGAGTCCATCCAGTCTAGTCTGCTACTGGCTCAAACTATAATTCAAAGTATGACAATGTCAAAGATTGAGATAAGGCAGGAGGAAATTTGAAATCCCCAAATTTGAAAGTCATATTTCTTTTCCACGGTTGTAAACATTCATTAAAATTCATACAGCCTATCTGTCTTATGTCAGGGCAGCCCAACCCTGTTCCTGGAGATCTACTGTCCTGTAGGTTTTCTCTCCAACTCTAATTTAGCTGGATGAAAAGCTTGACCGGGTTTGTCACAAATGGGGTTGAAGAGAACCTGCAAGAGAGTAGATCTCCAGGAAGAGGAGACTGTTACTCAACAGCTGACTGTTGTTTGTGGCATGCCTAGACTGAGTTTTTATATCCCATAATGGATACAAATGTCACCACAATTTCTACAGTATTTACATTGTTATGCACGCAGGCACTGCATGTGCTAAATGACTTTTTGAACGTTTCCCAAGATAAGAACATTTTACTAGGTACCCAGGACAAGTCATTGAGTGTATTTGACCATGGGAGACAGAGATGCTGGGTTAATACTGAAGTGCAGGTCTGGTTGAGCTGAGCCTTTAAGGACAGATCCTATGACAATCGTCCTCCCAGGTATACTTTCACTTTTCAATATTAAAGGGGTGGGATTAATACTGTAGACAAAGACACTGCATAAACATGGCCAAGGGCCATTTAATAGCCTTTAATAGTTTAGGAAGAATTCTCAGTTTTTGGGGTCACTTAGCCCATCTAAGTTCATTTCCCAATAGTTACTTGCATGTAACTTGATGAATGTGACATTTTTCAGATTTTCTGGAAAACTTGGGAAAGGTCAA
Organism: Esox lucius; assembly: GCF_011004845.1. Taxonomy (NCBI): domain Eukaryota; kingdom Metazoa; phylum Chordata; class Actinopteri; order Esociformes; family Esocidae; genus Esox; species Esox lucius. The sequence goes on along the minus strand of NC_047570.1, from coordinate 30,782,680 downwards.
TACTTAACGTATTATATAAATAACAATATTCCTGTAAAATCTTGGTGAATAGGATATTGTGACATTCACCAGCCTATCAGTGTTTATTAGGAAGGGAGGAATCTGACAAGACATTCCCAGTCAACACAGACAGCATTCAGCATTCCTCAAAGGACGCCCTTGTCTGTGTACAGCTGCAGACAGTTAGTCAGATTTGCCTTATTTACAGTTAGACAGATTACCCTAATTTAGGAGCAATTAGGGTAAAGTGCTTTATTCAAGGGCACAATGACAAATTTGTCACCTTGAAGGCTCAAAGTTTCAAACCAGCGACCATTTGAAAATAACGGCCCATCACTCTACCAATGTGGCTATGACAGATTCTTATATTCTTACAACACATCACTCCTCTCCTTCATTCTCCCCATCATGTCCTCCTCTCCCTTATTCTCCCCATCATGTCCTCCTCTCCTTCATTCTCCCCATCATGTCCCCTACTCTCCTTATTCTCCCCATGTCTTCCTCTCCTACATTCTCCCCATCATGTCCTCTTCTCCTTCATTATCCCCATCATGTCCTCCTCTCCCTTATTCTCCCCATCATGTCCCCTACTCTCCCTTATTCTCCCCATCATGTCCTCCTCTCCTTCATTCTCCCCATCATGTCCTCCTCTCCCTTATTCTCCCCATCATGTCCTCCTCTCCTTCATTCTCCCCATCATGTCCCCTACTCTCCTTATTCTCCCCATGTCTTCCTCTCCTACATTCTCCCCATCATGTCCTCTTCTCCTTCATTATCCCCATCATGTCCTCCTCTCCCTTATTCTCCCCATCATGTCCCCTACTCTCCCTTATTCTCCCCATCATGTCCCCTACTCTCCCTTATTCTCCCCATCATGTCCTCCTCTCCTTCATTATCCCCATCATGTCCTCCTCTCCCTTATTCTCCCCATCATGTCCCCTACTCTCCCCATCATGTCCCCTACTCTCCCTTATTCTCCCCATCATGTCCCCTACTCTCCCTTATTCTCCCCATCATGTCCTCCTCTCCCTTATTCTGCCCATCATGTCCTCCTCTCCTTCATTCTCCTCATCATGTCCTCCTCTCCCTTATTCTCCCCATCATGTCTTCCTCTCCCTCTAGTTACAGTAAAGTTACAGTTAAAGTCCAGACGATAGGAGAACAATGCCTTTGAAGCTCTGCTGTGGGGTTTGGTGTTTTCTAGGACACAATGTGTTCTGGTTTGTCATGGACACCGGGCCTTCAGAGGACAGTGTCAGTGTGAACAGGGTCAGTGTGAACAGGGTCAGAGTGAACAGGGTCAGTGTGAACAGGGTCAGTGTGAACAGGGTCAGTGTGAACAGGGTCAGTGTGAACAGGGTCAGTAGAGCTCGGGATGAGTGCACTGTCAGATTATACTGGCGTCGTTGGCTGTCAGCAGAAATGGAATCTATCGTGCGCAAAGTGGATAAATATTGACACACACCATGCTTAAATGCAAAGCAGGATGACTTTTATTTAGTTGGAAGGAGATTGTGTGCCTCAGACCTGGGTTCAAATACTTTTTAAAATATATGAATTATATTCACCTGTATTCAAAAGACATACTCACATATGTTTCATTTTTAAAGATAAGTGTATATTCAAGCATTCAGGGTTCCAACCAGCCTTCAACACCCCTGGTTTCTTCAAATCTTTTTATGACATTGCTTCTACATTCACAAAGTATTAATTTATCTGATGTGCTTATCTCAACTACCTTTTTGATATCAAAATTAATTACTATTACTTTTTTTATTTGTATTTATTCTAATGCTATATACTGGTTTACATGCAAATAAACACTTACTGCTCAGTGAAAAGGCTACAAACTATTTTATTAGTCTAATATGGCAAAGAACTGTCTATTATAAAAAAATTCACATCTTCGAAATTGAATATTGAGAAATCTAATATTTATCTTTTGGAAAAGCATTTGTAAAAAAAAAAAAAAAATCCCTAACTTCTTGTATGTCTGCACACACTTCAGACACACCACACACACCAGTGTCTTAACTGCACCCGAACCCAAAACAGATTTAAATGCCCAGGTCAGTTGTGTAAACAGGCCGGTTAGTGACCACAAGCAGACCTCTCTCTCAGACCTTGTACACAGATAGTGAGAGTCTAGGTGCCAAGCAGATCCCATAATGAAGGCATTGAATGTGATTACATAGATGGGAGTCAGGTCTTGTCAGTTCCACCGCTGAGGAGTTCTTAAGGCCACAGGGACTAGGAGAAAACACCCCTGACCGCTCTGGAACAGATGCTATAATGGCACGGATTGAGAGCAGAGACATCCTTCTACCTGCACCACACACAAGAACCCATTTATGTTATTACAGCTCCATACTGCACCCTAGTGGTGAACATGACAAATGTCAAGCCAAAGCTATCCATGTTTTTCAGTCAGCATGACTTCAAAAGGAAAATAAAAGTACATTTCCATTATATAAAAGACAGCAGCCAGTTTTGAATTGTTTTTTTTTCGCCCCCTTTTTTATTGGAAGGAAATGTGTTCTCTCCATTTGACTACAAAAACAGGTTGATTCCAATAATCATCGTCAGAGCTTCACAAGGTGAAAAAGCTGAGCTGAGTGTCAAATCAAGGGTTGAATTAAAAACTTTGTACAGTATAAGTCACACAGTTTAAAAAAATAAAACTGTTAAAAAAAAAACACAAAAAAAAAACAAAAAAAATAAAAGGTGCGAGTGTGTGTGTGTGTGGAGAGGGAGGGACCAACGACGATTCGAGAGAACTAATCATCCAGGGAAACTTGAGATCCGCCAGCCTTCGTGGCCGGCGGTATGGGTAACATTCCTGTACAGAGTCCATCCCAAGTCGGCATGTGCCAGTATGGGTTCACCGGATTCGCTTCTGCTGGCGAGCGCGGTAAATGTCGTGTACGGGCGGGGCCACGGCGCCCTTGTCCTCCTCTTCGTCCGAGTCCGCGTTGGGTCTCTTCAGGGACTTGGCCACGGCGTGGTTTTCCATGGGGCCGTTGCCATCTCCGCTGGCGTCAGGCTGCCGGCCGGTGATCAACTCCACAGCCGCGTCGACAGCTGAGAGCGGTGGAAGAGACAGATATTCTCATGTGTGCTAACAGGGAAAACACACGTGCAAACAGAAGCTCGCTGATCTACAACACATTTTGAGCCACTTACTCTCTGGTAGTGTACATCTCCTGAAGTTTTCCATCAGCTCGTCCACTTGCACAAAGGGACCCTGCAGAAACCCAACATGACACCAGCGCAACTAAGTCAAAAGATATCAGCCGTCAAACAATACTTTATCATCTACGGCAGAGTTTATACAGCCATGGAAAAAGCCAGGCGACTTCGCCATCAGTCAGGGTAGCTACTGACCACAAAGCAGGTGGGTGGAGGCAGTAGCTTCATTAGGACAACCGCGGCAGGGGGGACCGGGAACACTCCTCCCGGTACAGGGTGCAGTCCAGGGGCTGTGGGACCAGGCACACACCTTATCACACAACATCTCAAGGGGTGAATTGAAATTCGGAGCCGCTCGGCTGCACAATGCGAGCGGGCCAGAGGAAAATGAGGCTAGTTACGTACGGGCGAGGTGGCGTGGCTGGTAGGGGATCATCTGGTTGGTGTCAGGTTTGGGGTACTCTGGCTTGCGGTCCGCTTCGTCCTTCTGCGTGGGAGCGGACGGGGTCACCACTGTCTCAGTCTGGAGCAGTGCTGCCAGTTTGGCACGGGACACATCCTAAACACAAACACAGAATTATAACGAGTGGGTATCCCCCAACTACAGCGGTCGGTGGAACTTGTGTGTTGCTGTAGACTACATAACTGGTCCAAACCTTGTATCCAAGGGCTTTGAGTTCACTAGCGGAGCAGGGATACAGGTCCATAAACTTGTACCGGTCCACAAGCAGCGCCGTCTCCTTGCCTTCATACTCGTCCCGGAAGGCAGTGAAACGCCTGCGCTCCACCTTCAGGATACTGGCCAGGTCCCCGATGTTACTCTCGAAGGCTAGGAACCGGGCCCAGATCTCACTGGAGGAGAGGGGCGGACACAAAACCACGGGTCAGCAACGCCTCAAAACACACAGACATAATGTGACTGTCATGAAATGTCATCATACCCAGACTTCTCTGGCGACAGGCTTCCTGAGGTGAGAACACGCTCAAATAGAACTCTAGTGTTGTTGTCCTCTGAAAGGAGAGAGATACGAAGACAGAAAATGTTTTAACACATCGCTGGGCCCAAGTCTTAAATAGTCACGGGGTGTTTCAGATGGACCGATAGATTCTGTGCAGTCTTAAACACAATGGCTCACCAATAACACCAATCAAGGAGTGTCACTACGACAAAATCAATGAATGGTTGGTTTTATTGTTACACAAGAAGAGGAATGACCACTAATCCCTTGACTGCTTGGCGAGCGACCATACATGAGATCACCTGCTATTCTGCACAACTGTGCTCTGGTTCTCCGTGGCTGAGGTAAAACCTTTGAACGGGTTAACGTCCGTGAGGTCCTGGGGCCAGATGGAACACTAGGCTGCGTAGGCGGTGCATAAAAGAACAGCTGGCCGATGTTCACCGATCTCCCTGCCTATATCTACCTCTCCCTGAACCAGTCCGTAAAACCATCATGGTTTCAGTCAAACCACCATGTGCCCAAGAACACAAAGACAAACTTGACACAATGATTGTTGCCCACCAGACCAGCACGCACATCTGTAGCCATGAAATGCTTTAAAAACTCACACACAAACAAAGACTCCAGTCGGCCAAGTCGTAGACTGTTCTCTATAGTACAGCACGGCAGGTATGGCAAATGTTAAACATGACTGCCAAATGATTACTCACGCTAACCTCTTAGTACACTACACACCCACACACACTAAACTTACAAACAAAAGCGCACAACTAGCCGTTACACATTAACATGTTAGATAGTCTATAGTCATTACTTAATACTGCTCATTAGGTACACATTTCTGGTAATACTATCTCGCATTTACTTGTATTGTCGACTACCTTTTTTTTTTTTTTACTCTGCATTGTAGGACAAGGGCCTATACGATCGTAGTTCCCTTTTAGTCCGCAACTGTTGTTTACAAAGCACATCACTAATGTCTCATGACTGGATCTAGTGCCTACACAAAAGCATTAATCCTCCAGTCCTCCGAGGAACCCACCACACGTCACTTACCGTTAAGGTGCGAGAGGTAATCAATGTACGCAAGTATATACTCTGGAATGTCTCCATATTTCTTCAAGCCCAGCTCAAATATCTTAAAGGCCACCGATTTGTCCTGTGGGGGAAGGCAACGGAAGACCAGAAATTCAGAAAATATGGTTCCCGGCTATATGAGTTCATTTAACTTTCCACCCTCGGCACAGCAGGCCACAGATCTAGGAACATGGATTAACTTGTACATGCATTCGCCTTTGTCCACGTCTCCCGTTTTAAAAATCATTAGAGCCCCCCAACCCCCCCCCCCCCCCCCCAAGAGATGTCAAGAAGAGCCTGTTGATATCCACCTTGCTGCAGTAGTACTCCATTAGTGCTGCTGTCACATAGACATGGTGGCGCGTGCGCATGTCTTCCCGGGCTTTTTTGAAGATAATGCGTCCCGACTTGATGCCCTCGGCCCGCCTGCCAAACTTCATGTACTGGATGTAGACCAGGGTGGGGTCGATGTCCTCGATGGCCAACAGACGGTTGTAGATGCTGTGGACCTTCTCGTGCTTCATTCGACTCTGATGACGAGTGGAGAGGGTTATTAATTCAAAGACGCGCCTTCGCCCAAACATCCCGGACGTAAACACCGCAGTTAGATGCTCTGAGGTAAAATCAACAGAGAGTCACTAGCAAATGACAGTGAACGGTGAGGTCCCCCCCGGGCAACTTTGACGTCTTATCGCGACACCACGCTTCGTTTTGGCAGGGCTCCCTGGGACAAATGACCAGCCAACCGGTGGCCTCAGGGCTGCTCACCTCCTCATAGTCGGCAAATGCAAAGTACAGCAGCATGTTCTTCCTCAGTAGAGTTCCAATGGCACGCTCGTAGATGTTCGCTGCCTCGTCGCTGAACAGCTTGGAGTTGTTCATGTCCTTGGAAGCCAAAGTAAGGGTTAGAGGACACAAGCGGCACTCAGAACATGACAGGCCTAAACCCGAAGACCTCTTCCCACACTGAGATCCAGCATGCTGCCGTGTAGCCCCAACATACCCCCTTCTCTGCCAGGAGCTTGCTGGAGTACTCCAGAAACTGGGCCGCCTCGTACCACACGTCAGGGTGATGGCCCAGCACCAACAGGCACTGCTCGTAGGCGAACATCACTGCAACACAGGACACAGCCTTAACATCAGGGCTCATCAAACACTGGGCCTCCCCTAATGTTTGCGTGACATCAGAAAGGTCCCACTGGAGCAAAGTCACCAGCCACTGGCAAAATAAACACAGGGGCCCTGAACACACCCACCTCTCTTAGTAATGAGCGTGTGGTCCTCAGTGCGTAAGGGGTTGCTCTTCTCCCATTGGATGTACTTCTTCCACATCTCCACCTGCACCGCCTCCTGGGGGGAGTTCTGCGGAGGCACTGATGGGGCGTTCCTATCCAGGCCCTTCATCACCGTTTCATACTCCTGAGGAGAGAGATGTTGGAAAGCGGTGAGAGGCAGAAGAACAAGCTTTGGCTTGAGGAGCAGTAGGCTGCACTGGAGCCCATGCAGAAGCATGCATGGACTGGAGACAGCAGCTTAGAGTGCTGGACCACCCGAGGCCACTAAAGAGGGAGTCTTATATCAGCTGAACTTTATCGCTTACCACACCACGGGCATTAGTGTGAGACTCTTACCTTGGCCACCCTCCTAGCATTCATGTAGTCTCTGCTGCGGTCCTCGATCATCTTCTTAGCCAGATGCACATTGATGCCCTGTTTGTATGGTACAGAGCTAGTTACCATCACGACAGATGAGAAACCAAATCAATGTACCCTGTAGGAGGGTTGTTATTTTGCCTCCCATATGGGTCATTGGTCATGAGTCTCACCTCCTCATACTTGCTGTAGTCTCTCCAAAGCTGCTCAATGTTGATCATGGGGTTCACACAGCCCCTCTGGTAGACCCTGCGCACAGCTGTGATTCGCTGGTTTTCAGCATATGAACCAACCGCTTCACTGGAAGGACATGAGGGAGGGAGGAAGTGAGTGTCTTGAATAAATAAAATAAACTAGGCAGTAAAGCAATACTTACACTCCTTTGAGGAAGTTGATGTAATCCACCCATATCTGAGGGGGGAGAGCAGCAGAATTAGAGGCCACAGCCTGGAAGATTTCAACAAAGCAGATTTCTCTGAATCCATGTCCTAATTTCCAACTGCCAATAATTTGTGATTTACCTGGTAGGACATGATCTCCATCCCAATTTTATCCAGCGCAAAGTCATACGCCTGGGCCATCTTCTCTCTGGTAATGGACATGTGTTCAACATGGGTTAGAAGTTGTCTTGCATCATTCTTTAAGAAAAACCTTCAGTTCTTCGAGTGACGGAGGTGCAAATCTACTCGGCACTCTGCGCTCCAGAACTTCAAACAAAAGTTAAAGGATCGACTATAAGAAGCCTTTGGTAGGCATTTGTTATGAATGCCTGGATGACGTCAATCTTGAATTTAAGCGGTGTGTATTAGGGAAACTATCCGGGTTTATTGGAACATCATGGAGGGAAGAGTTTGCACCATAACCAGGTCTTGTAAAATGGAGGAAGACCGTTTGGAGCATTTGGAGAAAGACGAAGCCATCCCTTGTCTTTCTCCAAATGTGAACCTGTCAGTGGTTACATTGTATGTAGGACAAAGAATGAAAGATAACTCACCAGACCATATTCCCTTTTCCATTGCTCCTTAAATCAAATTATGCATCTGTGTGTTGGCCGGGGATACAAGTATTTTCCAATTGGCGGCCCTCCCATAAATTCCAGCATTGTGAAGCTCACAACATAGTTATGGTTGCGACTGGGTATCAGAAGTGCTGATACAATTCTGCTGCAATTTCTGAGGCTTTGCTTTTGTGACATCGAGCAACTCTGCTGATATAGTGGGGAGAACAAGTATTTGATCATCATTCTTTGGGGATGCTTTTCTGCAAAGGGGACAGGACGACTGCACCGTATTAATGGGAGGATGGATGGGGCCATGTATCGCGAGATGTTGGCCAACAACCTCCTTCCCTTAAGAGCATTGAAGATGTGTCATGGCTGGTTCTTCCAGCATGACAAAGACCCGAAACACACAGCCAGGGCAACTAAGGAGTGGCTCCGTAAGAAGCATCTCAAGGTCCTGGTGTGGGCTAGCCAGTCTCCAGACCTGAACCCAATAGAAAATCTTTGGAGGGAGCTGAAAGTCCGTATTGCCCAGTGACAGCCCCGAAACCTGAAGGATCTGGAGAAGGTCTGTATGGAGGAGTGGGCCAAAATCCCTGCTGCAGTGTGTGCAAACCTGGTCAAGAACTACAGGAAACATGATATCTGTAATTGCAAACAAAGGTTTTTGTACCAAATATTAAGTTCGGTTTTTCTGATGTATCAAATACTTGTCATGCAATAAAATGCAAAATTAATCACTTAAAAATCATAGTGGGATTTTCTGGATTTTTGTTTTAGATTCCGTCACTCACAGTTGAAGAGTATCTATGATAAAAATGATAGACTTCTACATGTATTGTAAGTGGGAAAACCTGCAAAATCGACAGTGTATCAAATACTTGTTCTCCCCACTGTCAGCTTCGACTGGTGACCACTGTTCCTCTTTGCCAAAGCAATTTGTCAATTTTCAAGATATACACCCTGATTTTTATTCCCTTTGACAGAATTGAATAATTCTGCAGTATTTGTGACTGATGCACCTGCAATTCAGGAACCAACTATTTGGCCACTTTGGAACTCGGTTAGCTGCCTCACACTACTTTGAGAACCCAAATGTGAAAGTGCAAAATGTCAAACACCTGCCTTACACACACGTGCACTGTTAACCAGCAATCATCAAGATTAAATAGTTTTATAGCGACTTCAAAGTACCAGTCCTTTTCCATGTGGTGTTCCTATCATCTTGTCCATCCCCTATGTAACACAATATTAAGACGGGGGTACGGGGGGTAGCCAGGAAGACTAGTGGTTAGGGCATCTCATTAGTTCCCAAATGGTCCAAGGTTGTAACACCCCAACCACCAAGGTGAAAGCTACGTTGTTCCATCCCCGAGTTGGAAAGGTACCACTAGTTGCTTCTCCCCCCCCCTTAAGAGTCCCACCAAGTTGTTGCTGGAAATAAGACAAGGTTCAAGTACAATACTCTGTGCTTGAACCAGAGCAGCCCATCCCAAAATCCCAACACATTGTTTCCCGTTCAAGTTCCAATCCTGGGTAACCTACTTGTAACTGGGCAGCTTCCCTTTGGTCTCTCGGACGTAGGAGAGGTAGCACTTCCACAAGTCGATGTGCAACACTTTCATCAGACATCTCTGAAATAACTAAAGCGGGAGAGAAGGACCAAAGGTTTAAAGAAAAAAAAATCCTGACAGAATCAGCCACAATTGTAATGCTGTTGGCAATGAAATGGATGAGCTTGATGATTTGTAGAGTGCCTTTCTGTAAGTAAAAGTGGGAGATTCTCTCTGGGGAACCAAAGCACACAGACAACAGGGATACTGGTACTCCCCGTACAAAGCAAAATTATTGTTGTTCATACCACTGTGTATGTATCGTGTGACTACACCCATATCTTTTTATTGACATCAGGATGCACTTTTGGAAAAGGGTAAGGAAGCATTTCAATGTTAGTGGTGAATCTGACAAGCATGTGATTTTGATTTGGTAGAGACCTCATGCAAACACGGGAAGACAGCTGAACAAAGCTCACTGCAACAGACGGCAGGGTACTCCGGGTCAGCTCAGGCATTAGCAATCACCAAGGGTGCCTGACTGCTAGGGGACCACAAGCCCAAATTAAAATCTCTGGGAAATCAGTCTCAGCTTACTATAGTGGAAGCTTAGTATAATACACAAGCATAACTGTGTTACTGTAGTACTCAGCAGTTTGTTTTGATCAGCTGTTGATCAGGCATGTCACCTCCCCATCCCTCTCCCACAGGCGTGGCATATTTTTTTTTAAATATGTTAACCAGCCAGGCAGCCACTGCCATTGGATAGTCATTCCCAAATCACAAAGCTCTGGGAAAAATTAAGAGACCACTTCACCCTTTTCTTTCCTTCCAAAAAAGTCAACAAGGTAAGTTGTGAATGAGGAAAAGGGTTAAAATTAAGAGACCACTGCAAATGTAACGCTTCTGTTCCTCACTCAATACTTTCCTTTTCAACTATTTAGGAAAGGAAAGAAAAAGTTGCAGTGGTCTCTTAATTTCTTAATATTTTTCATGGCTATAACAAATTGGGTAGGAGCATCACGTTGTGGAAGGGTATAAGCAACTGTAGTGCAAAATAGCAAAATATTTGAAACCAGGTGTTTGAATCCTGGTCGGGCATACCAACACCCCAGGCTGATCTCCCACACTACTGACTCCTTGTGGTAGATTATGCACCTGCGAGCTCAATTGCGGTTATAAAATTAACTCTTTAATGCGAGTAATTGGCCATAGCCGTAATTGCTAACTAAAAGGGCATTATGTAAGAACTGTACAGTACTACCAGCATAAAAACAAGCAGAAATGACCAATATCTGCAGTTAATGTTTTAAGTTAATGTTTCAAATAATATATATTTCTACAAAATTAGTGACTGACATTCCCTATTTAAACGTTCTCACCGGTCCATCAATTAGTTAGCATTGACTTGTGATCTCCTTATACTAGCCAGTGCTAATAACTTGTTCGGGAAGGGAAATGGAGGAGATAAGGGGTGCAATTATTTAGAGGCAGGATTCTACACAGTGCCCCTTTAAATATACTGATAGAAAAATAAAAGGTTTTTTTAGTAATTTAACCTCAATCTATTGTAAAAGGGGCTGGGAAATAAATGTGAGTTCTAAAATATAATGAAGTGTTAGTTGAAGCCCAGATTTCTTTCAGTTTATTCTTCCCTTTACGCAAAATGCTGTTAAAACCGTCTGGAATAAACCTAGTAAGGGCTAATTAAGAGAATCAGCATAAATATACATCAAAACTAATCATAGTAAGTGCTGAGCGTTTAGAGTTCTGTATGTTGCCATATTCGGTGACTAAGAGGAAGTAATCCATTTGCATTGAATCTACAGTACAATGGATTTGGCTATGTACACAGTGATAACTTGAATGGCTTGAGTTGTTCAGGCAACACTGAATGAGTCACAATCCAGTCTGATTAATGACCGGACTGACAGTCCTCGGTTAGGCGAATGGTACGGATTTTGGTATGAATGACACTCACCTTTTCTACCTTGTCATAGTTTTTTGCCTTGATCTGTGGACAGAGTGTAAAGGTAGTGTTAATTAAGAATGTAGGTGTTACCATTGTATATATGGAAAATCATGCATGCATGCAAACACATACTTACAACCCCTTTCAGATCAACAAAGTGAAGTTCACACAAGAAAGACCATTTCAAGATTCATTGTGTAAGAGCAGGGGTTTATTCTCATTGTACATCATGGACCAAACATAAGCCACATGATAAACCTGTAGTGAGATTATTTTAATGTCTAAACAAAGTAAAAAGCTTTAGTGAAAGGACAAGTCCACATTCCCATATATGAATACCCACTCTTCCCAATAAAGTACAGCCTAGTATTAGAAATAGGCTCAAACACTACAAGGAAAGCAATCTCTGTAAGCATATAAAAAGCAATCTCACATTGGTCGCATCATTACACGGGGCGTGACCAAACCAGATCCCAATCACAACCAGTTACTGACAGCAAGCCGAGGCTAAGGTCATTGGCTGTCAAAGGCAGGACACAGGTTCCAGAAGATTCATGCAGCAGACGTTTGGGTGGACGAATTAGTCCTGAGTCAGTTCTGACCCTATTCCAAGACCTCCCTCTAAGCTGCACTAGATAGTACCAGCTTAGCATAACGAGAGACATCAAGCTTTACTGGAGGTACCAGTTGGCCCGGCTGACAGAAAGCCTGTATGCGTGACAGGCTAAGGCCTCCAAATGCAGCAGACTTGCTACATGTACTCAACAAATGCAGAAGACTTGTTACTGTGGCCTTTTGTTGTTGCAATGGCAATGCTGGTGAATCCAGGAAATGAACAAACACATAGTAACAGGAAATATTCAGGTATTCCGATGGAAGAATATATATTGTACCTTGAATAACCCGATATATAGCCCGACATTTAAAAACCTGGTTAATGTCCTTCAATTCTAAGAGCATTACAGCTAAATGTCACCTACGGGAGAGTTTGGCCTTTCAGCTTAGTGTTGTGTGTGCTAGTCAAGAGAATTGCCATTTGAGAAAATCAACAGAAACTGAAAAATAACCTTCCAATGTAATTGTGTATCTAAAGGAGGGGGATCATTGCAAGTTGACTGGGGAAAAACAAAAATCTATTTTAAGAGTCAGAACCAGAGATAAGTAGGATCATGCTGAATGCAAGTCTATGGTGTTGTAGTGTTGGACATAAGAGAATAGATTGAAACAGGAAGTGAGACTGTTTAATACCAATGATTTGAGGCAGTTCATTTTCATGGTCAACACTACCTACACCACTAACTCACCCTATAACATGCATTTGGTACCAACTAAAAAGACATTAGCTGAGAAAAACATTCCAGCTAAAACAATGAAACCAGGCCAAACCCAATATATACCATGAAGACTACAAAGACTAATCTAAGCATCAGTCGCTCGGGGAATTAAATGTTCTCAGATTTGACAAAACACTGTTTGAAATTTCATCAACCAAATAAAGAATCAATGTTACAACAACCAAGGCTACTTGAACGATTCAGGCCGAAATAAGAGCAAGTATGTCAAGACAGCAACTTTGTTATGAATATCTGTAAAATATCCATAAGGCTGGGTTCCACAACATTCAAAATGGTATGTTCCAAACTAGAATCAGTTCAGTATCAAAGCATTTAAGCACACCAAAACCAAATCACACAATCACTAAGCCTACTACCTAGCACACATTCAAAAACCAACATAAGGCAGAGTTTACTATAAACTAGTTAAATGAATGGCAATTTCTAGGGGCAACCCTGAAGTGTCATCTCAAAATGGGATTAAGTCTAGAGAATTGTTATGGGGAAGGAAGTTGTGGACTCGACTGCAATAATCATTAACACCACAAAGAAAAGATGCAATAAGTCACAGTACAGAATTCTTCTGGTTATTTGTTTTATTAAACATTATGCAATTTAAAATCACTTTCTCAAAAAAAGTTGAGTATACAGTGTTTGTATTTTCTTGCATGCTTCTGCATGCACAGGTCAATTGCTTGACATTTCACCAGTGACTGAAACTATTGAAACAGACAAAGATTCACATATGAAATGCCACAAAAGGCCAGATTTGACACAGAACCATGATAACATCCCCCTAGGTTGCACCTCATTTTGGTGTCTTGCAATGAGTGTGTGTGCATTAGTAAACACCCTAATTGCCATAAATTGATTTGTTAATAATATGGGTGGTTGGAGTCATGAACGCTGAATGACTAAGTGGCGGTAAATCACACACTGGGTATTAAAGTAACTTTTTTGGTTTGTGGTATTATTCGTTTTATTGCCGGGACAGGAGAAAAAAAAGAGACTATGGAGACAGGTATGTAGAGATTCTGAGGAAAAGTAGAAACAGTGATCAGGTAGCTGGCCACCACAGCAGACTAAAGCACTTCACAGTTATAATAAATGTTTACAAGTTGAAAATGGCAGTAAGGCACCGCTTGGGGTTTGCGATGGCTAACAAAACCCGGCTAAGGACCGTTAGTCACAACGTTGAGTTGTGACTAACGGCCGTTAGCCATGATATATTAGCCAAACCAAACTCCACGCCTGCCTAGCAACTTAATTAACTGAAACATTAGATTATGCTTAAGATATATTAACATTTGTCTTCGACACATTTTAATGCTAGTACATTATCAACATTACAGTGTTAGTGTTATTGTAGTTGCAAAAAAAAAGTGAGAACATGCTTTATCAACTGAAAGGTTGAGGTTAGTAGTAGGCTGAAAACTGCAATGTATTTTCGCCTGCTTAAAAACAGAACTGCCGAATATCCTAAATGTGTTATATTAGAATTAATTTTTACAACTAATCAGAAAAAAAAATTGCTTTCAGATAATTGAGGTAAGAAATTAGTGGCAAGGCAAGGCTCACAACATTCCACAAAATTACTTTTTTGGAAGACTACAGCAAGCTTAACTTGAATATTAAACACAAGCAATGGAAAAAAGTCAATATTTCTAGAAATACTTTTGTATAATATTACTGTTTTTATCTTATTAACTGGGGAATATGAAATGCATTTATATGAAAGAAATTACCCGATAGTGAGAAGTTGTTGTAAATACCAAAAAAAGTGGTAAATATCCCATGTCCTAACAGGCAGAAGTCTGATCTTGCCAGACTATTAGTCAAGTGGGTAATTAACATTTAGAAAAGGGGTACAAAAGCAAAGTCATCCAGGACAGCAGAAGGCAGGTTTCAACTACAGACATTTATTCGAAACCCATTTTTCTTTTGCTGAGGTTTGGAGAAAAACAAAAGTTACTGACAAATAACCTATTGGGTCATACAACATCATGTAGACCAAGCTCCACTTCAATTTGCCTCTAAAGTTGCAATTTGTGAAACGATTATTTGCGTAAATGACCAGACAACAACTGCAGTTAATGTTTTAATTTGATGTTTCAAATAGTTTTTTTTCCTACAGAATTGTTCAGAGTACCTGAGATACTCCCATATAAACCTTTCTGCTGGTCCATCTATCAGTCTTGCAGTCTCCGAATGCTCGCTTTAGATGCTTGCAGGGCTATACCCACTACCCTCAACCACCCTGGACCTGCTAAAACTAGCTAAACAGTCGTGTTTACTAAAGGAGACAAGTTGTGTTATCGTTTAAATTCAGTTAGGGCAAATATTAGAGGGAGGAACGGACAGTGCCCCGTTAAAAGGCATAAGCTACCGCTGGCAAAAAACTATTTAGGTTATTCAACTGTAATTGTTTCCTTGCAAGAGAATGATTGTCGTACCAAATTACGTACAAGTTAAACCATGAAAGTTTCTGATTTTCAGGCATATATTAATGCTAGACATGATACAGACTGGGGCAATAAGTGGATGACAATGATTAGAATAAAGCAAATTAATAAACCCATGCTTTCTATCAATGCAGGGAAACGGGCTGCATGTTAATATGCAATTGGACTGAACGGATAATGAAGCACTTCAGCCACTCCATTTGAGTCACAGTTCTGTTTTTTCCTGCAGAAAGTGTGACGTCATAACTCCCAGACAATAGAAACGCAATGGCAGGCAGTTGTCACATTTACTTTCTATGCAGACTTTGTACATCAACCAAAGAAAGCACAAATGGGTAATTTAATGGAAACCTAGATAGAGTCTGCAGCCCTTTTTCTCTTATTCCAGCAGCAACACACCAGCAGCCATGATAATAAAAATTAGAAAATATCCCAGATTCCATGAAGGTTGAATCAGATGTTTTTGCACTGGGCTGGAACAAAAGCATGCATAATGCAGAACAAAGACTGGACAACCGGTTCAAGTAACTTAATACGATAGGTACATTACTACTTTACACAGAATAAGAGGCATGGGCTTGATTTTCAAACTGGGAATACGAGTTGCTCCCACCCCCCAACCTGCGTTCACCTGCTGTAGACAGCAGAGATGACTACGCTGGATCAGTCAGGCACAATGAGGCATAACATTTTTTTTAAACCCAGAAGCTTGGTCTGTAACACGCTCACCCCAGTCACACATACTTACCCACATCATCACAAAAAAATAAGTGGATTACAAGCATCCGTTTGCATTTCTAACATTAAAGGGACTTACGGCTCATCTAAGATGTAAGCAATACTGTGTGGTTATAAAAAAAAGTGGAATTGGGGGAGCTTAAAAACCTGAGAAGTTAAATTATTTGCTAGGTCAGCCATTTAAAGGGTGAACAGCAGGCTAGGTAAGTGTCAAGGGGATGTTTAAATTTACAGTAGTGGTAGCTGCTTGTTGGGAGTGGGGGCATAACTGTGCTGCAAAGGTGTTAAGCTGGACACAATCTCCACTCATACTGTTTGTGATCCAAAAGAAAAATGACCTCGAAGAAATGACACAGGAGGCAATAAATTGACACGACAAGTGAATAAAAGGCTAAAGCACTCCAATACCATTAAAACGTTTTAATGCTGTTGCAGATCAAACATGCAACAAATGCACTTAACCCAATTTAAAGATCTTGAAATATTTTTTTGTTTTTACTCAGGAACATACAGTCTGCTTGCTGAAAAGGAAAATGTTAAGTCTGTAACCTAAACCCCTAGAGCTTTTTTTGAACCATTTGGATGAAGTGGACCTATTTTAGTGTGAAAGTCACATTGTTGATCCTGTAAGGATATGCACACCCATGCAAACATGTCTTTTTGAGAAATGAAAAAGAAAATATTAACCTCAGCTTCAATGAATAGTTTCCAGAATCTGCCCGAACTTGGGAACTGGGCAACAAGTCGTTCATACGTCTTCCTTGCTTTGTCTATAGGTTGGTTCTAAAAGGGTAAAATGCATTTACATGTACACTTGTAACAAAAGTCCAATGATACATATATAATTGTTCTGTTAGATAGCCACCCACCACCCTCTTGCTCCCAACCCTCCCCCTCCCTGGCCCGCTCGATTACCCCAGGTAAGAGGAATGCAACCCTGTGTCACTAAACCTGTGCTTCTCGAATCAGAATGCTCCATGCGTCAAGGTCATATGGGTTTTCTTCCAACTTCTTCTCTGCCTTCTTGACCTTCTCTGGGACATACTCCGCTGTCTGTAAGACATACAAAAGACAGCGTTTAAACATGTTTTGGCTATACTGCACATTACCCAACTGTTTCAGTATTATAGGCAACTGTAAAACTGCATATATTATTAAAAAAATAAAAATAAAGAATTGTTCATAACCGCTACTCTTGTTAAGAGTTTGGACTACTTTGAGCCACCCAAGAAACGGAGTGGGACAAAGGCGGGCACGAGGCGGTGCTTGGTTGTTTACATGCATGACCAGCTTGGTTGGCTCGGAAACCGTGACTGTTAACTGACAATAAGTACTTTTTATTAAGCACTGAGAAAACGTTAATCACAGTGGTCAATCATTAATCTGCAGGCACTGCATGACAGGTAGTTACTAGCTCTCATGCAGTGAAATGGCAGCCCTGTACACCACTATTAAACAAATGCGCGGGTGATGAAGGGTTTATTCTAAACCAGACAAAAAGTAACAGTAGTATAAAGTTTCTCCACGCAAAGATAATGTCAGGTTGTGTGACGTAGCGTTAAGCAACCTAGCAAGGTAGACCACCAGATAATTAGTAATTTGCGACCAACATTGAACGGTTCACGCCAGCTACTGTAGCCATGTTAGCTAAAAGACGCTAACTACCGTCAGCAGCGGACGTTTCTCAAATTGTAGTTAGCAATATTACCACGTAAGCTAGCTTATTTCGTTTTCCAAAATATTGTCGATAATGCGTGGTTTTATGTACAAACGTATTTAAAACCAGAAATGATCAACGATATCTAGAGTGAACGCCGATCATTGTTGGTGTAGGCAAGGCCTAGGCATGTAGTGAGCCACCACCAGCTAACAAGGGTGAAAATGTAGCTAGCCATTTAAAACAGTACAGCTAAATTAGGTAACGTTAGTTAGCAAAGACTCAGTACAAACAACTGAATAATTATCTACCTGGTCTGCGGTTGCTTCCGTGGACATGACTGGTTACGCTTAGTGTTTCTATGTTCAATTGCAACAATGTCAACATACAAATAGTTTTATTTAAAAACGGCTATATCGCATGACCGCGCGACGACTCCAGCAGGTATGGAACACAGCCTACCCTGCTGTGAGTGACTGGCCGTTCTCTCAAAATGGCGTACGTGAACTCTTACTTCCTTATGTTATGGAGGAAGTCAGACAAAATCGCATTGCAGTTAAATTATAGAATTGTCTAAATTCTATAATTTATATATATAAGCAATAAAATATTTAATGCATTTGCATTAAACATTAACATAGTTTAAACTATCTTCACAGCACAATTTGTTCATTTCGCGCAAATAAAACGTTTTAGCACCAGAGCGAAAGTTTCTATTGGACAGATTGTATTTGGTCCCATCCCGTTTCGTTCGAAAACAACGAAACGTTTCCAAATTACGACAAGTCATTGTACTACCTTTCACAACCCCTTTTAATGGAATGGAAGAATGAGAGGGATAACAAGAAGCTAACTCGTCCCTAAAGCACTTATTTCTTGGAAGTTATCATTATACGGAAATATGTGGAGTGACCACAAGCAATTTCTTGCACCAAATAAAAATTCACACGAAAACTTTGCGTTGATATTATTCTTGAGACACTTTTAGACACACAATCAAAACTGGCCTTTTTCCCCAAATAATCTCGATGTTCAAATTAAGAAGACATTTGTTTTATATTTGCATTTCAGGATAAACCTTTTGAGAAATGTTATTTTACCTGTCACAAGAAACTAGTCCATATTTAGTTAATGGTCTTGTTTCTAAATTGGAATACTGGACACAGCTCTGTAAATACTTAAAACCCAAGACTTCTGTTGACTCTGTTTAAAACCTGAAATTGGCTTGGATATGACAATACATTTTTTGTATAAATAAATTATTGTTAGTAACGTATGACATGTTCAGTGTATTGGTGAAATGTGACATGTACATTGCGATCATGAAAGCTTTACTGTTTATTGAGCAAATGACAAAAATATACAACAAACACTCACACACACCTATGTTTCTCTGACTTGACCTGAGACATAACACTGACCCAAAAAATGTGGTCCCTACTCACTAGCCCTAAACCTAACCATTACCCTAAATTGAAAGCCATGTTTCAACAAGCTCAGAACAAAAAATAGGTATTGAGGAATATTAAGGTTATATCTGGATACAGGATAAATACACATTTCTAAGAAATACTGGTGCACACTTCTTAGTTGGAACCTCTGACTAATATGAATTGTATACATTTGACCAGAATCCACTTTCTATTAAATACATTCTTGCCAATGGATGCACTTATTTGGCAGCTATTTCCTTTAGCTACAACTAACGCGTTTCATGCTGTTGAATATCAGCTCTCTCATACACTTTTCATTGGAGAAACAGAATGATAGTCAACTAAAACAGCATTCATAGCTTATTAAAAAGACAGAACCAACACATTATTCATTGATTTTAAAGGCAGTACTAGCCCTATCATAACCTTGAACCTAAGTCCTCTGCTTCCCATTTTCTTCAGTTCGGTATTTAGCTAAAACAATAAATGTTACACTCAAGCTATATTTGAGATTTTAGTGAGAGAGAAAAAAGTATGACAAGTGCCTGTGCCCAACAACTTTGAGTGTTGGTTGTACAGTTTCTTTATCTAATCACAACTTTAACCTTAATAATCTAACTTCTTTGCCTAAACTTAACATAGAGCGAACACCTAACCCTAAAACTAACCAATAATGCCTACACCAAACAGTAACCCCGATACTGACAATATGATAACTTGTAAAGTGCAGGGCTGTGGGAAGATCTTTTGGAGGGCCCACACAGCACCCCTACTAAGGTGTTCCCTAAATCGCATTTCCAGAAATCTATATTAGGGAACAATGTTTACAATGTCTTTGTGAGGACCTAAAAATGCCCAAACACACACACACACACACAGAGAAAGCTTCCAAAACTGCATAGCTGTTGCAAAATTTCATATTAGGGACAATACAATTTAAATACCTGTAATATATTTTATAGACAGCAGAGGGAGACATAAAGCATATAAACGCCACTAGAACGATGAAAAGACCACAGCAATCGAGCCCAGAACTCATCATCCATACACGTGCTGCTATAATACATAAATCATTATCTTGCTGTGACTCGCACTTATGCAGGCATTGCAAATTCAACGCTCATCTTACCAATGATTAACGAGAACAGGTGCATAGGGTGTGACTACAGGCTGCTAGAGGACTTCCACCACACGTGTAAAGGCCATGTCAGCTGTCTGCAAGTTTGTACTAGAAGGCAGCGTAATTAGGCCTACACTCTAGACCAACAGATCATTGAATTATGCTAGACTTAACACTCAACCTGCATCTCATGTGATCTTATCTCTTGTGCCATTCAATTGCATTTTCAAAGTAATTGATCAAATCTATTTTAGTTTCATCTGGTAACTTACTATTAAATCAGGTAATCGTAGTAGATCCCCATATCTTTAAGTGGGCAGTGGGCAGAGTTGACAGCATCATGACCAGTGAAAGGTCATGTCTAAATTTTCCAAGGGGGCAACAACTTCAGTCTGTAAGGTTGTTGTTTGCGTGTTCACCACTAAATAGAATGCTAGACTAATGTAAATGAAGAGTAAAATGGAATAACTTCATGTACACTACCGTTCCAAAGTTTGGGGTCACTTAGAAATGTCCTTGTTTTTGAAAGAAAAGCTAATGTTCTTTTTTTCATCGACCTCAACGTCAACAGTGAAGATGCTGGCCTTCTAGGAAGAGTTCTTCCTCTGTCCAGTGTCTGTTCTTTTGCCCATCTTAATCTTTTGTTTTTATTGGCCAGTCTGAGATATGGCTTTTTCTCTTCTACTCTGCCTAGAAGGCCAGCATCCCGTCGTCGCCACTTCACTGTTGACGATGAGACTGGTGTTTTGTGGGTACTATTTAATGAAGCTTGAGGACCTGCTGTTTAGTGAAGGGCGTAGTACACATCGTTGACAGTTTCTGTCAATGTCTCACATGGAATAGCCTTAATTTCTCAGAACATGAATAGACTGATGAGTTTCAGAAGAAAGTTCCTTGTTTCTGGACATTTTGAGCCTGCACTCGAACTCAGAAACTCTGATGCTGAAGATACTGAACAAGTCTAAAGAAGGCCAGTTCTATGGCTTCTTTAATCAGCACAAGAGTTCTCCTAACATAATAGAAAAGGGTTTTCTAATGATCACAAAGCCTTTTAAAATGATAAACTTGGATTAGCAAACACAGTGTGCCATTGGAACACAAGAATGATGGTTGCTGATCATGGGCCTCTGTATTCCTACATAGATATTCCATTAGAAATCAGCCATTACCAGCTACAATAGTCATTTACAACAATAACAATGTATACACTGTATTTCTGATCAATTTTATGTTATTTTAGAAAATAAGGACATTTCCAAGTGACCCCAAACTATTGAACAGTAGTGAAACTATCGGAATGGAATACGTACAGCCTACATGCATACATACACTCACCTAAAGGATTATTAGGAACACCTGTTCAATTTCTCATGAATGTAATTATCTAATCAACCAATCACATGGCAGTTGCTTCAATGCATTTAGGGGTGTGGTCCTGGTCAAGACAATCTCCTGACCTCCAAACTGAATGTCAGAATGGGAAAGAAAGGTGATTTAAGCAATTTTGAGCGTGGCATGGTTGTTGGTGCCAGATGGCCCGGTCTGAGTATTTCACAATCTGCTCAGTTACTGGGATTTTCACGCACAACCATTTCTAGGGTTTACAAAGAATGGTGTGAAAAGGGAAAAACATCCAGTATGCGGCAGTCCTGTGGGTGAAAATCCCTTGTTGATGCTAGAGGTCAGAGGAGAATGGGCCGACTGATTCAAGCTGATAGAAGAGCAACTTTGACTGAAATAACCACTCGTTACAACCGAGGTATGCAGCAAAGCATTTGTGAAGCCACAACACGCACAACCTTGAGGCGGATGAGCTACAACAGCAGAAAACCCCACCGGGTACCACTCATCTCCACTACAAATAGGAAAAAGAGGCTACAATTTGCACGAGCTCACCAAAATTGGACAGTTGAAGACTGGAAGAATGTTGCCTGGTCTGATGAGTCTCGATTTCTGTTGAGACATTCAGATGGTAGAGTCAGAATTTGGCGTAAACAGAATTAGAACATGGATCCATCATGCCTTGTTACCACTGTGCAGGCTGGTGGTGGTGGTGTAATGGTGTGGGGGATGTTTTCTTGGCACACTTTAGGCCCCTTAGTGCCAATTGGGCATTGTTTAAATGCCACGGCCTACCTGAGCATTGTTTCTGACCATGTCCATCCCATATCCTATCAATATGGGCCAACATTTCTAAAGAATGCTTTCAGCACCTTGTTGAATCAATGCCACGTAGAATTAAGGCAGTTCTGAAGGCGAAAGGGGGTCAAACACAGTATTAGTATGGTGTTCCTAATAATCCTTTTGGTGAGTGTACATATATACATACATACTGTACATACATACATACATACGTAGAGAGAGTGTTTTACACTTTGTAGTTGGCCACAAAAGTCAATTTAGATAGGCGATGTTCCCGTGCTACGATGGCCAAATCCTCTGCAAAGACTGGGGAACTAAAGCCACTGATAAGACACAGGGGCTTACAGGGCAGCAAAAGGAGTACCCTATAAGTAACCCTCCCAACACCTGTTGCCTTCACCAGCTGGGGCCCTGGCAGAGTGAGGCCCGGCCTGGGGGGCAGTGCTATGCACCGAGACCATTTCATTTGATCATGTGCCTAAAAAGGGTTTCAGTGGAATATAAATTTAGGAGCACCGATGCACTTAGAAAAGTGTAAAAAAAAAAACAACAACATGTAATTCTTCTTTGCCCTCCAACATTTCTTATTGTGCCCCAGCAGTTTTCAACTTCATGTCACACAGTCTCCCTTTGAAAAGGCTTCGGTATGAAGCCCTGTGGGGGGTTGCTAATTCCCCAAAGCTGTAGCTCAAGTAGGGGCAGGGTCTGGAGATGGGCGTGGCCAGGAATGGGGGTTGTCAGGTATGGGGGCTGGGGCTGACAGTTGCCTGTTGTCAGATTCATTTATGGCTGACCCCCAGTTGGCCACCTCAGACAGTGAGGGCTTATACGCAGCTCTGTTAGGTTAGGGGTGTGTTGTGTGTTAGCTTGTCGCTCTTAGCAGAAATATACAAGATTCCACTTTGTTTTCAGAGGATTGTGAACAGCTGCTTTGGATGGTCTTTCCACGCCTCTGTATTAAGACAGTGTGTGACATTTTCTGTCAAAACATATATATATATATATATATATATATATATATATATATATATATATATATATATAAAAAAAACAGGGATTTGATCATTCATTATCTAGGTTTTTGCTCTGAATATACTTAGTCTTAGTCTTTGTCTATCATTCACCAGTACTAACGACATTTAATGTTTTAAATCAAGCAGAGGAGATGTCCATTTACTCAGCTTATTGATATGTTCAAACTCCTTACCTCCAGACAGTGGCTCGCCATAGTATGATATAAGGTTTTTTTGCTCCAATTCTAAAAGGATCAGAGGAATTCAGTGCATTCCTGATCCAATTGCTCTCTCATCAGCAGTTGATATGGAATGACATGGCAATCTAGCATATCATTCATTAGTTATGTCAATGAAGGACATAAAATGAACAAGCAGACATTTTGGTCCATGACTGAGGACAAGACTTGAAGCCCGCTTATAGTCTGGTCATTGCTGTTTAGAAATAATAGAAGCATTGGCTGTTGATGGTAAATTCTCCCTCAGAAGACAGCTTCTTTTAACCGGCGCTTGGATAATGGGTCAAAACCTCAACCAAATCAAACATAGGGAAGCTATACTCAGGTCTTTTTTTCCAAGTGCCAGACAAGATGAGCCAAGCAGCTGATTGTGTCACTACCCATCGACTGTACATGACAAAACAGGCGGAGGCAAATGTGAAGCCATTTTACTGACCTTATATTATCAGCTGGCACTAGAATAATCTTTGTCACTTCATCAGGTTGTTCAACTTAGGTTAAACAATTGTCAAAACAAATCAGTATCTACTCTTATCAGGACATAATCATCAGTGTCTAAAGTTATTTGTGTTTGTAAAACGTAATTAAACTTCATTCTGTATTATACAGAGACTTTCTTCTGGCAAATGTCTAAACAGTTAGTTGGCAAGGATTTGGTGCCAAATTATAGTTTTCAAGACTTGGTGACCACAAGAATCAACCAACTTCTGCAATTCTGCAACTGTGAACCTTCAAGAATATTCATCTTTGTGAACCATCCATCCGTCTCTATATTTACAGTGAATATATATATCATGTGTAGATACTTCTATTGGATTTGGTTCTTAAGAATTTCTAGAGATACCAATTATGATTATATACATACTTCCCTCAACATTTTTGGTTAGATTTCTATATTTTCTTAGGTGTAAGATTAAGCTAATAATCAACAATTACATTTTTAATAGTCTTTCTTGGTAATCTTTATCATGGGTGTCAATAATTGGGAAGGGCACTGTATTTTGTTAAATTACATTCATTGTAACCATTATGTCAGCAGGAATGCGTGATTAAAATAGATTTCTTTTTACGGGTATTCGTAGTGTTCGTAATCTCAAAGTTTTTTTATGAATGGCTTCATACACTTTTTCTTGGTTCTGACCGCTGGACAGAGAAAGATGCTCAGGACCAACATTAACAGTTGCTATGGCAATAACATTTTCCATGTGCCCACATACAGAGGCATTACAAGGCATGTCAAATGGTTGTAGATGTCTATCTAGCTGCATTTAATTGGTTTTGTGTGCTGTGGTTTGAGCATATGTTTTTCTGGATGTCAATGACATCACCAGAAGTGTGTTCTGAAACATTTTCCAAAACTTGCTTTGTTGAACGCCGGCATTTTTCTCTAGGACAGCAAACATCTTTAGTATTTCCTGTACTTAAGTATTTACATCTTCTCCTGCTTGCTTGGTGAGTTATGGAGTCATGGCAGACATTCATATTTGTCACGTAACTATTTTTAACAGTTTTATAATGTACGTTGGATTAGCAAATGTGGACGATCGGCAATACATCACATGCGCTCTATATAAGGACCTCTTGAGAAAGAAGGCAGTTTCCTTGGTAACGTGCATATGAACGATCACTCATACAAAGAATACCTTGGAGGAGGACGAAGTTAGCGAGCATCCACCCATTTGTTGATGATTGTATAGTATGACCAGTAGAAACCGATAAGACAGACTTTCACGCAGCAACTTCTGTATTTTGTTAAGGATTACATTTAAGAAAGTAACTTCGGAAATAGGCTACTGAAAAGTATGTAGCACCTAAAACATTTTACAGCTGTAAACCTTTAAAGTTATGAATCCAGAACTTTACCATCATGAAAATAGATTTCGGGAACAACTGCTAATTGTCTCACTGGAATATAATGTTAATAGATTAGTATGATTATGAAATGCCTTTAGAAAAGCTTTGGAAATATCTGTATGGTATTAACTCTGAATGCGTAAGTAGTAATTCTATGTTTTTTTCTTTATTATCTTGAAGCTAACTGCCATTTATACAGCTCATAAAAATAACGTTTTTTGATGCTACTAATACATTTTGTGACAACAGTAATCTGATAATAATGTCATGTTATTTTGGGAATAAAATGTTTTGTGTTGACCACTGCAGCTCCAACCTCACGAGCAATCAATTATAACTGGTTCTCAGGGAAAAACCTGGCTTCAGGATACCATAGGCTTACTGGACAAAATAAATACTTATGCGGGTGTAGCCTACTTCAGGGGCACACGGAAGAAACCTATTCAGTTGGTGGCACGTAAACTGTAAAAGGTTCAGCTTAATATCTATTTTGACAGCTGCCACATTGTCTACGCGCACTGGCCGTGCTCAGTTCGACTATCGATTCGTTTAGTCTGACTCCATGCCATCAGCTCACAAACATTTAACGCAGCGGAGACAGACGGAGCGGAGGGACACTGGAGACAGTCGGAACGGGCGCATCGTTCGGATATAGGGCTAACGGTGCCCTATCAGAGATGGGTTTTCTCGCCCAAAGAGGCAGGAGAATAACTTGAACCGCATACTTACGTCATTGGCTTGTTGTGGTTTTTTTAAAAACGTTATATGGGCAAGTTATTTGAAGTTTAAAATGTGGGAGATGGTGGTGTTGTCGAGAGCGAGGTCTCCTCTCCTGTTGTCCTGGACAAGATGGCAGCAGTGCAGGCAAACTGTACATGGTGTGGATATATAAGTCCATAACATGTTCAGAGAAGCCCTGGATTCTATCTATTGTTACTCTATAAGAAGGTAAGCGTTCACCTATAAACAATGTGATGCTGTTTGCCCAGATAACAATCTCGCAGAACGAGTTTGTTATAAAACAGCTGGTTATGGATCTTGCTCATTAACGCTGTTAGCCTAGCTAGCTAACTAGCGTGAGATGAAGGTTCCACGTAGTAAGCGTCTCATTTCAGCCGTTTTTTTATACAATGAGCTAAAATGATAAACTTGAAAAATATATTATTGCAAAAAAAAGTCGTACCAAAACTGTATACATCTAGCTGCGTTACCTAGCGGTCTAAACATAAATGCAAGTCAGAAAGCTGGTTGTTTGTTTTTCAAGCTGGTTGCAGTTCGAGGTTTTCATTAGTGTGTTTCTATTTTGTTAGTAAACGTTGCTACAATACTTCCGCTAGTTAGGTAGAAGTTGTTAAACAGAAAGCCACGTCAAATCTAAGGTTAACCGCTCACGTTAGTTAACTAGTATACATGTCTTTAATGTGAACAGCTAGCCAATCGCAACAAAACTTGACATAATAGGTACAGTACACGTAGCGTATGTGATTATAGTACTAATGTAATGGCTGACTAACTCGCATCAGCTGTTCACGTGTTTGTAATAGGATTACATGTAGACTGGACACATTATTTTTATTTGGTTTTATTATTTAGCCAGCTGTTTTCAGGTGCACAGTGAACTACAGTTTCACCGATAGCAATCAACAGCATATTAAACATTACATGTCTGAGAAATTAACTCGATCACAGAAATACTGTAGTCAACCGGGCGTCGCAGAGTATCTTCACGTCTGCCTTTTGAGAACCCTGCTGAACAGGGACCAACTTCTTCTCGCACTGGAATATTCTGAGGCTCAAATAAAGAGGTTTCGGATTAGCCTCCCTTGTAATTGAGTTATTTCCTCCCAAAGTTAGCCTATGAGGCCTGTCATGTACCCACCTTCAAAACTACCATCCTACCCCCCCCCCCCCCCCCCCCAAAAGCTTGTTTGCTCGTCCTGTGTTGACAAGTGTTCTGAACTGACTGGTCTAGCTTTATGGCCTTGCATTCTTCTCCCTACTTTTCATCTAGCTTGCCTGTCTTGAGCTGTTATTGCCTCATAGTCTGAAGTGCACTCACCACTCCTTCAAAAACACAAAAAAATATTGCTGAAGGATTTTAAAGAGGGCCTACTAAGTGGCTTTTGCCAGCATTTTTTGCTTAGAGATGAAAAAGCTAGATGTGCCACAATGCCAGGCTTGTTGGTGGTGGTAGAGGCATTGGACGAAAACTGAATAGGTTTCTTTTTAACTGCCGGACAGTCCGCTCTTTGGCTGGGTATGAGTCAGTCAACCTTTTCCAGGAAGATTGATAACTTACTTGAGAGTTTGGGCCGGGTGTCCCAGCAGCCCTCTTGTCCATGTGTGCAGTATTTTAACAGTGCTGTTTCATTCAAGAACTATTCGATACCCTGATTAATAATTTAATTTCATTAGTTGTGTTCAGCAACATTAGCCTAACCATGGCCTTAAGCCCTGCTGACACAGTTACTTACACAACCACCTACAGTGTGCCCTCAATTAGTCAAAATCAGATGGGTTCATTTCTTTTTCCTAATCTGAAAGCAGTGCAAGATTGGATGAAAAACTTTCGGGGGAGCGTCTCGTGGTCTCCTGGTTTAAAGCAGCACCCTTGATGTAAGTTGTCATACTACTCATGTGATCTTGCTTTGAGTCCCCCCCCCCGCCCCCCCCGCCAGCCTGCCCGCCCGCCCTCCAGGCCATGAATGCAGTTTTTTTTTTTTAATTACCCTAAACCCATTCTGGGATGAAGTCAAACACTGTGGCTTAAGAATGTAGACACACAGCCTGGGGTCAGGGCAGCCTCTGTCTTTGTGTGATGCTGACGAAGACCCCACCCCCCCATCATTGTCTTCCTAAGCTGCTGTAAGTGGGGCGTTTGAATATTCTCTCCCTCTACCACTGAGGCAGACTGATGTTTGTCCAGTGTGTCACAGCACAGTATTGACCTGGCCAGAAGTCAATTTGTCTGGCGTGTCTCTTAAGTGGAGCACGACATATGCAATTTGTTCAGCGTCAGCTTTTGTTTACCCATTACCGTTTATTAGCGAGTCCATTCAGTTCGGGCCTTGTGTTTGTCACGTGCCCGTGCAGTCACAGAAAACACGTGCGCCGTTGTTTCTGGTGAAAATAATCCTCTGTGGCCATTAGATAAAGGCCCCTTTAACTTGTGGAGCACGGGACCTTGTGCGAGTTTCATCTCCACCCCTGAAGCTGTCCGTTTTAGGAGACCACTCACAAGACAAGCCTATAAAAAGACTGATGCGTTGCCTCCTGTCGAAGGCCTACTCTTCCAAGTGGGATTGGGCACATGCTCAACTAAGCCCTTAGTGGCTCACTGCTAGTCCATTCCATTTGAAAGTTTAGTTTAATAATATTGGGA
The DNA here is from genome assembly GCF_011004845.1 of Esox lucius. Taxonomy (NCBI): domain Eukaryota; kingdom Metazoa; phylum Chordata; class Actinopteri; order Esociformes; family Esocidae; genus Esox; species Esox lucius. The sequence goes on along the minus strand of NC_047570.1, from coordinate 30,753,901 downwards.
TTTTAAATTCAATACTCGGACAGTGGATGGATAGGATTTAACCACCTTGTTGATAGGCCTAGCCCAAATAAGCTGCAAGTTGTTGTGTAACCATCAATAGCGGGTTACTCTTTCTCCAGGTGTTTTATGTCTGAGAGTTGCTGCCGGTCAGACCCGATGCTCTGTGTTAGAACTGGGGTGCTCAGTAGTGTTGGGTTACCACCCCTGTGATGGGCAGACAGGCAGCGCAGCATTGGGCAGGTAATGGTGTGGTGGAAGAGGAGATGCTGTGGTTCTGCTGTTGTGCCTGGGAGGACAGGCAGTGTCTTTCTGTCTGTGTGGATTGGGGGGTTTGGGCGGGGAGGTGGGTTGATGAGGTTACGCACGTGTCTGTTTTACATTTGGCTTGTAAAATTACCCCCCCCCCCCCATGAGTTCACTCTGGGTTTTTCCAAAGAGCTTTATGATCGCGAGCAGAACAATTCTTTGTGGTGCGCAGAACTCATTTGGTGCTATGTTGGGTTGGAACACCAATGAGATAATTTACAAAGACTGAGGATAACATTTGCCCTTTAACCAATGTAGGCTGGCCAGTGATAGGCTATCTTCTGGGAATGTGTCTGGTTGTAACTCTAGTCACTGAGGGCTGAGAAGCTGGACTGTCTTTGAAAGGCTGGGCCTCCATCTGAGAGAGTTTGGTTTTTTAATAGCTGAGTTTCATATCTTTTGCTTTTCTAGAACCTCTCTTTGACTTCAAATCTTATTTCTTTGATCTTGGCAATAGGCATCATGCAGAATTCCTGTAGGTTGTATCTTCATTGTTTTTATTGCTTGCAACATATAGAAGACAGTGAGATCCAATGTAGCCTACATTTGAAGGATTTCTTTTTTTTATTTTAATTTTTTTATCAGCCCAAAAAATTAAACATTTGGTTTCTATTAAAAGCATAATGACAGCTACTTCCTGTTTTCTTAGTTCTTTTGTTTACTGTTGAAGGGTTTAGGCATTATCGTATCCTTGAGCCACGGCTTGGTTAGAGCTAGAGGTGCCTGGCAGCACCTAGTACCATACCAGGGTTTCCTAGCCACCAGGTCCTTGGTTAAAACTCTGACGTACATTCCAAATTAGACCAATGAATTGACTGGAAATCGCTATCAACAAAGATCTGCTATTCTGCTAGCATACTGTCACAGCTCTGTCTGTCATCCTCTCCACCCTGCTTTCTCCGCTGGTGATGAGTGTAACGCTTTACTGCATAAATCCCTGGAGTACTTGCTCTCCTTAACAGGACAATTTTATTTACCACAAGTTCTTATTTTATTTCTTCCACCAGTATCAGCTGTAGCTGTTCTTGCGCCCCTCTCATCTTCGCGTCTCAGGTAGGCTGTTGTTCTACCTCGCTCCACCTGGAGCATTTGTGCCGCGGTCGACAGGTGTTCTCTGTTTATTTTTTCCACCCCTCAATTTAATTCCCAAACTGGTCTGGCTCAAAGGTGAACCGTGTGCAATTACTTTGAGCTGAAGGCTGCTGAAAAAACAAAACAAAAAAATTTGTAGCTCAGAGTGTAACGTGACTCCAGGAGGAGTCTCTTGGCCCAGCGCAGGGAGTATCAAGCTACAGGAGGTAATAATAGCCAGGGCCTACAGCTGCCACTGTTGGCTTTGTTAAATAAAAGAGACTGAAGTCTTAAGTCGAGTTTGGTCCCAGAGACCTCGTGGAAAGATTTTAAATTGAACCTGTGGTCGCATGAGACATTTCAAAAATAAAAGCCCCATTTAGAGCAACAGGCTATTCTGTTATCTTGTCTGAAAGGCCTGTTTTTTGCTGCCCTGTCACCAAACGACACCATAGGGCCTGATTGTGGAGAACAGTCTGAGGAATGAGGCGGGCCTTATCAGACGGCTTACAATATGGGCTGGGTGGTGCTTTCCGTTGAGCAGATTTACTGTTGGATGCATCTGAAATGCTTTGTTACAGCCTAGCCCTGCTGCTCTGGGGGTTTGGCGGAACGACATGTTTCCTTTTCTCTTAATAAGTGGGTGTTTGGAGTCTTGGTTGTCTGAATACGCTTAAGGCGGGAGATTTGAGCTGTTAGTCCGATGGCAGCTAGGGAAGTACCGTTTTTCCACCATATGGTCTCATTCAGACTGAGGTATAGAAAGATGAGACTGGAGGCTCGATAGCGCAAGTGAGATGGTACTTTGACTAAAATGACAGTCCAGTCTCCAAACTGGTGCTCCCAACTTAAGGGCAGGAACACTGCAACAATTTAGCAACACCAGAAGAATACGCAAGCAGGCCAATTCAGATCTTTTATGAAATAATATTTTGAGCAATCAAATCTGCTCTGAAAAATGTCTGGTGTAAGAATTGGATGTGGTCGGCCTGTAAGAAACCAAGTTGTTGGCAATGGATCAGAATCAGGCTGCCTTTGATGACGGATCCTATGAGTCCTACTAAAAAAGCCCTGAAGGATTAAGTTCCTGTCTTTTTGGACCACTATATATTTCAATCAAATTTATTTATAAAGCACTTTTTACATCAGCATTTTTCACAAAGTGACAACTGCGTATAAAATGCCCTGGCTGTTTGTTAGGTATGCATGGTGCACGACAAACAATACATCAAAAGTGTTGTTCAGTTTTTCGTGTAAGGGCCATATCACATGTTAATAGAGGGTAAGTTAAGGATGTTTTTAGATTCTTGTATCTAAAGGTCCCAAAATAGAGGTCCATGAAAATAGAGAGCAGAAATTTGGTTGCTCTTCAGAGTCCGGCTGACACCTAACACTACACCTCCAGTGAATGTTGGTTAACTAAGGCCTAATTATTTACAGTTTACTGTAGACTCAATTTCTGTCTGTGCATTTTAACTTCAAGAGATCCCCTGTTCTAAAAGTTGATTTGATGTTTCCTGGAGCAGATCAGCTATTTGGCCTCGTGCTCCCTCCGCATATCTCCCAGGGTCCATTCTGTCAGAAAACCCCCCAGGTTGGCTGGGGTGGGTTTATATTGGCACTGTGTGTTTCTAATCAGGCTACTCTACTGGACACCTCCCTGCATGGAGCGTTAACTGTCTTGAGCTAGTTCAAGCCCTGTAGCAGTATGCTTTTCCCCTTGACCTACTACCATATATATATTTTTCCCTAGCCCTTAAACAGGCTTGCGGTAATGGTGTTTGAGTAGTGAATCAATGCTCCTTTTTGAGAAGTAAAAAATACACTAAAAACAATGTATATTGCGGAGAGCATTGCCGTTCTTTCTGCTCCAGCCCCCTGGGGGTGAGTGAGGAGGTGCTGCCTGCATCTTTCCGTTATTTACTGTAGTCCTGCTGTCGATGTGATGACCTATGTGGACGGTCTCACCAAGTATTACAGCCACCTAACCACTGCGGGTTGTTATGAGACAGATGAACCACGGTAGAGACAAGCCTGTGTATTGGCTGCTGACTACTGACGGTCTAACGTCATTGGCTGGCAACACAGAACATTTGGCCTGCCATGTTTGGCCAGTATTGATGTGCTGCTGATCACTGGACAGTTGGGTTGAGTAGGTGTCTTTGGTGACTGTAAGGCCCTGTGCCTCATCGGTCCCTCGGCTATAGGAGAAGTGGGAAATGCTGGACATAAAGAGTAGTGTTCTCGGTGCTGACTCTCTCTGTTTGGCCACTGTAGCTTACTCTGTCCTGTTACGACCCGGCTTGGTTCTGCCAGTCGTGACAAGTAACAAATGGGGTGGATTCCATGTGAGTCATTTATATTCAGGAATTTAATGCAGCGTCCTATTGAGAAATGTCCATATGAGGGAATACATTTATTATATTTTTAATGGCCTGCTCAAAGTGGCATTTCTGAAGTGCGTAAGTTTTGATTCTCTATCTTAGTTCTGACTGAAAGCTTTTTAGTGGGGCCTGACTTCTGTGCCACCAATATTGAAAACAAAACAAATCTTTCTTTTGGTTTCTTGTTTGATTACATAATAAACCTGGATTGCATTGTGCTGTTAAGAACTGGGTAGTTTCAACTTGTAGGCCTCCAGGACAAAATGCTATTTAATGTGCCTCCCCTTCTGCACTAGTTTGGACAAGTTCTGAACATTTAGTTGCTTGGTGTAATTTGTTTCAACCTTGGCCCTTGCTTTAACAAATTTCTTGTTATTGACAAAAATATGACCTTTTTTTACAAAATATTTTGTTGTACTATCATTTCTGTATTACCCTTAAGGTAACTAGCTTATATTTAAGTGAGTTTTTTTTTTATAGGGATTTCTCATAGGCATCTAAGCCAAGCCACTCTGCCCCCCTCCACTCTGCTTGTTTAATCAGGATGTCTGGTGGGTCTGATATTTTGCTTTACATTGTCTTGCTGGATTTCTAGTATAGCCACATGTCTATTTTTTTGTTGCACATATGCTTTGCAGGGCTGCTGAGTTGGGTGGCAGCATGGAAATTTGCCTTTTAGCTTCCTTGGGTTTCCTGCCCTTCTCTATGAGCTTACTGATTGGCACCCGGAATGCTATGCTAGTGTAGGACTGTCTACCTGGTTTGTTGAATATAAAATAATGTTATTACTTGAAATATTGAGCTGATAATATCTTGTTAGCTCAGTTGGGAAGCTGCTTTTCAAATGACACCTTTGGCATTTGTCTACTTGTGCACATGGAATTTGTTTACGTTCAAGCCATGACTGACATCTAAAAGTGTTACCCATTCTGGCATGAATTCTATATCTTTTCCATAATAAAAACAGAGGAAAATGCATCCCTGTCAATCTGTCTATGTTAAGTGATATTGTCTGCGTATTTCCGCTAAAAGTGCTTGCTATGGGACTCTCAGCTGTGTTTTACTTTTTCCTATTTTAATCAAACTAGTTGTTGGTTGCAGGCCTAAAATATGCAGACATTTTATATAGTCATTTTCATATTTTAAAATGACTCGAACTTGAAGCTGAAACATGCGCCGTGTTTGTGTAAGTTGAACCAACAAACAGTCCTGAAGTTATCCTGTACTGCCTAGTCAGTCTAGAGAGGAAGGAATTGGCAGCTTCCCCAACTCTGAGCACGTGATGGCAATCTGTTGAAAAGTGTGTGCTTCGGAAGTTCCTTTCCGTTTTGTGCTGCTGTGCAGCAGACCGACGGACCAACATCGCTCTCTGTCCGTCCTCGTAATAACTAATGGGAGGAAATCGTCAGGGTGTGCCTTTGTGAACCTGGGAGGGACCTCGCGTAAGAGGGCAAGCAACATCTAACATGGAGGAGAGTGAGAGTGAAGACAGGTAGGCAATGACTAGGCAAATTAGTCCTGATACTTTGCTCTTGAGCTGCCTGTGCCAGCAGCCATTGAAAAGCGGGTGGCTTTTATTCCTTTATTTTGCACCCGTAATTTTAGCTTATTCCACTGTATCTGAGAAGTTGACATTTGGTTCCTTTTCAGTTTTAATTGAAGCGTTGTTTTCTACTCTGTTTCCCTATCAGAGACCCACTAACCCCAGGTCTTGTAATTCCTGAGACAGCCTGTTGTCTTTTGGAAGCTCTAGAAGTCTAGTTACTAAGCTTTTAGAGGAGGCATGCTCAGAGTCTAAATCTGTCTGGGTGAATGCATCGTTGATTAAAGTCAAAGGGCCGACAGGGAAGAGCCGCTCTGAGCTTGCTGGATGCGCTCCAGACAAAGGGAAGTAGGTCGTGGGCACTCCGGCAGGTCACGCAGACAGCCACTCTGATGAGGTCACTATGCCAGGCAGACCTGCCGCCCCTGTGCTCTTCAGGCCACTGACAAACAGTCCAGTTCTGCTACCTCTGAACACATCATCCACATTCAAAATATATTTGGCAGGGCATGGTATGCCCTGGGATAGTGTTGCTAGTTTTTTTTTTTTTTTTCTGGTAATGGGAGTGGCTGAGCGAGAGGGCCAGACCGAGCGAGAGAGAAGGGTATAAGGAGCCTTCGACTTTTAGGTCAGTATTAGGAGTGGGGATAGGCATACAGAAACGAAGCCCCTCTTTCGCTCTCTGACTCTCCTCAACGCTCTCTTCCAGCACATCAGTTGCCTAGGAACCCGCCGTGGGATGCATGGTAACGGCAGGGAAAGGTCGTCCAAACCTTTGAGAACTTAGTCATCCTCGATGGCGGTGGTAGGGGGCCTCCACTCGATCAAGCCAGAATGGTGAGGGAGTACTAGAACAGTCCCTACCAGCGTCTGTCTTCTTCCATAGGCTTTTGATTGGTCAGCTTGTGTTTTCTCTCTGGTGGAGTGGGGTTACTGCAGAGGTGTGCGTGCGGGGGGGGGTGTAGCGGGCTAAAGGTCAGCTGTGACGTCATATCAGGAGTGATGCAAGTGTTATAGCGAGACCAGTGTGGGATCTATGGTTGTTTTTACTGCTCTGGAATCACAGGTTTCTCGTCTGAGTGCGCATTTACCTCAGGAGATAAAAGCAAGCAACTGCTGTGCAAAATGCTATCCGAATGCATATGCCAGTGCACTTGTCTCCGTTCTTTAATGGAAGGACAATGTGGCTGAACCGTGTGGTGGAATTCTTGTGCAATTGCATATGCAAACATTCAGAGGGAACAGGCTTTGGAAAAAGTAGTTCTCCACCCTGTACTTTTACAGCATTCTCCTGAGAAACGGCACCATTGTGTAATGCCGTCCACAGTAATGGAGAAGTGAAGCTGTTGAAGCTTCCATTTTGTTCGAGAGAGAATTTGAGCAGTTATATGTTCATCCTTCTATCAGTTACCATGTCAACATTTAGTTTCATAGGACGATTTTTTCAAAACCATGTCATTTGAAACAAGTGTTTTTACACTACAGTAGTTTTATTTGGATGAACGAGACTTGATACCAAATTTTCAGAGAATATGTCAATTTTCGCACTCCAACTTCCAAGGAAATTTTCTGACACATACTCCCCATGGCTGGCTACTGAGGTCTACAGGTGACGTATCTTTAAGTGTGTATTGGAGTGGAATGAGCGGTGACTTAGTCTGGTCCTGTAAGTCTATCCAGCTCCAGAAACAGAAATAAAATGCTGTAGTTGGGAAGCAACCAAAAACACACTGATATCGAAACAATCCCACTATCTCCAGCGACAGCACTTGTTTGATGGAGGGCACCGTATTAGTTACCTGGGAAACAACATTCAGTGAGTTTGTGCCTTCCAGGTTATCAGTCTGGCCAAAGTGCTGCGCGTGCATTCGTGTTGCATTGCAGCAAGACTTTCTCATTGCTAATGTGAATCAGAAAATGCATTTGCATTGTGTGTTAACGTTATTTCAATTAAAATGTTTTCAATGCAATTGATTGAGCCTTCTTTAGAAGACATGATTCATATACTTTTCATGTACCTTTTTATGAATGTAGATGTGTGGAATGTGCTAAGTTCATTTGCCACGTGCTCCATTGTTTTATGATGACACTGCAGAAGAGGTTCATTATTTACCACTATCAAATCGAGGGGTAGTAGTACAGCTGCGGTCTCACTAGTTTTTTTTTTTCTTTCTGTCACTGACTTTAAGCTTTCATTTTGGCAGTTAAGAAATGGCCTAGCTAATAAAGCTTTGTTCACACTCCCAGCCTTAATGCTCAAATCTCTTAGGATTCCAAATCGCATTTTAAAACATGACTTTGGATTTTTCTGCATCTAGACCGTGAGGTCTGACTTAATACAGGCGCTTTACTGGTTCATGGAAATCATCATAAATTGTGAAAAACAAATATAAATGTAACTTCATTACATTATGGGCCTGTTTTATAATAAGTACATCTTTAAGGGTTTGTTGAATATAGACTGTTAGATCGACTTTTTGACCGTGTGCCAACCACAGTGACGTTCTTCTATCCGCTACTGCCTGTGTTACTTTGTCATAGGGCTTCTTTACATTATGAGAGAATAAAGCGCATGATAGTCTTATCTAGATTTGCATAACAATTTCCATAACGTTTGAATTTACAATTAAGTACAATGCAGGATTGTGACCGTCAATCTCGTGAAAATCGAGCGACGTGTGTGCACTGCATGAAAACTTGCTACAGTTCCAATACGTTGTCTTTACACTTGCAAAACATCATGACTTTCTCGAGCCATCAATATCTGTGAAGTTAAACAACAAAATAGACTAGCGTCTCGAGTCTTCCTGGATATTCCTCGGGAAATGTGGCATAATGTAAAAAAAGATCATAGTTACGAGACTCCACAAATAGCTTTATTTGTCAACAAGAGACGACGTTGGACAACATGATGTTTAGGGAGTGACGGAATCACTTCGCGACAAATGAACATTGACAGAAGTCACATAGCTAGCTATCAGATTGATGTGGTAGTAAATCGGATAACAATGTGGTTTGGATTGTGGCTTGACATCCGATTTCATTATTGTTTTTATTCAGACTGCAGGAAGCAAATTTGATTGGGATTGAATAGGGGATACAAATTGGATCAGATTCTACGGAGCTGCCGTTCTCTTGACTTGCTGGTCTTGCTCTCCGACTAGAGGCCTGCATTGCAGCTTGTGGCTATCGTTGCTTAATATGGGGTGGTAGGGGATTTTCGATGTAACGTTCCAACCAAGCCCCCCCAGATGTTTGTATGAAGACAGTAGTCGGAACTGTATCAAGATTCTATGCAGTGCGCAAGCATGTCGCTCGATTGAAGGCCATGGTCCTGCATGGTATGTCTCAAACGTGCCGGTGTAAATTGAAACGCTATGGAAATGATTATACTAAGATAAGTCAATCTTGCTTTTTTTTTATCTCTGTCTCTCTCATAATGTCAATAAGCCCTTAAACCCCTTTGCCCTTATGGTGCCCCTCATTTCTATGCTTTGAATACCCTCACTAAGGTAGGCATTTGAAATAGACCATCAGTGTGAAGAAGCATTACTATTGTTGGCTCTTTGGATCTGGTGAAATGTGTCATTTGGCATGTGATTAACACGTGAGACTGATTCAAATTTGACCTAACTAAAGCATAATAAACTTCTTAGAAGTGACAATATTGTATTTGGAAATGGCCTAATAATAGCAAGTGATAAAAGTGGTGACAGTTGCTTTAAGGGTACACAAATTAGTGCTTAAGTGGTAGAGTTAGTTGCACTTATTAACCAGGGTCACTCCCACAGGACCTTCTCTTTTCAGTTTTGTGTGTGTATATTTATATATATATATTTATATTTTTATTTTTATATTTTTATATTTATATTTATATATTTATATTTATAAATATATTTATAAATATATTTATATATATATATTTATAAATATATATATATATATATATATATATATATATATATATATATATATATATATATATATATATATATATATATATATATATATATATATATATATATATATATATATATTTATTATTATTTATATTTATTATTATTTATATTTATTATTATTTATATTTTTTTTTTATGTAACTAGTGTTTTTGAATGTTCAGCTGAAAAGCTTAACTTTAGCCTGACCATTCATGTTTTGCTTTAGCTTTAGGCTGTTATATACTTTTTCAATTACTTTTATTAATTGGATTGTCATATTGTTTCTAGTATCTCTAAAGCAATGGATTGCATCGTTGTTTTTAAATTGTCTTTTGCTCTATACCTGAGTATGAGACGTGAACACTCAGGTCTGTTTGACCTGAGAAAGATCCACTTAAGTTTTAAAATGTTGTCAATAACTTTTTATATTTGGGGAAAGAACAGTGTACCAGCTTTTCTCTCTATTCAACGTTTCTGTAGTAGCCTAGCATCTAGCCAAAGTAATCTTTGATATGTAAGTGGATGAGACTTTAATGATATGCTAAATTTGTGTCTACTCTCTTCTACTCTGTCCAGGTATGGCCTCACAAGTCTTGGTCTACCCACCACACATTTATCAAACCCAGACAAGTGCCTTTTGCAGTGTGAAGAAACTCAAAGCTGAGCCCAGCAGCTGTGTGTACCATGACAGAGCCCCTCCGCGAACCTATCTAAACGGCAGGACCCTTGGCATAGCGCATCCGACCAAACTAGCTCCTTCGTTCACGACCCGAGGCTTGGTGGCCGGTGTGAGAACGCGTGGCGGCGGGCCGGAGCTCATTGTGCAGACAGTGGCTGTGCGTGGCGTACGCAGAGAGCAGCCTAAAACAGGAACAGACCCGGCGGAGACCCAGCAGCACCCGGAGACAGGGGCGGCTCCCTCGCAGGGCAAGTGGCAGGAGAGGACCGACCGAGGCAGGAGTGGAGCAGGAGGAAGGGGAAGGGGAGCGGGAAGTGTGGAGGGAGAGGCCGGAGGTGACGAGGAAGAGGACGGCAGCGGAGGTTTTAACTCGGCCGACGGCTCCCAGCGATGCGGGCTGAAACGTAAGAGCGAGGAACTCGATAGCCGTCGGAGCGCCATGCAGATAGTGGAGGACCAGTCCATGTTGTCTGCCATGATGCAAACTGCGAATATGGGGAACCCGGCTGGTGTGCCCGCGCCGCCAGCTGTAGGCGGTGGAGGAGGAGGAGGCCCAACCAAACAGGGAGTGAACGGGGCGGCAGTAGGGGCTGACGGGGACTACCAGCTTGTACAGCACGAGGTCCTCTGCTCTATGAAGAACACATATGAGGTGCTGGACTTCCTGGGCCGCGGCACCTTTGGCCAGGTGGTGAAGTGCTGGAAGAGGGGTACCGGCGAGGTGGTGGCGGTGAAGATTCTGAAGAACCACCCGTCATACGCTCGCCAGGGCCAGATCGAGGTGGGCATTCTGGCACGTCTGAGCGGGGAGAACGCGGATGAGCACAACCTGGTGAGGGCCTTCGAGTGCTTCCAGCACCGCAGCCACACCTGCCTGGTGTTCGAGATGCTGGAGCAGAACCTCTATGACTTCCTGAAGCAGAACAAGTTCAGCCCGCTGCCGCTGAAGGTGATCCGGCCCGTGCTGCAGCAGGTGGCCACGGCCCTGAGGAAGCTGAAGACCATGGGTCTGATCCACGCCGACCTGAAGCCGGAGAACATCATGCTGGTGGACCCGGTCAGGCAGCCGTACAGGGTGAAGGTGATAGACTTTGGATCGGCAAGCCACGTGTCCAAGGCTGTGTGCTCCACGTACCTCCAGTCGCGGTACTACAGGTGAGTGTCTCCAAGGGTTGGGAGTATTGGTGGGTCACTGGTCTTTTTGTTGTTGTCTATAACGATTATGTTCTGACTGCATATCCTAATAGTCAGAGGATATTGAGAGATCCTTTTAAAATATAGTCTCAACGGAGTCTTCTATTAAAATATATTCTGCTATACAGCTTAAAATATAGTTCCTTCAGCTGCTCGGGTGTCCACTAATAATAAAGTAAACCAGAGTATGTCTGTCCTTAGGCTGGGCAAGGAAATGTCTGCCCTTCTGCATAACATCCTGTGCATTCAAGAACTGCATACCAAGACCTTTAAAAAAAAATAAAAAAATCTCCCTGCGGTGTTACTGGCAGGGGGTAGACCACTCATGTCCTCTCGGCCTGGGAAAGGAAACTATTTTCTCAAAACACACTGCAACACAATGGGGCAAGACAAAAAAAAAAACTGTGACTGTCTGTTTTGAGTTTGTGAACATCACTCATTGCTAGCAGTCGTGGTAAGGCCGGGTTAGAATTGAGCTGTTACCCGTCTGCAGGATTTGTCTAGATGTAATGGTGAGCAAGGATCTGCTTTTAGCAAAGTCTAGTCCTAATGTAGAGGCCTGTGCTTATTCACATTTCATTTAATATTGGTGAGGGGCAAGTACACCGCTGTATGCAAGCATTCACTCTAATATAATGTTAACCTGTATTAAAAGGATGTTTCCTGTTTAGTTAATATCAATATTTCATGCTCACCAGTTTAGCCTAACTTTTGTTTTGTTTTTAATACAGCCAAACCCCTCAAAGTTATTCCGTTAGGAACCCTGATGCGTAACATGGCAGCTTATCTGGTATGTTTATGTTGAGAAGAATGCCTGTGTTTTTTCTGGTCTTGGACAGGAGAGCGGAAAGCCCACAAGATGAATTACCCTTGGCACCACCTTATGGGCGCCGGTAGTTTTAGTTTCGAGAAATGGGCCCTGAAATGATATGAACTGTTACATAAGATGCAGGTTTGGAATGACCCAGTTTCGTGTCAGTCAGTAGTCTGTGGTTTTTAGCTTTCTACGTCTGGGCTGCTTTTCCGACAGTCTGTTTGTCTGGCGAGAAGCCGGTTTTGTGGACTCGGCCACACCAGCTCAGTTCCTGAGAGGTTACACACGCCAGAGGAAGACCCCGCAGGATGGCTTGGTTTTTGTGACCGGAAAATGCATTTGTCCTCCTTTTTAAATAGAAGGCAGTGTAGTGTCTCCGAATCCCTGATGGGCAACACAAGGCTAATCCAGTGAACAATATGCACCATGGGGAAACTGAGTGTTTGTCGAACAGCACAGATGTGTTGTCTTGTTAAATGACATGGTGAAGTTCTAATGGAACAGCTTTAATATTGCTGTCAGTGGCCGTCTCCTCCGAATGAGGTCCTGGCCTTGCCTTAGGTGCCATTAGCTTCCGGATGCATCACCACATCCTGTACCATATGTTGTGTGAGTGATTGATGCCACCTGGATGAAGGCTTCAGTTTTTTTAATTAGTTTGCTTTGGCAGTGCTCTTTCTTAATTTCTATGAAGCCTGTTTCTCTCCAAGTGTCTCCAAATAGGCCAGAGTATGTCACATTCTGCTTCTTTTGATTTGTGCTCTTGGATTGCTCTGCAACGTATATTATGTAGCCTATTCTTCACCGTTGTTTGTTCTGGGAGGGCAGGTCTGTCTTAGTAGTACTCTGGCAGCCAGGTTTCCTGTTTTCCGCTGCCTTAGGAGAGCATCTTCAGTCGGCCATGCTGCTTGAGGGCAGAGGTTTCTAATTGGCCTAACCAGTTATATTTAATGTCTCTGTTCTTGGTAGCGAGAGAGAGGGAGAGAGTCTGCCATGCACTGCAGCCTAGTTCTGTACTGCTTAGATTAAGCTTGGCTAGGCTAGTCTTACTTTTGTCTTGCTTTTCCATTGGTTTACTAACTGACAAACATGGACAGACCAAAAGCCAGGAAGCAGGCTTTCACTATAATAAGCAAGCCTTTGTAAAGGTTACAGCATAGAAGACACATTTCAATTGAGATTCCTTCTGCCCCACAATGCAGCTTTATGTCAAGACCTGGGAAGTGTTCATTAGCACTATAAATGATCCTTACCCTGTGCATCTTTCCCATTCCTGGATCTTCTGTTGGTTTTCACATTGGGACAAGGTCTCACCCAGGCACTGACTCACTTTGGGACAAGGTCTCACCCAGGCACTGACTCACTTTGGGACAAGGTCTCACCCTGGCACTGACTCACTTTGGGACAAGGTCTCACCCTGGCACTGACTCACTTTGGGACAAGGTCTCACCCTGGCACTGACTCACTTTGTGACAAGGTCTCACCCTGGCACTGACTCACTTTGGGACAAGGTCTCACCCTGGCACTGACTCACTTTGGGACAAGGTCTCACCCTGGCACTGACTCACTTTGGGACAAGGTCTCACCCTGGCACTGACTCACTTTGGGACAAGGTCTCACCCTGGCACTGACTCACTTTGGGACAAGGTCTCACCCTGGCACTGACTCACTTTGGGACAAGGTCTCACCCTGGCACTGACTCACTTTGGGACAAGGTCTCACCCTGGCACTGACTCACTTTGGGACAAGGTCTCACCCTGGCACTGACTTACCTGGTCAAATTTGAGTGTGTTCCCATTCCAATTCTGGCTTTGTGCCGCATATCTTCTGAAGGCATGTTGGAGAGGCTCTAAATCTTCACACACTCATGCACTGGAGGTGTAGCATTAATTACACTCATAATTCAATAATCACCACAAGCCCATGAACAAGACTGTGTGCGACACGCATTGTATCCAGGGAAATCAGGCCGCAATGTCTGTTTCTGTCCCAGAAATCAACAGTCTGTCAGCTCTGCCTTGTGCTGAACATGCTTTCTACGTCTACATCTTAGGGATCCATGGGCTTCCTGGGTTTAATCAGTCTCCCTATAGCCCCATCCTGGGCGTGGTCCTGTAATGTTGTACTTGTCTGTTTTGCAGGCTTGGTACCTGGTAAATTGTATAGGTTGTAGTACTATACGTAGTTGTGGGCACATTGGGCCCCACCTCCCCATGCTGTTGACGGTCAGGATTAATGTGAGCGGGTGTCTCAGGCTGTGCCACTTCTTGTGTGTGCTGCATTGCTCTCGGCTGTTGATGGTCCAGTGCGGTTTGTTCCCCTGTGAAATACTGGATTAAACATCCTCCATGATCTATTGCCCTATGTCAAACCCCTCCTCATCCCGTGCAGGTGTTTTAAGTCACTAAACCTTATTCAGAACGTATGTTGATCATTAACTCACCCGGGTGTGACTGAGTAACCACTGAACCAACTGAGTTTAACCTGGCTGTAGGGAAGTAATGATTGGACTCCATTAACAGCCTACATTTTCATCCCCTTTTTTGCAGTCTTGGTTCTAGGACTGTGTGCCGCTTTGATTTGCAAGTTATGGATTAAAATGCTTTCCCCCCCCCCCCTCTCCCCTGTTTAAAATGATGTCACATGGTGAAGTCACCGGATGACCTGTGGTGTATTTTTTATATAGGCCCTGTCCATTTAGAACACATGCCATCGTTAATCATGTGCGGACCGCCGTTTCTAACTTAATGTTCTCCTCACAAATCACCCCCAGCCCTATCGCCCGAGAAATTGCTGTTGATCTAGCCGAATGCGTAATTAATGTACGCGGCAAAGCCAGCAGGCCACCTACGGAAATACCTATTAGGTGCTAAAAGCCTTGGAAATCAGTTTGCCCTTCTTTCTCAGATTAATGGCAGGTTTAAATCTTCAAAGTGACTTGGAAGGAGTCAGGGATGAGTTTTATCTCCTGATGTTATTCCCTAGAGCAGTTTAATTACCTCCTAAAACAACAATACCACAAATGTTTTTGTGAGAGTTTGAAAATGATTGAGTTACTTATTTATTATATTCAGCTGTATTAATAGTTTTGTTTATTTGTAGGTTATTAGTCCTTCTAAATATATTTTTTGGTTTCAGTTATTAGATTTGGCCTAGGGTGGGGCTGTGAGAAAAGTTTGATCCCAAGGCATTCTGCTGAAAAAATAGGTTACCTCTTGAAAAAGTTTGAATACCTTTTCCCTAGAGTCCAGGAGAGTAACTCACTAGTGTAGAACGTTTGTGGTTATATTACTCGGTATTTGGTGGTTTCTCAGTACTTCTAAATCTCGGGTTGGGAGATTTGACTGATCACTGAATGCAGTTTATTGAAACTTTTATGGTATCAGATTCAGTTCAAACCGACAGTTAGGCAGTTTGATCTGAGAAAGTCTGAACAGACTCACGTATAGGCTTCACAAATCTTCCATAGGGAACAGATGTGGGGGGTGGGGGGTTTGCTGTTTGTTGGCTAAAGGCAGACAGAATTATACTCATGTAAATTACTAATGCCAGTATCACATAGCCTGGCCTAATCCTCTACTCATGCAGTTTTCTCCATAGATAGCAAGACATCTACTTTTTTGAGAATGTATTTTGTTATAAGAAACATGCATGTTTAAAATTGTGTTCCAGCCTTTTCTAAACAAGGATTTGCAACCCCACATTGGGTCAGCACATTTGAAACCCTGAAAATATGTAGATTTGTACAGAAACAAGGTTACTTCAATAATCTCTGCTAGCTGAGAAATACAGTGGTAATTAAAAGCCGATTCGGTTTTCTTCCTACAAATCTGGCACAAACATTTTATTTATACAAAAATAATATTCTGTCCACATTTCTGATAAACCTGGCCCTAGTTACAGGAGTTTCCTTACAAACTTTTCTTTTATTTAAGCACTTTGAAACTTACTTGGTGTGGCTTTAAGTTTAAAAAAAAAAAAATCTATTGGACATCTTGACCGAGTTACAGGCCTAAAAACGAACGGTACTTGTGTCAAAGACGCTGAAAACAAAAACAGGGTTTTTGTTCTAAGGGATGGCAATATTATGCTCTTACCTCAGCTATGCCTTGAGCTAAGCCATTTAGATTTTGCCTAAAGTCTTAGTACGGTGTTAAGGTTGGTGGAGTTGGCAAGATACTGCAGGAGGACTTGGTCCCAAGGCTATGGTACGATCGCAAGATGCAGGTCTTTTAATTGTACCTAGAATTTCTAAACAAACAGCTGGTGGCAGGGCCTTTTCTCATAGAGCTCCACTACTGTGGAATGATCTGCCAATTAAGGTTAGAAATGCAAACTCAGTGCAAACTTTCAAGTGTCTACTAAAAACTCATCTCTACAGCACGGTTTATGATTATGTGTAGCCTGGCCCGGGGGCGTGAAGGTGACCAGAGGGCTTGATACTGTCCACCCTTGCTGTCTTGCCAGGTGGGCTCTCGTCGCAACTTAGATGCCCTCCCTCCAATGCCTTTCGGGGAAAGAGTCACTGGCTTGTTGTTGTCTCTCTGTTGCGCACTTGTGCTGTCAATACTCCTCATTCAGGGTGGATGTGGTTGGTGGGTGTCCCTTTGGTTGATGCCTGGCAATGTGGGTGGATTGATTTCCTGCCCGTTGGGCCCTGTCCGGGGCCTCCCCCGGGTAGGGCCACAGTCTCACTGGACCCCCCAGTCTCAGTTCCAAGGTCTTGTGCTGCTATACTATTGTGCTGGGGGATTGGGTCAGTTCTCCTTCCCAACTAAGTTCTCCTTCTCCACTATAAATCGTTGATTATGAGGAATGCATTTTTGGAATTTTCCCAGTCTGCTCCCGTTTTAAACTTTAGGAGGACATGAGGTCCTGGTCCACACCTGCGGAGTACCTGGTTTGGGGGGCCTGTTGCTGTCCCTGTCCTTGTCCATTTAGCCCCCATTAATTTATTAATTATTCCAATTCCTTAATATCTCACCTGGCACAGCCAGAAGAGAACTGGTCACCCCTCTGACTCTGGGTCCTCTCTTGGATTCTTCCTAAAATTTGGCCTTCTTAGGGAGTTTTACCTAGCCAGTGAAATTCAACACTACTGTTTGCTCCTTGGGGTTTAAGGCCGGGTGTTTCTGTAAAAGCGCTTTGTGACAACTGCTGTTGTAAAAAGGGCTTTATAAATACATTCAATATGGTATCTATGGTATCTGTCTTAGCATGGGATGATTTACATTGCATTTGAATAGTTCATGCTACCTGCACTGAGCTGGCTGAGCAGTGTGCTGTAAAGGGAACATATGCAAATAATGTATGAAACCTGTGTCTGGGTTGTCCACCACCCCCGCCCCGTGAGGTGAAATGAGATGAATTGTGTTGACCAGACTGGGTTTTCTTCAGAAAAGGGGGGGGAAAGCGACGCGCTTGCCACAGCCGACTTGGTTATTCAAATGTATTCTTTGTTCAACCCACGCACGAACCTGCGCCTTTTGTAGTGCTGCTTTTATGTAGGTGTGTTATTGTAATTTGGCTCAGTCCCACACCTCTTGGTCTGACAAAATGTTGTGAGAAATACGGTACATGGGGCTGAACTTTAGAAGTATACAAACATCTTAGCGTAGGACACTTATTTTATTTTTTTTGTTTCTTATTTCTTGTCACTACTGGAATGGTGGATTTTCCTGGTAAGCGATGCTTTATTAGCCACAGACAAAGATATCCCAGGAGTTCTAGGAAGTTCTTTGGCTGGAAATGAGTAACTACAGGGGAAGCCACAGGAACGCATCTAATATAATGGCATGGCCTTAGTCAAGCCTGTCATTTGCCTTGCCCGGAATTTTCTGTCAGTAGCAGGCCAAACTTATGTTAGGTTGAATCATTTTGTTAGATAAATAGGCCTAAACCCATTGACTGAGTCCTGTAGAGTATGGTTGTCTTTAATGATCAATCAGTCAAATGTATTTCTAAAGCTCTTTTTACATCAGCAGTTGTCACAAAGTGCTTTTACAAAACACCCGGCCTTAAACCCCAAGGAGCAAACAACAGTAGTGTGGAATTTCAGTGGCTTGGAAAAACTGAAATGTATTTTTTTTTAACTACAGAGGGACCAGGCTCAGAGGGGGGACCAGTCCTCTTCTGGCTGTGTCGGGTGAACATATTAAGAGTACAAATTGTAATCCTGAATAAATGCCTGTGGGTTGAGTCCTGAGTCTATTTAAACCTAGTCCAGGTCATATGGGGGTGGGGGGTCAGTGGAGTGGCAGCAGAAATCATGAGTGCTCAAGCATACAGAAGGGAATATCGGTTGCCGAAAGCTACAACCAAGGACAATGTTTGATTTTGCCAGTTAAATTGTAGTGATTATTTTTCATTGACTTGCTTTATTTTTTCCAGAACAATCTTTAGATGTGGGTGATTTGGATAGGATAATGATACAAACCTGATGGGGGGGTATTGGCACGTTTGAATGAACCAGTGGTTCAAATGAACACTGAAATTAAGTCAGTCATTCAATATTTTTTAACAAAAGCTTTTATCATAATCTGCAAACAATTTTCGGCATTCAGTGTTATATTTGTAATTCTGCCCGGCTTGATCTGTTTTCCTCTGTGAATGTAATCAGCCGTTATTCAAAAAGAGCTGTTGAGATTGCCTTCCGCTGCACCAGAAACCTTTGTAGGATCTCCAGCACGCTGTTCCACTGGGTCACCATGTCAATCAGCAGTCAGTGTAGAGGCAGGTCTTGCAACTTCTGCTTCTCTTTAAGGTGTATGTGTGTGTCCGTGTGTTGTGATGGCAAGTCCAAACGATTTACGAAAATGGTAGGAGTCCTTCAATCAGTAAGTATACATCAGTTTAAGAAAATGCCATTACACCTAACATATTAGCTGCATTATCTATCTCATTCTATGAAGAACTTTATTTAATGTCAGATAGGCCAATGTCACACACATTGGTGTGCATGTCAGCTGCAGAATTGAACGCCCCAATATCCTCTGGTGAGCTGCAATCTCTTTTTCTCACAGACGCGCGCACACGGAGACGCAGGCCTCCATTCATCACTTCTGGTAAATCCACCAGAATTCAGGAAGTGACTCAATATAGTAATGGCTTACTGTAGCCCAACACTGTAGTTAGGGACTTTGGGCAGGAAGTTAAGTACAGTGTGCAGCTAGCTGCTCTCTCATCTCTACCAATCGAAATCTTAGGTCTCTTACCAGGCATTTTATCTACTCATTAAGAGTTTGGAGCACTATATTGCCTACTTTCAATAGAGGGCCATGCAGAATGATAATAAGCCCATAATGTTTAGATTGTGTTGTAAGAAGTGGCTCAATTAGGGTTTTTCTTCCACCTAATGGGTGATGTCAATTTACTAGGCAAAGATGGAAGCAGGATCATTTGTGCCACGAAGGTGGCACCGTATCAATTTAGTTGAATAAATGGAGAGACTTCCCTTCAAATGCAGTTTGTCAATTTGCCAAAAATCTATTGGATGACTTTCAGGTGACTTTTCTCTCCCCTCCACTGCATCCAGGTTGTGTGGGAAGTAAAAAGAAAACGTGCCTGACGTGCTCTCCATTTTGATTCACTTAGCTTTCTCAGTATTCAGCAGTGGGGTAGAATTTCTCACACCCCTCCCCTACCCCACCCATCATAAATGTAATAACATCCTTTAATATTTCTACATTTAGATTTTTAACCTTCAGCTGTATTTTGTATCTTCCATCAAAATAAATGGAGAAATATACTCAAAGGTCTTGGCAGACCCACTGCCATTCCCCACTAGGGTGTGGAAACCCCAAATTGGAATACCACTGATCAGGGGAATATTTTGTCTTTTCCCATGGGCATATTCTGTGTTTCGTTGCTTCAAATCCACCACCATGACCCCCATTTCCTAGCGATGGTCCTGAAAAGGCGTTGACTGCTAGGGATTAAACTGTCTTGGGGAGAGCCCAGAGCTGGGTTAAACAGCGAGGGCTTCATCGCGTCAGTATGAATTTCATGGTACCTGATAGTTATTTGTACATTTAGTAGACCGACTTATCCAGGGCCCCTTCTAACGATCCTGGCCCCCCTTGCGGTCACTGCCTCCGGTTAGAGGTCCCCCTCAACATACGGAGGGAGGAGCATGGAGGGATCGGGGTGGAGAAGCTGCTTAAAATAGCAGATGGGAGGGTGGCCAGTGCCGTTCGACATCTATAGATGGTGAAGCTCGCTGGCAGCCTGTGCAGAATAAGGTCCGGGTGAAACACAAGAGAGCGACGGCACTCAACGGTTCAAGGTCAGCCAGCTCCAACGTCAGCTGTTTTTGCTGTCTGCGTGTGGCGTGTTGTGTGGGTGTGTGTGTGTACGCACAGGAGGCCGCAGAAGGCCTGCGTCTGTTGTGAGTCAGTGTGGTTTCTTCACCCACTTGCTCTCTCGCGTTCAGGACGTTTGCCTGGGCTTTCAGACATGATTCACGCCGCTTTTGGTCACCTCCCCTCTGAAACCGTTTTGGTTGTGGCGTTTTTAATTAGTTTAGAATTTCTCCTCGCTGGGCTTGAGTATAAAACCGCCTTTTTCCCTCTGCTCTCTTCTCCAGACTGAGGCCTGTTTGTTGTTCTGGCTGAACCTCGTAATTGGAGTCTTCAAATTGAAGCCCAGATGCCGGCGAGGCACGAGAATGTTCCCTTAATTACGCCTCAGCCAACGCCCCCAGGTCCTGTCTTCATCAGGCCTCTCGTGTCTCTCTTTTACGAGCCTCTGCGTTGGGAAAACTGCTAAACATCATATTAAAGAGGTTCTAATTGCTTTGAGTCAGCAGTTGATTTGGTCTACTGCTATGTTTCTCCATTTTTTTTTTGTTGTTTTTGCTCTGCATCTTTTATTCCCCTAAATTTTATGCAGTTCTTTTTTTTTATTTTTATTGCCTGTAGCGATTTATGTAGAAATTTATTAAAACGGGATATGCACTTTTGAAATAAACCTCTGAACACAAACCTCAGTAGCCAAGGGCTGGCCCTTGTTTGTTGTCTCTTTGTGGTGTCTGGGTTGGCTCAACTTGGATGCCATGCTGAGTGCTGCCTTTAAGGCCAGCAGCTTATCTGCTGCGTGCTAACCCTACTCATTAAACTGGTGTGTACTGTGCTCTATTCCAAAGTCTACTGCAGACAACTTTTGTTATGTTGGTGTTGGCAGTGCAAAGTGTTTGTTTTGATTGACATTGTGTGGATGTGCAAGAATCTAGGGCAGGGTGATGAAAATACAGGTTTTATTATTAATATTGGTTTTTGGGATAACGATGGAGGACACTCGCCACGCACCTCTTTGAATCCTACATCCCTCGCTAGGAAGATTTGGTTGGTGCAGGTGACGCCATCATTAGGCACTGTTTGTTTTTGGGGTCCATTTAGAACTGGCTTCTGAAATCAAATGGCAATAATCCAGACATGGAATTCAACTTAGTAAGATATCATCTAGGCTAGATGTTGAATAAGAGATGATGGCAAATTGCATTAGTGATTTGGTATTTGCAAAAAAAAATTTATAACCGTAATGCGCTAGTGCCACTGTATGTCGTGTGACATGGGCGTCGCCAGGCTCTGTTTTTTAATGGCTATGGTCACGGCTCCTTAAGCGGAAGGCCTGTCTAGAGCTTCGGACTGTGTAGTCGTGTTTGTTTGTGGATGTGTTTTAGTGGGCCTCCTGTGTTGCTAGGTGTTGTTTGGTAGCACTCGGGCCTATTAGGCCGATCTCCTTCCTCAGGTAACATTATACCTCTGTGTTTCCGTTTTGAAAAGCAAGCTCATCAATCATTCATCAAGGCTGGCCCTTAGCCTGAGAGGTGCTGTTAGCAGCGGAGCAAAAATAGCCAATCACATCGTGTCCTACAAGGGAGAACAAGGAACATTTATCCTCTATGCTAATTTATTGTTGCGCTAAAAGCATGTCCCTTTGCTACAGCTGAGACTGTCCCATCTAAGGATTCCCCCCTCTCCCTGGGTGCTGGTTCTGTCTTTTGGCTTCCCTGCTTCATGAAATCCCCAAAAAGCTACAGGGTTGTTTTTGGCCGTGCGTACTTGGCTTTCTGTTTGTTATTGAATGCCGTGCCGGGTAGGGTACTTGTCTGAGTTTGAATTTGAGTTGTGAAATAATTGGAGGAAATGAAATGTCCAGACAAGCCCTGTCCTTCGATCATCTGCTCAAGCTGCCTTGATGATGATGATGATGATGATGATCGGAAGCTTGTTTTGAAGGACACTTGTTGTCTAGGTCGGGTGTTGGACAATTTTATGTTGCCATGGCCTTGTTTTCAAGGCATCGTTTTGGCATCTATGTTCACGCTCAAACAACAGGAGGCAAACTGCAGCGTTCTGATAAAGGCCATGAGAGTCAAAATTGCATTGATACTCACTAGATAATTGTGGAAGATTCAGAAGTTACAATTCTTCTTTCTGTTAAAAATAGAAAGGACAGCTATTCCCTTCTTGTTCTGTTGTTTTTGCAGGTCATGGTCCTTCCATGAACATCAGTAATGCAGGGATCCCTGATTGTCACTAAACAAGATCCAAAGACAGAAAACCGATGTATTCAGAACAGTCTGTTTCTCAGCATTGGTGCATGGGATTTTACTGACTCGTTCATCTCTTACTTGGCTCATCGTAGCTGAGTTTGATTTTGCCCTAATCAGCTGAACCGAAATGATGATGATGACCGAGCTCTCTGGCAGAGATAAATACAGCCTTGAGTAAATATATTTTACTGGGTTGTGTGGTTGTCCCACCTATCAGTTTTAAAATGAATGTACTGTTGATGTACCCTACTAACTGGCTCGAATGTAAAATGTAGGACCATTTAATATCCCAATAAATTTTATCCCCTGGTCTTGAAGTGCTGAAGGGGCGTTTTTTATATTTTTTTGCTGTATTAACTTTTGTCCCCCTTCCTAAATGTCCCATCTACAGCCCTGTCTCGTTGCAAAAAAAATAAAAACGAACTGATTTGGAGGAACTGAAGATTGCCTTCAGGCCTTTGTCATACGCACCAAGCCATTCTGCTGTTTTCCACCCCTTGGTCTAACCAGGCCGTCACGTGGGTCAGTGAACGCATGTGACGATGCGCTCACGCAACTAACGGTCACTTAGCTTCGCAGGCTTGCAAGTCCCTGGCTGCTTGTGTGTCGCGGCGGCCATGACAAGGAAGGAGGGCAGGGCAGCTTAGTGCAGTAAAACTCTTACCTCACTATGGAATGCAGCGTCTTGCCACAACTTGGCTTGCAGTCTTTTGCACCGTCCTTCGTGCGGGGCCCGTCGTCAATGAATAGACTTGCACAGAAACGAGACCAGACTGAACACGCATACGAGCTATAGAGCAGAAAAGGCAGAATAATGAGCGTGTCTTTTTGTTCTGTGTTACTCAGTCGGTTCTCCAAAACGAGCCTTAAGTTCACCTCTTATGCCTCATTTTTCATTCAAATCAACACGTTTCCACAGGCCCTTGCAGCCTGTTGTCTAGTTAGGCTATAACACGGAGAGATTGCCATGTGTTAATGGCGTGGGCTACACTGTGAGAAACATTAACAGTGCCAGTTTAGATGAAACTCTGCTTCGTGCCATGATGGAGTGCCTCAGACCACTTTGCCAACTGGGAGGGCTGGACTTTGACTTACCTGGTGATCAGGCCACCATCCCAATTCTTAAATGAATGTAGGGTGTGGCTGGATTAAATGGCTAACACCCTATGCACGTTGCTAATAGAGCTCACCTATTCACTGCTTTTTTGAAGTGATAAGAATAAAGAGCGGGCCATTGTATAGTCATTTT
The DNA here is from genome assembly GCF_011004845.1 of Esox lucius. Taxonomy (NCBI): domain Eukaryota; kingdom Metazoa; phylum Chordata; class Actinopteri; order Esociformes; family Esocidae; genus Esox; species Esox lucius. The sequence goes on along the minus strand of NC_047570.1, from coordinate 30,730,167 downwards.
AAATTGTAGGGCCTTAATTTAAGTGTCTGCAGTGTGACACAGCTCTGTCAGTTTAGCTCGACATCCCCTTCTGGTTTCCCTTCTGGCTGCCTGTCAATTGATTTGATGTGGTGACTTGCATAAACAATGTTTAGGCAGCAAGAAGTGCTGTGTGCCAAGTCTCTTTGGCCTTGTCCAGCGAAAGGAGTCTGAGAACTCCTTTCCCAACACTATTTGCGTCTGAACGCAGGCCCGTGTTGAGGTCTGCGTAGAACGTGTTTGGGGTGTTTTGGGTGTCATCGGGTGGCCGGTGCTTCCACTAATACAAGCCAAAAGCAGAGTGCTGTGCTAAGTCAGACTCTCCGTGAATTGTCCCCCGTCCACATAGCTCGGCTGACGGCAGGAGCCCCCGGCCCGTTCTTCACCCACCGATACGGATGGCTGCCCTGCAAACGTGCTCCGCGTTGTGTATCTGAAAGGTCAATGTAACGCTGTTTTAATACTGCTGCCAAACATATTTCAGTTTAACACTGAACGGTTTGGTTAAAGCGTCCAGCTGAAACTGCCCTGCGTTTTCGCTCTTTCTTCTCCGAAGATGGTAGAGGGCACTGCTGACAGTTCAAGTCTTGTTGGACCCGTGGATCTCCTGCAAAAACCGAATGGGCAATTAACTAGCCTCCTATCTCCGCTAGACAGGGGGATATTTAACTCTGATGCCTCTGCATGCCTTTGGGTTTTTTGTGGGTTTTGATTTAATTAAATTGTTTTGGCTTGGGCAGCGAAGCAAGGCAGGCTGTAAATATCGCGGATGATGTGGAGGGGGGTTGGGCTGTGACAGGGTGAGGGTGGTGTGAGGGATGGATGGGTGGAGTGCAGTTGAGAACATGGCTACCTAATCGTCCTACCAGAGAAAGTGAAAATTCTCCTTAAATGGGGCTTCTTTTAATTATGTACACCTTAGGAAATGTTGTTCTGTTATTATTATTATAAGTGTGTGGTGCTTTTTCAGTGGACAGAAGAAAAACTGTCAGCCTGCAGGTGTACAAAGTGTGAAAGATCACGAATCAAGGAATCTCTGTTGGAGTGTGCAACGTGTTGGCTTCTGAAGAAAAGCAGATGTGCTTTGGCCATGTCTTCCTCCTGCCACTTGTCCCGGCCTGTTGGGGATGGCATTTCGAGACGCCGATCTGTCAAACAAACCTTTATTCCCTTTAGGTTGTGTCATGTTCATAGGGGCCCTAACTAAAACAAGGTGAAAAATGCTAAGGATATGGATTGATTTATTGCTGACCGGAGTTTCTTGAGGTGGTGGAGGAAAGTTAACGCACCTTCCCGGACTGCAATTCGTGTCATTATTTAGTCTGTTTTGAATGGGTGTTCTTGTCAGCAAAGGTCATCGTCATATAATGATCATGCATTATTTTTCGAGAACCTGTAAGCTTACCTTTACAGTAGAAGTGAGAATGTCTTTGCCAGAGGCTGTATTTTGATAGTTTGAGAAATGGATTGGTTTTTCCTTCAGCCAGTCTGACGTTGGGTGCAGTGTTTTCTGCGTATTGAGCAAAGCGTACTTACAATAATAATTTTGGGCTTTGGTTTCACATGTGCTGCTTCAGTATTTGACACGTTTTCTGTTTGGGCCTATTTCCTGATTGTTGTGACGTCCCCTGATCCAAAATGTATTTGTTTTTAATATCCTTTTCCGTGTGTGTTTGTGGTTAGCTATGTGCAAAGGCTACGTCAGCGTTGATCTGAGCCTGCTCTGTGTTTCAGTTAATAATTCAGAATGCAACAAGGGTGTGTGGAATTTCAGTTCCTGGAAGGGACATGCATGCAGCAGTGTTCCATTCTTCCTCTCATTGGGCCAGACTTCAGCCAATCGGTCAGTGTGTTGAGCTCTCCAATAACAGCGGCTCAGTGTTTGTATCAAGGCTGTGTAGCTAGAATGACGCAGGGTTATTTTGAGTTTCTAAGTGTACCTGTGGAAATCCGTCACCTCTCCGCTCATCGAGCCTTGTTCCCTGGTGGGGGGGGTGGGGGTGTGGGGGGGGGTTGGACGTCACTCAACAGCCGGCTCTCCAGGATACACGCAGCCTGGGTCACAGGCCTATTTCTGAAGTGTGTAAGACCATGGCCATCAAAAAAAAAATGCCTATACATTTTCTATGCGTTACAACTTTGTTCTACAGTAGCTTAGAAAGTAGCTTAGAAACAGCACTGTATGTCTGTATCTGCAGAGGATATTTTGATTACATGTGTTGGTTCTTCTAAGTGGCGAAGAACAAAACATTCCGTGTATCGTTTATGCTATTGTGGAATATTGTTTTCATGTGTGTTTGCAGACTGACTCCGGATAGGTAATAGCGCATAGCTTAAGTGACGGTTTCCTTGGGTAACTTTACTGGCTTTCCTTGCTGACACTGAAGTATAATTCAGAATTGATCCAGTAAATGTAATGTCAATCACTGGTACCCTGCCTTGACTATCAAGTGGACCTGTACATTTCTCTCACTTGGGGTATCGCAACGTGAATTTTCATTTTCCGGTGGGATTTCAGTTGGAATTTTCATTTTCCACTACCCGCGTGGGATTTCTGCCCTGGTCAAAGCAGGACAGTGTCTCTGTGCCCACTACTTGTAAATCATATTTGCAGTGTCCCTCAAATAATTTAAAAAAAGTGCTGGGTTCAGATATGCAGCATCCAAATAGACTCATGGCTGTAAATGCTGCCACAGTTGTCTCTACCAAATATTGACTACCTGTACAATCAATGGCTTTGTTTTATATTTGTGATAAATTTACAACAATTTGCATTGCATGTCACTTTTCACTTTATTTGTGTGAAAAATTGTTAAATCATTATAATTTCATGTTGTAACAGTACAATATGGAAGGATCCAAGGAGGTGAAGGCTTTCGACAGACACTTTATGGTGTATGTTGACAACTTAGAGCAATGGCATTCCCAGCTGCGTCAAATGAGTCACGCTGTCAAAACTCATGCCAGTGGTGATTCTGTTTGTACTTTTCCTTTTCCTCTTTGATCTTCCAGCTCTTTTAGCTCTTGGATATGGCTCTCTGGTTGAAAAAGTTGTGCTAGTCAGTGTTTACTCCACTAGCTGCTCTGGGGTAGAGCCTGGCCTTAATGGGATATCAGCCTAGCAGATGTGGGTGGGGACAACCCTGCTCTTTTCCTGGGTTTCTGGGACTCCTTCCCAAGACCAAGGTCACCACAGGGATCCCAATCCCCACGTTATGTGGTATCCGGCCCTTCACAATGTTTGCAGATTTTTTTAAAAATGTTTTCCTCATTTACCGCAAGCCATAACTCACCTATGCCTCTGCCCAGTGCTTTCTCCCGGTGGGGACGAGGGACCGAGAAGGATGGATGATAGGGAAAGATGGTGAGAAGTGACAAAGCGATGGAGGGAAACTAGAGGGGAGAGGAGTAAGGGGGGAGTGTGAGATATAGGGCAGGGACTGGAGAGGACTTGGTGTCTGATGTAACAGAGGTCTCTGTGAACTCAGTGACCAGGAAACGAGTTGGTTTGGCAGCAGTTGTGGTGAACAGGGGAACAGGCAAAGAACTGAGACACAGTATAAGCTTAAAGGCAGTTTGATTCTAACAAATGGCTTTTTCTATGGCTTTTCCAGGTTTACAAGCCAAACCATGTCACTGCCAGACTCCACTGCATGTTACTCTAGACTTGCCTTCTGTTATACTTGGTTTGGTACTGCTATTTGTTCCACTTTATAGCCCACTGTATCTACCGCCCTGTTTCATTGGAATGACTCAATTGATTCTGTAGAGTTTTCTAGAAGCAGTTTGAGACAAGACTTATGATCTTGAAACTCCTTGCTTTTCTCAAGAGTGGGGGATCACTCAAAAGTAGTGTGTGATTAAAGTAAATTTTACGGAATCCATCGTCAACCGTGGTCTTTTCTAGAAAAATATCATAGTTAAAAAAATCCTCAGAGTGCCTTGCGCTGTATGTTATGACTGACAACCTTCTCAATGCCAACTGTACTGTAGCTGCTTATCAGTAAAACACATTCTATTCTGGAAGCTACCTTTGAGCTTGCTGACATTTCACACTATCTGGGCTTGATGGACTTTCCTGAGAGGTGTTTCGTTGTCCCATATATCCATTGTCAGCCTGTTGGAAGCACATTAGTGTCAGAAGACTACGCCTGGTTCTCACTTCCAACTATACACCTGGTTCTCTCCGCTGTGTCCTGAGACTTTTCCGTATTCTCTCAGTCTTTGCTCCTCTGAAGTGGTGTGCTCAGTAGTTTCTTCTGGTGAGGCCTGCCCAGATTAGACTATAAGTATGAGAAGCAGATGTGAGTCTACTTTCTTGGCTGCTAAAGTTTAAAAGTTTTCACGTGTCTTTTTCTGTAATTTTTTTTGGGAATTCCTATTGGTGCTGTCATCGCAGTCCAATCCTGTTCTTTTCGAAAGTCCACAGTTATTTGGCTAGGAAGCTGATCTGTGGATAATCTTTATGTAATACTCTGATGTTTGTCTTCAACCATTCCCTCCCTGATCGAAAATCCCAAACCGCTTGATGTTTGTCTCAGTATTTTCCAAAGCAATCTCAATCACCAAACCTCTATACTCAGGAACAATATTTTGAAAGTAATTTTTCAGTTCATTTCTGGTAAAGTTTCATAACTCCCCATGTGCTAAACATAACTCCAGACTCCGGAGGTTGTCCATCAACCCTCATGCCAATGTTCAAGAGAGCTTAAACTCCCCCTTCAGAGCTTCAAATGGCTGTGCCTTAACTAGACATGCCCACTGGTGAGTTTCATCTCGAACTCCAGGAGTGATTGGGCCCAGTGTGATTGGGCTGTGTGATTGGGCTGATTCTGGGGCGTGTTGCTCGCGCGTCTGAGTCTTTTGCCATCCAAGTGCCAGTCAGACAGTAAACGCCATTAGGAACACATTAGTCTGTTCTGGGAGTCGCAGGGGAGGTGAGAAGGGCTTCTGGTAGCCCCGGTCCACTATTAGCAGCCGGGGTGTGAGAGAGGGCAGCCATGCGTTAGCTTCATCGAGGCAGACAGTCGCCTCATGTCTGCCTCAACATGTCTGACTCCTCTGTCACCGTCTTCAGCCAAACCGGCCGTGTTCTTGGATGGGCTTCACCCAGCACGGCTGAATGTGGACATGCTCGTTTGTTGTCAGAACAAGCGTCCTCACTACTGTCCTCCTGTAGGTTTTCCATTCCAAAACAGCAAAAACTGTTGAATACGCCAATTTGTCTTACCTTGACCTGTTAAAGGATAATTCAATGTGGTCTGTGCGACTTTGCTAAAATGCACCTACATGTGGTTCCCAGTTTCCCGATCATCTCTTTCGGTCCCCTTAGGCGTTAAGTCATGCTGAATCTAAATAACGCTGTTTTTGGAGTTAGGGCTTCGTTGTTGACTGAGGTCCTGTTGAGGGTTTCTGTTCCTGAGTAATGCTAGAGGATTTTTCTGAGGGATCTCTGTTGTGACCTCAGCTGCTTCTTATGTATTTTGGGTTGTTGTTGAGAAATAAGGTAACCGGTGACTCAGAATACTTTCCAGGGATTATTTCTAAGCAGGGTTTGTAAGGTATTCTGATATTTGTGTGTCTCTATTGGGGCCGATATTAATTTTGCCTACTTTTTAATGCAGGTTATTCTGCAGAAACAAATATCTACCATATGCTCTTACACATTTCATTTAATTGCTATTAGGTGGTTGTCCATCGTGACAAAAATTGTAAAATGGTTAACATTATGCGAATCGTGTGGTGGCTTGTGTCCTTGGGGGGTGGTTGGCATGTGTTCTCAGGGCCCGTGTGCTCCTCAAAGGGCCTTCATTGGCCATGTGCCCCCGGCCCTGTTTTGCACGTCACACCCTGAGGACAGAAAATAGATTTGACAGGAGACCTGTGGCTACCAGCAACTGCTCATCTGACCCAGGCTGGATCAGAGAGCCCAGATTTATTTGTTTCGGTCTTTCTGTCCTTCCCTTTCTTCTGACTTTCTCTCTGACTGTCTTTTTTATTTATTTATTTCTGACTCTTTTATATTTTCCTTTTTGATGTCTGTTTTCCCTTTGTTCCTTCTCGCTTGCAGTCCAGTAGCAACTTGAGCCTTTCATTTTCACATTACCTTTGTATCTACCGTTTTAACTTCTGCTTTGAATGGAAGCGTCTCCCCTCTCATTCTCCAAACTATAGGTGGTGAACTGGCTTTCAGTCAGTCGGTCAGTCATTATTGAGCGTGGCTGGCTGTGGAACGAAAATTACGGCCCCGGGGTGTATGATTAGTTAAACAGATTGTGGTAATCTGAAAGAAGTGTCCGATCCGGGCTCAGAATGACCGGTTCCATGTCGCCATCCCTACCTCACGCCACCAAGGTGTTGATGGACCTCCTGCAAAGGCAGGGTGTATTTTAAGGCCTGGATAAGAATAGCCTAGTTTCTGTGACATGCCGCGTAACGTCACACTCTGGATGGTTTTCCCTCTAGACGCGGTGCGAAGTCCCAAAGCTAGTTTTAAGGCCTGCAAACACGGCAGCATTCATTTGAAACCAACAGAGACCGGTTTGGTTTCATGTTCGGGGGAAGAGCTAGGGGAACCGCCTATGTAATTGTAGGGGAAGTACTGGCTTGCTGTTTTTTCCTCCTACTGGACGTGTAGGCTGTGTTGCACGTCACAGACCGTGTAAATCAAACCCAGATATTTAAGTTGAAGGGTCTGCGGACTGGCAGGCCGGGCAGCTGGGAAGATAAGCATGAAGTCAGTTGAAATGTAGTTACTCTATTCAGGCTCCCACTGTCGTCTTTGTGTGTTTCTATTACTGTACATGTCAAGTCTCATCCCCTCACACTCCAGTAGGCTGAGACTGGCTCGTATTAATGCTGTACATGTCTCATCCCCCCCAGCCTCCAGTAGGCTGAGCCTGGCTCGTATTAATACTGTACATGTCAAGTCTCATCCCCCCCCAGCCTCCTGTAGGCTGAGCCTGGCTCGTATTAATACTGTACAAGTCTCATCCCCCCCAGCCTCCTGTAGGCTGAGCCTGGCTCGTATTAATACTGTACAAGTCTCACCCCCCCCAGCCTCCTGTAGGCTGAGCCTGGCTCGTATTAATACTGTACATGTCTAGTCTCATCCCCCCCAGCCTCCTGTAGGCTGAGCCTGGCTCGTATTAATACTGTACATGTCTAGTCTCATCCCCTCACCCTCCAGTAGGCTGAGCCTGGCTCGTATTAATACTGTACATGTCTAGTCTCATCCCCTCACCCTCCAGTAGGCTGAGCCTGGCTCGTATTAATACTGTACATGTCTAGTCTCATCCCCTCACCCTCCAGTAGGCTGAGCCTGGCTCGTATTAATACTGTACATGTCTAGTCTCATCCCCTCACCCTCCTGTAGGCTGAGCCTGGCTCGTATTAATACTGTACATGTCTAGTCTCATCCCCTCACCCTCCAGTAGGCTGAGACTGGCTCGTATTAATAGATAGTGTGGCCTGAGAGTCCTCTTATGACGACCTAGGTCCTCTTTTGTGTCCCTGTGGTTGTTGCCCTTGGCAGCTGTTGCCGGCGCATCAGCCATATCCGTCCACTGGCCGCCACGTACGGCTCTGTGACATAACGCCAGGGTTCCTCTTCTGTTAGGTCCGGTAAGATAAAGCTTAATATGAACAGCTCAGGATTGCCCTTGCCCTGTTTGGCCAGCCGCGAAGAGCTGTAAGCCTGTCAAGCTATATACTAGAGTTGCCGCAATCCCTCACTCATCTTTAGATTTGTATACATTTAGTGTGAAGGAAATGTGTCTTATATCTGGCTCTTTTCTCCGCGGATCTCCACAGACTGAGGGGAATGGCCGATCTCCACCTCTGCCTTCCCAGACACCATTTTGCTGAGATAATCAATGTTGTTGTAGGACAATATATATCTGATTGGGGTACTGATGTAAGAAGTTATTACCACCACATGGGCATGTCAGTCTTTTAAGCTAAATTTTCATGAGGGACCCATCTACCAACTTACAGATGACAGCATTTTGTGAAAAGAAAATATTACAGGACAATAAAGTGGGTGTTGCTGTATAGGTATAGCTAAATGAAATGACATGATAAATTGTTTTGTTTTCTTGAGTTAGTTTTGGCCATTAAGTCTCTGCTGAGATATATCTTCTTGCTGTGTTACTGTAAACCAGTTGTTTGAAACTATGTAATGAAAATGTTTTTACAAGCAACGACCTAGTTGGACAATGTTTGGACCAAGGTGTCTTTTTTTCAGGGCATGATCGCACTGCTAGGACCACCTTAAAGTTGTTTCACCAAATGCTGTTCCAGACCTACATTCCAAATATACTTATTGCAGCTTCCACCATGTTTGTTTTTATAATTGTACTGTACTGACAACCACTACACTGCATTTTTCTTTAGGATTGCTGTGATTCACGAGTCTTCCCACAGGCCGATTTGAAAATACTGTTCACGTTGGATGTTTTCACAGATATACTTTGCCCGTAGTCACAAAGCACATAGGTCTACAATTGCCCATTGTGAAATAACCTTTTCTGCTCCTGGCGGTTTGGTCCTGCCCAGTAGGTTTTCTTGTTCTTGAGTGTTCTGAGGAGCTGTCGGTCTGTCTTAACAAGATCCTCTCTGATGGGGCTGCGTCATGGCGAGCCTCACGTCTGACAACGTGCAGTATTAGGCCTACTGTTTAATGGGATTAACACCATGGGGTTACCCGGCGTTACGATGATCTAGCACTTAGTGACCCCATAGAAGTCCCGTACTTCCTGGTTGTCCTTGTCCAGGTTTCTCCCTGACCCCCCAGCCTGACTGACCCAATAACCTACTGGCTGAGGCTGGTGGGTAACCGAAGCTGACCTGACCCAGGGAGGGGAAACGACATGGTCCGTCAGAGGTTTTCATTCTAAAACTGCAGGAAATGTATCATTTTAAAGGGTTTGTAAGAACAAAAAAAACAAGTGCACCCCTATGCTGAATCAAAAAGAATCCTGATGTGGTCTTGGAGCCAAAATGATTGGCCCCCCATTATTTATATATAGGATACATTTAGCCTGTGGGTGATCCAGTGGCCCCAAGCTGGCTCATCAGCAATTCTGGCAAGTGGGTCACTTGGCAACTCTAAGATAACAGGATGACCTGACTTTATAGCTTACTTGCCATGCTTAATTCTGCTGCTGGAAAACCGGTCTGGATCTAATCAGTTTGCTATTAGTTTGTTGTGGTTAAGGCTCGGTCATCATGTGATTGTAAACCTGTATGCTAACCACTTTGCCGTTGTGACCGTGTGTCTGTTCCCAGGGCTCCGGAGATCATCCTGGGCCTGCCCTTCTGTGAGGCCATCGACATGTGGTCCCTGGGCTGTGTGATGGCTGAACTCTTCCTGGGCTGGCCCCTCTACCCCGGGGCCCTGGAGTATGACCAGGTATAAATGTCTCTTCAGGACTGTCCATTCTCTCCTCCACTAAGGGTGGAAGTACCCTCCTAGTCATGGGAAGTACTCTACGCTCCTTTGTCTTCCTCTTCATACTCCAATGTGCTCCACGCCTTTTCTAGAGCAGCGTGGTTTGGGAAAATATAGTTTTTCTTACAAGGAAAGATCAGGAAAAACTATAACAAACCCAATCTATTTAAGTAAATAATATAAAAATGTCAGCTCATCAGTGTTAGAGAATGGAGAGAGACCGGAGAGAATGGAGCCGAGGGATGCTAGACAACGTCATGTATCCCTCTGCTCCATTCTCTCCGTTCTCTAAGTTAATGTTACTGTGATAAGTGGGCTTTCTAGTTTTAAAGTAAGATATTATGAGCCAGCTGGGTAGATCACATGAATTTACCCAAAGACCAGTTGGTTGGCTATAAGTAATATTGTGATGATAATAATTATATGTATTATAGTGAACTAGCTAGCTTGGTGTCCATTTATGTTAGAATAGTATGCTCACTTTAGCTAGCTAGCAAAGTTTGTTTGCCGCCAGTCTGTGTCTGTATGTTAGCTATCTTGGCTATCTTGTGGTTGCTATTAATGTCTAAGTGACAAATCTATTTGCTAAATTTGAGGATTGTTATTCTAATATAACTCCGATTTAAAAAATAATAAGGAACGAAATTTGAATAGTGTTGTAGAGGGAGATTGACAGCGCTAATGTGTTTTGTGTACCTGAGCATGAGACGTTGCTACTATTAGCTGTATCTTGGGCGTTATTGTGGCTGGAACTGGGAGACGGCAACACATTGAAATTGGTGTTCCTTCAAAGTCATGCTGTGTTGAAGGAAATGTTACATCTTTTGGAAGTGCTTCCTCCCTTGCATTAAAAAAATGTGTCATTAAATAAATGTGTGAAGCTAAGTCAAACTTTCAAGCGTTTGCTGTGGTCCAGGATGTAGACAGAAGTGTCTCTTCTCTGTTCTCATGGGCTTGCTTTGTTGACGTACTTGGTGAAATGACGTTACGTTAGGTCGGCACTCCATGTAGCCAGTGCAGGCAGATAAGTGCTACTTTTATGGCCTGTAAATTGTGCGACTGAAATGCAAAATTTAGGAACCGAAGCAGAATCTAAATGCCCGTGTCTTTTCGAATCCACGGTTCTTGAAAATGTTTCACCGGTTGTTGATGCCCAGCCCTACTCCTGTCCCTCTCCCCTTATCACCTTCACAGACTGGCCTTATTTGGCCTGTTACAGGATTGGCCAATGTTTTTTTTTTTTTTTAACAAAAGTCAACAAAAGATAATAGTGCATCTTCACAGGTGGGAGAAGTTGGCTTGCGTGTATTTGATTCTTGTGCTCTGTTTAAAGTTATTTAAGGTGGTAGTGTATCGTGTTTTAAAAACTAGAAATACTTCTCCAGTGTGTGACGAATGTATTCATCCTCTCTCATCCCCTGGCATCCGTTCTCCGCTGAGATTGGCCACCCCTACTGTACTGTGGGAAAACCAGGTCTGCCTATAGGCAGTCACCACTCCGTGTGTGTGTGTGTGTGTGTGTGTGTGTGTGTGTGTGTGTGTGTGTGTGTGTGTGTGTGTGTGTGTGTGTGTGTGTGTGTGTGTGTGTGTGTGTGTGTGTGTGTGTGTGTGTGTGTGTGTGTGTGTGTGTGTGTGTGTGTGTGTGTGTGTGTGGCTTTGACTTCCACCTCCCACTCTATAGCCCTGTCATTATTTTCCTGCTGTGACCTGTGGAGAAGGAAGAAACTGGGAAGGACGAGAGGAATGTGTTTAAAGACTGGTACAGACTGGGGCCGCCAGAGTGGGAATAAGGGAGAGATTGCCAAAGAGACGATGGGCTGGGAGACACTGATAAGGAACTAAATGACATTCCCGGCAGGGGGCAAGTAAATGCACTGTGTTGAGAGGGAAGTGAGACTGGGGGAGGAGGGGGAGTGACAGGCAGCCAAAGGCCCAGATTACTTCCCCGTTGTCTGTCCTGAGGGAGGACTCTCCGGTGGTGGGCGGCTGTCAGCCAGCACGGTGGACGTCATTCCTCTGTGACTGATGGCGTAGCAGGTTGGTGGTGATGGATGCCCTCCCCAGCGGAGCCCTGAGAAGTGTCTGCGTTAGAGGGATGTAGGGCTTACTGTGTCCTCCTGTCCAGCGTGCCCGTCCACAGCTGCCCCGGCAGGCCCAGCCCTCTGTCATACATTACCCCCGCGTACATTGCCCCTGCATACACTGCCCCTGCATACACTGCATTACCCCTGCTAAGCTTCCTCTTGCAGATGGATTGCGTCCTCGCCAGAGTCTTTTTACTGCCCCGGCATAATTTGTCACACCCTCTGCTCTGGGACTGGAGGCAGGAGGGATAAATCAACACCACCGAAGGAGATTTGACTTGAGCACAGCAGCACTTTATATCAGAGCCGGGATTGGCCAGGGACTCCAGTACCATTATCAAGATACTTGGGTGCCTGTATGCTGGGGATTGTAGATTGTACAGTAGATTTATTGTAATTTGGTTCTGCTATATATCTAATGTTGTTTACTATATGTCTACTTCAGAGAGACGAGAGAGCGTAATAAATATGTTTTTAACATTTTATAAAAATAAAAGCACTGAACACATTTTAAAAAGATGGACCACACTGAACTGTAAGATGAAAAACACCTGAGTTTAGAACACTGTGCTGTAGGATGGAAAAGACTTGGGTTTAGAACACTGTGCTGTAGGATGGAAAAGACCTGGGTTTAGAACATTGCGCTGTAGGATGGAAAAGACCTGGGTTTAGAACATTGCGCTGTAGGATGGAAAAGACCTGGGTTTAGAACACTGTGCTGTAGGATGGAAAAGACCTGGGTTTAGAACATTGCGCTGTAGGATGGAAAAGACCTGGGTTTAGAACACTGTGCTGTAGGATGGAAAACACCTGGGTTTAGAACACTGTGCTGTAGGATGGAAAAGACCTGGGTTTAGAACACTGCTGTAGGATGGAAAAGACCTGGGTTTAGAACATTGCGCTGTAGGATGGAAAACACCTGGGTTTAGAACACTGTGCTGTAGGATGGAAAAGACCTGGGTTTAGAACACTGCTGTAGGATGGAAAAGACCTGGGTTTAGAACACTGCTGTAGGATGGAAAAGACCTGGGTTTAGAACATTGCGCTGTAGGATGGAAAACACCTGGGTTTAGAACACTGTGCTGTAGGATGGAAAACACCTGGGTTTAGAACACTGTGCTGTAGGATGGAAAAGACCTGGGTTTAGAACACTGCTGTAGGATGGAAAACACCTGGGTTTAGAACATTGCGCTGTAGGATGGAAAACACCTGGGTTTAGAACACTGCGCTGTAGGATGGAAAACACCTGGGTTTAGAACACTGTGCTGTAGGATGGAAAAGACCTGGGTTTAGAACACTGTGCTATAGGATGGAAAAGACCTGGGTTTAGAACACTGTGCTGTAGGATGGAAAAGACCTGGGTTTAGAACATTGCGCTGTAGGATGGAAAACACCTGGGTTTAGAACATTGCGCTGTAGGATGGAAAACACCTGGGTTTAGAACATTGCGCTGTAGGATGGAAAACACCTGGGTTTAGAACACTGTGCTGTAGGATGGAAAAGACCTGGGTTTAGAACATTGCGCTGTAGGATGGAAAAGACCTGGGTTTAGAACACTGTGCTGTAGGATGGAAAAGACCTGGAGTCTAACACAATCCACATTACGCTCAACACAGACAACCAACGACCGGGCTAACTCCGGGGGAGATGTGAACACTTGATACACGGATCACAGTAAGGCAGGGGAAATGGGAGTGAAGCGAGGAACAGGGATAGAGATTATAAAGGTGGTATGAGACTGAGTTAGATTGGAGAGAAGGATTGCGTATGGAGGCAAAAGAGAACAGTAAAAGTGATTTATGGGGGAAGTAGAGTTGGGTCTGATTATAAGGAGATGCTCCCCCTGCACCCATGACTGTATTTTAATCCATGTCTTGCACCTTTTGACCTATGGAGAACTCTCCCCGTTACCTCCCTCTGAAGGGTCTGGGGTGTTGCCATGGGCCCAGGAGCCAAAGGAGCCGACCCCCCCCCCCCTCCCCCCGAGTGGGGTTTAGTTCCACCCAACACAGCAGAATGTATTTATAACTCTCCTCCTTGTGCCTCCCTCCATTCCCTTGCCGGCCAATCGCGCCTCCTCCTCAGTCCGCCATCTCTCACCTTCCACGCAGGTCTTGTGGCGATTGTTTCAGCAACTTTAATCGGGTGCGATATCCTAGGGCTGTGGGGATGTCCCTAAACCCCCTCCCCCCCCCCCTAGACTATATTCCATCTCTCTCTCAGGCCAAAGATTGCTGGGCTAGAATTTTGTGTAGTGGATTGTTTTGAATCCTAGTCGTCGTCGTCGGAATTTTGCTCACACACACACACACACAAGCGTTTCCTTTACTCACACAGTGCCGTGCAGGTGGAGGCGAATATTACCGTAAAGATGTTATTTCAGTCCTGCCGTGGTTCGTCCTGTGATGGAATGCTACCTACTTATTAACCTCGCTTCGTCAGCTGAATAAGAGGGAGTGAGAGGCAGAGCGCTGGAGCGTTCACCCGGTTTGGAGCGGGTGCCCGGGGGTTTTATGAGGAGAGCTGAGTTTACAGTCACAGAGGGTGAGGTATGCTCCTGCTTGGCCCTAATGATCATGTCCAGCCCTCATGGCAACAAGATGAGATTAGAGTCATGATGCAAGTCAAAGGAATGGAGTCTGCTCCCTCAGCTTCAGTCTGCTGCCCTCCCGTGCAGATAAATATACACACAGTGCATGCACATTCATGCATCCGGCACGCACGCACGTTGCCTTTGGGGAAAGGACTTTAGGGGTCCTGGAGACCTCCACGGGCATCCTTTTTTATAGAAGAACTGAGAATATCAGTGCTGGTGTGTTTTTAAAAGGACTTTCTACTCCTGAAAGAATTTTCTAAAAGAATAATAAAAAAAGTTGTTCAGTGTCTAAAATAATTTAACGCATATTGTCGTCCATGTTTTTTTATCACATGAAATCCAACTGATGCAACATAATGGGTCTAAATAAACAGACTGAGGCATGGAATGTTAATCATTAACTACATCCCAAAATGTTTTCTTTTATGTAGTTAGAATCTTGCATAAACATAATGAATACAACTTATGCTTAGCGGTTAGGGCAGCTTGGGGTGATTTAATATTTTTTCTTACATGAAGTACTTGCTTTGTTTCTGGAGAAAAAGGAAACTGTAGATTGTTGTAGCCTCTTCAAGTGTGTGCCTCGGCAGAAATATTTATTTTTGCGTGGCGGCAGCGATTTTTGCCCTGGCGTGTCGCCCACAGTTAAATGAACGCAGCCCAAACGCTCACTCTCTCACACACACACACACACACACACACACACACACACACACACACACACACACACACACACACACACACAGTGAGGCTAGTAGAGATGGCGTACGGAATGGAACGTGGGGTCCAATAACATGTAAAGGGACCCTGCACACACATCCTGGCTTCTTCCCGCCCTCATCTGTTTTTCTTCTCCGTGCTCATTTCCAGGCTGCTTATCTCTGAGATGTTTGACATTTTTTCTCCTTCCCCGGTTCCCAAGTCACATGGGAGACATTTCCCTTGCCGTTCCATCCAGAGAAAGGCAGAGAAGGGGGGGGAAAAACCGTCTCACTCTGTTTGTCTGGGTGGTTCTATGCAGGAGACCGACGGCCGGGGACACATCGCGGTAAACAAACACGTCGGCAGACAGGCCTTGGGTCTTCATGGTGTGTCTGACTCTGCCGGGCCAGGGAAGGCCATGGGAAAGAACTTGTTGTATCGAGCGCTGAGGGCTGTGCTGACTGGTTGTTTATTCAGAGGGAGCGGTGCAGCGACGATGGGTCTCCAGGCCCCAGTTGATTTGAGTTGGTTCATCTTAAATGTATTGATGCGTTAAACCTTTTCAGGGCGAAGGTGTGACCATAACGCCAAATACAAACATAACCCTGGTTCCTCTCCGTTAGCCTCTCGTCCACCATTTCTCCACCACGGGAGATATTTCTGGGCATCACTGGGTTTTGGGTGGGTGTTTCACCTGCTCTTAGTGTGTGTGATGTCAGACACCTAGCCTCTCTGCAGCCTGCTCTCACTTCTTCCTCTTTATTTAAAGCTCTGCTGCACAAGGATCCCAGCATGCATCACTTCTTTAAATTATGAAACTGTGAAGAACCAAACCTGCTTTCAGGATTGATCCCCTCATAAGGTCCCTCTTGGCACCAAAAATGTGAATCAGACGTACATTTTAATGCTCCCCTCATTTTTACGTCTACACACTTTAGTAAATCTTTTGTCCCTGGTGTTTCTGGTTGAGATTTTAACCCTGATGTGTACAGAGGTTTGTAAGGATATTGGTAAAATGTAATGAATTGTGTTCTTGAAAAGTAGTTTGGCTCCTACTGTAGGTAGACAAACTTCCTATCACCAGACAACGCTATCTCTGTACACACAATGACTCCTGAGCTTTTAAAGGGATGGCTTTGGATATATTGGCCTTTTTGGGGCTTTTTGTCTGCTTCCTCACATGAACTAGTGGTTGTGTGCACACAGAACATTTGGATTTCTATGTGCAGTTTAAAGGACGCCTTTCAGTAGTTGTGTAATTGCTAAATAGCATTAGCGCAATTACTAAATATGCTATCTATTCTTGCAGACTTCCATTTTTTGCACTGATGCTATTTAGAGGTATTTTCCAAAGCCTTCATACTTGACTCTTGAGACATTAAAGTTATATCCACTGATACTAATCCAATATTATTGCTTTAAAAGACATACAATAAACCAACAGGGCTATATGCAAATGCAGCCACATACTCACTCGCTCCTGCTTGATCTCTGATTTAAAGCTGTTTTCCCAAGACTCCAAAAATGCCCAAGGATACAGTCATAGAATAATTCCCATGGTGTGGTACTGCAAGCATGAGAGTGGTAGGTATTGAGGGTCACTGGGAGCTTTACAGTTCAGAGACATCATTGGAATGAAAAATCAAACTGTCCTGCTAGGCTAACTATGCTATTGTGGTAACAATATGGGACTAAATAGTAATATTGAACTATTTGTTTCCTATTTTCAGACATGGCAAATGGGGCATGCCCTTTTCTGACACATTTTTCCCTTTTCCCTCCTCTCCCTCTCCTGCTCTCGTCTGTGTCGACCTCTCTCTCTCTCGCTCTCTGCTCGCCACAGATTCGCTACATTTCTCAAACACAGGGTTTGCCTGGTGAGCATCTATTGAATGTGGGGACAAAGTCTGCGCGGTTCTTCTGCAGGGAGTCGGACTCCCCTTACGCGTCATGGCGATTGAAGGTAAGAAGGTCCTCTAGCACCAAAACACACAGGCTGTCAAAGGTATTCACACCCCCCTTGGTCTTTTCCAAATTTTGTTAGAACATGAAGTCAAAATTTATTTATTTATTTTTTTTTTTTTTTTGGACTTGGGTCATCACAAAATTGTATTTGCACGCTTTTGATGCCCTGTACATTGAAGCTTCCCCATGGCATGATGCTGCCACCAGCATGCTTCCTGGCAGAGATCGTATTCTTGGAATAATGTGTTAATGAGGTGTTGGGCTTGTGCCAAACGTAGCACTTGGCGTTAAGGACAAGAAGCTCTGTTTTTGGTCTCATCAGATCTTCTTCCACTTGGTCTTCTGGCAAACTCCTAGATAATAATTTATTTGCCACAGGCCTCTTGGGGGGCCTCTGACTAGTGCCCTTTTAGCCTGGACACTCAGTTTTTGAGGAGGGCCTATTCTAGACTGATTCACAGTTGTCATGTTCTCTCCCTATCATAATAATGGAGTTTCCAGTGCTCTGGGGGGATATTCAATGCCCTGGAAATTCTATTTTATTCAAACCCTGATTGGTTTACTGTGAAGAATTGTCATAGCAAAGGCATAGATACGTATGCAATCAAAAAATCTGTTTTCTGTTTTATATTTGTAATCAGTTGAGAATGATTTGAAGATTTCACTTTGACAAACTTTTTTTGTGTTGAACAGTGTCCGAGGGGGTAAATACTTTTAATAGCCACTGCATACCGAACCACCATCTCAAATGTTCCAAGCCCTGACCCCTTTTCTCTCCACCAAAAAATACCCTTCACCGAAACCACTTTACCAACCCCTTCACCGATTTAATTTACGCATATTATCTCACACACCATCTTACTGAGTGGTCCGTAATCACCCCTGCCAACCCGCCAAAGAAGAAAATGCCCACAGAAGCATGCATTATTTTTTACACTTTGAACACATTTAATAACACTGATGGGGTATGCACTGTCTGCAAATGAGAAGACCACATTAATTCCTAAGCTGTACCTAGCCATAAACCGGATTTTATGAATCCTTAGTGTTCAGATACCTAATCGTCCCCTCCCTCTGTCCAGTCGACCGATGAGCATGAGACGGAGACAGGGATGAAGTCAAAGGAAGCAAGGAAGTACATCTTCAGCTGTTTGGATGACATAGCGCACGTAAGTGATACTACACAAGTTTACACATTCAGCTGTTGTGACTACTGTGTTGACACTTCTTGACTAAGATTGTTGGTTGATATAAAGCAGTAGTTCTGAGAGAGGGGAAGTTCTAATTTACCTAGAACTTACATTGCTGGGGGAAAAACATTCTGACTTTGTTCTGGTGAGGGGCTGAGATTCTGCATTGAGCAAACAGGTTGAATGTCAATGGTGAAACCACAGTTGGAAATTCCCTGAAAAAGATCATGAGCTGGAAATCTCCCTGCTGGTGTTTTGATGACAAGGGATGTACTATACTGGAGAAAGGGAAAAATACCAAATTGTTTTAACTTCAAATGATCACAATGGTTACCTCGCAATGCTTATCTAAATATTTAGTTTGGTGCTTTTCCTATTGAAAAACTGCTGCAAAATATCTGGTATTTTCAGAATAAAACCAAACGTCCTTTTGATTATTCGGGCTAACAGACTACTGCCTGTTTAGACCTTGACTTGAATTGTGTATTTGACGTCTCCTTTAGACTCTACAGGCCAAAATAGGTTGGATAACTCAGTAGATTAAGGCACAGGCAGAGTTGACTGATTTGATCTGGCTCTCCTCTTGATTTGAATATTCCAATTAATACCTCCCAGAGATTGTTCCGAGTAATTGGACACCAAAACATTGGGATGATGTCCACAAGGACCAATTCTGCTGAGCCCTGACCTGTGTGTGTACTGCAGGTGAACTTGGTGATGAATCTGGAAGGTAGTGACTTGTTGGCAGAGAAGGCAGACCGTAGAGAGTTTGTGGGCCTGCTGAAGAGGATGTTGTTTATCGACGCGGAGAACAGAATCGTCCCCACGGACGCCCTCGGCCACTCCTTTGTAACCATGCAGCACCTGCTCGACTTCCCCCATAGCAACCAGTGAGTTTATTTCCCAGGCTTTCGGACGGGTCAATGTTTTTGCAAATGTGGGACGTCTTTTACACTCGTGTTCAGTGTGACTGGAGTAACGGGCGTCTCCGTATCCCCCTGTCACAGTGTTAAGTCGTGTTTCCACATCATGGATGTGACCCGTTCTCACCCTGGCCCTTACGACACGCTCAACCGGAACAAGGCCCCCTTCATCAGACCGGTGACCACAACCACCACCACGGTTAACCTGACCGTGCCCTTCAGCAAAATGGCCGCCATCCACACTCAAGTAAGCAGCTCCACCCTACAAATGTCACAGACTAGCTGTTCACATGCACCGCTATTCAAATACACTAGTTGTCACAGTGACAGTTTCTTCTGTTCAAATACACTAGCTGTCACCGTGACGTCGTTGCCACCATTCAAATACACTAGCTGTCACCGTGATGTCGTTTCCACCATTCAAATACACTAGCTGTCACCGTGACAATGTTTCCACCATTCAAATACACTAGCTGTCACCGTGACGTCGTTGCCACCATTCAAATACACTAGCTGTCACCGTGATGTCGTTTCCACCATTCAAATACACTAGCTGTCACCGTGATGTTGTTGCCACCATTCAATTATTTTACCAGGACCCCTGCTAAAATAAGTTTTTTATCAATTTAATCACATAGTAATTCAAATCCAGACATTCAGGAATATTTACAGGAGTATTGTGGTTGTGTTCTGTTGGGCTGCACTGGGATGTATTGGACCCACCTTGTTCCCTGTTCCACTGACACTCGTTGTCGTGGCAACACCATGACGTCGTTGAGGCGATGTAATGGAAACGCGCAGGCACATTGCTGTGGAGAGACATGGTTAACAATACGTTGATCAAATGGGATGAGCAATTTTCTTTACTTCTTGTTTTTAAACTGTCAGCTTCATATGTCATGTTTCTTGTCCAAATACCTGCAAGCTATTTGTGGAAATACAACTAATTATACATGTACACACATTGTCATGTCGTCACATCTCATATGCGCAAATTAAAACAACACAGCTCCTCAATTCCAGCGAATTGTTTTTTAATTTAGCTGTGAAGCATGAGCCGGTGTTAAATGCCTCCTCCTCTGAGTGTTTCCATGTAGGTGAATTTGATTGGTTCCTGGTACAGGAAATAAGTATTGAGTGGATAAACGGGGCAGATCTCCCAGTATTAGCCTGTCAAAGAGCACTTTGTGTTAACCGTTGGTGTGTATGGAGGCCATGTCCCTGTTCTTTGTGAACCATTCTGTTGGACTCCATGTAGACCTTTGACCTCGTTAGCCTTGTTCCCTGTACTAAGTGAGCCACATGCAGTGACCACTGAAGCACAGACATACGCTGCTACTGTTCTTTGTTTATGCTCCGAGCTCTGTGACTGGTGCCATTATCCACTCTGTGTTTCACAGTTGGTGTGGACACCTAGGCCTTTCCAGATCATAATTAAAACCATTATGCGGGCATATCCAAAATCAGCACGCCTATCGTGTGTTGTGGGGACAAGCCCTTGTTCTGTTTAGCCGAAATGAGACCCCAAGTCTAATCCGGACAGGCAGGTCGCCATCTGCTGGGGATGTGTGGGTAATGCAGATATTTTGCATGTTAGAATGACACAACAAAGGGCATTTTGTAATTATGACCAGTCGCGGTTTTTGTACGTAATTTCTTATCTCAAATCCTTATAATAGATTTATTAAGTCCTCTTAAATGTTAAGAGTGTTGTTCTCTGTGCTTTTCTGTCCGTTTTGTATGAGATTCCAGCAGGCTCATTAGTTGTCAGGGTGTTCCTAGATGTTGGGGCTTGTAGGAGGGGGCTCATCTGTGTTTGTCATGTCTTCAGACTTTGGCCCCTTCGGCCCCCTCAGTGATGCACCCTGGGATACCACTTCAAACAGGAAATAGCCAGTATGGCTGCAACGACACATTTCAACAGGCACTCATCCTGTGTCCTCCAACCATGCAGGGTATGACTTCTTAATCTTTTTTTTTTTCCTCTCTCCATCTCTTTCTTTCCTCCTCCCCCTACCCCTCCATAGCCAAATCTTCTGACTTGGACTTACAGTGGCACACATGTTTCCCTTTTCGGTCCTCCAGGAATACCTGCCAACGCCGGCAAGCCACCGGGCTACTCTGTGCGCATGGAGACTGCTGTGCCCCTGGTCACCCAAGCCCCCTCCATCCAGCCCCTACAGATCAGACCTGGGGTCATCACCCAGGTAACCGTGACAGAGGTAGCGAGGGAGGGTGGGGGGGACGAAGCAAGCGGGGGGGACAGTGTGGCCGCTGGAGGCTAGATATGATGGTGATATGATATGACGCTATTGAGAGAGGAACCGGCAGTGACGGGTAAAGGGCAAAAGCGCGGCCTGGATGTATTTGTGCTGCTGATGTCGTGAACTAAATGAATAGGGTTTGATGGTAACTGTGCAAGCTATGTGTCACTCACTCACGTAGTGCCTGGCGTTTTGTCCGTCCTCTCCAGCAGACCTGGTCCAACCGGCCTCAGCAGATCCTGGTGCCCGCCTGGCAACAGGTTACCTCAGTGGCGCCCCCGCCAACCACCATGGCGTCTGACACTGTGGCGGGCCCGCAGAGACTGGGAGACTGGGGGTGAGTGGCGACAATCGGCAGTTGACTTACTGTCGTGCTCTTTAGGGACCGCCAGGGAGTAATTCGTTTTAGCACTTGGGGAGCGATTAGGGAAGCTCCAAATGAAATCCAAGGGCATTGCCCATCTGTCAGTTTAGTGACTGTGTGTTCCCCTCGACAAAAACTTAAAATGGCACACAGTGCTGACATGCTTTCTCACTCTTTTTCACTCCCTCCCTTTTCTTTCTCACGTTTTTCGTGTGCGCTTTCTCTCTCTCTCTCTCTCTCGCTTGCTCACTCGCTCTCTCTCTCTCTCTCGTTTTCTCTCTCTCCCTCACTCATTCGCTCTCTCTCTCTTGCCCTCCCAGTCTCTCCTGCTAGAGGAGGATGAGTCATATGCTTCTCCTTTGAAGCGAGGGAGGTGCGATCAGAACCAGTTTTAGTTTCTAATGGAGCTAAAGGCCTTTGGATCATTACACTCTCGCATCTTGTTGTTTTCAGGAAAGTGCGTCCCCATGGCAACCATTACAGTGCAATGATGCCCCACCACCATCAGCCGCTCCTAACCAATCGAATGACCATGTCCGCCCACCAGCCAATCAGCATAGGCATTGCACACGTAGTTTGGCCACAGCCCGCCGCTAGCAAGAGAAACAAGCCCTGCGTAAACAGGTACACACACACACACACACACACACACACACACACACACACACACACACACACTCACCATAACATACCATTCCTGTAGTAATCTGTCTCTTTCTCTCTCTAGGGGCAACAATTATTCCTACAACACCCAAAACTCAGCATGCCCGTCGCCAAAGATCGCCGACACCGCCAAGAATGTCCCTGAGGAGAGCTGTCCAGAGGCGGGACAAGCCGTACGGGCGGAGCCTGATCCTGTGCGGGAGGAGGAGCCTGGCTGCTGTAAGGCGGGCTCAGACTCCGAGGAGCAGTCTGTATCTCATAAGAGGCGGCAGACCATGTTGATGGATGATCTGACCAGCCCAACCGCCAGTGTCATTAGTATCAGCAGTGACGACGAAGACACAGAGGAGGGCGCGGAGAGACACTCACTGGGGGAGTAAGTGCTACCTAAAACAACAGCAGTCCACTCAAAATCAGTCTTTTTAATGTGGGAATGGCTTCAATGTGTTGGTAATGTGCTGTGTCCCTCTCCAGGTGTAAAGGCAGTGCCGATTGCCTGGCGTGTCAAAGTACCGTGAGCATGGAGAGAGTGTGTTCCCTCAGTAGTCCAGACAGTACCCTAAGCACCAGCTCCTCTGCCTCGGCTCAGTCAAGTAACTCGCCCTGCAAACGCCCTGACAGGTCAGGACCCAGAGACACCAGTGACTCCCGGTTACCTCGCACACAAGCGTGCACACCACTTATTCTCTTTTCTGTTGCTCTGGCCTGTGGTAGTAAAGGATGTGTTTTGCTCTGGTCTTTGTGCAGTATGTCCGATGACGAGCAGGAGAGTGGTTGTGACACGGTGGACGGCTCACCTTCCTCCGACTCTTCTGGGCCCGGCCACAGCCCCTTTGCAGAGCAGCGCTACATTGCAGACGGCAATCAGAACCGCGGGCCCCGTGTGGCGTGCATTGCCCCAGTAACAGAGCCCAGCAAGCCAGCAGTGCGCACCATGGTGGTTCCACCTATGAGGGTGCAGAATAACAACCCGCAGGTTAACGAGACGCTAGGCAACACCGGTAAGATTACACACTATGTGCCTGATTCGCCTGACGCAAACACACAAACCTGGTTCAAACACCTGACGCTAACACACAAACCTGGTTCACACCTAGCACTAACTCACAAACCTGGTTCACACCTAGCACTAACTCACAAACCTGGTTAAAACACCTGACGCTAACACACAAACCTGGTTCAAACACCTGACGCTAACACACAAACCTGGTTCAAACACCTAGCGCTAACTCACAAACCTGGTTCAAACACCTAGCGCTAACTCACAAACCTGGTTCAAACACCTAGCGCTAACTCACAAACCTGGTTCAAACACCTAGCGCTAACTCACAAACCTGGTTCAAACACCTAGCGCTAACTCACAAACCTGGTTCAAACACCTAGCGCTAACTCACAAACCTGGTTCAAACACCTAGCGCTAACTCACAAACCTGGTTCAAACACCTAGCGCTAACCCACAAACCTGGTTCAAACACCTAGCGCTAACCCACAAACCTGGTTCAAACACCTAGCGCTAACCCACAAACCTGGTTCAAACACCTAGCGCTAACTCACAAACCTGGTTCAAACACCTAGCGCTAACTCACAAACCTGGTTCAAACACCTAGCGCTAACTCACAAACCTGGTTCAAACACCTAGCGCTAACTCACAAACCTGGTTCACACCTAGCGCTAACTCACAAACCTGGTTCACACCTAGCGCTAACTCGCAAACCTTGAACCCCCGTTTATTTGTTATAGTTTGTCACATCCTCCTCACCCATCCTGCAGGGCAACAGATGGCACCCTGTATCACAGCAGTAGCCTGAATCTGTGGTGGTGCATTGACATGGTCACAGGACCTAGTGAGGTCACATCTGGTCAGATACCCAGTCATCACTGCTCATGACGTCTGCTCCACAGGTTACATGATGTGGGATAACGCCTCGTTTGTAGGGCGCGGAGGTATTCACAGGTGATTATAGCTGCAGCTCTGACCTCTCACCTCTGGAGTGGATGTGTGTTTTGCTGTTGACTCTCTACTCTGGTTTCAGCTGGCTTTCTGCTGAGAGGTCTCTCGTTTGAATCTATCCCTCATTCTTCCTGTGTGGATCTGGAGCTTCTGAAGCTACATAGGCCTAGCGTAACATCTCCTAATGCAATTAAAGATCTGACTTTAGCGTTCATAGACACTGATGACAACCAGAGACTCACACACACGACGCATCAAGTTTGCTTGATGTCGTGAACAGTTGATTGATTATGAATGCATTCGTCTTGTGTAACTAAGGGGTTATGTATGATGTATGTAGGCTTCATAACAGCTGTGGTCAGTGGGACTTCTCCCTCCATCCCTGGGTTTGTGCTTTTTAAGGTCCTACTTTATAGGTCATTCCTGGATTCCTACCCCCCTTTCCTCTGGGGTAATGTTAATAGCCAGCTGGCCCCACTATAATTACCAACCAGCTTACTTACCTATTGGCCTTCATCCCTTCACCAGATCAGTTCTGCTCTATTTATAAAGATCCAAAAGATGCTCTTTTTTTAAAGAGCCTGTCCTTGATTAAAGCCAGTGTAAGTCAGTGGTGATCTGCTGTCACAGTGGATGATGGATGGCGGTTCAACTGTAATGTCACCTCGTCTTTCCGTTTGTTGCTGCCTGTTATAATGTGGGGTCATTGTGTGTATGTGTATTCTTATGTCTTCTGTCGTCTTTCTGTCCCCCCCCCCCCCCCCCCCCACACACACACACTTTTTTTCCCCCCTCCATCCTGCTCTCTCCCTCCAGTCTTGGAGTCTTCTTGCCAGTTCAAAGGTCGAGGCCTCCCTGGGCGTCTACCCCACCACTCCACCCCACTTCTCAACAGGCCCCAGAAGATCACTGCATTCCAGCAACAGCAGCCCATGGCTTATGGACAGGTACAGTACACACACACACACACACACACACACACACACACACACACACACACACACACACACACACACACACACTATGTGATACTAACAGAGTCTTGTCATCTCCTAGGTCCAGCATTACGGCTCCTGCCACCAGGAATGGAATGGAAATTATGCCCACCGGCGACCGCAGGCCTACATCCCCCCCACCCTGCACGGGCATCCCTTCACCCTGCCCCACGGCAGCCCCAACCACACTACGGGCCCACACCCTCACCCCCACCTGGGCGGCCACCCGCACGGCCAGCACACCCTCCTCTCCTACCCCCCTTCTGGGCCCCCCCTGGTCACAGCGGCCCCGGTGGCCCACATCCTGGCCTCCCCTGGGGCCTCCCGGCCGGTCCTGCAGCCCGCCTACAGTATCTCCCACCCGGGCGGTATCGTCCACCAAGTCACCGTGGGCATCAACCCCCGGTTGCTGCCCTCGCCCACCATCCACCCCCAGGGCCAGTTCAAGCCCCTCTTCCCCACGCACTCCTTCATCGCCTCGCCTGCCTACGCCAGCTTCCCCCTCAGCCCCACCAAACTCAACCAGTACCCCTATATCTGACCGTGAGTGCCACCCGGGGGGCGGGGCCGTCCCAGCACGGCCCGCCCCGTGGACACACTTGGTGCCACCCGGGGGGGACCGAGCGAGCAGAACGAGGGGCCTTCTACTCAGAACACACCACAAACAACCACCACAACATGGTTCTCATGTCCAAAGCCATGGCACAACCACGAAGAGAGCAAGCTATTTTTTTTAATCATGTAGACTTGGGTACAATTGAACTATGAGCTTTAAAAAAATGAATTAAAAAAAAGAGTTTGGGTGGAGGAGGGTTGGATGAAGGATGTGAAGGATTTAAGAATGGCAGGACTGAAGGAGGGATGGAAGGTGGAGAGCGGAAGGATGGATGGAATGATGAGAATGAATGAATATAAGTAGATGAGAAACTTACTCAATGTGTTTTGCACATTTGATATAGCCTACATTCACATTGGATCTTCTACGAATACTCCTCAAACAAGAAAACAGGTGAATAATGGGGGTGGTGTCGACGGTCAGACTTGACACCCCTTTAACCCAGCTATTTTTCTATATTGCCTTCTAAACGTCTGCGAGACCCGTTCACATTTGTAAAGCCATCCCAGTGTCTGGCTCTGTAGGCTGACAGATGCACGTGTTCTCCACTGTGTGTTTGTTGTAGTACGTTCAGAGTATACGTACCCTCTCTCTGTGTGTCTTTTGGTGTTTGCAAATGTCGAGTCACCTAACCGACGTATCCTAGGGTTGTTGCTCCTCACGCCGCATGTGTTCTTGCATGAGCAGATAAAAATGTAAACCAGAGGATGGCGCGTCGGACGTCGCCCTTGTTGTTCGTGTCACGAGACTCGCTGCATCGTATATACTTGTCCCCAGCCATAGTGCCTTATATATTTGAGGTGGTTAATGTTACTATATGAATATATCCATGAATATATAAATGTGCCGGACTGCAGCACTTGAAATTCCAATCAGTCGATGCATCCTGAGTGTGAGTCGATTATATATGCACACGTGTATATCCACGCGTTCCCTGCGTGGACGTGATGTGTGACGGACGGCGTTGCTTATATTTGGGATTCGGTGGGTACTTCGTTGTGTAGTGAGTTCCTCTTCTGGTCCTACGATGGACGGCTTGCTTTGCTGTAGCGACGCTCGCTGGTTCCGGTTTCAAATGTAACTTTTCTGTCCCCCTTCCCCTGAACGAACTAGAGTACAAAGAGCAAGCATTGAATATTTGCTTCATGTTTGATAATCAATTTCTATTTAGTGAAACTCTTACTACTAACAGTATTGGTACTGTTTGATGAAACTGCAATACAATCTAAATAGGTGTTGATTTGTCTTTTTTGTCTTTGTATTTTCATATTGTTTGAGTGGGTTTCTGTTTTTTTTTTTTCTTCTAGATGTGTTGAAGTGTGGTGGGCATGGCTTTGATTAGGTGAGGACAAAAATGCTAATTAATTCACAGTATGGATTCTTCTAAGCCTGAGTAGGCCATACAGTATTTGATATACACACATATGGATATATATATAAATATATATATTATAAAGCTAGTCTACTAATTGCAGACGCTTGATAAGGTGTGAGTTAATTGTGTGCAATTTTCTCATTTATGCATGTGACAAAATTAACTTTTTTCCCTTTACATTATACCGTTTGTTTAAGGCTTACTGGTGTCGACTGCTTATGTTATACATTCCGTCAGGGAGAAAATATATGCTGTGTGTTTTTCAGTTTGTTTTTGCTTGTTAAGTGTGAACCGTTTTTTGTCTTTACTTTCAAATGAAGTTGCTTGTGCAGCACCAAAGACTGTAACTCATTTCCTGAGCAAGGTAGCTAGATTCTTTTTTGCATAATAGACCTCAAGTATACTGTAGTCATAGAGCTGGGGTTAAATTTCAAAAATTGTATTAAAAAAAAATGGCTGAGCTTTTTTGGGGCGATTTAGTAAGTCGTATCATTTTTCTTGAATGTATCATAGATAAGCTGCTATATACTGATTGCCACTTCAATAGCTGTGAAATTAGGTGATTTATCTTCGTTCAAACCTAGTGGACCTCTTTATGTAGGCTAGCTAGGTCCCTAATTATCTGAAATAGAAGTGGTTTTGATTTGAGTGTTTTTGCTTTAATGTTTGAAGTGTAATTGTAACTACTGTATTGCTGATGATGGATGTTAGTTGCATTGTTCTGTTTTGGGGTGTGTGTGTGTGTGTGTGTGTGTGTGTGTGTGTGTGTGTGTGTGTGCGTGCGTGCGTGCGCGCGTGTGTGTGTGTGTGATTTTTGCATCAGTATTTTATCCTTATTAACCTTTTTGGGCTCATCACTGCATATAAATGGATGTATCGATGTAACTTAATTTTTTGTATGTTTTCATATTGCCGTTTTGTAGACATGTAAAGCTATAGCTTGCCGGGTTTGATTTAACATTTTTCATTACGCTAGTAGGTTCCGTATACAGTTCAATAAGGTATGTTGTATGTGTATTGCAGAAGCGCTGCGATAGCAGGGACACTCGATGAAATGCTTATATAACACGTTATTCCCACTTCACACACCACTAAGCACTTGTCAGCCCACCAGCATTGAGGAGGTAGGAGAATGACTGCGGATTGCCCCGTGGGGAATTGAACAGAAAATATGTTTGACATTCTGCCCACGGTGCTGGTTCACGTTTAATATTGAATAACTTTAAATTATTACTATGTTTAAAATATGGATTGTACTCAAACCTTTTGTCTGTTCTCTGTTGTCACTGTCCATAATGTGACAATGGTTCTCCATCATATTTGTTACCTAATTGAAATAATCGGCCTTGTGTTTTATTTTTAATTGTTTCTCCATTGTGTGGCTCTGCCCTTTGAGTGTCTCTGAGCAGAGTGGCGTTTGTCGATGCAAATCCTCGGACATTGTTTAGTGGTCCTTCCTGATGTTTCCGACAGTGCGAGTAGCACTGCGTTTGTGCCTTGAGAATCGGAGGGTCAGAGAATTGGGTACTGGGGCGGAGCTGTTGGCCCCTCATACAGTACACCTCCGTAGCCCTCGTTGGCTCTGAGAAGGGTGGAAAGTTGTGGGTCTAACCTACCTTGGAGAATTTCAAACCATTGAATGACCGCCTGACCAAAATTTGCCAATTCTAAACAGAACCAGTCTGTCTGCATGCAGAAACGGGGATTCAGATTAATAATTGTCATGACGACGGGGTAGTGGTCACTGACACCTGCATCCAAAGTCTCACACTCACTAATTAAGTTACTAGTTAATAATTCTCTGGATTGACTCACACTGGCAGAATAGCAAATGCAATACTTTAATGTTAAGGTCATTGTACCACCAGGTGTTCTTAGGGTTCTCAAAGCTGATCTCTCCGATGCCTAGCTTGAACTCCTAAGTCTGCCCCACTCGTCTGACCCCACCCTTTTTCTCATCAGTTAACCCGCCTCCTATCCGCCATTGCAGACAGGGGATCAGGGACTTTAACAGATGGTGGACTCATCATAGTTCTGTGTAGTTGGCCGAGTGTAACACTGAACTCTGAGCCGTTGAGTTTACTAGACTTTAACCACAAGACCGCTGCTGGTAGCGAAGAGGCGACTGGTGGTTTCTGGCCACACAAGATGTTAGAGGACTGCTGTGGAAGGAAATGGCGTTTGACCATACAGATTCTTGTGGAGTCACTTGAAATTCAGTACTCTGAAGGGGAATAAGGTATACCACATTTCAGCTCCAGTATTTAGCCGGTCTGGTGTTTTGACAATGATCTATTCACTTTCATGCTTTGGTGATGACACTGATGTTTTATTTAGGGAGATCTCTGAAATGACAACAAGGCATGTACTTGGCAGATCTCCTACAGTGCTTGATGTGTGTTCTCCCGATGATACAAGCATGTGATGTGTAACTGTGTTCCTGTATAAATGGTATTCACCAGCAATGCGCCTGCACAAACTCTCCCACACTTAAAAACCAAGATGGATGCAAAGGAACAGAGATCCTAGACTGTGTTTATTTTTTTTCCATTATAACTTAGTTTGACAATGACTGGACAAATGAACAGTTTTCAGAGAACTTCTGTAACATTTTTAAGTAAAATGTAACCACAACCAACAGCAGTTTGTAAAATTTGCGTTATGATTCATTTATGATTTAAAAAAAAAAACATAGAGAGGAATCCTCTTAACTGATTCTGGTATTATCCTTTAGAGGTCTTGATTCAGGGTATATGTATTAGTCCAATGTGCTACTGTGTTACTCTTCAATCCTCGCTATTTGGTTTGATTACTTTCGATCGGTTCTCAAATTGTATTCTCC
Source organism: Esox lucius (assembly GCF_011004845.1). Lineage (NCBI taxonomy): Eukaryota > Metazoa > Chordata > Actinopteri > Esociformes > Esocidae > Esox > Esox lucius. The sequence continues at coordinate 30,700,168 of NC_047570.1, read as the reverse complement.
TTTTTGGGCTTTCTGGTCAACTGTGTCTGTTCAAAGTGAAATTCACGCTGCAAGTTTTAGAATCTTCTGTTTAGATTGTTCATCAAAATAATAGACTTGATTATTAAAATCCAAACTGTTACTGTTTTTTAATACTTGTAGATTTTCTTTGTGGCTTTGTTTTTATCAGTTTTGTTTCATTTCGCTTTTGTTGATTTTATGCTACACTAGTTTGCCATGTAGCAATTGCACTGTGCAATATTTACAGTATGAGGACTGGGAAAAATAATTCTCTGGATGTGATGTCTCTTTACAGTTTGCGATAGTGTTTCCTCTCTAGTTCTCAGTGATTTAGGTGTGACCAAGCCTTCTCTGCTTAGTCACATTAAGCAGGTTTTCCAGGTGACTCTTGGTGAGTGTCAAAATAAGACTTTATGGTGTATTATTGTCAAGGTTCACTTTGAATTAAAAAAATCTATTGCTGCAAATTCCTTTTGACTCTGTGTGATTTCTTTCTATATTGTCCTAATCATTTTCCATGGGATCGTTTTAAGTTCTGTTCAGCTCCTTGTGGAACAAAGGGCCTCAGAAGCTCCTCTCAAGCTAACCCTGTTCTGGAATAAAGGGCCGCAGTACTTCGTCTTTTGCTAACCCTGTTCTGGAACAAAGGGCCTCAGCAGTTCACCTCCAGCTACTAGAGCCGAACGTTTATTTTGATATTTTCAACTAGTTCTCTGTTGATCAGTGGTGAAAACACCTAATTAAATCAATTTTTGATTGAATGTTATAACAAAATATGGGAAAGTCCAAGGGGGCTGAATACATTTGATAGCCACTCTAGTTATGAGTCAGATAACATTTTTTATCTTAAAACCCACATTGAATCCTGTTCCACACATTTTGTCCTTCAATATCTGAGTAAGGCCAGTTATTGCCAATTTGGCCTCAATTCTGGTTGAGATTAAAAAGTATTTAGTTGTGGACCCATGGGAGGTTCCTGGTCATGTGTCCTGCCTATACGTGTTCTGTAGGTAAAACAAACTCATATTTATAGACAAATAAATTGGGTCAAAAAACATTTGAAAACGTCTTAACTGTCCGTTGTCCTTTACTGCCCTCTTGTGGATGAATATAGCAACATTTGCATTTGCGTTTTACTACCCTCTATGTTCACTTAAACCAAAATACAAGTAGTTAGCGACACACTTGATGATTCCCAAATACCACCTCAAAAGTTTAAAATCCAGTTTCAGGAAAGCATGACCGTGTGTGTACCCCTAACCCCTATCCCATTTCCTCATAACCCATATTCTTGCCTGGGCCACGCCTCTACTATATCTGCATGTTACATCTAAATGGAAAGACTGAAGTAATTGCCTCCACAACAACTGTCCAATCTTTGACAAATAACTGTTTCCTTCTATGAATCTAGACGTAACAAGAGAACACGCCGCGTTGTCCTTCGATTCTCATAGACCCTGAGCATCATCACTCTCAACCTCTGCGGAATAACTGATACAACATCCTATCCGAACCGCCTCTAGTTGTGGCAATCAACTCCTTTGGCCATCTTACAAAGGGAACCGATAATTGCTCTGGAAACAAAAACATGCCAGTAACGCAGTCCTGACTGAATAACTACTTATTTGAATTCATTCTACCGAGTCGCTGCAAAAAAATTACTTAAGCTATGGACTAAAGGCTATGCTAGTTTATTTGCCACTCCAGCCCAACCATTGATAATTATGGGTAGGCTACAGTAATGCCTTTAGTCCAGTAGTAATCCATCCAAAGGCCACCAGGGGACGTAATATCATGCACATCCTTTTTACTCAGACATTGACTTGGAGTAGTCACCGAAGCAGTGGGTAATATGATTTTTCACACCCGTCCCGAACAATATAAACAATACGAGCTGACCTTATCTAATGCGACCCATTTAGCAAAATATGTTATACCAAGCGTGTCACGCGTGCATAGGCTAGCTTGTATGTTACATGTGGGGGCCTCTGGAGGGTAATTGAATTAACCGCAAGCTTGGCGTTATTAGTATTATATGCTCTTCCAGCTGAGCCATATAGGAACATCATCGCCATTTGAGGACAATGGTTTTAGTTCTGAGCTAAATGTCAGGCGCTGGGAAACTACCGCGCATCTCACATATTGCCGCGCTGCGTCGCATAGTGATGGGTGGACTGAAAGGAGCGCTCCCGAGACGCATCCCTTAAACATTTCAATGTCTCTTCCTCGGAGCCGCGGACTCTAGGCGATCTGTGGACCGCTTCGCTTTCTGTCCAAACGCGGCTTGATCAGATGTCTTGTATACGACCAAAACTTCAAACACGCATTCACTGGAAACGCAAATGGCTCCCAGTTTGAGGAGTGCGCGGAGACATTTCCCCAAACTGGATAACTGCAGCGCGGCTGCTGGAGACTTGCGCTCGCAGGAATGGATAAGAGTGAGAGGAGAGGGGTTGTTTCTGAGAACCAGGAAAAGATACGGAGCAGGGGTAAAGCCTGCAAACAGTCTGTTATTGATAGGAATGGTCCTAATTATGTTGCAGTGTGGACAGGCCACCGAGGGTAAGAAAGCCAACGAATTTGACCATTGTTTTATCTATTAGGTCTTACTGACTATAGCATGACATAAGACGCATCATGCATGATATGTATTCTGCGAAGTGTTGCAATACTGTTAATCCAACCTTCCTACTCTGTTCCGATTAATGTTAAATATTGTTAATTGACATTTCAGGCAACGCACAATGATTTATTGCAAACCTCTTGCAGTCACTAGGCGTTTGTCGTGGATGGGCACAATGCTCGATGATAGGCTAGGCTATTAAGGCTAAAGTGTACAAAATTAAAAATAACGTGTTAGATTGGCCCATGGGTTTAAAGAATAGTGCCACATGTACACATGAATGCCATTGACACCCCAGGCATACAATCTTTCACCTCCCCCAAAAAGTTAACCATCAAATGTCCGTTCGAAACGTAACGCGTGTGAGTGTGCCATTCGGACCTCGTGCTGTTCGATACCTCCTAATAAGTATTAAGACATCTATGGCACGACTCATTTAGGTATTTTGATTTTTTAGCACGAGCGAGAAACAAAGTGAGAGCGTAAGTGCGGACGGCTCTTTATTATAGGGAATGTGCTTTGTGATGAGCTTCCTGCAACACTGCGCGAGAATGCAGCTGGCTTCTTTGTCCGCCTGCTTGTTTATGATGTAACTCACCTAGCTACTGCCCTACCTCTCAATCTTCGCTGTCTGAGGTCTCTGTGCTATTTCCTCATCTTACTGGTGACCTTGACATATTTTCCCTCGTTATCATGCCAAATTTTTATTGTAAAGAATTCCCTTTCTACCTCTATAGATCATTGTATTCTGGGTAATTGCTTTGAAGGTGTAGGACTTCAATTAGCACAATTAAACAGTATGTTCTGTTTTTTTGTCTACATCCTGACCTATGTCACTACTGCTTTCTTGTTAGGCAAATAGAGATATACTGTTACAACAATGCCACGTAGCACATACAGACTTCACTTAGCCTTTGTTCCAATGCCCAAGGTCTAGGTGCAAAACCACATGAGTAACAATGCAGTGATTGCATGTTGTTGTTAATGAATTGTATTCATTAGCCACACTTTACAGGATTAAGACATTTAGGATGTTGCATGTAGGGATCTCAGGTAGGCGGAAACACTGAATATTGTACATCTAAGAATCACATGTTTGAATGGCCCATGGGTGCCTGTCCATGTTCTTGTACAGGCCTGCAGTGCATCTGGGTCAGCCTGCAGTACTGGCACGCACCGACCCGTTTGCCTCCAACGGCTGCAAGACTTGGGGAAAGTTTGTCTGGGGTAATTGCCTTTCAATGTGGTGAATTATCTTTTTATTAAAGATAATTTATAGCCACATGTATGGTCGATATTTGTAATGAAAGTATATAGGGACCTCGCTTCTGGTAAACTCTCACACACAGCCCCCCCTATGGCCTTTTGCAAAGTAGTTACCGCAGATCGGATCTACGTTAGGCTTTATCGTTCCCAAATTGTTGTCTTTAACCACAGGGGGAAATACGAAACCCAAACCTCAGATCATTGTCTGCTGGCGGCTACATTGTACATCCTACATTTAGTCCACTGCCCCTCCTTCCATCACCTGCTGATTCACTTCAGGTTCCACTTCAGGTTCCACTTCAGGTTCCACTTCAGGTTCCACTTCAGGTTCCACTTCCAGTGCCTCCCTGTTTACTCTGCTTTGCATTCATAAAACACCTCCCGGCATGAATGGGATCTCAGAATGAGCATGGATGAATGGAGATGAAGGCACCCATACAGGCAGCCACACTTGTGGTTACATCTTTCCTGGAACCCTCTCTGAGACATACCTACATTCATTCTGTGTCAGAATTCTTGCATTCAGTGTAAACGTATCTGATCAAAGACCACTTGAGGGTGAGCGTTATGGGGATTTAGGCATGACTGTGCTGTTTGTTACTGAGCGTGGCTTCGCTTAATCCACATATAGCTCATCCTTTCATATGTTACTTCTTAGACTTATCTCTCTGAACCAGGATTCAACATGTACTGTTTATGGACATGTGTTTTGTTAATCTGGCAGAACCTAGTATGGCACACAAGACTCAGTAGTAGGCTAAACTAGGTACTATGGCATTTAGTTATTGTGGAAGTGTTGGCTACTTTAGACACATCCTGGACATGCGACTTCCTGTTGAAATGCGCCTTTCTTTATCCATCCCTATAGAAACAACATCTTCAGCTTCCAGTAACCACCTTTTTCCCATCTCTTGCGCTGAATATAGTCCAGGAAGTAGTGTGCTATTGGATGAGCATCTGGAGTAAACGGTAGGAGTGTCTGCAGGGTAATTTGCTGAAAAATGAAGGGCAGTAGGTTATCTCAAGCAATCGGGTGTGTGATGGGTCTTTTATCAACCATGTGTGATCTCTCTTGGCTTTTTCACTTTTTCATTTGTTAAATAGGCACAAGCCAGCCATTTAGGCATATACTGATACACACACACACAAACAGACACACATACACCATGAATAGGCGATATCCTAAAGCAGATGTATTTGACATCTCCTCAGGGACCCTCCGATGTTTCACAATTTTGTTGTAGCCCTGAACAGGTGCATCTGATTCACTAATAGGCTTGATCATTAGCTGACAAGTCTTATCAGTTGTGCTAGCTCTGGACTAGGGCAAATGCATGGAACGGCTGGCTGTCCCTGAGGAGAGGCTAGAAGGTCCCTGAGGAGAGTCTAGGAGGTCCCTGAGGAGAGGGTTGAATACCTCTGGAAAGAGCAAAATAAGCAGTATATTCCTGTACTGTCTCCATTTCCTCCGGGGCTTTTTCCCCCCCCCCCCCCCAATAAATCAGCACTTCCTTGGGTCTTGGATGAAGAGTGCCTTCGCCTTCCCTTTGAATTTAAAAATGTGCTTGAATTTTAGACAGGAAGGAAAAGCATAGCTCTGGTATAATGTTTAGAAGGATGCAGACACAAGGGACCGTTTTCACTGAAGTACAGTGTTGATGAGCTCACGTTTAGACGTATCTGTACGGTGTCTGGTCAAGAACTGGAAATACGGTTCATGCAGCAACAATAAAAGCGTATGCAAATGTTATATACATTTTTTTAAGGACCTTTCTTCATTTCATTTACAGTAATAGAGACAGTAGACAACAATTAGGACAAAAGACAAAACATCCATCCTCCCCCACCCACTCAGGATCCTACTAGCAAAGACATCATAGCAGTTTGATAGCAAAGGGCAACATTTTTGTCTTTAGCCTCATGCAGATGGGCCACAGAGAGTCCATGGGATGCACGTCCCAGAATGAGAGCGCCCACTGATGCCAAGGCAGAGGAGGCTCTTGCCAGCACAAATGCAGCCATCCTTTTGGCAGCTTTTAAGATGTGGTTGGGGCTATTTGTGACTAAATTTTTTTTTAATTTATTTCCCATTTCGGCTGGATGTGATAAATGTAGAAGTATGATCACTGTCATATCTCAGTTGGCCATGACATTTGAAAGATTGAAGCCGAGTGGTTATGATGACATGTCACACATGATATTGTACAGCATTTTCAGGGACTCTTTTTGGCTCGCCAGTGCCATTTCTACCTTTCTCTTTTAATGCTTGCTTCTATGTTAACCAGCCTAGGTTGCTAGATACAAAAACAGCCCCTGCCTTTTACAATGCGGTGCACTTGTGGTCTTATTGCAATAATCTTTCCTGAAATAGTAAGTATTTTATGAGGGCACATTTTATCAAGGATTCTAAATCTTGTGGAAATGTTTTCCCCATGGCCATTTTAACGTTGGCATCCTTATAAGACTTAGAAATTGTCTTGTATAACTCCCGATATTCAGACACAAACTTAATCAGGTCTCCAATTGCGGCCATGACAGGTTGTTAACATTTTTTGGGATTCATTAAAAATAAAAAAAATTGGCCAATTAATGTATTTAGGTAAATGTAATTAATTAATTTAGAATACATTTAGAAATATAGTACCAAATGGATATAAATTGTAGATTATGTTTTTGTAGATACCCCTAGAAAATGTTTTAGAAAATACATACAAAATATATTTATTTGTGCTGCTACAGTACGATATAGTATATTGGTGACTGCAAGATGAAAAGCATTTTGTAAATGTACATCTATAAATACATATGCGTTTCAAGACATCTAAAAGGGATGTCATCAATACTTCGCTAATGATGAACATTGTATATTCACTGTGTGAAGACAAGTGCGCTGCTTTTACACTGGGCAAGTATGAGGTTTATGGAGACTATAGTCACTCTGTGACGCTTGCCTTCAGTTGACAATTGGTGTGGCTTAAAACAAGCTTCTGTTTCCCTAAACAAGGGGATTCATCCGATTTAACATGAAACCTTCGACCCTGTTATGATTGACACTGTATTTTAATATAACCTCTTTAGGTGGGACAACATGGTTTTAAGCAAAGGCGCAACTTTTTTTTATTACCAGGTTACACTTCACAAAAGGCACTGAATTGGTGGAACAAACCGCTGATTCTGCTGATGTGCCCCTTGCCTACCGGTGTTGACAAAGCTTCAAGTTAACCTAGAAATTTTACGATTTCCTTGCACTTTCATGTCATTCTTTTCTTTTGAAGTTGGTTGGAGGAATCAGTGGTAGAGGGCAAGGATGAAAACGAACCTACTCACTGCCTATTGACATCCCAATCCTCTGTCTCCCTATCAATAGAATTACTATCACAGTTCTCCAATGAAAAGACTGCAGTGCTGTTGACCAATTTTCTGACCCCAGGCCTGTTTCATTTGTCCAGTGCTGAAGGACTTGCTTGAACAGGACATGGGTTCCTTGTCTAAAAGTCTTTGTTGTCCAGCGGTTACAACGGGCTTGAATAGCACTTCTGTCAGTTACGTCAATCGCTCTCAGACCTTGAAGTAGTGGTTTCCCTTTGCTCAACAAGGGTCGTGGCTTTTGTGGGGCAACGGTAACAGAGCTTTATGGGTGACAGTTGTCTTGGTTTTCAGAGGTTCGCTGGTTTTAGCCCCGAGTGTGTCGGCAGGAGTGACTTGACACAAGGAGAGATTTTCCAAATTTCTGGCAACTTGAGCAGACAAGTGATGGGTGAACAAAGTAGAATCACCAGCGTTTCACGGCATGTTTGCCGACTCTCCATTGCCATGTAGAAAGAAATGTACCTGTGAAGTGCTCCGGCCAGATCCGGCAAAAGAAAAGCGCCAAAAAGTTATTTAATTGTATTAGCCATGTACACCAGGCCATTATGTTTGGATTTGACACGGCTGTCTCTGGGTCCTCTAGCGGTCGTCTTGGACACAGTACAGAGGTTCTTTCCGCTTTGCCTCATTGCACTGATTAATGTGTGAAAGTTAATTACAGTGTGCTCAGGAAACCTGTGTTTGTGTGTGTGTTTGGGCTTGGGATCTAAATCTGAACTTCCCCGTTGAGTTCATCTGCCTTTGAATGTTTGACTGCTCAATTATGGCACATCTCTAAATCCATTTCATGTTCGTCCTGTTCTGAGGCATAAAATTATTGCATGCTATTTAATTTTATTTGTACTGCCTGTCAACTATTTCATTTGTATGTATTGTTAATGTGTTTTTCTTTCTGCGTGTTGGCCTCTGTGGAGTATGCACATCCAATTCTCTTCTTCTTCCGGTAAACCTTCAAGCCAGTAGTGTACTATAGAAAAACCCACCAAATGAGGTTGTATTTGTTACATGCTTTGTAAACAAAGGGGCAGACCAACAGTGTACTGGCTTAGTACTGGACCCTTTCCCAGCAGTGCAGAGTTAAACAGTATGGGAAAGAGATAGGAATTAGCCAAAATAAATACAAACAACCTAACAAGGAATCAGTAAATATGTACGCAATTAATAACAAGCCAACAAGGTCAGAATCTAGTGTGTTCATGAAAACCAGTGGGGATGAGTCATTGTTAACGGGAGACCGTGCACATTGTCTGTGTGACCATTGAGGAATCATTTAGCTGTCATGTTTTACTGTTTAATAGCTTGGGGATAGAAGCTGTACAGTGTCTTGTCAGTTTAAGATACACTGATACTGTTCTCCATGCCTGCCATGCTGTACTATGGAGAACAGAAATGACTAAAACTGGCTGCTAGAGTCTCAGCCCTTTGTCTTAGGGTCTTCCTCTGACACTGCCCCGGGGTAGAGACAGTGGCTGGCAGGGAGCTCGGCCCCTGGTGATTAGTCTTCTGAAGGGCCTTACAATCTAGGCTGGTACTGTTGCAGTTCTGTGTGTCAGTGCAGCCGGTCAAGATGCTCTCAGCCGTGCCACTGCAGAACCCTTTGGGTGTGTGTCTGTGTGTGTGTGTGTGTGTCTATGTGTGTACATCATGTGAATATCTCAGTGATGATCAGTGAAACAAAAAGCTCTCGACACCGCTCCATTTCACCCCTGCAGATGTGGATGGGCCTCCACGTCCCTCTTGGTTCCTGCGCTCCACGGTCATATGCTTTTGCCTTGCTGACGCTGAGGGAGGTTTTGTCGTCCTAGCACCACGCTGCCCGGTCCCGGAACGCTGATCGTCAAACTGCAGTCGGTTTGTGCTGTCAGCCCCTGGTGATGGCCACACGGCCGTGGGTCAACAAAGAGTACAGGAGGGGACTAAACAGGCCCCCCCCTGACGGGTCCCCTTGCTGAGTGTGGCAGATGTGTTGTTGCCTCCCCACCACCAACTGTCAGGGCGTCCAGGGCCCGCTTGCAGGGGGAGGGCGTTCACATATTGAGGTTGTCTCCAGTTTGTTGTCCCTTTGTTCATATCTAAGCAGGGAATGGGGGGAAAAAGGTGATTTCTTCGTTAGTGTCTGAACGTCGCCTGACCGGGACAGATTACTGTGTGTATGAGCATGGGTGTCAGTCAAATACACGGCTCATAATATCCTGGACAACGGTAGAGTCACATCCCAGGATAGTGGTCGATACGTGGTCCTGGGACGGTCACTGCGTGGACAGTCAGGTTGCTGGTGGTGAAGCTAATTTCCTTCTCTCTCTACCCTGGCTACATCCTGCACTGTGGTAACACTGATAGATAGGATTTCCAACAGAGACGCTAATTGGCATCATGTACCATCTGCCCACAATTATCCCACAGTCTGCACCTCACCCTTTACCAAGGGGAATGCTGTTTGTGTGTGTGTGTTTGTGAAGTGCTGTTATGTAAAGTAATGTCTACTAAGCAGATCGTGGCAATGTCACTCAGCATGGCTGCCGACTGTAGACTATCTAATACTCAATGTGGTCTGTCAGTTCATTTCAGTACGCCGACGTACAATACAGGCTTCTTTATATACAATATATTTTATAGTCCAATGTTCTGGTCCCGATCCCATTTTTCCTTGTCTCTTCGCTCCTCTGTGCTGTAACTGTTCTCTCTGGTGTAACTGTACTCTCTGGTGTAACTGTACTCTCTGGTGTAACTGTACTCTCTGGTGTAACTGTTCTCTCTGGTGTAACTGTACTCTCTTGTACAACTGTCTTCTCCGGCTAAACTGTCTTCTCTGTTAAAATCACATTTTCCTGTATAACGGTCCTCTCTGGCATAATTGTCCTCTCTGTTGTAACTTTCCTGTCGTCTGTTAGCGTCAGTGACCGGCAGAGTTTTGGCACTTCTGCAGCTCTGGTGACTAGACCAGGCTCATTTATCAGGGCAGTCTCTAGATTTAGGAACAGCCCAGGATAAACCGATTACAGGATTTCAAATGTAAAGGCAATCACAACATGCGGAGGCATTTCTTTACATTTACAGAAATAAACATGCCATGGTTCTGTGCAGCAGAGGTTGGTTACAGGTGGCCGTCTAGCCTAAACCGTTCTGTAAATATACATTTGTATTCACTTAAATAGGTTTTGGTAAAAAAAAAAAAATATATATATAGAGAATTTTTTAAATGCATATTTGAGGAAATCTGTTATTTACCCCCCCCCCCCCCCGCCCCCCAAATCAGAATGTGATTCTGTGTAAATGAGAAAAAAAATTGTTATTATTACTTTCAGATAGAAATACTCTTCTGGGGCTTTGTTTGAGTACATTTACTGTGATTTACTACTAGAAATCTGCCATCAAATCAAAACTCCCAGTGGAATCTGGTTGCCTAGCTCTGGTACAGAAAACTAGCTGGTGTTCATGAATAGCATGAGAATGCTGAGTCACTGGACAGTGTTGTAGGAGTGGAAGATGAGAGAATGACACTCATGGTGATGGTGAACAAACTGTGTGGGAAGCAGCAGTGACTTGAAGGCGAGGGGAACTGAAAGCGAGTTATAGATTAAAGTTTAATGAGCTTTTGGTTTTTAGGAAAGAGGGAATGGGAGTGGGCAGAAAGCAGATCGGAAGGAATACGGATCTATACTTGTAGGGCTGATCGTCTCATTTCTGGACTGTTGACAAAGTCAGTAAAGGGTCACAGTGTTATTAGGCAAAAAAGTCAGGGTTTCCAGTTCAGCTGGCTGTCCTTTATCAGCAGCTCACTGTCTATGCCTCATGAACAGTCAATCACTGATGGAGTCAATAGTCCCTAGGACGCAAAGTAAAAGAGTCTGTTGTTGAATCTAACAATACTTATTTGCAGGCTAGATATGGCTCATATGTACTATTGCACTGCAGCTCACTTAAATTACCATTCTAAAGAATCTGGAGAAAATAATTATTCATTTTGACGACAAAACCATTTGCCCAGACATGCCTAGATTTTGGGGCTAAAGATCCTTTAGGCACTGCAGAAACACCGTAGCCCAGTCTAGTAGCAACCTCCACCTGTCTCAGGTTAGCCGGTGTGATTAGAATGAATAGTGGTCTCAAATGAGCGTCTGTCATGAGGCTGTTCCATAGGGAAGATCTCTCTACTGCCTATGGCTGTATAGAGATGGCTGGCCATATGTCTATGCAGAGGGACAGACACCTTTAATATACACATGTGCACATATGCACTTACACAACGAACACACGCGCGTGCAGATTTTATAGTCCCCACCTTAACTGGAATGTTAACCTCCCGAAAGGAACCAATGGCTTTTTCCCACATTTGGAAAAAGACATTTGTACTGTGATCACTGTCATATCTGTGTTTTTGGATGTAAATAAATCGATTGGTTAATCTTATGCTCCCTGGCCAGTTCATTAGGAAGATCAACAGATAATTTGTTGCTTTAGCCGTGGGAGAAGGAACACACACATGCCCACACATGCATGCTTTACACCTGTACCCACACTAAAAATACGGACAAAAACTTGGATTTAAATTTTCTGAGGATCCATTTTAGCTAACTCCCAAAAGAAGCACTTACTGTTTCTGGGATCTATACACAAAATAAAACATGATATAATACAGAACATTAGTAAACAAGTACAATAAAAAGACAGAACATGCTATAAAATCATAACACAATGATATTACAATTCAACACATTGTAAACATAAAAAAAACATTGTAAACCTACAGTGGGGAGAACAAGTATTTGATACACTGCGGATTTTGCAGGTTTTCCTACTTACAAAGCATGTAGAGGTCTGTAGGTTTTATCATAGGTACACTTCAACTGTGAGAGACGGAATAAAAAAAAAAATCCAGAAAATGACTGTATGATTTTTAAATAATTAATTTGTATTTATAAAAAAAGTCTATGCACCCTCCAAATCTGTCAGATTGCATGGACATCTCCTGTGCACAGCCCTCTTCAGATCACCCCACAGATGTTCAATTGGATTCAGGTCTGGGCTCTGGCTGGGCCATTCCAAAATATTAATCTTCTTCTGGTGAAGCCTTGCTTTTGTGGATTTGGATGTGTGCTGTGGGTCATTGTTGTGCTGAAATGTGAATTTCATCTTCAGCTTTCTAACGGACGCCTGAAGGTTTTGTGCCGAAATTGCCTGCTATTTGGAACTGTTCATAATTCCCTCCATACGATATATCAGAATACGGTAGATTGTTATCACATGTAGCACACAGCCAGTACTTGCCAGAAATTCCTGCAGTTCCTTTAATATTGCCGTAGGCCTCTTGGAAGCCTCCCTGACCAGTTTTCTTCTCGTCTTTTCATAAATTTTGGACGTCCAGTTCTTGGTAATGTCTCTGTTGTGCCATATTTTCTCCACTTGATGATGACTGTCTTCACTGTGTTCCATGGTATATCTAATGCTTTGGAAATTATTTAGTATCCTTCTCCTGACTGATATCTTTCAACAATGAGATCTAATGCTTTGGAAGCTCTCTGCGGACCATGGCTTTTGCTCTGAGATGCAACTAATAAAATGTCAGGAAAACCCTACTAGAACAGCTGAACTTTATTTGTGATTAATCAGAGTCACTTTAACTGATGGTGACTTTTATTTAACATGAGTTTGAATGTGATTGGTTAATTCTGAACACAGCCACATCCACAGTTATAAGAGGGTGTGCACACTTATGCAACCAGGTTATTGTAAGGTTTTTATTTTTCATTTTTCCCTTGAAGATTTCACAATTGAATTGTTCACATTATAGGTCACATTACAAGTGGACAAAGTTCTGACATGATTTATCTTTGTCTCATTCTTTTCCATCAAAAACCTGGCATTTTCACAGGGGTGTGTAGACTTTTTATATCCACGGTAGGTTCTCACATGTACACATGCTTAAACAAACTCAATGTCTCAGGCTTTCTGTATTTTGATAGCAGTGACAGCCATCGGCTAAACATTATAAATAGTGTACAGCATATGGATGTGCCTCTTCATAGTTAGCCCCAGATGCTCTTGATGGAAATAAGGACAAAATGCATTAAGTGCTGCTGCTGTGCCCTGGCCATGGGGCACTCTGTCAGACCTCTGGAGTTCCAGACAGGAATACACTGAGACAGCACCTGCATCTGCCTGCACTCCCATGGATGTTTTATGCCCCAGGAAGATTGTCTGTCTGGGAAATACACACTCTGCTAGTTTCACCTTGAAACTATCCGCAATACCCTGTCTAGTGTTGTATGCGACAACCTGTGTGCAATTGTGTGTGTGTGTGTGTGTGTGTGGGACATGATGTGCATGTCAGAATAAGCTTGGCCTGGGGCTTCAGGAAACCTATTGCCTAGGTGATAACGAAACATTTGACAGACTTGTAGTTTAATGTCAACCGCGGTAAGTGTGTTCAGGACATCGGCTCAGGTCAAACGAAGTGCCAGAACATGTGAGCACAGCTGTTACGGAACAAATCTAATTGACTTTTACCACAGCAGTCGTCTTTGTGCCCAAAAGAGTCCCACAGCTCCCAGACTCTACGAAATCACTTATTGACTGCGTTTATGCACTTGGTGTTTATAAATATATTTCCTTCAAAGTGCTCAAACCACTTTACATAACGTTTAGTCAGGTGTTCATTCACCTCCTCCTCCATTCACAGTCAACGTACCATGGACCTGGCTTCAGGAGCGCCTCCAGCACATTGAGAAGCTCTACATCAATACACAATCCATTTTCATTACTAAACTCACTCATTTCTAGGATACAGCATGTTATGGAGAAACTAGAGATCCCCCAATAAGGGCTGAAAATGGATAACCATTGATCATACAGTGGGAATGTAATATAATGGGTTACAGTCCACTGTTACACATGCACAATTCAATGACTCCTTCTAAGAACGGACCATGTCAGGGCAGCGGGATTTCTACCTGGTTGTTTGTGCATAGGAGCATCTCAAGTGCGCCTGCATGACCTTCACCTAGTTCCCCTTTTTCTTAAACAAAATCGGTGAGGACTGCAGAGTTGTGTCCCGGTAGGGATGGACCTGGGGACCAGATTCAATCATGTGTTCTGTCAGTGTATGAGATACAGTATAACTGCATTTTGCGCGGTCAAATCAGAGAGCGGCTGCTCGTGTGGCGGTCACAAAACCACAACCGCCCCGGGTGCTTTAGAACATCAGAATAAACGTATGGCCTCTTGATAAAATGGCACTGAAATAGAAGAGCGTTATACGAAGCAATAAGGATTTCTATCTGCCTAATGGAGGTGTAATTTTTGCGATTATTACTAATGCAACTTGGGGCATCTAATGGCAGTGTCTGCAATGGGCTTGTATGCCAGACCGGGCTGCTTGTGGATTTTACAGCTCTAATGCAGTTCCCCACTGCCAAATGAAGCGCCACGTTAACGTCGGCTGGAGCAGATCTGATTCAATTGAGACTCTGCTGCTTTGCACTTTCGTCCTGTTTCTATTGAGGCGATTTTAAAGGGATGTCGCACAAATTGTTTTGCTCTGCTGAGTGTAGAAGAAGCGGAAGGGCATGTCAAGGACCCGTGGGCTGAACGCTGCTTGTAAGAGTCAGCATCTTCACCACAACCCATTTAGATTTTATCAGATCTACAATCTTTCCAGATCTACACATTAGCCTCATTTAGGCCTGGCGCTGTCAGCGTCCGTTGTCTCAATCGTGTCTACAATCCCGTTTGCAAAAAATGTTGGGGTTGTAAAGTAAAACAGAATACAATGATGTGCAAATCATTTAAACAAAACATTTAATAGAAAATAGTAAAAAGACAACATATACAATTTTTAAACTGAGAAATTGTATTGTTCCTTGCACAATATATACGCCCACTTTGAATTTAATGCCTGCAACAGGTTTTAAAAAAGCTGGGACAAGGGAAAAGTTGTGTAATGCAAAAGAAAACCTGGTGGAACATCTCAACTAATTAGGTTAATTGGCAACAGGTCAATTACATGAATGGGTGTTATAAGAACATCTTACCGAGTCTTACAGAAATAAGGATGGGGAGGGGTTCACCACTCTGTGAAAGAGTGTGTGTGCAAATAGTGCAGCAATTTAAGAATGACATTTCTCAACGTAAAATTGCACTGAGTTTGGTGATCTCATCGTCTACAGTACATAATATCATTCAAAGATCCGGAGAAATCTCTGTACGCAAGGGACAAGACCAAAAACCGATATTGTATGGCCATGATCTTTGGGCCCTCAGGCAGCACTGCATTTAAAAAAGACACGATTCTGTAGTGGAAATCAATGTATGGGCTCAGGAACACTTCTGAAAACCATTGTCTGTGAACACAGTATGTCACTGCATCCACAAACAAGATCCAGAACCGCCACTGCCTTGTCTGGACCCAAGCTTATTTAAGATGGACTGAGGCGAAGTGGAAAACTGTTCTGTGGCCTGACGTCATTTTCAGGGAAGGCCTTTCTGTTTTCAATGCCAAACCACGTTCTGCATGTATTACAACAACATGGTTCCGTAGTAAGAGTCTACGTGCTAAAGCTGCCTGCCTGCAGTCCAGACCTGTCACCCACTGAAAACATTTTGTACATTATGAAATGAAAAATACAACAAAGGAGACCCAAACTGTTGAACAGCTGAAATCCTGTATCACGCAAGAATGGGAATACATTTCACTTTCAAAACTACAGCAATTGGTCTCCTCATATCCCAAACACTTACAGAGTATTGTTAAAAGAAGAGGTGATGCAACACAGTCGTAAACATGCTGTCTTTGTACTGTTTTCAATAACATACAGGGATAGGTGATCTGCACATCATTGCATTCTGTTTGTATTTGCATTTTACACAGTGTCCCGACTTTTCTGGAAACGGGTTGTACATTGTGATTGTGTCAATTAGCAGAAATACGCGCGTGCGGGGCATTAGACATACCTCTGTCACAACATCTCCTGGTCTCTCCCTATATGCACATTCATTGGTAGCTGTTCTTTGAAAATGATATTCAAATCTGCCACCAGCCAATGATTTGAGATCCTTTTAGTTTCACTGTCTAATGTGGACAAGTTCAGGAGAAAAGGTGTGTGTTAGAAGCATATATAAATATAAGAACCAGAGATTGTCTGTGTGTACTCTATGACCATCTAGCTATATAGGGGTTAAGGCTTCTCTCTACTGCGGGTTGGAAGGATGGATGGATGGAGGGAGGGAGGGATTGACTGAGCTAAAGAGGGTGTTGTCATGATTAGATCCACCCTCACGATGGACATGAATCTCTCAAACGACCTTATGTCACCTAAGAGGAACTGGTTGTTCGTCCTGAACGTCGTTCCTGGCCAGTCAAGCTCACTTCAACGGCATCTTCTCTTACCAGGGGGGTTGGGGTCTCCTGGAAATGGTGGATGGTCAGCTAGCAATAAAAAGAACAGATTAAATGAGCACTGGTGAAGTGGTTGGTTGTCATTCATGTGGTCAAAAATGTCACTATGTGCAGTTAATACCTGCCCCTTTACATTATTACGTTCTTCAACTCACTCAAATATGCTGCCGATGAGATCAGGATGGATTGAGAGGAACACACTGTCGTAAACCTTGTCAGTTATTCAACATGTGTGCTAGCTAGTTCCTCTGCTCTACTCGATCTCATTGATCTTGTTTACCGAGTGAGTTTCGTATGAGGCGTGATGGCGCGGCATCTGTTATGGGTCTGACTGCAGGAGCACAGGAAGGTTATATAGACAGTAGATGTGTGAGTTTTGTGTTGCCATGCAGACGAGGGGTTGAATGCAGGTTAATGTATTGGATTGGAGTTGTGCTTGCAGGCACTATTTCCAGGCTGCTGTATAATGCATATTGACTTATTCTCTGGCCCTCACCGGCCCAGTCAGCGTGTGATTTGTGTGCGTGTCTGTGTGTACGTCTGTGTACGTACCTGCATGTGTGTGTGTGATTTAAAAGATCCTAAACTTTCAATCCACCAGACTCCCCAGTGCCTCAGAGTGTTAAACGGAATCTAATTGGAGAGAGTTGGTTTTCGTCTGCCGTCATTTCGGTGTATTTAGGTGGTGTGTGCGTGCGCAACTGTGCATGTTTGAGTGTGTGTGTGTGTTAGAGGACAACCGACACATTGGATCGTCCTTTGTAGCATGTCCAAGTGCATCCTCTAGTGTTGACTCTGAAAACCATTGAGCCGCCACTACCAACATGTCTACTCCAGCTGGGACACGGACATTCGTTATTTGCATAGATAATCTTTATTTGACAAAGTTCTCCAAGTTGTTTTAGTGGAGGGAGCACAATGTAACGCTCTGATTCTGCACTCGTGCTAGCTTGACCCTGCTCTTTCAAAATTAGAGTGTTGCATGCTTATGAAACAGTCCAAAAATAACTTGTTAAGTGATTTTTGAACTTAGTCAAATCTCAGATATTTGTTGTTATTTGTTATATATCATATACTTGTGTATATTTGTATGATTTTAAATGTTTTCCTAGCGTTTGCAACATGAGATATGTTTTTAGCAAATTCGTAACATATTAAACATATTTGTAGCACATTGTATTGGAACTTAATGCGACATAGCAAATTTATTTGGTGTCACAGATTTATGTATAATGTGTTACGTATGCAATGGGCATAGAAAGACCACTAGACCGAATGGGCATCGTCATTTCATCTTTTGTTTGTTAGTCCTTGCATTTTGGCAGATTCTACACGTTTATGACATGAAATGCCAATTCACATCTGTTGTGATGATATTAGCATTCAACATAAAGTGATGAATGAAACAAATATGTTAAAGACAGACTCACTTTATCCAATTGCATTTGGATAAACTTAACACGCGCTCAATATAGGATTACGTTTTGAATTTTGTCCTGGCAGCTCCCCCCGGAGGTTGGAAATTTGTGAGTTGATGAGATGTTGGAATGATCTTGGCTGTTATTCTTGACTTTATGGAAGGCATGGTCAGTAGCAGGAGGATGACTTGATCAGCAGGCACTGACAGTGGTTCCATAGATCCAGACAAAGTTTACCCATCCTGTCTGCAGTAGGTACACACGTATTCCCGACAGATAAACTACGACCACATACTAATAAATTCTTAATTTCGAAAATTATTTTTGTGCATGTGAATATGTGTGTGTTTGTGAATTTCTGACTGTTGAATGTGTGCAATAAACCATAAGATCCCAATTGTGACAGAGCAAAAATAGCTCCATTGTCAAATGTCTTTAGAGGCTACATTTCTGACTCAGTCCTGTTGTCTGCTAGTGTCAATAACTCTTATTGTTTGCCAGCACATCTGACAATCAGAACATGGTGTAACCTGAAACAGTTCAGAAGCATCTACATCCCTTTTTATTATCATGTCAAAAATTATAAACAACTGCTCTATCCTGTTCCATACATGTAGATGATTAAGGTACAATGTGTTCCTCTTGGTCGCCCACAACCTCCAATGTCCATCTAAGCCATGCCGCTGTGCTCAGTCATCCATGAGTACAGAGTACTAGAGTACTATAATTAATCAGTGTGTCGTTATGTCACTAATAGTCACCTTCGAATGCTCTTGTGATTGGCTGGGCCCTGCCTGTGATGGTTTCCATGAACATCTAAAGGCCATGTGATTGGTATTGGGGCGGCACGATATATCGTTTCAGCATCGACATTGCGATGTACGCATCCGCAATAGTCACATTGCAGAACGTGCGATTTAGTAAGGTAAACATATATCAGTCTACAATATATATGGAAAACCAGCATTATATCTGTCTGATATAAGGTAATTTACTCTGATTTATGGGTTATTAGATACACAGTTTATTATTATTGTTTTAAACGGTTCGTTGCTGCACTTAGTTGACATGCAGGCTCTGCTTGCGTGTGATGAAATGATGAGCGAGGGACAGGCAAAAAAGACCGAAATTGAGAATTTGGTTGCAAAAAGAAATGCATCGTCAATTACATGGAAATATTTCGGCTACAGACAGGGTGATGTTGACCAAAAACTGGAACTTTGTCGAGAGTGCCATGCAATTGTTGGCACAACACAACCAATTTGTTCGATCATTTAAGGCGGTACCATAAATCTTCGTAAGAAGAGTTCAAAGCATCTCAATGCCGTCCAAAATCAAAAATCTATTTTGGATGCATTTGCCAGTATTACACCATACGAGAAAGGTTCCAAACGGCAGAGAGAAATCACAGATTCAATAACATTTCACATCGCCAAAGACATGGTACCAATTAACACCAAAAGAGGTTTTTAAAAACATCCGGTCGCTTGACAAGAGGTATGTAATGCCATCACGCAACTATTTTTCTCAAGTTGCCATCCCAGAGCTGTACGAGAAAAGTAGAAGTTGAAAAAGAGCAGTCACAAGTGCAATATTATACAGCAACAACGGACTTGTGGTCCAACCGGACAACGGAGCCCTACATTAGTCTGACCGTACAATTTATTCATGAGGACTTCCACCTGAAAAGTCGCTGTTTGCAAACTGCATTTTCCCAGAGGATCATACAAGTGAGAACATCGCAACAGGGATGAGAGAAGCTTTAGCTGATTGGGGCCTAGATGAGAGTTGTCTAGTCTGTAAACATGGTGAAGGCTGCACCTGAACAAGTGGACCAGATTGCAGTGCTTTGGCCACAGACTGCATCTTGAATTGCGCATTCTGTTTTATTACTGTTGCTATTGCTATACTATTACTGTTACATATTATTACCTAGCAGCCTGTTATGAAATATAACAATTGTCATGAGTTTCATAAATTTGAATTGTGGAGGATGGGGCTGGGGAAGAATGAAGGATTGATAGCCAAAGCTCTTTCTGAAGACATCCTGTATTTTTTCATATCGCAATATATATAGCAGATAAACAAAATATTGCAATGTCAATTATTTCCAATATCGTGCAACTCTAATTGGTAGTGGTCAAACAGGATGACTGCACAGACCTTCTTTCCATGGTTGATTTCGATAGGCCCCATTAGACAAGACAGTAACAGTGTGATCTCTGTTACCTGAGAGATCCAATAGATGCCCAAGGACTCACACACACTCACACTCACACACACACTTTGATGTAGTCCAGTGCTTTTTTTTCTGCAGGTCCATCTGTGATATATAGCTAAGCTGTCGTCTTCTGTCACCTGCTCAGAGACCTTTATTGACCTATCTATCGTCTCCCTGCAGCCCCCCTCCCTCTGTTCTCTCCTCTCCCATCTCCTCTCTCCTCCTTTCTCTTTCCTCTCCTCTCTCCTATTTCCTCTTAAAGATTTTCTCTCTCCTTCCCTCTCCTCTGCTGTCTCCTCACGCCTCCCTTCTCTCATTTCTCCTATTTCCTCTCCTGTATTCCTGTATGGAACCTGAGATTCTGTATCTGTAGCTCTGTCTTCAATGACCCACTAGTCTCCATAAATGCTAGTGCACTACTTTCATATGAGAACATTTGTGCACTTTAACCATACAGGGAGTAGGCAGCGATTGGACTCTGTGACTGTGCTCTGAATGCTTTCTCTGCTATAAACACGTCCAACGCTCACTGAGGGATTGTTGTAGGGTAGAGGTTCTTTTTCGCTGATTGATTTGTCTTCAGGCGGGCTGGTAGGACGTTTTTGTCCTCGCTATTGCATCAGGAGCAGAGTAACATGGTTAGTAAGTTGGAGAGGGGGATGAAATGATTGAAGGAGGATAATATTGGATGGGTGGTGTATAGGGCAGGGAACAAGGGGGGCTTCAGAGTCACACACACTCTGAACAGCCACCCCCCGGTAGATACACCTTTCCACAGTTAACATTGAAACTGATAAGCCACACATCAATACCCCCAACATCTAGCCTAATACCCCCAACATCTAGCCTAATACCCCCAACATCTAGCCTAATACCCCCCATCATCTAGTCTAATACCCCCCAACATCTAGTCTAATAACCCCCAACATCTAGCCTAATACCCCCCAACATCTAGTCTAATACCCCCAACATCTAGTCTAATACCCCCCAACATCTAGTCTAATACCCCCCAACATCTAGTCTAATACCCCCCAACATCTAGTCTAATACCCCCCATCATCTAGTCTAATACCCCCAACATCTAGTCTAATACCCCCCAACATCTAGTCTAATACCCCCCATCATCTAGTCTAATACCCCCAACATCTAGTCTAATACCCCCCATCATCTAGTCTAATACCCCCCAACATCTAGTCTAATACCCCCAACATCTAGTTTTTATAACCTCCAATATCTAGCCTAATACCCCCCAACATCTAGTCTAATACCACCCAACATCTAGTCTAATACCCCCCAACATCTAGTCTAATACCACCCAACATCTAGTCTAATACCCCCAACATCTAGTCTAATACCCCCCATCATCTAGTCTAATACCACCCAACATCTAGTCTAATACCCCCCAACATCTAGTCTAATACCCTCCAACATCTAGTCTAATACCCCCCAACATCTAGTCTAATACCCCCCATCATCTAGTCTAATACCCCCAACATCTAGTCTAATACCCCCCAACATCTAGTCTAATACCCCCCATCATCTAGTCTAATACCCCCAACATCTAGTCTAATACCCCCCATCATCTAGTCTAATACCCCCCAACATCTAGTCTAATACCCCCAACATCTAGTTTTTATAACCTCCAATATCTAGCCTAATACCCCCCAACATCTAGTCTAATACCACCCAACATCTAGTGTAATACCCCCCAACATCTAGTCTAATACCACCCAACATCTAGTCTAATACCCCCAACATCTAGTCTAATACCCCCCATCATCTAGTCTAATACCACCCAACATCTAGTCTAATACCCCCCAACATCTAGTCTAATACCCTCCAACATCTAGTCTAATACCCCCAACATCTAGTCTAATACCCCCCAACATCTAGTCTAATACCCTCCAACATTTAGTCTAATACCCCCAACATCTAGTCTAATACCCCCCATCATCTAGTCTAATACCCTCCAACATCTAGTCTAATACCCTCCAACATTTAGTCTAATACCCTCCCCCCAAATCTAACACCACTGCATATCTAGCCTTCTACCCCAACATTTAGGTAATAAGTAACAACACCCACATCTAGCTCAACCCCCCCCCCCATACAACCTCACAAGAGACGTTTTAATGACACATGAATTTCCTTATTTGCGTGTGTGTGCTGTGCATGTGTGCATGAGTACAGTGTGTGTGTACTTGGTATGCTGTGTTTGTGGGTTTTTGTGTAAGATCTCACGAGCATGATTGAAAAACAGCATGGTAACCTCTTTGTGATGGATTGGAATCTGTTCAGAGACAGACACAGCTAGCTGTGTATTGCTGCTGTGTTTCAAAAGGCTCTTATGAAGCTGATTCATATTCTCTTCACATGGTTTGTCTACACCATCCTCATTAGTATTCTGAAATCCCTCAACCTGCTGCTTATTTCATTATTAAGGTAGTCCTTCTGGGTTTGCTGAACACAAGATCATTTACACTGTTAAACTTATTTTCATCAGAGGCCTACATACCTTGAAAAGGTATGTGTCCAACTCTTTGGTGTTATTGCTGCACCATCTGGGATCAGCTATCTCTGCCTCCTCCGTCTCTTTGTGGTGGGTGTGTTTAGATTGTAACTTTCTGGGGTTCTGGATAAGAGCGCCTGCTAAATGACAAAAATGTCAAATGCAATTAAAATCCTTTGCTGGAGTAGCCTGCAGTTGTCTTCGCGGTTGCTTTGTGCTGTGCAGTGTTAGAGAGTGGCTTGGTCTGGCTGCGGTTGGCTTGTGACGTGGCCTGCAGGATGCACTAAGCCCCAGAGCCCCCCGGCTGGGCTTCAAATCCTGGCAGACAGACACCACGACCCTCCTCAGGTGTGGGTGAGGAGGAAATCATCTCCTCTGCTCATGTAGAAAGGGCATGAAGTATTCTATTGCTGCTAAGAGGGTGGTATGATGTGTGTGTTTCTGTGTCTCCGTGTGTGTGTAGGATTTTGAGTTATTTAAGAGATAGAAGCACTGCATATCTATTTAATCCTAATAATTGCAATATGCTTTTTGTGTCTGTATTCTTAGCACAATACTAATGGTTATGCTAGATGATAAGGTACACCCACACTTGGTCCGCTAAAGGGCAATGCCACTGTAACAAAGGGAAGACTGCGTCCCAGTAAGTGGTCTTAAAGGAGACTTTGGAAGAATACCATTAAACGAGAACAGCTTAATTGTGTCTTTTATTACCCATATAACAAAACGGAAGGAATATTAGGTGTACTTAACTTAGGGGTTTCTTACTGGTACCATTTTAGGTTTCCACTCTTGAACCAGAATTTATAGAACATTCACCGTTGTATAAGATAAATTATTATCCAGAAGATATCAGCATCAAGGTGTTGGTAAACTCCTTGGGCAGTTGATGTGGCATGTTGTTTTAATGCCCAATGATAATAATTAATACATACATTTTTTGTCAGCTCATTATCCAAAAGAATGATGATTGTTTTCAGTTTAGGCATGTCAAAGGATGAAAATGTAATACTGGGTTTATAAGTGTATATTTATTAATATTTATATTTGGCCTGCATTTGCTGTATGTGATGACATTATGAAATATCATCTATGTAAATATTAACCTAAGAAGGAATACTTTTCCTTGAAATACTTGTGTCCGTACATTTAAAAAGACATTGCATGGTACAACCAACATAAAAAGGATTTATTTTAAGTACATTTTATTTTTCTTCATGTGTCGAGATGACATTAATCGTACACTGCAGTAAGCCCCCTGCTTTAAGCTGAAACATAATTACATTTCCCTCATACTTTATGTTCACAAATTTAACATCTCCATCGTTTGGCGTTGCAGGAGATCATTCACTGTCATGTGCTGCAACGTTTTTCAGTGGTCCAGTGGAAATTTCGTCTAATTCCCCTTTGATTCGGGGACATCCCAGAGAATGTTTTGGGGTATTATGGGGATGTTTTTTGTGGCCCCCCGCAGGTTTTATGTACTGGTTTTCTTGGTTGGCGCTGGGAAAATTTGTAGCACATTCCTGGGATGTTGTTTCAATATCCCTTTGAAGTTTTTGTGGACTAGTATCTGGCTTGTTTCATTAAATGTTACCTCTCAATATTACCAAGCCTATTACAGTTTTTCCTGATTGCTTACAAGCATCGAACAATACAGAAGCTGCATTACAGTTTTTTCCAACTGCTAAAACACAATTTTGTGAACTAGGCTGGTTTTATCAAAATATGTGGGGAGAACAAGAATTTGATACACTGCCGATTTGGCAGGTTTTCCTACTTACAAAGCATGTAGAGGTCTGTCATTTTTTATCATAGATACACTTCTACTGTGAGAGATGGAATCTAAAACAAACATTTTTAAATAATTAATTTGCATTTTACTGCATGACATAAGTATTTCATCACCTACCAACCAGTAAGAATTCCGGCTCTCACAGACCTGTTAGTTTTTCTTTAAGAAGCCCTTCTTTTCTCCACTCATTACCTGTATTAACTGCACCTGTTTGAACTTGTTACCTGTATAAAAGACACCTGTCCACACACTCAATCAAACACACTCCAACCTCTCCACAATGGCCAAGACCAGAGAGCTATCTAAGGACATCAGGGCTAAAATTGTAGACCTGCACATGGCTAGGATGGGCTACAGGACAATAGGCAAGCAGCTTGGTGAGAAGGCATCAACTGTCGGCGCAATTATTAGAAAATGGAAGAAGTTCAAGATGACGGTCAATCTCCCTTGGTCTGGGGCTCCATGCAAGATCTCACCTCGTGGGGCATCAATGATCATGAGGAAGGTGAGGAATCAGCCCAGAACTACACGGCAGAACCTGGTCAATGACCTGAAGAGAGCTGGGACCACAGTCTCAAAGAAAACCATTAGTAACACACTACGCCGTCATGGATTAAAATCCTGCAGCGCACACGAAGTCCCACTGCTCAAGCCAGCGCATGTCCAGGGCCGTCTGAGGTTTGCCAATGACCATCTGGATGATCCAGAGGAGGAATGGGAGAAGGTCATGTGGTAAGATGAGACAAAAATAGAGCTTTTTGGTCTAAACTCCACTCGCCGTGTTTGGAGGAAGAAGAAGGATGAGTACAACCCCAAGAACACCATCCCAACCGTGAAGCATGGAGGTGGAAACATCATTCTTTGAGGATGCTTTTCTGCAAAGGGGACAGGACGACTGCACCATATTGAGGGGAGGATGGATGGGGCCATGCATCGCAAGATCTTGGCCAACAACCTCCTTCCCTCAGTAAGAGCATTGAAGATGGGTCGTGGCTGGGTCTTCCAGCATGACAACGTCCCGAAACACACAGCCAGGGCAAATAAGGTGTGGCTCCGTAGGAAGCATCTCATGGTCCTGGAGTGGCCTAGCCAGTCTCCAGACCTGAACCCAATAGAAAATATTTGGAGGGAGCTGAAAGTCCGTATTGCCCAGTGACAGCCCCGAAACCTGAAGGATCTGGAGAAGGTCTGTATGGAGGAGTGGGCCAAAATCTCCGCTGCAGTGTGTGCAAACCTGGTGAAGAACTACAGGAAACGTATGATCTGCTTTTCTGATGTTTCACAAATTAATTACTTAAAAATCATACGATGTGATTTTCTGGATTTTTGTTTTAGATTGTGTTACTCACATTTGAAGAGTACCTATGATAAAAATTACAGACTTCTACATGCTTTGTAACTGGGAAAACCTGCAAAATTGGCAGTATATCAAATACTTGTTCTCCCCACTGTACATAATACAATTCACAAAACCACACACCCAAAATGCAAAATACCTCATATATCCTGCAAAATGAAGCACTGCAACCAAAACTACATATAGCATAATCAAAATCAAACTTTTGCATGATATGGCACACACTTCATGTACATATTACCAGATTTTTGTCTAACCAACTACACACTGTTGGGCATAATGAAAAGCACTCTCATCTTTAGTATGCTTTGCCATAATACTAAAATAGTTCAAATTATAGATAATTATTCAGATTATTCACATGCACAGAAATATTTGCAGATGCACACACATGCTGTTGAAACATTTGTTTTTACATTTTTCACCAAACAAGTCAATGCAACATATGCACCGCCGATATATTTACATTGGACTGAACAAAAATATGCTCACAAAAAACAGTTAACTGAAAAAGAAAATTGCAGAAAAAAGACAGAGAACTGTCTTCAGTGCATTTAAAAAGTGCCATTTTGAATTGCAAAATGTGTGTAAAGCAGAAAATGTGTTTAGACTTTTGGAGACTTGAGGAGAGGTTTTGATCTCTGTGTGTCAGTTTAAATAGTTGTGCTGTGCATGTCATTTTAGTGTGTTAGCAACTGCAAAAAACTGTATTTAACGCTCCCTGTTGTTAGTGTTTTTTAGGTCAGTGTGTTATGAGTGACAATGTGTGTTTCTGAGTCAGAATTGTTGCCAGTGTTTTGGTTGAACAAGCTTGTTTTGAGACATGTATGAAGTGTTTTGGTGGTTTTAGTGAGTTTTGGAGGTAAGATTAACTGTTTCGCAAAGATGCATGTTAGTAATGCACAGTGAGAAGTATTTTGTTATTGTGGTTTCAGTATTGACCGATGCTTCAGAAAATCTGTAAGGTCTTGATTGGTGAACAACTGATCCATTTACAATTATTTTCCTTTTGGCAATATTTGTGACACCCACACTCTTTTTACTGACCAATAAAATAAATTTAGACAAATATGAATAAATTGTTAATGTCCAGAAATTATTATTCAATATGTTTGAGCTTCCAACATCCCTTGTTCATGGCAGTTAAATCTTTTTGCAAGGACAACATGAATGTGTCAGAGTATGATTTAACTGGCATTCCTGCACTCAATGTTAAAAACATTACATTTTAATATGTGATCTAATAGTACAAAAGTCTATGATGTATGCAAAAGCTTGCACCAGTAATCAAATGCAAAGTTGCATGATTGACTGACTCTACAGGTTTAATACTGACACTGAAGCACTGAACCTCATTTTGGGACCTAGGGAATAGCGTATTTTTTGTTTTATTTGCATTTAGTATTAACCTAAGATCTACAAGCAAATTTTGTAGGTACTGGAAATCAGACCGTAAGTGTAAAAAAGCTTGTGCAACAGTAGGAGTAGCTACGTATAGGTCTTATTTACATTACGCTAGAGAAAATAAAATGCTACATAAAACTACCGTAGTTTCCATAATTATTTCCATAGCGTTTTAATTTACACCGGTATTTGAGACCTACCATGTAGGATTTTGGGTGTCAATTCAGGAAAAATCTAATGATATCTGTGCACTCATTTGGTACTTTTTACACAATTATTTTCACCTTCGCAAAACTAAAGTCTCAAATTATTGATATCTGTAAGTTTACACAACAAAATAATCTGGTGGCTTCTTCGATATGTCTTGGAAATGGTATCATAATTGGTATCTTAAATTTCTGTCATAAAGCATGAACATTTTATAAAAAATGTATTACAGTTTGTCAGAGTTCCAGATATCATTAATATGCAGTGTGGGACCCTAAATGTAACCCTGGGGAACTCCTTTGTGGCCATCAAAAAATGTAGCTGAATGTTAAAGGGATTTCTCGGATGTTACAGACTTTTTCGGAAACAGTCGGCACATGCCACATGCAGACATTATGAGGTAAGATCCTGGAAAGGGATACCTGACAATACTAAGTGATCATGTCAAATGTAATCATGTTATTGTTGATTTATTGCGTATCATTCAAAAACCTGTGTATCATTAAAAAAAATTATATCATTTTGATCTATTTTTTGATCAGTCATTTGATATACTTTTTTATCAGTCATTTGATATAATTTTTTATCAGTCATTTGCCCCCATAGTTCTGTCTGTGAATTTAAGAATGGTTACATTTCTCCATCTGCAGCCCATACAGAAGCTGTTGACAGGAAACTGTGTTGATTTGTATTGTAGTTTAAATCCTCTTTTAACTTTTTGTCATAGCATTTCAGATAACATGGTTTAACCTAAACTATGTATTGCCAAATTCTTCCAAAAGTATTGTCTATAACTCTTTACAGTAATGAACTTACTGTAAATTTATCATTGTATTCTGTAAATGTATAAACAGAAGTTGGTTAGAAATAGCCAATATGGGTAATATCTTATGAATTTATATGGTTAGTATAATGATATGAAACTATCTGCTAATTAATGCACTTCATTAAGCCTGTGGAGTGTTTCTAGGTGGATTTTGTCATTCCCAAAAAGGAACAAAATGTGTATTTTGTGCTTAGGGGTTATGTTTATGGTAAAAGTTGGGGTTATAATTAGGGTTTGGGTTTAGGGATAAAGTTATGAGTTTATTGATATTGTTGTGGGAATTCCTTTTGTCCCTCAAGCTATTAAAACAAATGCGTGTGTGTATGCACGTAGGTGTCTTTGTGAGTAGTTGAGTGTTTACGTGTGTTTTGTGATGATCTTGTGACTGTGTGTGTGTGTGACTGTGTGTGTGTGTGACTGTGTGTGTGTATGTGTGTGTGTGTGACTGTGTGTGTGTATGTGTGTGTGTGTGACTGTGTGTGTGTATGTGTGTGCTACACTGTGCTGTGAGGGATCTGTATAGTCTCCCAGACCCACTGAAGTGTGCCTTATTGACTATTTGCATATAGTGCTACAGAAATCAATTCAGCTGTTTGGCTGCCGTTTCTCATTTGTGTCAGAGCGCTGGAGAGCCAAGGAGCCCCCCCCCAGCCCCCACCCCCACCCTCCCCACACCACTCTGTCTTTCTCATAAGGTCCGGTTTAATGGCAATCTGGGATGGCTGGCCTGTCTCACAGCTGGCAAGGTAACCTGGTCCCCGACCTGTTGCTGTCTCCTCAGACAAAAAAATAAGTAGTATCATTGTCATTCCCCTCCGTGCGTAGCAGTGTGTTTACACACAGTACAATGTGAGAATGACAATCGGGCTCCGGCACGTTGTTCTGGGACCAGGCTGGTTACCTCCTTCCTGGTCCCTGTACTGCGAAGGTTCCCCAGATGCTGGACCAGTCTACTTGACTGAATGAGAGTGTACATTGTGACGGGGGAGGAATGGCACTGGAGCAGAGCCCCACTGGAAAATGACTGGTCTGGAGTCAGCATTTTGCCATGCCAGACTGAGAGGGTTGAAGTGGGGGGCTGTTCAGTGAACAGGCGAGCTCGGGGGTGGCTGGACTCGAATCAGTGAAGAGCGAAATAGTCAATGAATGAATGAAGGACGGCCGGTCAGGATGTTCAAACAAATGTTTAATAATCTAGTTCCACTGTATGTTAATATCAACTGTGTTGTTCAAACAGGCTCGGTTCCAGGACCGCAGCTGTTCTCATCGGACTTGGCTTAGGTTTTGCTCCCTGGTCTGCAAGACAAAAGGGCTAAACAGCAGTGGTCAGTGTGTGACATCCTCCCCGGCCACTGTGTCATTAACACCTTTATTGCCCGCTGTCTTTCTCCCCACAAATCTGTGTAGGAGCATTCACAGTCGCATGAATTGAACTTGGAGGTTTGGACACACACATCGGTTGAACAGTTGCTCCTTCTTTTCATGTATGTTTGTGTCTCAAATTGCTTTTCGTAAATTTCCCGTACCCTACCATTGTTTCTTTATCCTGTATTTGAGAAAGAAAATATTTTAGTGGAACAAAAAGGAAAATGGAAAACAGAGTGAAAGGCAGTGAATCAGAGGTGATCTGGAGAAGCACTGAATATATCAGAGGCTCAGTGCCCTCTGCCTGAAGCCTGGCTGTGTCCTGACTGCTCAGAGATATCCTTATTGGCTGGCTGGGGTAAACGGTTTCTGTGGAAATAATGTCTGTATTGTGTGTGTGTGTGTGTGTGTGTGTGTGTGTATGTGTGCACACTTATATCCCCATGTGTGTTTATGCAGTGTTCAAAGTCAGCCTGTTAATACAAGCTCCAGTCCTGCAGTCAGACATTTTATGCAACATAAACACAGGGCTGTCTAATGTCTTTGTTTCTATTAGAAACCACTACCTCTTTGCACATGGATACCTCCAGTGCTACCCGTTATTGGGTCATGGTAACTGTTTTTCCATATTTGAATTTTGAGGAAACAACAGTGTTGTTCTAAATATTACTGCAGATATTGGGCATGGCTATTTCTCCATAGTCTCTCCCTCTAACACGTTTTGAATGCAGTAGACCATGTTTAGTACAATATGCAGATACAGTGTTAGTATTTGCCTTTATGTTGTACCAGTGTCAGCAGAGTGCAGGCAGAGAGCAGTCGTTGTCATTCACAGGTCATTCAATATCCAGAAGTCTATAGCACTGTATAAATGCGACGTGACCTGCAGCTCAAGTTGGTATTCAGTGTTTGTCCAGGGAGTGATTCCCAACTCTGGTCCTCCAGAAGACCCAGCCGCACATGTTTTAGACATGTAAAACAGGTGTGCTTGTGCCTTTGGAAGGTATTCAGACCCTTTCACTTTATCCACATTGTTGTGTAATAATTTACTTGTTTTGCCATCGGTTTATGCGCAATACCCCATCATGAAATAGCAAAAACATGCTTTTAGAAATGTGTGCCAATTTATAGAAAATAAATCTTATGTACGTAAGGATTCAGACCCTTTATTCAGTCCTTTGTAAGAATAACTTTTGGCAGCAATCACAGATTGAAGTCTTATTGGGTAGGCCTCTACCGGCTTTGCAGACATGGATTTGTTTCTCCAATTCCTCCTTGTAGATCCGTTCCTGCTCTGTCAGATTGGATGGGGAAAGTTGGTGAACTTCAGGTCTCCCCACCGATGTTCAAGTCTGGCTTTAGCTGAGCTACTGGAAGATGTTTACAGAATCTTCACGGTGCCACTTCTGCATTGTCTTGGCTGTATGCTTCCATTCTCTGTAACCTGATCTGGACCGATAATCAGTGGACACAGGATGCGCCTGAGCTCAGTCCTGGAAAAGGGTCGGAATCCTTATATACATTAAATAGTTTGTTTTTTCATTTACATTATTTGTTTTTGTCATTATGGGATATTGTGTGCAGATTCATAAATTATGAATTTAGTTTGTAACAAAATGTGAAGAAAGTAAAGGGTTGGAATACTTTCCGAAGGCACTGTGACTTTGAGTCTTAATTGAGCTCCAGGTTTTGAAGGCATGTAGTTCTTTTCCCCACCTGGGTATATAACCGATATACAAGTCGATCTGGGGTGACACATTGTAAGGCGCATTCATTTAAGCTGTAATTCGGTGTTGAATGACCTAGTTCGGGCCGGGACCACAGGGTTGCCATGTCCTTTCCCCTCAACTCTGGTCTCTCTCCTCTCTTCTGTTCCCTCTCCCCTGTGCTTATTTCCTCTCCCTTCATCCCTTCAACGCTTTTCCCTCTCCTCTCTCCCAATCCCCTTCCCATCATCCCTCTTCTCTCTATCCCTGTCCAGGAACTCTATCCCATATGCTCTTCTCTTTACTCATTTACACCTCCCCTCTTCTCTCCCCTCCCCCCTCCTCTCTGTGGCGGTGTTCTGTGGATATAGCCCATATGCTCAGCTTTCTCAGGGCAGGTGGCAAACCGCAGGTGGACCCCAGCTCCGGACCAGCCCTCATCCAGAAACCCCCTGACCATGTTGTCATGGTGACAGTGACCGGAGTGGGGTCAGGAAAGGAAGCTTTCTTTCATCTTGATGACCTCGTGTTGGCAAGGTGACAGTATAATCTGTGTTTTCGCATAATGTCAGAACGTTTATTGGGCTTTTGGATATCTTTCCATATTTATTTTTTTACAACATTTATTTAGCCGTAGTTTAAATTTGAAAGTACTCCCTCTCAAATAGCCTCAATACCATGGAAGGTTAGGCTGATATTATTTGAAAGAGAAGAGGTTGAGCTGGTGTAGCAAAAGAAAGTACTAAATTGGTCTTAGATATTTGGACTGGCCATCTCGGTTTCCTTGACAAGATCATGGCTTTCTGGGACCCAGTTATTTGGACGTGCAATGTGTAATATGGCTTTTGGTTGCGGTGACATTTGAGAATGCATTGAAATAAAGTAGAAGGCAATATTTGCATTTCAATGAGCGCATGCAAGATTATGATATTCCATTACAGTTTTCAGTTAACGGCGGCCAAATGTTCAGAAAAATAAGTTTGTAAATGAATTTTCTTTGATGCAGAGTTTATAGGGAATTGTATGTCTTAAGGGTAAATGTGTGACATTGTGAAAGCCAGAGACTCTCCTTGGTATGTAAAACAGTCTCCCTCTCTTTTTCTCTCTTTCTCTCTCTTGCTTTTTCTCTCTCTATGGGTATAGTAAAACTCTAATACAATGAATGGTCTGGGTCTGTTTAAAAGGGTTTTAAAAAGCAGTCTTAATAGTTTTTTTTTAAAAGCAGTTTTAAGATCAGTCCATTAAAACGGGTCTTCTTGGTTAACAATTTGAATATACAGTCTGTGTGCGTATGTTTGTGTGACGGTGTATGTGTTTGGACATGCTCTATGGTCGATGCACTCTGACATGTGAAACATAGAGTCAGTAGGTGGAAAGCATCTTTCTACATATATAAAATAACCCCCAGATGGATGTGTGGAGGAATTGCTGAGAATGCAGAGAAGGAAGGATGGAGTTATGGCGGATGGAGCAGTGCCAGCCATGCACCCAGCCTGCCATCTTAGTCTGCTGTTAGTGACACCCCAGCCAGATGTTAAACAGTTACCTTTCTCTGTCTCTCTCTCTCTCTCTCTCTCCCTCTCTCTAAACTGTATACATATACAATGCCTGTAAGACACAGACTGAGACCAAGGTCTCTTTTACAGCTGGGCCCTGCGTATACATGTTTACACATACTGTTTAGGTTCAGTGATTAAAACTAATAGATTTAAACATAGAACAGACAAAACAAGACACTGAGAACAGACAAAACAAGATGCTCACAAAAAGCACAAGATAAAGTACATTACTTTAAACGCTGGTGTTATAGTGAATATTGGGCCTGGCAAAGTCTGCGCTGTCCCTTAGGTGTACTAAACAAATGGAGTGCACCTGTCCGCGAAGCGTACACACACATATATACACTCACATAAAGGATTATTAGGAACACCATACTAATACTGTGTTTGACCCCCTTTCACCTTCAGAACTGCCTTAATTCTATGTGGCATTGATTCAACAAGGTGCTGAAAGCATTCTTCAGAAATGTTGGCCCATATTGATAGGATAACATCTTGCAGTTGATGGAGATTTGTGGGATGCACATCCAGGGTACGAAGCTCCCGTTCCACCACATCCCAAAGACGCTCTATTGGGTTGAGATCTGGTGACTGTGGGGGCCATTTCAGTACAGTGAACTCATTGTCATGTTCAAGAAACCAATTTGAAATGATTCGAGCTTTGTGACATGGTGCATTATCCTGCTGGAAGTAGCCATCAGAGGATGGGTACATGGTGGTCATAAAGGGATGGACATGGTCAGAAACAATGCTCAGGTAGGCCGTGGCATTTAAACGATGCCCAATTGGCACTAAGGGGCCTAAAGTGTGCCAAGAAAACATCCCCCACACCATTACACCACCACCACCAGCCTGCACCGTGGTAACAAGGCATGATGGATCCATGTTCTCATTCTGTTTACGCCAAATTCTGACTCTACCATCTAAATGTCTCAACAGAAATCGACACTCATCAGACCAGGCAACATTCTTCCAGTCTTCAACTGTCCAATTTTGGTGAGCTTGTGCAAATTGTAGCCTCTTTTTACCTATTTGTAGTGGAGATGAGTGGTACCCGGTGGGGTCTTCTGCTGTTGTAGCCCATCCGCCTCAAGGTTGTGCGTGTTGTGGCTTCACAAATGCTTTGCTGCATACCTCGGTTGTAACGAGTGGTTATTTCAGTCAAAGTTGCTCTTCTATCAGCTTGAATCAGTCGGCCCATTCTCCTCTGACCTCTTACATCAACAAGGAATTTTCGCCCAGAGGACTGCCGCATACTGGATGTTTTTCCCTTTTCACACCATTCTTTGTAAACCATAGTAATGGTTGTGCGTGAAAATCCCAGTAACTGAGCAGATTGTGAAATACCGGGCCGTCTGGCACCAACAACCATGCCACGCTCAAAATTGCTTAAATCACCTTTCTTTCCCATTCTGACATTCAGTTTGGAGTTCAGGAGATTGTCTTGACCAGGACCACACCCCTAAATACATTGAAGCAACTGCCATGTGATTGGTTGATTAGATAATTGCATTAATGAGAAATTGAACAGGTGTTCCTAATAATCCTTTAGGTGAGTGTGTATATATATATATATATATATATATATATATATATATATATATATATATATATATATATATATAACAAATACATGTAACACCCCTGAAAATACAAATCATGTAATACTCTTTACATACAAGTCATGTACAGTCAGAGGATTACGTGCATCAGATACCCCTAACCCAGGGACATACAAACCATGCACAAGGCCCTTCAGCACGTCAATACATGTAGCTTCTTTTAAGTTTTATACTTTTGTCAGTGCACGGAATATAAATGTGTTTGAGGCAACACAAAAAGAAAAATCTGTTTAGGTAAAACACAAAAAGGAAAATCAGTTAAGGTAAAACGATCACAGTTAACATAAAGATAGCAGCAGATTGTTACATTTACACAAAGGTTATTCCCCTGATAGCACAAGAACTTGCATTACCCAAAGAAGTTACAACCAGCACAGAAACAAAAATCCTCCAATAAATGTTTAAAGTGGGTCCCGTGTTTAAGTTTGGTCTGCAGACGATTCCTTAAGCATGGCGTATAACAGGAAAAGGCAGTCATACCCAATTCTGTGGAGATTGCATTGTGCCTCAAGTGTAATCCAGGCTTGAGACCTGGTTTTATGAGTAATATTTCTAATGTTGATAAGTGATGATAAATAAGAAGGCATGTTGTTCTTGTGCTAAGGACAGCAAAGTCCAGCCTACACTTTGATATAAACTATAGTGGTGAGTTCTGTAGCTAGCATTCATAATAAACCTGAGTGCTCAATGATTAGTAGCATCCAGTGGTTTAAGTTTGGATGTCGTAACTTGCATGTAGATAATATGTAGGTATCTTGCACAATTTGTTTTCTATTTATGGAGGACTAACATGATCTTTAGCCTTTCACATCTATTTCATCAACATGTATTTTAAAAGACAGTTTATCATCCGGCCATATCCCTAAGTATTTATATGCTGAGACTTGATTAATTCGAGAGCTGTTTAAGCATGTGAGTGCAAGTGTATTTTCAACCAGCTTTATTTCTCATTTGCCGAAAAGCAGCTAATCAGCTGTTTCATCAGTTTTCCTCTCCAAGGCCCATGCTTGATTCTTTTGTAGGAAGAAGCTTTTCAAGTCTCTTCCTACCCTCTCTTCAGCTTTTACTGTAGGTATTTCTTACCCTCTCTTTTTTACCCTCTCTTTAGCTTTTACTGTAGATATTTCTTACCCTCTCTTTTTTACCCTCTCTTCTGCTTTTACCGTAGATATTTCTGGGTCTTTTGGATTAGGACTGGTAGGTGTAGTTATTCGTTGAGTCAGATTTAGGTCGTTACAAATGTATTTTAGTTTAAGCGATGCTGGCATCAGCCAGTCCAGATTGAGATCTCCAATAATCAATAATTCAGAGTTTGCATGATTAGACATTTGCATAGAGCAGATACCGGAGCTGAGGGTAGGCAATAAACTCCCACTAGCGTAATTAGTGCATCATGACCAAGGGCCACATTCACACTGTTTTGGGACAGAGGTTGAGATGGACACAGTTACATTTAACATGTGGCAATTCCTCCACCTCTACCCACTCTGTCTGCACTGTAGATAATGTACCCTTGTAACAGAACATATGAGTCTAGGACAGACAGAGAGCCTTGATTCACATATGATCAATATGTCAGCATGTGATTGTGAGACCAGTATTTCAATAAAATCTATCTTTCGGACCTGGCTTTTAGCATTCAAATGAATAATCCCAAGGCCACTGTTTCGAGAAATCATATCAGATGGAGCATTCAAGGTGATATTAGATGAGCAACGCTTCCTCGTGTAGCTACTGACAGGCCTGAGTTGGATGGAAACCAGATTACTTCTAACAATACCCCTCTGTCTGTGTGAGGCATTGGCAACACGGTAACTTGACAACAGTGTATCATTGACATAAGGTCCATCAAAAAAGCCCATATTAGTCGTGCCTGTAGAGCCATTTAAGACTGGGGGGGAAGAAGGGAAGCAAAAAATACTTCCCGAAAGTCTGTTTTTGCTGTTTTCTCTCTCGGTCAAAGTGACGTTAGATCATGTAAGTCGTTTGTGATTCAGAGAGTTTATGATACATCTTTAACCCAGTGGTCACATTAGCCTTGCTGTATTACTAAACTGAAAGAATATGCTTTAAATGAGTGGCATCCAAACAAAAGGCTAGCATTCACTCAAAGCTTTGATAGCAATGTTTACACAGTATCTTTATTTACCATACTCATTCCATGACAAAAACAAATGAATTCTGAAAAGTGGAAACATACCTGTTTTCACTTAATAGGTATACAAATGGCTTGTATACACTGCTACAAATCTGTCTACATGAAAGTGTCTGCTAAATTACTAAAATGTAAGTGGTGGTCGCTCTGGTTGTACAGTTTTCATAATCTGTGAGTTTATTGGACCATGGGAAAAAGAGCCACTGGATAAATACTGCAATGCGGGTATGATTGAAGGAAACCCTTAGTCTTCAATGCTTTCTAAATGTGCTTGACAAGCACCTGCATTCCAATTTAGGTTACAAAGAGATTCAGTTGCTTCTGCATTGTAAGAGTTCTGATGGCAGTTCTCCCTCTTCTACAAACTCATTTCAGAATCCTAAACAAAATGGTGAAAGTGTCTGAATAGATGGAATAAATGGAAAGAAAATGTCACACTTATGGTGTGAAACTCTGCTCTTCCAACCATGTAGGGCTTATTCTGAAGCTGCACAAAAAATAATCCCATGTACTCCTCTATGCTGTATGTTCCAGATGAGAATAACAACGATGCATCTGGTTCCTCTGCTCTACCCGGTGAGCCCGCCCATCACACTAACCCATTGGTGGGTCTGCGGGTGGTGGAGGAGGAGCCTTTCCCAGTCATCCAACCACATGGCAGTGCTTTGTCAAAGGGGGATGAGTTAAGGGAGCAGCCTGCATTCTCTTCTGTACTGACCCTGCTGACAGACACTCCCAAACGCCCACTGAGCTTGGTCCAATCCAGGGCCTCTCCAACCATCACCAAGGACAACAGACCAACCATCCAATGGCCTTCAGTTGCACCCGTCCAAATTGCTAAGAGATCTTCTTCCTATTTTTCTTCCTCGTCTTCCCCTGCAGAGCGGAGCAGACACTTGTCTGATAGCTCAGGTTTGACTCCAAGTAGGCTTCACCAGACTGTTACCATGGCTACATCAGTTTCACCAGTGGCATTCTTCATGACTGGGAATTTGAGAGCAATGTTAACTTCATTGTCATTATCATCACCAGCATTGTTATCTTCATTATCACGGTTGTCATCATCATCAGAAGCAACAATAGCATTACCGTCATTATCGTCACTTTCATTATCTTCATCCTCATTATCACCTTCATCAGTGTCTTCAGCATCACCACTATCACTGTCACCAGCATCATCATCACCAACAGCATTATCATTACCATCATTCGCATCACCATCATCATCAGAAATACCTGAATCATCACCATCATTATCATCACCACCAGCATCATCACCTTCCTTAGCATCACTATCCTTAGGGTCAGGATCATCATCATCACCATTCTTAGGGTCAGGATCATCATCACCATCATTATCATCACCATCCTTAGGGTCAGGATCATCACCATTCTTAGGGTCAGGATCATCATCACCATCATTATCATCACCATCCTTAGGGTCAGGATCATCATCATCTGCATTACCAACCTTAGCATCAGTATCATCATCACCATCATCATCATCTTTCTTAGGGTCAGGATCATCGTCATCCTCTTTAATACCAAAACCGATGTACACAACAAGGACATACAGAGCATCAGCCAACATAGACACCAGTCCATTCACAACATGGACACCAGCAAAGATAGAACCGAAACACTCCACATCTATAGCGGTCACCTCCGAAAACGTGCCTCTCAAAGTTTCAGCCAGCGCCGTCACGTTCTCACGCAACCGTAGTATCACTATGCTTTTCAGTAACAACAGAGAGGAAAGCTCTTTTCTTCTTTCCTCTCATATCCAGGAGAGTCAAGCTGATCAAAGCAAACAGGTGGCTAGCTCAGCATTGCTGTCAACTCCATCTACTCCACCACAAGGCTATTTGGTTCCTAGTCACATCAAAGGGGAAAATATCAGAGCAACAGCGAACAGGGCGGCGAGAGATAAGACGTGGACAGGTAGTCAGGCAGCTTTTATAAGAAGTGTCTGGCCTGTGGCAGCAACCCCAGTGGCTTTGCCTACTGTACATTCCAGCGCTATGCCAACTATTAATTCGCCAATGTATTTCCCTATCTCATCTAACACCTTGCCAGCCTTGTCAGATCCCGACTCAACGCACTTAGTGGCTCAGCGAACAGGCTCTTACCGGAACACCGGGATTCCTCAGAGCTCATCATATCCCAGTGATTTAGTAACAGAGACGGTTCACACCAGTTTGAGTGTTCCTGACCCCAATAGGAATAACCGTGAGGGAGAAAGCTCTGGGAAAGAAGGCAGCTTCGATTCAACTGCTGAAACAAAAAACCAAGCCTTCAGTGGCTCCCTTCTCAGCTCCATATCTGGAATACTGAACGACACCCCCCCGAGTAGCGTAGCCTTTGAAGAGGCACAGTGGACCCCTCTGTCACTGTGGAACTCTTCCCTGAGCCCTGTCTCAGGCCTGAAGCCACGCCCTGTCACTGATCCTTTAGCTTTATCGCAGAACTTAAAACCAGTGTTAACCTCTGTCACTCAATATGTTAGTCCCTCAACAGCACCGGATGACCCCCGATTCACACTTTCCACCATTCTGATTACCCAGTACCCTTACTTTAACCCAGCTGTATCTAGTCAAAGAACCGATGAAGCAGACACTGAAAGCCCTGCAGGTGTCCCCCAGTCTGTTGTCACGGCAGAGCCTGTACTGACTCCGCTTAACCTGGCTTCTCACATAGAGGAAACTACAATAATGAGAGAAGAGCTGCTCTCTAAAATGTCAGAAAGTCGCCCGATTCTGACAGAGTACGCTACTCAAAACCGATTCCCATACGCAAAAATGTCACCCCCAGCATTGCCTAAATATTTGAAAACCGTAACCCCCGACATTGGCCGACCTTCCACAGATAGCCTGGAACCCAATGGACATCGTGCACACCTTTCTCCTGGCTCATCAAACCCAGCGGACACGCCTTTGTCCTCAGTGATGCCAAGTTGGAGTCGGCAGACCTTTGAGGGAAACACATCTGTCACATATTCTGAAGCGCCGCCAAAGCCAAAGAGCTTGAAATCAGATAGTCTGAAGGCTTCTGTTTCCCCCCCTCCCCTGTTGGATGGGGCAAACCCAGCGCTAGAAGAGTACATGTCACTCCGTAACGCAGCTGATGACACTGTGACTATTTCACCCATCACCTCCCTCTCATCTACCCATAATAACAGGTATCCTGCATCAGAGCAGAATGTAGGCGTTAGCAAGACAGAGTCTGTCACTGTTTCTGAACCAGATGTTCTAATTACCCCTGTACCCCATAAACATGTAACTATGGATACGGCACATACTGAGTTCACTATAAGAGCGGTATCCCCACTAGACCTGTCCTCATTACCATCATCATTAAGGTCCTCATCTTCTTCACCTCACTCCTCATCGGCAGTAGCATCATCCGTCATCTCAAACCTGTCTGAATCCAGCTGGGTTTACAGTCCCTCAACCACTGCCAGCCTGTCATCCCTCTCCAGGGAACGTCCTCATTCCACATCATCCTCCACGGATCGTCCTCATTCAACATCATTCTCCTCTTCTGGCTTGAGTTTGAGTATGGTGTTGCCAGCCACACTATCATCATCGCCGTTACCATCAAGTGTCTTCCTCTCTACTGGTATGATGTCATTACCCCCTGGAGTTACGTCACCTGATCTCACATCATCATCCGCTGTCCGCTTGTCTGCAGGTATGACGTCGTCATCCTCCGTCCTCATGTCCGAGGGTGTTACATCATCATTCGTTACCCCGGCATCCAGTGTGACCCCATCAGTTCCTTTCCCTCTGCCAGAGGAAGTGAGTGGGACATCTGCTCTTGTTACAGAGATAGCGATGGAGGAGTTAACCGCGGGAACATCAAGAGAAAAGACCAGTTCATTCCAAACAGGGAACCTCACCGGGCCGGCCCTCCCAACATCACAGGGGACTTCTCAGGAAGACACGACCGTGTCCCTCCAGCTCACCACCGTGACCACCACAACTGTATCTGCGACCGCAGCCGCCACACGTCCTACCATCACGACCGCAAGCACAGCGACCACACCGCCAGCCACTACAGGGAACCCAGCTGCCACAATAACACGCAGAACTACAACCACGACCACCACTGCGGCTCCAGTTGCCAGGCGAACGCTGTCGCCTCCAACCCCTCCGAGAGGGTCCACCTACAGCCTGTTCACCCCCTTCCCCTTTACCACCACTACAGAGGCTCCGCCACGGCAGTGCAACGTCACAGAGAAGATGTGGGTGAAGTCAAGTAAGAGACGCTTATTCTGTTCAGAAGGACGATTATGCCTTAGATGTTTGCTATATCGATTGTTGGTGGTTGGGGTGAACAGAGATGCCGGATAGTTGATTGCCCGCATCCCTTGAAGTAAGCTTCAAAGATATTCTCCATGTGCCGCTTTCTCTCCCTTCTCGCTTCTCTGGCCTTCTTCTCCCCCATTCTCCCTCTCTCTGTCCCTCTTTCTCCTCCCCTCTCCCCTGGTTCCCCTTTGCAGTTCTGACCATCCATGTGAGGAGGAACCGCCTGGACAGCATCCAGAGGCAGAACCTGCGCAGAGGGCTGAGCCAGGCTCTGAAGAGGGCTCTAAACGACACTACGGCCCAGGCTCAGGTCCTCATTCTAACCCTAAACCCTTATCCTAGCCTTAATCCTAACCTAAACCCTAATCCCAAACTTACTTGCATGTTCCCTATCATTCTCTCTCTCTCTCTCTAGGCTTGAATTTATTTGGAGATACCTAATTGCCGACCGAATTGCTTGACAACTCACGTTTCAGTAACACAGATTGTTGGACACGGTACCTCTGCCATGGTCACATAATTGGTACTGAAGCACAGCAGGAGGCATTAGGGAAGAATTTAAAAACCCCAGTGCTGTTGGCTAAACTTGATTACCACACACATCTGGTGTTTGACTGTAGTTGGAAGGGAATCAGAGGCTAATGCTGGTGATCTAGGCTGACTGTGACAAGCAATGAGGATTCATTTAGAAATTAGGTTGACTGAACTTGTCCCTGAGCTTATGGGTTGGTGATGTCAAATATCCTGGGGACTGCACCAAGTTGAGAACCAGCGATGTGGAGCGTGCAACCACAGGAGAGGAATCAAGGGCTGTGTCAATCATGACTGGTTCTCTAGTTTCCTGGGTCTGAGGAGTCTGCAGAATAGACCGACATGGACGCCAGTCTGCCAGTTCCTCCACTGTTGATTTCTGATGAAAACATCTTCAGAAAAGAAACTTTTTCTAAACATTGAAAACAATTATAATTGTTTCCCATTACAGTATTTCTCAATTGTTTGTTTCCACGCAAAACCGTTAACACGCAGGTCAAAAAACAAAAAACCCTGTTGGGCAGAATGACAAAAAACTTTTGCAAGTTTCATTTGCAAAATGTACTAAGACACTACATTAAACAAGTGACACAAAATCTACTTCTTTCATCAAAAGATGCAACTTGTCATCTCATGAATTTTGTTATAGTCAATCATGACATAATGGCCCAATAAATACTAACTACAACTTTCGATATACCCTAGCATGATTAACCCACTTATATATATATGGGCCATTTGTTGGTACTATAATGCTATCAAATACCATAAAAGGCGTTTACTTATACTTACGTATTTAACATACTTTTTCTGAACTCTTAACGCAGCAGCACACCTACATCAACACAATTAGCCAAATGGTTAATTATCTGCTCAAAACCACATTTTGTTCATTAAACACATCTTTCAAAATGCAAAAAAACTTTCTGCATACACTAACTAAATCAAAAAACGACAAACATAACTCAATATCTGATAATTCTGTCAAAACACTAGCATGTTTTCTATCCAAGAGGTACATAAAGTCAATCACAGCTTTGCTTTCAAAATACACCACTCAAATAAATTAAGGGAACCCATAATCATCACAGTATAATACCAAGTCAGTGAAACTTCATGGATATCAATCTCTTCTGTTGGGAAGCATAAGCAATTGTAAGGAACAGGAGGAGCACTGCCAGAGCCCTACAAAATGACCTCCAGCAGGCTACTTGTGTGCATGTTTCTCACCAAACTGTCAGAAACAGAGTTCATGAGGGTGGAATGAGGGCCCGACGTCCTCTAGTGGGACCTGTGCTCATAGCCCAGCTCGATTGGCATTCACCATGGAACACCAGAATTGGCAGGTCCGCTATTGGCGACCCGTTTTCTTCACAGATGAGAGCAGGTTCTCACTGAGCATGTGACAGATGTGAAATACTCTGGAGATGCCGTGGTGAACGTTATCCTGCCTGTAACATTATCCAGCATGACCGGTTTGGCGGGGGGGCGGTCACTGATGGTCTAGGGAGGCATCACACAGACCTCCACATGCTAGCCAAGCAAGTGGTACCCTGATCGCTGTTAGGTACTAAGATGAAATCCTCAGACCCATCGTTAACCCGGTTTTATATGTCTGTGCCATTTATTGATACTATAATTACAGTATGCACCATTAAAAAACAAGTAAACACATTACAGCTGTATTTTATACATATTTTTACTGAAGATGACCAATACTTAATGAATGTATTTTAAGAATATCCAATATATAGCCTTTTCCATTTTGGCCTTAACAAATTCAATGATTCTGTGTATTCAAAGAATAAAACTAAAATACATCAATCTAACAATTCACTGCACCACAAAGCCAGGAAAAAACATTTATTTTGCTAACATGGTCAATAACTGTGGCGCTGATTGTTGATTGACATATTGGGCAAATACATTTTGCACACATGCAGATGAAGTACACATTCAATGGAGGGATTTGTATCAGCTGTAAACAAATGTTTTTAATTTATTTGACCTGATTTACTGAACTGAATATTAGTATTTTTTAGAGGGTTGTATTTACTATTTAGCAATTTTTTTGGTGCATTTTCATTGTCTATGAAAGCAATAAGAAATTAGCACGTTTTGCAAAAAAAATTGACTTTTGTACTCATTAGGTTATGATGGAGATCAACTGTTTCATTTAAAGTGCATAAGTAATCAAGAACATTTTTAACGAATATGAAATTCTGAAACATTCAAAGCAAATAAAAAAATAAGAATACTAATAATTGTTGGTCCTACAGTGAATGTTAAAACGTAGTGATGAAGTTGGAAAACATTGAGTAACTTCCTTTTAATCAGAGAGCAACGTTACGTTTATCAGATATGATATGATGGAGTGAGTTGTTGAGTATTGCCTTCATTTCAAAGTGGATCCATTCCAATGTATAATATCAGCAATAACCAAAGTATTTCATCCAACTTTTGGTTCAGGAAACCTTGTTACCAGGTTGAGGTTGAATACGACGGGTTTGGAAAGCTCCCCGTTTCCCTCCAGTGATAATGTGGACACATCCAGATCCAATTCAAACACAATACCCTGTCTGTCTGTGGATTAAACAGTCACAGCTCCTCCTGCCAGAATCATTCTCCTTCCCAATAAGCCTGTAATACCACCAGTCAATGTGGCTATGTTACGAGAGACTGTACGGAGACAAATTGGTAGTAGGGAATGAATGATTGATTGAGGTAGCGACAGAGTGATTGAGAAAGTGAGATTGAGACAGCGTGAGAGAGGGATTGTGAGTGAGAGAGTGAGATCAAGACAAATTGAGAGAGGGATTGTGAGTGAGAGAGTGAGTGACAGAGAGTGAGATCAAGACAAAGTGAGAGAATAGGATTAAGAGAGTGAGAGTTTGTGACTGAGCTTGTGAAATGGAAGATGGAAGAGAAAGAGAGAGAAAGATTGGATGGATATGTTACTGTGTGAGAGTGTGTGTATGTTTATGGGTGTGTGTGTGTGCTTGGGGAAAAATATGTCATCCAAGAAAATCCTTTTTTTTTTTTTTTTAATGTTATCGAACCATAATTTATCTTGAGAACCAATCCTCATTTCCTAGGACAACCAGGCCAAAGGAATTCAATTGCATGACAAGATAGTACACAAAGCAGCATAAATAATGTACAATAAAATTTAAATATTTATGAATACAAATAGACAAATGTACATTCATTAAAAGAAATACAGGAGGACTCATACAG
The DNA here is from genome assembly GCF_011004845.1 of Esox lucius. Lineage (NCBI taxonomy): Eukaryota > Metazoa > Chordata > Actinopteri > Esociformes > Esocidae > Esox > Esox lucius. Next base: position 30,655,297 of record NC_047570.1, on the reverse strand, counting down.
AGATGAATGGCAGATTTTGCAGGTGTGGTTGTCTCGTTCATTTTACTTTTGAAGGTGTCAAGTAAAAACATAAATACAGGAAAACAGTAAATAAGTTGGTGTCAGCAGGTTGGTACAGCAAGACTGGCAGGTTGGTACATTTTTGAAACTGTAGCTTGTGTGAAGGATGCCTCACTGTGGAACAAGAAACCAATTCTGGATTTAAGTTTAGACTGTAAATGGGTGTGTAGGTATTGAATGAGAGTGAGCAGTAAGGCAAATACCAAAGATATTTGTAGGTGTTGACATACTCTAACTTAGTCCCATCCAGGACAAGGATGTTTAGGGGGCAGACAGAATGTGGAAGACTTTGAGCACAAAGCTTGCATTTTGTTTTTGTCGTGTGGATGGGGAATAGATGAAGGTCAGTAAAGGCCTTTTGGAAACGGCCAGATGACTGGACAGAAGACTCAGATTTGACACGTTGTACACAGTCAGATAAACTATTTTCGAACCTGCTCTGAGAAACCCAGGCTGCAGTCTATTGACAAGGACGGGATGGTTGACAGAGTCAAAGGCTTTAGCCGAGTCAATAAAGACAGCGGCACAGTACTGCTTTTTGTCTGAAGCTGAACTGTGTGGTTTAGGACCTTTAGAGATGCTGACATGCACCGATGCCCAGGTCTAAAACCTGACTGAACCGGTGATAGAACACTGTGGGGCTCCGGGTGTCGTGTAAGCTGTTTATTGACCAGGCATTCAGAAACTTGAGAGAGGCATGGTAGAACTGAGATAGGCCTATAACAGTCCAAGTCAAGCCTGTCTTCCCCTTTGAACAGGGAAGTAACGGTGGATGCTTTTCAGTTCTGCTGGATTACTGGTGATTGTAGTGAGAGGTTTCAAAGGCAGGTGATCGGGGCTGAGATCATTTTGTCAGACAGTCTCCGAAAATAAGGGGCCATATCATCCAACGCCGGGAGACTTGTATGGGTCCAATTTTACAAACTCCTGCTCCTCATTTTTTAATATGGGCCTGAAAGAGGAATGGGGAGAGTGCTGCGGAGGTGCTCTGTAGTGTGCAGGGGGCCCAGTACAGTTTGGGCAGATTCAAATGCATGGTCAGCCCTAACAATGTGGCTATTGAAACTCTTATTGTTTTCTTGATTTTGTCAGTAGATATTACATTCACATACCCGAGTGCTGTTGGTAACTGAGATGAACAAATGTAGTTTTCTCTGATTTTACAGTATCCCGGAATGTTTTGGGTTCAGAACCGCTGGTCATAAATGTGTTTTAGAGGTCATTATATGATATTATAAGGCAAAATGCCCTCTCCTAAAATGGCCTTGAGATGAGCATCAATGTGATCCCTGTGTACAAGACATAGTGGTTTTCTACACACTGGGTCTGAGTGCAATCATACCTTTGAGCGAGTGCGGTATTGTGTGGAATATGATATTTCCCTATGAGGGAAGGTTGCAGTATTTTGGACAGATACTGTACCCATGTGAAGGGCATTGTAACCCTCAGGAGAGAAATTTGACCAACTCACTAGTTTGAATGGTGGCATTCTATGACGGCGCCACGTTGAAAGTCACTGAGATCTTCAGTACGGGTTGTTCTACTGACAGTGTTTGTCCACGGAAATTGCATGGCTGTGTGCTCGACCCCCCCCCCCCCCCCGTCCCCGTCCCCGTCAGCAATGGCCATGGCTGAAACTGCAGAATCCACTCAATTGAAGGGGTGTCTACATACTTTTGGCCATGTTTATTTCGACAACAAGATATCCATCCCTGGGGAAACTAGTAGATTGCAGAGGAAATTGGATTTGTTTTTAGCAAGCAAGTTTATTTATATAGCACAATTCATACATCGAAGCAATTCAATGTGCTTTACAAAGAAAAATATATGAAAGTACAATAACATTAAAACAAATACTCCAATGAAAACATCAAAGCAAATGAATACATCATAATAATACAAAATACAATAAGAAAACATATAAAGATTAAAAGTGGGATAAAAACAAAGGAAGCTATAATGCTAAACAGTGTGGTTAATGTTTAAGTGCTCAGTCATAGGCACATGAGAAGAGAAGTGTTTTTAACCTGGATTTAAAAATGGATATGTTTGGGGCTCATCTAAGATCTTCTGGTAGTTTATTCCAGTTGTTTACTGCATAAGTGCTGTCTCCATGTTTAGTTTGGACTCTGGGCTCTCCTAGCTGACCTGTGTTCATGTATCTAAGAGCCCTGTTGGTTTATATTCTGCAAACATATCAGAAATGTATTCGGGTCCTAAACCATTCAGAGATTTATGAACTAAAAGCAACACTTTGAAATCTATTCTGTAACTGACTGGAAGCCAATGCAAAGATTTAAGAACCGGAGTGATGTGCTCTGTTCTCTTGGTCCTGGTTAACATTCTAGCAGCAGCATTCTGAATGAGCTGCAGTTGTTTTACAGTCTTTTTTGGGAGTCCAGTTAAGAGGCCATTACAGTAGTCAACCCTACTTGAGATAAAAGCATGGATGAGCTTCTCTTGGTCTTTTTGGGACACCAAGCCTTTGATTCTGGCTATATTTTTTAGATGATCGAAGGCTGTTTTGGTGACCGCTTTGATATGACTGTTAAATGTGAGGTCTGAGTCTATCAAAACACCAAGATTACGGACTTGATCCCTGGTTTTAAGGGCCAGAGAATCCAGCTCTTTACTAACACTTGTTCTTTTATTTTTGTTGTCAAACACAATAATCTCAGTTTTATCTTGGTTTAATTGTAGACAATTTGGTTCATCCAGGTATTTATGTGCTCTATACAGTGACACAGTGAGTCTATTGAGCTGTTGTCATACGGTTCGAGAGCCATATACATTTGAGTATCATCGGCATAGCTGTGGTAGTTAATGTTGTTGTTCTTTAGAATTTGGCCCAGAGGTAGCATATAGAATTTGAACAAAAGCGGTCCGAGAACTGATCCCTGTGGAACTCCGCATGTCATAACCACCCTATCAGATTCATGATTACCAATGGTGACAAAGTAATTCCAGCCATCTAGATAAGATCTGAACCAGTGTTCAGTGTTCTCTTTTTTAATAGGGGCTTAATGGCAGCTGTTTTTAGAGACATTGGGAAAATGCCTGATTGCAGAGAGCTATTAACTATTTGCTGTAGGTCCATTTTTATAGAGTTAAACATTGTTTTAAAAAAGTCTGATGGCAGTGTGTTGAGACAGCAAGTGGAAGCTTTAAGAAGTCAAACTGTTTCTTCTATGGATTTTTGATCAATTGTATTAAAATGCGACATAATAACCATCTTGGTGGTCGTGGTGACGGTACAGAGTCCTTGTTATTCTGTGTAGTTCTGAGGTTCCGTCTAATACTTATATTCATTACATTTCACAGTGGACATGAGTTCTGATGCTATCTGCTTTATTGGGTTTGTAAGCTTGTCGACCATGACAAATAGAGTGCAGGTATTGTTGATATTCTTGTTGATCATTCCCGATAAATGTTGCTGTCTGGCCCTGCGTAACTCATTGTTGAAGCTACCAGGGCTTTTACTTATGTGGAGTGAGTCGGGGGGGAGGGGCAATAAGAACCGCAATGAGTGACAGACTAAATTAATTTCAGCGTCCAGAGGAAATCTTCTAGAAAAGTGAAAGCTACTTACTAGTTTATGAATTAAAGATTTTGTTTGAGGGGAAACGCCAAAAGTCAAGAGTCCTTTGAGTTAATCCTGTGATGGTGTTTCACATCGGCCAGATAGAATTTGAAAGGTACAGTATCAGTTGGTGACTCTTACTGAAACCTGATCTTTGAATAACACATTCACATGGCTGAAGGCTGGGCAGTGTGGGGATGATGAACGGGCCAGTTGATTTCTCTCATAACAAGGCTTGATTGTGACTGAAATACTGTAGACTCATGGTCACACTCAGACTGTACGTGCCTGTCTGTTTGTTAGCCAAGGGGACTGTCTGTCAACCAAGGTATTCACTCTAGTTGAGAGGAGGGATTTGATCTGTTTATTTTCTCTTTCACGGAAACACAATGTCTTTCATTCCTGGGCTTGTTCTTCCTCTTTTTTTCTTTCTTACTCTCTCACTCTCTCTCTATTTCTCTCTCACGCTTTCCCCCACTGTCAGACAAAGATGGACACACCTCCTACAGACAACCTCCGCCTTCTGTTAGCTGAACAACAGTTGTCAGTGGTACATCAGTTACACCTGAGCTATCGGGGCTGTAATTACAAATAGCTTTGGTTCTTTCTTTATCCCAGTGCTCTCCTGTCCCGTCCCTCTGCTCCTTTTCCCACGTCCTGTCTTTCTATTTGTCATGATGTCCCTCACTCTTTCACCAACCATTGTGTGTCACAAACAGTCAGAAGGTTTTCTACTACAACTCTACAAACAGCCAGTTGGATTAGATGATCATGCTGAAGGAACTGGATGCCTGTTCCCTATTGTCCCTCTCTCTTGTCCCCTGTCGCTCAGGTGGAGACGGTGTTTGGTTCGCCCAATGTGACGGTGGGATACCACGTGACTGGTGTGGACATAGTGTATCCGCCCTCTGTGGTGGTCAAGGCTCTCCACTCCTATGGCTGGGATAGGCTGATGAGTGACGTGCGACAGTTCGTCCCCATGGTAACGGCCCTGCCTAACACAGCCGCACCTTGGCGACCCAGCCCAGCTATTGGCCACCAGCTGAAAACAGGTCTGGTGGTTTTTGGAGAAATTTGTAGAGTTTTCAGAGAAACAGCTCTGCACTGTGTCCACATGAAAGCTACTGTTTAAGGCAGGTGTATGCAACCCTGATCCTTTGATCAAATTGAGCAGTTCAGTGTTTAACTGCACACCAGGATTTAGTGTTGCCTGGATTTAGTCTTTGGGTTTAGAACTAGAGTGCCATTGTCGCAAACACTGAACACTGAACCGTTTTATGTTCCGTGTTCTCTGTTGTTCTCGATGTGTTCCAGTTCTGCGCTTTGTTGGACCGGGAGATGACCCGCAGTCCTGTCGGTTCTCACAGATGATGGAACAGAGGCTGGAGAACGTGTTCTCTGAGACGCAGGCCAAAGACCCAGACGTCCGCACCAGACTTTCTGTCCAGGTACAGTGAAGTCTTCCTAATTCACTTGCCCTCTGACCTGTGGAGGTCATGTCAACAGGGGTAGTCTGGACCGGATGGTGAGCAGGATGTCCGTATCCAACAGGGAACCCTGATCTCCACTGAGAGATTTACCGTAGTTTCCCGTTTATAAACCGCGGCTTATACAGGGGATTTTGAAAACATTTTCAACCACCGCGGTTAATACATGGGTGCAGCTAATACACAAGTTTACTTTTTTAAAAGCATTTCCACCGGCAAACCTTTTCACAGGTGACTGCTTGACGACATAGAGGTCTCAGAAACTCATGTAGCAAATTTGATACAACTGGCGTCACAGGGTTATGAATAACACATTTTATTCATCAACAAATTAATATTGGTAGCGCTCTATGACGTACTGTGACATATTTGTCGACTCAGAGATACTCATTAAGGACTCAAGAATGGGATGTACTGTCCCACCCCTTTTTCATCCTTACTCAGGATGGGCAGCATAGGAGGAGATTCAACATTGCCCCGTAAGTTTAAATATGTGCAGTCCAATTGGTCGTGTAATGATGTGTCTCACTGTTTGTGTGGATTTAATCTCAAAGCATTTCACCCTGCTATTTTCAAAGACACAGCTTTGCAGTAATGGCGGTTTGGTCCCGGCTACACACAAGCTGTGTATAATTGGGGCGTAATTATAGTTCCTAAGTGTATTGTTCATATGCCATTTTAAATAGAAGCTGTTCTCAGATCTGAATTGATTGCGTTTAGGGAGACAGTGTTGGTATTGTGTTTCAATGAGCTACTTAACTGCCAAGTTGTAATGCACAGTATATTATAGTAAGTACAATATATCAAGCTTCATGTTGTCTATGTGGAATATAAAGTTGACATTGGTAAATCTTTATGCTGTTTAGGACAATACTTTTTATAGCTCCTTTGTTACTTGTTACACAGTCAAAACTCATTTGGGTTTGTTCTAACGGTTTCTACTGTTTCTTTCACCCTCCCCCACTCCTTTCTCCGTCGCCTCTCCCCTTTCTCTCCCCTCTCTCTCTCTCTCTTTCCCTCACCCTCGCTCTCTCCCTCTCTATCCCTGTCTCTCACCTAGATGCTGAGTGTGTCTCAGTCCGTGGGATCTCCTGCTGTATCTCTGGTCTACACAGTGAGGAATGGGAGTGCTAACCTTAACGGCACCACCGCTTCCAACCTCTTGAATCAGCTGACTGCCGAGCTGGTCGGCTATTTCCTGTTCTACCCCCCACTCGTCATTGCAGAACGTAAGGGCGCAGTCTATGGAGTGTCCTCACAATATGGGTGTCACGAACGCACGGACAGGGTAGGGGATCCAAACGCGGAGTGCTGTGTTTAATCCCAAAAAGGGCGGGCAAGGATCGGTACCCAGGTCGGTCAGAATCAGGCCAGATGTACAAATGGACAGGCAGTGGTCTGGTACACAGGATATCACTAGAAAAGGCTAGATGAGAGAGGGCTCGGTAGAGTGGCAAAAACACAATATCTCACAAAGGACTGAATGAACAGGTACAAAGGTGAAACTAATGAAGACCAACACATGAAAGCAGGCTATGTTCAAGATAGCAATCAATCAATCAATCAAATGTATTTATAAAGCCCTTTTTACAACAGCAGTTGTCACAAAGTGCTTTACAGAGACACCTGGCCTTAAACCCCAAGGACAGCACAGAAACAATGTAACAAAACAAAAAACCAAAAACACGCAAGCGAACCCAGCCCTCACAATGGGGCTCAATGCTAGGGTTTATGGAACCTTTTCTGATTTGAGAATATCTATTATTTTAATTTCAGAATTAATTTACATTTCATAGCAGAATTACCTTTTTGGGTACAATCAGGCCAGGTCATTATTTATTTTTTAATTAGTCAACTAAAAAGATGAGTGTTGAACAGTTGCAAAATGTTTCTACATTTTTCATAAATCATGCTTGTGTGGTATTTCATGTCGACTTACTGAGTAAGCAATTATTATTTTTTTAAACCAACCCCGCCCCAATGCCTCCTGGGAAACCCCAATGCCCTCCTTTCACATGTCGATAGTTTACCTGTAAGTCCTCCCAGACGCAGATCTTGGATCACGTTAACCTTTCCGTCATTCTAACCTGAACCGTCATGGGGTTCAAACACAGAGCTGACCTGACCAACTTCCTCCTGCCCCTCCCCAAGACACCCCAGATACGGTTTTATATAGCCTGAATGGCACACTTCTCTCTGGGTATTTATAGAAGTCAGTAGCTTGGGTCTCCACAGTGAACGGAATGCGGTACTGGAACGGTCGAGTGATGCTCCCCCGGAGTTTGAGTAATTGGATGTTTGTGACTATTGCTCATCCATGTTCGTGACTGTTACCCTTCACAATAACTCAGTGGTTTTTAATGATTGAGTCACTGTACTGTATGCCAGCACGATGAAGTACAGCCAGACCCCTGACTCTTGTCTGTAAGGACAGGCCACGTCTGACGAGGTTGATCCCGGGTCATCTCCGTGTTTGGGCTGTGCATGTCAGAGAACAAAATGAGCAGTGACAGGGAAACAGAGTGAGTCCAGTCTCCTAGCCCAGCAAATGCCTTCTCTCCCCAGCTGAACTAGGATAATGAACTAATGCCCTTTGATCAGCACACAGAGAGACTGTGGTCATGGCCCTCCGAAATGGAACGCAGAGACAACATTCCCAACTGTCACAGATCGTTTTTCCTGAGCGCATCTGAGCGGAGTGGAACGTTCTTTTCCAAACGCCACACCTGGGTCGCGCCTCAACTCTGAGCCCTGACTACCCAGGATGCATCTGGGCTGACCTGCGAACAGTGGCTCTGTTTATGCGGAATGATGCATTGTGGGGCTGTTCTCTTCTAACATCGTTGCTGTGTAATTGAGGCGTGGGTTGATGGCTGCTTGGTTTACAGGGGACAGCACTTGAATCCAGATTAAAACGGCACTCATTAATTGGTTTAGATTTTCACCTCCACCGTTCTGTGAATGAATTAAGTGATCGGTTTAAGTTATAGTGAGAAAGAGCAACGGGGAAAAGGGAAGAAAGCAACGGAGAGAGAAAGAGAGAGAGACAGAGTGAGAGATGGTGGAGACAGAATATACACTAGTGAGTGTAATGGAACTACAGGGAGGTGAAGAAAAGAGGAGAGGGAGGAGAGGAAAGTGAGAGATGAGAAGATAAATAGAGTTTACCCTGTTTGTTTTATACCTCTGCCAGGTGTAATATCAGACCAGCCAATGTAGTGGTGAAGTGAGGGAGGACCTTGGCATATGTTGGCAGCGGCTGGCACTTCACTTCAAAGGCAATTACTGTTGTAAATAAGGAACAGTAGGGGTTGTCAGTGAATGGCGTGGAGCACCTCCGGGTTCGTTACGACACAGACACCCGTTTACAGCCTGGAAAATTCAAAGACTCTATGACATCACAGCTTGCTGTCCCTCACGGGCACTGGGGAGATATTAAATCTCTTCACTGTTTTTTGGTTCAGTTTTTATCACATTTCTGTGTCGTTATTTTGTTAAATATTTGAGGATTTCCTTTATTAAGCAAATAATTCCTCTCAAATCTATCCAGCAGATCATTTTCTATAATTTATTTAATGCTACACAGCGTATTTTATATCCCCATGCCCAACTAACTTGAGCAGTGGGGCTCTGAGGCTTATGTGAAACATCACAGATTAAGCAGCCTGATTGTGCACGGCTAAGTCGACAGTGTTGGACAGCGTTAAAGTGATTCTGCTGACAGCCCTGCAGTCCTAACTGTTAACACATCAGAGCATTCGCTGTCCCCTGCCCTCGCTCTAACCATTTTGACTCAATCTATATTTTTCTAACTCTTTCTTTTTCTGTCTAACTCTGTCCCTCTCATTGTCTCTCTCTCTTTGTCTCTTTAACTCTATATTTGGCTCCCTGCATTTCTCTAACTCTGTCATTTACCACCGCATCGCCTCTCCCTTTCTAATTTCTCTCCTTTGCTCTCTTTCTGTCTCTCCCTCACTGTCACTCTGGGGAGAATGGAGGGGATGAGAGCAAACGTGAAACGGAGCAAGAGACTGGGGGAGCTGATTGGTCCGTGGCGGGGTGTATATTTTCACAGCGCGTCTGATTTCATAGGCCACAGACACTGCATGGCTCCAAAACACCCTGCCAGCCTCCATCCCCACCACCTAATCAGGCCGGGGATATGTAATCGAGCGAAAGTCAACCATCAACCAGAACAGAGGCAGAGTCCATCCAGGTCTAAGCTCTTACATCGAAACACACTCGGCTAAACCTCTGAGTGTAAGAAACTGTGTACGACACAGAGATAATGAAGTCGGAGGTTGTGCCTCTGCAGATTTTCAGCACCATTTCAGTAATGGTTTTCAGTGATAAATTGTGGCACCCAAAGCACCAAAGCACCAAAACAGCCCAGACATTGTTCACCTAAAATACAAGCCAAGTTGATTTAACGGTTTGAGGAAGATAGCCTGTGATTTGGCTATCTTCTGAGCCGGGAACAACCTATAGTCCATTGATTGGTCAGAGGTCAGACTCCTCATGTGGTTTCTCTTTCCTTTTCCAGCGTTGGAGTACCATAACCTGAATACCTCCATTGCTACCCGAGACTTCTGGGTAATCACAGGTAATTGTCTGATTGATTCTCTCCTTATTAGCTTACGGAGTCCTAGATAACCTCTCTAGGTGCGCTTTCACCTTTTCTGTTAATGCAATTGTTTTTTGAAATTTTGTTGAGCCTTCTGTTCATCTAAAAAGTAATTTTTTCGTTTTGAAAAGGCGGAGTAGGTGGTGTAGACCAGTAGAAAAAAAACACTAATTTCTACATTTCTTAATAGAATTTTAAGGCAAACAAACATGCAATCTGTGCAGGTGGACTTTCTCTGTGTGTCTAGATGTGGGTCTATGTGAGTTTGTAGATGCTTGTGTACAGGTGTTTGCTGGATGATATGTGTTAAGATGTGATGCATAGAGGGGTCTTTTTTTGTTTACTTGCACATTTACGTGCACATTTGTCAATACGTCGTTTCTGCAGTTGTTATGGTCAGGTTTATCTGTGTCGTCATATCTTGTGTCGCTCTACCTCTGGGAAGAATCACAGATAGGAGAGAAATACAGGGCCGGACCAAGGTCAGCTTACAGATAATAGGATTTACTGATACTGTTAGGGATAAATAACCAGGGCTACTGCCTTAACCAATGCCTCCGCTTTTCCTCTTCCTCGTTTCTTTGCTAACCACTTGCTCCTTCATTCTCCCTCTCAATTGGTTTCCATTATCTCGCTAAATCGCCTCCTCTGGCCTCTGCCCTCCTCATTACCTTTCTCGATCTCCTCCTCTATCCCCGTCCCCCCCGTCCCCCCTTTACAAACACACACACATTCCCGAAGTCATTCTGGACGTGGATAACTCGTCTCTGGAGGGCCAGTACCAGAGCTTTGCCAGCATCATGGAGCACCGCCTGGCCGGGCTGTTTGTGGTGGCGGGTCGGCAGGGAACGCGGTTCAGGAGGGCCACCACTGTGGACAACTACACAGTGCAGGTAAGGAACAGAGCTGCCAGGGTGACCCAGGCGGTGGGGGACCTCTGTCTTGGGATGGGATGAGTCAGGCCCGGGGTTGGGCTCCTTGATCGACCGTGTGACCCCTGACGGGTTTAGTGTCCACTTCCATACTGCGGAGGATGTTCTTACCTCAGTTTAGCGCTGTGCTTGTATGGGGCTTGTGTGGTAAGAGCGAATACATTGACAACTAGCCAAAATGCTTGCTTGGTTCCTGAGTAAACAAGCTGGTGCCTCTAGGGAAATGAAGAATGTCTTTGATTTCTTTGACTACTGTATGTTGGATTTTCTTTTTTCTTTTATTTGCTCCTCCATGAACTGCCACCTTAACGTGGTGGAGGGGTTTGAGTACCTGAGTGACCCTAGGAGCTATGTTGTCTGGGGCTATATGCCCCTGGTAGGGTCTCCCAAGGCAAACAGGTCCTAGGCGACGGGTCAGACTAAGAGCGGTTCAAAACACCCCTTAATGATGAATAATTATTTGAGTTCCGTGACGTCGCCCGGTATGGCGCAGCCGGGGCCCCACCCTGGAGCCAGGCCCGGGGTTGGGGCTCGCACGCGAGCGCCTGGTGGCCGGGCCTTTCCCCATGGGGCCCGGCCGGGCATAGCCCGAAGGAGCGACGTGGGGCCGCCTTCCCGTGGGCTCACCACCCACAGGAGGGACCATAAGGGGTCGGTGCGTAGAGGATCGGGCGGCAGTCGAAGGCAGGGGCCTAGGCAACCCGATCCCTGGACACGGAAACTAGCTCTAGGGACGTGGAACGTCACCTCGCTGGCGGGGAAGGAGCCTGAGATAGTGCGTGAGGTTGAGAGGTTCCGACTGGAGGTAGTCGGAATCACCTCTACGCACGGCTTGGGCTCTGGAACCACACTCCTTGAGAGAGGATGGACTCTTCACCACTCTGGAGTTGCCCATGGTGAGAGGCGGCGGGCTGGTGTGGGTTTGCTTATAGCTCCCCAGCTCTGCCGCCATGTGTTGGAGTTTACCCCGGTGAACGAGAGGGTCGTTTCCCTGCGCCTTCGGGTCGGGGATAGGTCTCTCACTGTTGTTTGTGCCTATGGGCCGAACGGCAGTGCAGAGTACCCGACCTTCTTGGAGTCTCTGGGAGGGGTGCTGGAAAGTGCTCCAACTGGGGACTCTATCGTTCTACTGGGGGACTTCAACGCCCACGTGGGCAACGACAGTGACACCTGGAGGGGTGTGATTGGGAGGAACGGCCCCCCTGATCTGAACCCGAGTGGTGTTCAGTTATTGGACTTCTGTGCTAGTCACAGTTTGTCCATAACGAACACCATGTTCAAGCATAAGGGTGTCCATCAGTGCACATGGCACCAGGACACCCTAGGCCGCAGGTCGATGATCGACTTTGTTGTCGTTTCATCTGACCTGCGGCCGTATGTCTTGGACACTCGGGTGAAGAGAGGGGCGGAGCTGTCAACTGATCACCACCTGGTGGTGAGCTGGATCCGATGGCGGGGGAGGAAGCTGGACAGACTCGGCAGGCCCAAGCGTACTGTAAGGGTCTGCTGGGAACGTCTGGCCGAGTCTCCTGTCAGAGAGATCTTTAACTCCCACCTCCGACAGAGCTTCGCCTGGATCCCGAGGGAGGCTGGAGATATTGAGTCCGAGTGGACCATGTTCTCCACCGCCATTGTCGAAGCGGCCGTTCGGAGCTGTGGACGTAAGGTCTCCGGTGCCTGTCGAGGCGGCAATCCCCGAACCCGGTGGTGGACACCGGAAGTAAGGGATGCCGTCAAGCTGAAGAAGGAGTCCTATCAGGCCTGGTTGGCTTGTGGGACTCCTGAGGCAGCTGACGGGTACCGACAGGCCAAGCGGACTGCAGCCCGGGTGGTTGTGGAGGCAAAAACTCGGGCCTGGGAGGAGTTCGGTGAGGCCATGGAGAAGGACTATCGGCTGGCCTCGAAGAGATTCTGGCAAACCGTCCGGCGCCTCAGGAGAGGGAAACAGTGCCCTACCAACGCTGTTTACAGTAGAGGTGGCCAGCTGTTGACCTCAACTGGGGATGTCGTCGGGCGGTGGAAGGAGTACTTCGAGGATCTCCTCAATCCCGCCGTCACATCTTCCATTGAGGAAGCAGAGGATGAGGGCTCAGAGGTGGACTCGTCCATCACCCGGGCTGAAGTCACTGAGGTGGTCAAGAAACTCCTCGGTGGCAAGGCACCGGGGGTGGATGAGATCCGCCCTGAGTACCTCAAGTCTCTGGATGTTGTGGGGCTGTCTTGGTTGACACGCCTGTGCAACATCGCGTGGCGGTCGGGGACAGTGCCTTTGGGATGGCAGACCGGGGTGGTGGTCCCTCTTTTTAAGAAGGGGGACCGGAGGGTGTGTTCCAACTACAGGGGGATCACACTTCTCAGCCTCCCCTTGTCACCGGTTCTGTTCATAATTTTTATGGACAGAATTTCTAGGCGCAGCCAGGGGCCGGAGGGTGTCAGGTTTGGGGACCACACGATTTCGTCTCTGCTCTTTGCGGATGATGTTGTCGTGTTGGCCTCTTCAAACCAGGACCTTCAGCATGCGCTGGGACGGTTTGCAGCCGAGTGTGAAGCGGTGGGGATGAGAATCAGTACCTCCAAATCTGAGGCCATGGTCCTCAGTCGGAAAAGGGTGGCTTGCTCACTTCAGGTTGGTGGAGAGTGCCTGCCTCAAGTGGAGGAGTTTAAGTATCTAGGGGTCTTGTTCACGAGTGAGGGAAGGATGGAACGGGAGATTGACAGACGGATCGGTGCAGCTTCTGCAGTAATGCGGTCGATGTATCGGTCTGTCGTGGTGAAGAAAGAGCTGAGCCGCAAGGCGAAGCTCTCGATTTACCGGTCAATCTACGTTCCTACTCTCACCTATGGTCATGAGCTTTGGGTCATGACCGAAAGGACAAGATCCCGGATACAGGCGGCCGAAATGAGCTTTCTCCGCAGGGTGGCTGGGCGTTCCCTTAGAGATAGGGTGAGAAGCTCGGTCACCCGGGAGGAGCTCGGAGTAGAGCCGCTGCTCCTCCACATCGAGAGGGGTCAGCTGAGGTGGCTTGGGCATCTGTTTCGGATGCCTCCGGAACGCCTTCCAGGGAAGGTGTTCCGGTCCCGTCCCACCGGGAGGAGACCCCGGGGAAGACCTAGGACACGCTGGAGGGACTATGTCTCCCGGCTGGCCTGGGAACGCCTCGGTGTCCCCCCGGAAGAGCTGGAGGAAGTGTCTGGGGAGAGGGAAGTCTGGGCATCCCTGCTTAGACTGCTGCCCCCGCGACCCGGCCCCGGATGAAGCGGAAGAAGATGATGATGATGGTGTATATTTGTTGAGAGGGCTGATCTGTAAATGGTGGTCTTGAGCTCTGTTTGACTTAATTAAGCTAAAATAAAAGTCAAATATAAAGTGTACAAAACATGTTCTTCCCTATATTCAGTATATTTAACACAAATAATCAATCATTCACATGTCGTGCAGGGATATTTGATATTGGAAGTGTATGTACATAATCTCTTCTTCAAATTAACCATATTAGACTATGTACATTTATGAAAACGATGTTTTCCGGAAAAAAAATGAATTCCCTACATCGTAAAAGTTATAAAACAGACTTTCACACAGATAGAGATATATTCTGATGTCAAAAATACACTTAACTTAAGATGGAAATATATATAACATATTTTCCTTAGTGAGGACCTGCCTAAAAGCCTCGAGGGGACAATTTTGCAGTTGTTGCTATCCTTGTTGGGACTATACTAAAATACTTTTAGTATAGATGTGTGTATGAAATGGAGGTAAAAGGTTGACTGTTTTAAATTGAACCCAAATACATATGTCGGTGTGCGCTTGTTTTTATTCTCCTCATGTCCACGCAGATGGTGAGTATTCGTCGCGTGACTGGTCAGAAGAACCCGGCGGAGATGACGTACTACGTTCAGCTGAACGGTCAGCCGTTGCCGGGCACGTCGGCCGCCAAGGTCCTGAACACGGTGGACTCGCAGACCATGGCCCTCACATTGGGCTACTTCGTTCAGCTGCAGGCCGAGCGTACGTTCTGTGTACCTCCTCTTGTGGGCGGGTGGATGAAAGAACAGATGAAAGAAAGGGTGGGCGGGTTGGAGGATGCTTCGGAGTGTGGATGGATGAATGGATGGATGGTTTCATGGACATTTGGGTTGATGGATGTTTATGAACAGATTTACACAATATAAGCTGATGAGCCTAAACATGATGAATACTGTTGATCATCATCTAACAAGGGCACATGTCAAGGTGTGGTTAGATTAGACGGTAAGCAAACAATCAGTTCTCATAGTCAACTTGTTGGATGTAGGAGAAATGGGCGACTTGAGTAAAGACCTGAGTGACTTTGACACGGGACAAATTGTTACGGCCGGACGACTGGGTCAGAGCATCTCTGAAATGTCAAGGCTTGTGGGGCGTCCCCGGTCAGCAGTGGTCAGTACCTACCTACTGACAATAGTCCAAAGAGGGACAAACCAGAAAAACGGTAACTGGGTGTTTCGGGCACCCTAGGCTCATCGATGCGCGAGGGCCATGAAGGCTATCCTGTCTGGTCTGAACCGACAGAAGGTCCACTGGAGCGCAAGTCACAGAGAATGTTAATGATGGTTACGGGAGGAATGTGTCACAACACACAGTGCATCACACCCTGCTGTGTATGAGGCTGCGTAGCTGCAGACCGGTCAGAGGGCCCATGATGACCCCTGTCCACCATTGAAAGCGCCCACAATGGGCACATGAGTGACGGAACTGGACCTTGGAGCAGTGGAAGAAGGTCGCCTGGCCCGATGAGTCACGTTTTACATCACGTGGACGGCTGTGCGTGTGTCCACCGTGTGCCTGTGGAAGTGATGGCACCAGGATGCACTGTGGGTAGAGGACAAGCTGGTGGAGGGAGTGTGATGCCCTGGGCAATGTCCTGCTGGGAAACCCTGGGTCCGGGGATTCATGTGGACTACAATTTGTCACACGTGCCACCTAACTATACATTGTTGCAGACCAGGTACACCCCTTCATGGCAATAGTATAGCATGATGGCCTTGGCTTCTTTCAGCAGGATAGTGCGCCCTGCCACACTGCACAAATTAATCGGGAATGGTGTGAGGAACATGATGAAGAGTTCAAGTTGTTGCCCTTGCCTCCAAATTCCCCAGATCTCGGTCCAATTGAGCATATGTGGGATGTGCTGGACAAACAAGTCTGATCCATGGAGGCCCCACCTCACAACTTACAGGATCTGGAGCATCTGCTGATGTCTCTCATGGTGTCCATGCCTCGGCGGGACGATGCTCTTTTGGCAGCACACAGGACCAACAGCATATTAGGCAGGTGGTCAGGATGTTTTGGCTCATCATTGAGTTTTGAGTTAAAATAACCAACACTACACTCTTCTGCAAAAAATATAGTGGTAATGATATAGAAAGATTAGGACTTTCCTCAAAGTTAGAAAAGAGTAAGTATTGTATTACCCCAAAGGGAGACAGAGGAATTGGACAGTAGGAAATAACTCAAGGTTTACAGGCTGAGACAATGCCGTGCAGAGGGAGTGCATGTCTAATGGAGGAGGGTCTGGTGAAGTGTGATGAGACAATATAAGTGTGTAAGAGAGGGAGCGATGTTCCTGCTGAGAAAGACTGAGAAAGGTAGAGACAATCCTCTGCTAATCTCCCAGATCAGCTCCAGGCAGAATACTGTTTGAGCTGCTCTACACTCACACTGTGAATGTACACTCACAGAGACAGCGAGATTGGCAAAGAGAGGAGAGAAGGAGGGGGGGGGGGCAGAAAGAGAGGCACAGGGAGATGCACAGAGTGAGAGAGGCACAGAGAGATGCACAGAGTGAGAGAGGCACAGAGAGATGCACAGAGTGAGAGAGGCACAGAGAGATGCACAGAGTGAGATAGGCACAGAGAGATGCACAGAGTGAGATAGGCACAGAGAGATGCACAGAGTGAGAGAGATATCTGTAACGGCATCTTTGGCTACCTGAAACAGGGCATCTCAGCTACCTATAGGGCATCTTGGCTACATTGGTAGGGCATCTCGGCTACATTGGTAGGTCATCTCGGCTACTCGGTAGGGCATCTCGGCTATAGGGCCTCTTTGCACTCTGGACTTAGAAATATCTCTCATTCATGTCAATGTGCCATTACAGCATGAAAAAATACACATATGACCAAACATTATTCCTTGTAAGATTACATATCTCTCCTGTCTATTTGTAATGATGCCCTGTAACTACCAACCATTAAAACTTGAAATCTGTAATACAATTAAACAAAAACTCATTGACTCTATTAACCTAACCCTAATTCACAAAACAAAATTGATGTTAATAGATATTATAGAAAATTATATGAGGTGGTATTTGAAGTGGAGAGGACAAAAACCTACCTTCATTGCTGTTAGAACCATGTCTTATCATTCCTATAGGGCCATTACCATAAATAACCCTGACTAGAAAAAACTGCCAATGCTGCAAAAACAACAATTGGCAACATTTGGAAGTAATGGCAAAAGTAGCTTACCTTTAACCTGTTCAATACCCAAGATAATGTAACAAATCTACAAATTCGTTATTTGGGAGTATTAAATCCAGCAACATCACACTAATATCTATAGGTTGGAACCAGATCAGACAATATTACGGAGGAATTCTTTAGTTATAGATCCTGAAAATTAACCCGCAAAGCATTCTTATGGAATGACCCCTGACCTCTGTGTAAAATAGGAAAGCTTGGGAGTTGACACTATTGCTTAGAATATGTCACTTGGAAACAAGTATTGAAGGAGTAGCTTGTGTAGTTGACAATTTAAAAGTTCCAAACTGTTATCTATTGTTATTTTGGTATGGTTGCATGTTTAGTGCGGTCTCAGCTAGTCAACATTGTATATACATCTTGATAAATATTTAAAGACATTTTAGCTTAGCCACTTCACCCATTTCTTCAGACATCGCCCACTGTTGACATATCCAATGCACCAGTCTCACCAGTCTCAACTGTTAAGAGGTCAGGGGTTGTTCAATATGAATGAATTGAACAATTTCAATGGTAATTTGCAGGATCAATAACATCAAAATTCCACAGTAATATTGACTCATACTGTAATATCTTGTAGATACAAGTGTCTAGTAAATAGGTTACCAGGTTGGAAATGTTATCTATTGTTGTTTTTGCTGCATTCTCTGCTTTGTGCATTTAGGGACATTTATGGTGTGGGTTAAGAGAGGTCTCCTAGAGGCCCTATTTGGTTGTAAAGGTATGATTATCTGAGAACATTAAAATGATGTTGTTTACATTTACACTTCTCATGCTATGTCATAGCATGTTCTAAATCATTTATCAATATACAGCTGGAAAAATAGAGTTAAGATATTGTTTTAGATCATTTTGTGAAATAGAGTTAGGGTTAGAATTTAGAGAGGTCTCAAAGAGGCCCTATTGGGATGTAAACGGATGATTATCAGACAAAAACAACTAAAATACGAAACAGGTAACTTTCATTCACACTTTACATTGTGTATAATAACAAATTCTACACCAAACATTAAACCTAATTTAGAGAAAACACAGTTTAGACATAGTTTTAGTTAATTTTGTAAAACAGCGTTAGGGTTATGGTCTCCAAGACGCTCTGTTTTCCTAAATTTAGTTATTTTCACTATATTTTTCATAATATAACAAACTTCTACAGTTGTTTGTAATGAATATGGATTGTATCTATTTATTTCCTCTAATAAGTTAATCAATTCCCACAACAGGGAATTGATTAGTTGTAGGTAGTTATAGTTTGAAATGATCATAAATAAATGACATAACATTGTAAAACTGCATGCAACTAACAGGAGAGTTCTAAGGAACATGCTGGCAAAGTTAGAAATGTGTGACAGCATCAGGTCATGAACATTTCTTATCCACCTTTGCAAATTGTCTTCGAACATCAGATGGATGTACAATCAAGAAATCTACCGAGATTATTTCCCCCTGTTTGAGACAAAAACAAATTACAATGGAGAGAATGAGAGAGAACAATCTTATTACTAGCTAGCCAGTTATGATCCCTCAAAGACTGAAAAAAAACCTATAATTCTCTCTTTTTTAGATATTGCAATAAGATAGGCTACCTGTCTCTAGGCTACCTGTCTCCAGTGTTTTCGTTATAAAATGTAACATTTTACAGATTATACCAAAAATTACTGTTTGTAGCATTGAAAATGAAAGGGGACGTTGATAGTTAATTTATGAAAAAAATATAGAATTGACATATTTATTCAAGAGAGAGATGGTAACCTAGAGGCCCTACAATACTTCTAAAGAGGCACAGAGAGAGAGATAGAGAGAGAGAGAGAGAGAGAGAGAGAGAGAGAGAGGGGAGAGAAGCACAGAGAGAGGAGAGAGGCACAGAGATAGGGGAGAGAAGGAGAGAGGCACAGAGTGAGTGAGAGGCACAGAGAGAGAGAGAGAGAGAGAGGAGAGAAGCACAGAGAGAGGAGAGAGAAGGAGAGAGGCACAGAGAGGCGCAGAGAAAGAGGCAGGAGAGAGAGGCACAGAGAGGCGCAGAGAAAGAGGCAGGAGAGAGAGGCACAGAGTGAGAAGCATAGAAAGAGAGAAGCATTGGGAGAGAGAGAGGAAAGAGGGAGAGTGTAAGAGCAAGAAAAGAAAGACATACAAAAGAAGGGCAGAAAGCGAGAGATTGAATTGATTTGTGTGTGTTTCACTCTACGTTCATATTCTCATAAAATTCCTTCATACTCTGTACTAAAGCACGCACAGATCTATCTGAGCTGAGTGTGTTTGAGTCAGTGTGGGTGGATGTGCTGTCTCTCTGTGTTTTAGATACAGAACGACGGCTTCCTATTGTACTCTCACAGAAGTAGGCAGAGTAGTCACCTGCCTCAAGCAGCATACACATACATCATTACTCACAATTGCCCAGTTGTTTGTGGAGTGTATTTTGAGCATTTAATTAAGTATTGCTCTCATGTGGCTGCTGCTGACAAAAGGATTGAAAAAGCCACGAGAAGTGAAAGAATAGTCCTGTGCACTGACAAAGGTGGACTGCCTGGGTGATTTTTGCAAGACGTCTTCATCGTCGGTGCCGAACATGTCTCACTGCAGACAAATGAACCATTGTGTAAAGTAGAAATCCACGCTGAATGTGTTTTAATGGAAGAATCTGCCGTGGTGAGAGTTTGTCCATAAAGCCTCGTGAAACGAGGGAATGTGGTGTGATGTATGCTTTGAAGGAGTCTTCCTGTGTGTCTTCCTATATAGCTGTTGTGAAGAATCCTCCAAACAACCTGTGGATAATCGCCGCGGTGCTGGCCCCCATCGCCGTGGTAACCCTCATCATCATCATCATCACCACGGTGCTCTGCCGCAAGAACAAGAGTGACTTCAAAGCTGACGCCATGGGCAACCTTAACCCCCGTGTCAAGGTGGGCACACACATACGCGCATACAAAACCACACACAAATGCAGATTAAACCTTGGGTACACTGCTATTTTTTGGTTGCATTGAATGGATTCCGCTAACCCCAAAAATCAAGCCTTTTTTAGGTTAAGATCAATAAATGATCTGTAATTGCAGTGAAAGGATTTTCATTAGGAGGTTAAGTAGATTTATTTTATTTTTATAAGTGAAATCTAGCAGAATATTAAAAAATGTATAAGCCAAAGATCAAACCTTTAGAAAGATATGGGGGGAAGGAAATGTATGAGGAAATCTTGATGTGACTTTGACACCGCCTCTCTTGTTTTTCAGACAGCTTATAGGAGGGACGTCACAGGGTATTACCATCAGGTACCTATCGCATTCCTCCCTGTTGTCTGTCATCCCTGTTGTCTGTCATCCCTGTTGTCTGTCATCCCTGTTGTCTGTCATTCTTCTGGGAACTGTGGCAGTTGCCAGATCTCCACATGTTCACATGAATATTTGAAGTTTGTGGTGGTAAGTTTCTGTCAGGCGATAAGTTGGCCAGGCATTACGTTTATTGTCACCTGCTCATATTTTACATGGTTTATTTTAGGGCTGAAACCGATTAAGGTTTTGAAGTGCAATTAATGGCATGAAATTCTATTGCAGGGATAGATATAGGGCAGAATTTCTCATTTGATTTGCACTGTTGCCGCAGTACATGTGCCTTAAAGACTGCATCTTAGAATGCTAAACCACCCTAGTACGAACACCGGAATACAATTTCCTCCTTGTTGGACTATTGGACATTGGCAATTGGGTGCATTCCACACAAGGTCATTTCTATTGATGTTTGTTTTCTTCAAGAGCCTGTGCTTTTTTTTTTTTGAGTACAGCCTACATTGAGCATGTAGGCTGTACTTTAGTTTGCCAGTAACAAACTAAAAACTAAACAAGCTGCTATTTGATCAATGCACCTTTTGAATCTGTCCGACCTTTTTCTATGTGTAACCTGTAGTGTCATGTAGTGTCATTTGATGTTTATTCTATGTTCCCTTGTGCAGTATTTAGTGTATGTTTGTTTGTATTTATGTTCTACATTACTTACGTGGTTCTGCGTTTTATTTCATCATCCAGACATGTATTGTCTTTGGCCAGGTCACTGAAGGTTCTCAATTAATGCAGAGAGAATCTATGCCCCAATAGTACGTTTCTAATGGTCAAATAAACATGACCAATAGTACGTTTCTAATGGTCAAATAAATATGACCAATAGTCGGATACACGTTTTTGCTCAACAAACATCCCTAAAATGATACTTGATAAACGTCTTGCGTTAATATGTTTTTAAGCAGTTAGCTTTGACAGTCTGTCTGCACTGCTAGAGAAATAATCCATTATTTCATTTTATAACCCAGAGCAAAGGAATGAGATTTAATAATAGTGAAACCATTGTTTAAAAAAAGGGATTGAAAAGCACACGTACCTAGGGGAGAATTTGTGTGTAGACCAGTCTTAATAGCAACTTTATAGTTCTGTGATTAGAACTGTACAATTATTATTCCCACACCAGCAAGAAATGCAACCTACTCTGACCCCTGGATACAAGGTAATGTGCTCCGAGTCAGAAACGTGGGGAAATAATTAGACCTAGTTATTTTTGAATGGGCGGACAGTAAACTAAATGATATCAGTCATGCGAGATCAGGTAGACAGGGGCCTACAATATCAGCAGGCAGCAGACTTGTCCGTGTCAATCCAATTTGGCTTTCTGTAGGCTAGGACAGGGAATGGAATCCAATGTGCCTGTTAGGGTTTAGGTTCAATCTGGTAATCAAATATACAAGAGACTACGGTTGCTTTCAGACAACATTTAAAAGGTTATTGGATGGAACATTTGTCTAATGAGCTTAATCACCAAACATGTTGTTGTAAAAAGGTCCATCCATTTTCAAATGTCCAAAGAAATGCAGATCTGAACACTAACATAGATTTAATTACCCGTCGATGAGTATTTCCATTTTGAAAGGTTAGTCATAAAAAAGCATGGCTCCCTTTTTCTGTTCCAAAGCAACCTCGTCTGTAATATTTTTTCACTCCTTTTACAGCAAATATTTAACCTGAATTTCACAGCAAATATTTAACCTGAATTCACCTCATTCTGGGCCTCAGCCATCCCAAAATGTGATGATCTACACTCAGAGCCTATAACAGGGGCCTATTTATCTGCTGCCCTTGAAAAACTATGAACTACACTTGCAGAGGAACTGCAGATGGCTCATTGCTGAAATAGTAGCTAAAATCACCACATCTACTTCACATATAGCCAAAGAATCAGTGATCTCGAAAGGAAACACTTTAGCGTGAGTCGATGCATTGGAGAAAGAGTGTTCTGATTTGGAGAGAGTTCACAGGGTGCCAACGGCTGAATCTGTGAACTTGGATGGCCGTTTAATAATCTAAGAGTGACAGGCGTCTCAGAATCACTTGGGACACTTTCCTTTCTGAGCAAGACAGTTAACCCTTTTTGCTCCTCCACCCTTGTAGCATCCTCTGCAGGTTGTTGCTGTAAATAAGAAATTACTTAACGTACAAGGTTAAATCATGGTAAAAGTAAAAAACCGGGCAAGCCTAGTTCAGCCGGACCGCAATAGAAAGTATTGTCCTTGTGAGATTTTAACCCGGGTCACGCACATGAGAGGCTGTGTCACTAACCACTACACCACAGAGGCACTACGTTTTGGTGTAGTGTAGGCTGACACATGGGTGTCAGTATAGCCTCTTGTGTCTATGAAATTATCTTTTGCCACTGGCCGTTGTAACAGCTAATTGACCATTCGTGAATGATATTGATACAGTCAAACTGACTAACGTTTCTTACTAAGTTTACCTCCACCACAAATAGCGTCTATGAACTGTTAGCTTTTGCCACTGGGCATTTGAACAGCTTATTAGCCAGTAATAGGCTTCACCAGTACCTACTAAATTACTGGAATGGTCATAAGAATAGAGCAATTGCTAGCAAGTCTGTCAAAGCTATTTCATTTCATGGCATACAAAAATACTTTATTCTTTCATTCGTGAATTACATTAATACAATAACTATCAAGAAAGGTGACGATAACTAACTTTTTCATCAAGTGAAACAGCGAGAGAATCGTGAACAAAATAAATGTTGTTGTTCACAATAAATTCGAGCTAGAGCCTTCCACATGAGAGGCATAACGCCACGGCATTACGCATTTCACCAGTCGCTAAACACTATTGAGCATTGTGTTAAACTGACTAACGTTTCTTATTAAGTTTACCTCCACCACAAATTGCGTCTATGAACTGTTAGCTTTCTGACACTGGGTTTGATATCGCTCTCCAAAATGTATTGGTTTTTCTCCTGATCTCATGATGCACATGTTCAAGGCACCCTGTGCCAGAGGCAGCAAAGCAACCCAAAAACATCCCTGAACCCCGTCCATGTCTGACTGTGGGGAAGGTGTTCTTTCCCAACATCTTTTAGCAGTGTGTCTCCTACTATAAAGCCTCCTGCCACTGTTGTGGAGAACCAAGTCCACAACGACTAAAACAAAAAGCACTTCAACTCAGGAACTTGTGAATCCAATAGACGTTTATGAAAATCATAGAAGAGTGACAGACATTAAAGCCCTTCTACAGATACACCCAAATTCTAAGTCCGGGACCGTGGCTTTTATACCAAATCTTCAAACATCACACCATATGACCATCACCTTTGGAAGTCCCCTTTAAGGCGGGGTTTATCTCTTGCCCCCCTATCTTTATACCAAATCTTCAAATATCACGCCATCTGACCAACCATCACGCCATCTGACCATCCTTCTTTGGAAGTTCGCTTTTGGGCGGAGTTTACCTCTTGCCCCTCATCACTTCCTGAGTGTCCTTAACTTAACTTGAAGATCTCATGGTTCATGTTGGGGTCACACTTTCATTGAACTCAAAAAGCCCTACATTTCAGGGCCATGAATATCTGGACACAGGATGCTGTTCTGCTGAATTGCACTATTACTGATAAACCCCTACGGAGCGTTAGGACCAATTGCCCCAATCTCAAGGCCACATGGTTTCTGAGGCCTTTCTGTCTGTGTGCGTGGACTGCATCATCTAAGAACTCATAGTGTTTTTTGGATCACTCGTTAATATATTCCCTAAAACGTGTGCTTATGCATGCATATTGATATATTCATAAAACGTGTGATTATAAATGTAGTTTATAGAAAATTCCCTCACACCACTGAGTTTGGCAACAGATGGAATGAGTTAAAACTTGTGTCTTTAAGTCAGCTGACATCTGTGCTGCTGTTAATCAAGGAGCTTTCTCTGCCATTCGAACAATCCTCTGATGCGATCTTTCATCACGTTTTCTCTAGCGGTCACATCCAGGGAGATTGGCCACTGTGACATAAAGCCCTTGTTATCATTACTTAGTGGAAACAGGAACGTCAAGGTATCTGAAGATGGACCCCGGACACGTCTGACCTCGTCAGACTATTTACATTGACACAACACAAAAGAATGAGTCATGTTTATATTGCAGGCACCAGAATCTCATCACATGTGAGTTTAAGTCCTAAGAGAAGGAGAACTGCCTGTTTGAAATCAATTATTTCTAACTGCTTCTAGGTGCCAAGGTGCCAATAATATAGTCCAGATCATTTCAGTATTTCTTTGTGGAATAAGTTAAGATGTATGGCATTGGCATCAGTGTGACAATATAAAGTTTGCATATCATCAGACCTGTAAACAGAATGGACTGGGTGTTCATGCATGTGAAAATAGGTCTTGGCTTTGCAAGTCTTTTCAGTGAATGTTTTTTAGTGACTCTGTTTACCTAAATTAGTCTAATCAATTATTTTCCAAAAAGCATGCTCCAATGGGCTACGTTTTATCCTGCCTAATTATCAAGGGTAATTGACGTAGAGGAATGAATTGGCACATTGACTCCTGTTTTATTCTGCTTTGTGAAGCTACATATATTTTATTATAGGCTTTCTAATGCAGTTTATGAAAAGACACCTGGCTAATGGAAACTGCTAAGGTGCAAAATAAAATTAATGTAAACTTTTGAATTACATTTTTTAGGTACATTTGTGAGACTTTGTCTGAGCTCTGAGTTGTGTGTTGACTAGGAGAGT
The DNA here is from genome assembly GCF_011004845.1 of Esox lucius. Taxonomy (NCBI): domain Eukaryota; kingdom Metazoa; phylum Chordata; class Actinopteri; order Esociformes; family Esocidae; genus Esox; species Esox lucius. Next base: position 30,630,042 of record NC_047570.1, on the reverse strand, counting down.
GTACTGTAGGGTTGAGGGATGTTTCACTGGCATACTAATTAGACACTTCGGGATGCCGATATGCTGTAGTAAATTAGAGATTTGACTAATATGTTAATGCCATCCCATCCATACCTTGTGTGTTTTATGGAGAGAATTAAAGATGCACAGTAATACATTTTTAACTACACTTACCAGCCCAAACCTAGTTGTTGTGCGCGCGCACACACACAGACACACAACACATGCACACAAACACACAATATGTATATGTTTCTATGTCAGGGATATATAGTGTAGTGGAGAGTTTGGCAGAGATCAATAAAACGGCTGCTGACCTAATATAGAGAACTTAATCCCAGTTCGTTTAAATGCTAATAGGGAAGCTTCAACATGCAAGATATGCAATACTGAGGAGACTCACACACTATTGCATTGATGGGTGTATTGGTTTCGGTAACATTGTGTGTTCAAAACAAGCATATTGTGCATATTGTTTGTACAAGGTGTTAGATTCTGTCCATCTGTGATCCATGAACAAAATGAATGCAACCGGAAGTCAGGGGAGAGCCTTTATTCAGCATGAGGTTTACAATGATAACCTTCCATAGTTCTTTCATTGTTCTTTCCAAATGCTTACAATGTAAACACAGTCATATATACCAGGACACACAGGAGGTGGTCAGTGTTCATAGCCAACCATTACACAGACTATTATAAGAAATAGTTTATCCTACAAAATACCCTTGTATGGTGTATTCCAACCTATGACCCAAGGGTCTATTCAGAGAGTCCTATGGCAGTCACATACACAGTTCCTAACAGGTGGTATGGACAGGGTGTTTGGGACTCATAAGTAATGGGACATCACATTTCCTAACTAGTGTCCTCCATACAAAGATAGTTAGTACTCTCATACATTGTGTCAAGCTTAATTCAATTACTTTCATGCTCAATATCTATCAAAGGTCAGATATTCCCATCTGAATTGAATAGAAGTAGGTTAGCAGGACCAATAATGACTCTTCTGGTTTGGTATACATTATAAACACACACAGACAGATGATACCTATACTAACACACATGACTAAATTCTGTGTATAATTACATTTACTCTCACTGGTAATCTATTAAAACTAATTTGTCTTTGTTTTCAGCTGTTATCGCTGTTCTGACCTACTTCACCAGCACATTTTGATCTGCAGTTGTATATTGGTTTGATTGTCTTTTAAGATCAGTGATTCACTGCTATGGTATTACACATATCAGCTTAGGATAGTCAGGGCACATTGCCGCGCGGTACCTGATGCACCACTGTGTTCACCAATTCAAATGCCGGTGCCGATCGGTAACCTGGTCTTGTGCTTCAGCGACCCATCGTGATCGGTTGGTGTTTTGGCAGGGTGGATACTCCCCTGGCTAATTAGGTTCCAGCGAATACTTCCAGGTTGAGCAAGCATTGTGATAACTAGCATAACTAATAGTGTGATAACTAGCATAGCTAGCAGTGTGATAACTAGCATAGCTAGCAGTGTAATAACTAGCATAGCTAGCAGTGTGATAACTAGCATAGCTAGCAGTGTGATAACTAGCATAGCTAGCAGTGTGATAACTAGCATAGCTAGCAGTGTGATAACTAGCATAGCTAGCAGGGTTAACTAGCAGAACCGCTTGGCTAGATGTCATTCAGCGGACGCAAGTCTCCAAAGCCAGCTGAGAGTTAGCAAGCAAGTTTATTCATACAGCACAATTCATACATCGAAGCAATTCAATGTGCTTTACAAAGAACAAGAAAAAAATATAAAAATACAATAACTGCAAAACGGTTACTGCAAAAAAATACAGTTACTGCAATGATGCCACACCGTCGTCGCAAGTTGGACGTTCAAAACACTTGGGGAGGGGAGAAAAGGGGCTGAAATACTTACATGCCAACACAGGACCATCAACAGCTGCTATAAGGCAAATTTAGAGTGCAGGAATATTCCCAAATGGGAGGTTTTGTTGAAATGATGTGATGGAGATGGAATAACAAGGAGGACGTGCATAAATGAGTTGTGGGTGTGCATGTATGAATGTGTCTGTATGATTGCTGTGGTCTATTTGCAGTACTCTAACTTTCATCACTAGATCAATGATAGAAGATCTTTTTCCTCTGGACCTTTTACTCGGTCTGTTGGCTTTTATCTCTGCACCATCAGAAAGTGTGTGCAATATACTGAGGTTGAAACTGTTGAGGCAGAAACTGTAAAATGTGCTGGGGACCCTGAGTAGCATAGCCTAAAGGGTGGAGCTTGTCAGAAAGACAATACCTTGATGATCTCACATGGGTGTTTTAGGGTACATTCCAGAGGAGAAAAACACACTGGAAAACAAAGTGTTAATTTCTAATATATTAAACCAACACATTTTTCCCATTTGTGTTTTTTGTCAGCAAATATTGCCTTTGCATCATTATGGCTTAAACATTACTGTTCCCACAATTTGTATTAATATATTTTAGATGTGTTTTAGCATAGGTTTTGTGGAAACACACTACATGCACTGGCTTCAGAAAGTATTCACACCCCGTCACTTTGTCCATTTAGTTGTTAGACAGATTTAGTTTATAATTGATTAAATATATTTTTTTTGCCATCAATCTGTACACCCCATAATGAAAAGCGAAAATATGTTTTTTTTTTATCAATTGAAAATTTAAATATATCTTGTACCTAACAGGTTTTCAGATCCTTTTGCCATGACTCCAGCTACAGCTTTAGTAGTGATTGTAGCTTATTGGGTGTCTGCCTTACACATCTAGATTTGGGGGCTTTCTCAGATCCTTCCTTGCAGATGCTCTCAAGCTCTGTCAAGTTTGGAGGGGAGTTTTAATGAACGTCAATCTCCAATTTCTTCCTCAGGTTCTTCATGGAAGGTCTGTAAGTCTGGGCCCTTTTTCTGGGCCAGTCAAGGACTTTCACATTGTTGTTCTGAAGCCATTCCAGAATTGATTTGGCTGTACAGTATGCTTGGTGTCATTGTCCTATTCAAATGGAAGCTTTTTACCCCAGTCTTAGGTCATTTGTGCTCTGAACCAAGTTCTCATCAAGTGTTTGCATGCCTTTGTCTCCATTCATTGTTCCCTCTCTATCCTATCTTGTCACACAGCCCTGCAACCTGAAAAGCCTGCCTATACCATGTTGCCACTGCCATGCTTTACATCAGCAAAGTGCCTGGTTTTCACCAGATATAGCACATTCAGGACCAAGAGTATGCTTTTTGTCTCATCAGACAACAGAATATGATCTTAGAAAGTGTAAAACTTGGCAGTGCTTCTTGGCAGATGTATATCATGCAGATGTATATCATGTCTCTCTAAAATAAAACAATCTGAGGTTTCAAACAAATACAACCTTGTCTTGTTACAACCCCATGTCGTGATTAGATGTGGGAAAGAAATCATAAAAGTTTCATAAGTTGTATATACAGCTTTTTGGTAAGAAACTTTTCTTCTGCCTCATTTACTCTGTGATGTTGTGCTCTGTGTGTGTGTGTGTGTGTGTATAAAATACAATTTTGCCCCTGCTGTTTCTATAATAATATAGACATCTAGAAATCCCACTGTGTCTCTCTGCTCAGAGTTTTAGAAAGTTTGACTATATTAGAATGTTTTGATCTTTGAATCTCATTTTCGAACTGCTCTCTGTGATTCAGATATTAGACATTAACCGGTGAGAGTGAGATCAAAGAAGTGTTATTAAAAACAGTTTATAGGGTTCACGACACAGGGCGGATATGTCCCATAAGTGTTCTCCAAAGTTTTTTTAGGAATTTAGCAGTGTCTCTATGAATGTATATATGGATGTATACAGTACCAGTCAAACCTTTGGAATGGGTGTGTCCAAATGTTTGACTGGTACTGTATATAAGCAATAAGGCACAAGGAGGTATGGTATATGGCCAATATACTGTACCACACCCCCTCATGCCTAGCTTCCAGCCAATCAACATTCAGGATTCAGAACCACCCAGTTTATAAATAAATATCGTCATTTCGGTCATTTTACTGAAATGTCATACTGTTTGATATTTTATACAAAAAATTCTGACAACTGAAAATCTATTACTGTATGGTGATATTAGTTTCTGAAATATGTACTGTATGTCCATATACAGTGTTTTAATGTGCCGTGTGCGTGTGACCGTGTGTGCTGTGCCTGCGTACATGACCTTTCACATCTCCCCTTACTCCCTCTGTCCCAACAGCCTGTTCAGGGGTTTGACTATGCCAAGCAGCACCTGGGCCGCGTGCCGGGTGGAGAGGAGGACACCCTCCCGGTGACCCAGGACACCCTGGTGCTGCCTCTGCCCGTCCGGGACGCCCCCCTCTCCCTCTCCCTGGAAAAGGCTCTGCAGCAGGACGGCACGGCCAACAAGAAGACCCTCTGCTCCGACATACGCAAAAGGTACCGGAGTCGCATCCACCTCACGGGGCCGTGCAGAGGGTGTTGTGAGGATGTGTCAGTAAACTCACAACAAACTCACAGGAAATCAGTTGTCATGTTGCTGAGCTGTATTAGCTAACTGTATTCCTGTTGAGGAAAGAGGATGCTTACTCAGCTTGCCTGTGACTGGCCAGTAGCTAAGCTGCATTCACATCTGACTGTTTTTTTGGTGAAACATTCAGAAGGAAGATTTCTCATGAATACCTTTACTTATTTTGCCTGTGTTGAAGGAATTTCTCTAACGAATTTCCAAATAAATGTATTAGTCAAGATGGCCCTGTGGTAAAATCCTGAGGGCTACATTAAACACTTAAGCACTAGGCTGCTATTTTGGATGTGCCGATGATGTCATAGCTGTGCTGTCTCTTTACCTCATTTCAGCTTATGTCCTACTTTGCTTCTTGCTTTGAACTGGAGTTAGCTTGACCTTCATAAAAACAAATACATTAATAACTCCACTCTAATGCACCACAGAGATACTTTGCAGTCGTGTTTGCATGTTGTGTGTGATTACACTGTATCCGTTTTCTCTGATTAAAGACATTTTGCCTTTGCCAGATTTAGATCTGACACCAAGCAAAACATCCAGGTGTGATGTTAAACCACCAATTACATTTCGAATGAAGACAAACAGCAGATTTGACTGCATCGTTCACATGCTCATCCACGGTTCACATGCTCATCCACGGTTCACATGCTTAACCACGGTTCACATGCTTATTCATGGTTCACATGCTTATTCACGGTTAACATGCTTATCCACGGTTCACATGCTTATTCACGGTTAACATGCTCATCCACGGTTCACATGCTTATTCACGGTTCACATGCTTATTCACGGTTAACATGCTTATTCACGGTTCACATGCTCATCCACGGTTCACATGCTCATCCACGGTTCACATGCTTATCCACGGTTAACATGCTTATCCACGGTTCACATGCTTATTCACGGTTAACATGCTTATCCACGGTTCACATGCTTATTCACGGTTCACATGCTTATTCACGGTTAACATGCTTATCCACGGTTCACATGCTTATTCACGGTTCACATGCTTATTCACGGGTTAACATGCTCATCCACGGTTCACATGCTTATCCACGGTGACCTGCACATTGACATTCATAAAAGAGGTGGTGTACTGGGTTCCTCCTCAGGTTGACTCAGATCACAACCATTCCTTGGGTGTAATTGGCACAGACCAGTGAAGTGAAAAACATTCCCAAATCAGCGCTTATAAAAAGCAGCCATGATAGAATACTGAGAAAGAACCCTTCAGTACCATTCAAATTCATCAACACCCAGATGAAAGTTATAGAACAAACACACACACCCCACACGCTGCTATTTTAAATTGCCTGCCAGCTCTTTTCTTTTAATCAAGTGCCTGTTGGTGTTAAATTCAGATTGGATTACATGTGAAGGTTCAGCCTTTGCCTTTGCTACTGTAATGGAGGCATTTGTCGACTGCTCTCCAAGGAAACTTTTAGTGGATCGTCTGTGAACAACTGAGGATGAATACCTCCAGCCTATTAGATAGCTTCCCCTAGAAGGTGAAAGGGGGGCGGCTATTTCTGCCCGGCTTGTCTGTGACCTAGCTGTTTTCATATCAACTGACCATTTTCTGCAAACTCTCTACAAACATTGTTTGTTTCGCGGTCCACAAATCCTTGTGGCTGTGAAGATGCATCCCCACGTTCTGTCCATCCTGCCAGTGCCATTAATCCAGGCACAGAGGTCCAGCAAAGGGCTGTCATTGTTCTGCTGGCTTTGTGTCTAGTATTCAGATGATTACCGGACAGCACTGTCTCGCTTTGACGTTACTGCCACCTCCTCAGTCCCCCACAGCAAGGTTCTGATAAAATCAAATAAGAACATTTCTGTCAAGCTTTTTGAAGCTGACTGGGCCGCAACAGTTGAGACCCACATTTATGTCCAAGGAGTGTCACGCACGCACATACACACACACACACAACCATACACACACACCTTACATAAGGCCTAGGATTGTCTGGTCCGAGTTGGATATTAAGCAGTCAGTACTTGAAATTGTCCTCTGTATGGCTCAGTGGTTTTAAACTGACTCTGGTGTTGGGCTTAATGTCTTAGCTGTAATTCTGCTGTTATGGCCAGTGGGTTGTGACTAATAGTTCTGTTGACAGAAGCTGGAGAGACCTTGTTTGTGATGGGCTGGGTTGTCACAGCCACAGGCAGGGCACAGATAAAACCCAGCTGTGTCCATATCTGTGGAGCACAATGGTCAGAACAGGTACTGTAACAGTTAACATGAGTAAGGGACGGGGAGGGGGCGGGAGGGGCGACGGGTCCTTAGAGGGAAAAGATGACATAACGGTTCTCCCATCGGAGGGCTCACCGCCTCTCTTGTGTTGCCATGGTTACCCGCAGCAGGTTGCCGAGCGAGGACAGTTCCGTCATCAGCAACGAATCAGGGAAGCTCAACTCGAACAGGGGCTCGGCACCGCAGAAAGTCACAGCGCAGCAGAAACCGACAAAGGAGGAGACGCGCCAGAGGAACGGTGAGAACAGTGAAGTAATTCACACAAAAACACAGGCGCATGCCTGAATGTAGTCTGCATACGCATGTACAAAACAGCCACACAGACCCCAGCATGTACAGGCACAGATTTACCTGTTGGACCATCTCTGTCATCTCTTTCGCTCTTTCTCCCTCTTTCTTTTTTTCTCTCCCTTTCATCTTTCTCTCTCTCTTTTCTCCATCTTTTCTCATGCACACATGCAGACATGATCACCTTTACGTGGTGTTTCTCTGGCTCTCTGTTTGTCACTGATCTTGCTTTCAATCTAGCATTCATTTGCTCTCTTACACACACTGACACACGCACACACACACACACATGTTCAGTTACACACACACGCACACACACTGCAGCTGTTTTTATAGCCATAAAGGTATCAACTCAGCAGTAACCACAGAGATGGACCAGATGAATATCTATGACACAGATACTCAGCTGACATGATACAGTCTGTCAGAGTGGCTTCCAGTGACACACAAACACAGACAGAGTCAGACAGACAGACAAACAGACAGAGAGACAGACAGGGAGACAGACAGAGACAGACAAAGAGACAGAGACAGACAGAGAGACAGACAGACAAACAGACAGAGAGACAGACAGAGACAGAGAACGAGAAAGACAGAGACAGACAGAGACAGACAAACAGACAGACAAACAGACAGACAAACAGACAGAGAGAGAGACAGGGAGACAGACAGAGACAGACAAAGAGACAGAGACAGACAGAGAGACAGACAGAGAGACAGACAGACAGAGACAGACAGACAGAGACAGACAGACAAACAGACAGAGAGACAGACAGAGACAGAGAATGAGAAAGACAGAGAGACAGACAGAGACAGATAGACAGATAGACAGACAGAGAGACAGACAGAGACAGACAAAGTGACAGAGACAGGCAGAGAGACAGACAGACAGGCAGACAGAGACAGACAGAGAGACAGACAGAGACTGACAAACAGACAGAAACAGACCGTGACAGACAGAGAGACAGACAGACACACAGAGACAGACAGAGAGACAGAAAAACAGACAGACAGAGACAGACTCAGACATACATTAAGAGTTGTTTTTCAAAATGACAATTGGGACTTGCCCAAGGACATTGGAGCAATGGACAGGTCCAAATCCTTCATATAAACTGAACTCTATGATTCAGTGTAAGCAGAAGGGGCCTCAATGACCCAGTGGCACATAAGATGTACAAAGTTATGAGCTCAATATATCCATCATGGATGCGTAATGGAAATACAGGCTCCAAATGGAATCAATCTGGATATAGTTGTGACAAGGGTTACACAGTATCATGGATCACAAGGCCAAATTGAATTGCATCGTGCCAACTGATGCCTCCCTCCCGGACAACTTCAACAGATTCTATGTATACTCGCTTAGAGGTGGACAAGAATGAGCCAACCAGGAGAGAGTGTCTTTTCCTCTATGAAACGGGTACCTTTGCTATCCAAGGCTGATTTCAGGCACACTCTGAATGGAGTGAAGAATCCCAAAGCCGCCAACCCAGCCGGCATCCCCGGTCCTGTCCAAACAGCTGGCTGGCGTTGCCCACAGGGGTTTGTCCTCAGCCCTTTGCTTTATTCTCCCACAGCTGTGTGGCCCCGCAGGACACAAACCCCGTTATCCAGTTTGTAGACGCCACGGTTGTTGACGACCTCTCCCTCAACCACAGCAAGACCACCGAGGAGAATGTTCACTTTAGGACCCGGAGGTGGGATCCTCATCTACTGAACAACGGTAAAAAGAATCCCTGGTTATCAGTTCCTCTGTATCTACAGAAGAATGTTCGCCCCAGTGATGTTGTCTAGGAGGTGAAACAACAGCCCTAACACCAGTGCCTCGCTGAGGCCGTTCTCACACCCATCCAGGACATCTGTCTGAAGTGGTAGGCTGATGAAGGCCGGCAGCATTATCAAGGAGCCCACACGCCCCAGTCTTGCAGTGTTTATCTGCTTACGGCTGGAAAGACAGGGTCTGTCTCAGAGCCTGAGATCCCATACTAACCGGCTCAGAGGCAGGCATCTGTTTGCAAGCCTTTCGACTACTCAGCAATTTAACAAGACTGACTGATCACAAAAGCGCCCACCACACACATACATACATTCTTATATTCATGACTGCTGTATCCTGAGCCTAACTGAGCTAAATACTGAAACTTAACAGCCACGTCCAAAACCTCTCTGTCTTGTCTTACATGCTCCATTTTTGTTGTTTTGATAGCATAAAAGGATGAAAGCGTTCATTGCCCATCCATTTGTCTTCTGGGAATTATATGTTTCATCCCGAGTGAACAAATGGGGATTTTTGTTATTGGTCTCGACTAGTTATGTTACAGAATACTTGCATCACTTTTCTACATTAGTTCTGGAAGGTTTGAAGTAATGGTAATTTAATTCAAATACAGACACTTGATCTGGTATTGTTAGATAAGTTTTATTGTAATTGAAAAAACTGGAATTGAATGCCCTCCCACTGCTGTTGGATAAACAGAGAATGTCCAAACTCAGTCTCCTTCATCTATCATAGGCAAGATTCCTGTGCCTGAGAGGCATTGGCCAGTGCTCTGCGATAGACTGCTTTGTCTGCCAGTTTATCTGTGACAAAGTTCCCTGCTGCTCGAAGGAGTGTCACAGTGTCACTCACGGAGATTTGACCGTGAATGTGTGTGTATGATGGAGTGTGTGTAAATGGCCCATTGGGCGAGTGTCCAAACACTGTGTGTGTATTAACTACGTGCTTTTCATCCAGATCTCTATGACACCTCGTCTGGCTCTCTGCAGCTGATTTCCATAAAGCCCATGACGGCCCCGCCCACCTACTCACACCCCGCCTCCTCTGAACGCAGCCAAGACTCGGCCATTCTAAATGGAAATGGAGAAGTGAGTCATTCATACACACACACACACTGAAACTCACACACGCACGTACGTTTCTTACGTGTGTCCCTGTGCTTTCTCTTCCTCCCCCTGTGCCTCCCTCCAGGTGAACCTAGCTCTGAAACAGAAGTCGGACATAGAACACTACCGAAACAAACTGAGGCTGAAGGCTCGGAGGAAAGGCTACTATGACTTCCCTTCAGATGGCAGTGGGAGTACCAGCAGGGTGTTGGCACAGAGACATGGGCACCAGAGGGCACTAGGGGAGCATGGCAGACCACTGGAGCCTGATGAAGACCACGCATCCACCTTCGTCAAGTCCCGCGTGAGGTACAAGAGGGGCAGGGGGGGGGTTCCTGAGAGTCCTTTGGCTGCTGAAATGCTCACTTTGATTGTCCGGGCTTTAGGAGACACATTTTATTATATGTTCATACACAGCCCTGGTGGGCTGATAGGACAGTATGGATCCTATATCTTTACCCAGATGAACATTTATATTTGTCTGTTATAGTCAGCAGAAAGTGGGCCAAAGTCTTCATCCCACTTGAACAGGCTACAATTCCAGAGGTATTATTGTATGTTGTTATTTTTACCTTATAGTATGGGCAAAACAAACACATACACTCACCTAAAGGATTATTAGGAACACCATACTAATACTGTGTTTGACCCCCTTTTGCCATCAGAACTGCCTTAATTCTACGTGGCATTGATTCAACAAGGTGCTGAAAGCATTCTTTAGAAATGTTGGCCCATATTGATAGGATAGCATCTTGCAGTTGATGGAGATTTGTGGGATGCACATCCAGGGCACGAAGGTCCCGTTCCACCACATCCCAAAGATGCTCTATTGGGTTGAGATCTGGTAACTGTGGGGGCCATTTCAGTACAGTGAACTCATTGTCATGTTCAAGAAACCAATTTGAAATGATTTGAGCTTTGTGACATGGTGCATTATCCTGTTTGAAGTAGCCATCAGAGGATGGGAACATGGTGGTCATAAAGGGATGGACATGGTCAGAAACAATGCTCAGGTAGGCCATGGCATTTAAAGATGCCCAATTGGCACTAAGGGACCTAAAGTGTGCCAAGTAAACATCCCCCACACCATTACACCACCAGCCTGCACAGTGGTAACAAGGCATGATGGATCCATGTACTCATTCTGTTTATGCCAAATTCTGACTCTACCATCTGAATGTCTCAACAAAAATCAAAACTCATCAGACCAGGCAACATTCTTCCAGTCTTCAACTGTCCAATTTTGGTGAGCTTGTGCAAATTGTAGCCTCTTTTTCCTATTTGTAGTGGAGATGAGTGGTACCCGGTGGGGTCTTCTGCTGTTGTAGCCCATCTGCCTCAAGGTTTCTTGAACATGACAATGAGTTCACTGTACTGAAATGGCCCCCACAGTCACCAGATCTCAACCCAATAGAGCATCTTTGGGATGTGGTGGAACGGGAGCTTTGTGCCCTGGATGTGCATCCCACAAATCTCCATCAACTGCAAGATGCTATCCTATCAATATGGGCCAACATTTCTAAAGAATGCTTTCAGCACCTTGTTGAATCAATGCCACGTAGAATTAAGGCAGTTCTGAAGGCGAAATGGGGTTAGTATGGTGTTCCTTATAATCCTTTAGGTGAGTGTATGTACTAAACTCATGTCCTAACCCTGACTAGATGTTTCATTTCAGAAGTCCCTCCTTTATGACTTTGAAGGGCCCTGATTAGCTCTCCCTTGTGTCTGTCAGACCCTCACTGGCCAGTTAGTCTGTCATCAGGTCCATTGTGTCTAGTCAGACCCCCCACCCCCGTTTAAAATGCTGTTTCAGCGCTGTATGAGTATGGCAGTTTAATTGTTTCATTATCATCTTTCTCTGATCCAGCGAAGGAACCCATCAGGCCTCTCTAATCAGACTAAACCCCTCCTATCTCCAGGGTGCTGCTGGGCTCTTGTCCCCAGTTCTCTGGGTCTCTGCTCTAATATGGATATAAGAGGATTTGGTGTACTTGGCTGAAAGCATAGGAGCCCAGAGGGGCTTCTCCAATGGGCCGGCTCTGTCCAGTTCTGCCTCGGTATCATTCACTATAGATGTCCTGTAGGCGGTAAGAGAAATTGCTCACATATGGGCAAACAGAGTATTTTGTATGTTGAAATAAAACTCAAAATACATTTCCTAAGTATTGTATTCATATAATTAGAATTATTCAGGATCAGAAGATTCCAGAGTTGATGATGGCAGCAAACCTTTTTTTTTGAGACATCGACACCTTCGAGGGAAAGCGTTCAATTTAACAGGTCCATCTTAGGATCCATTTATTTGAATATGTATTTTTGTCATGTGATGCTTTATTTAAGTCTAAATTTGAGTTTTAAGAACTTCTGTTGAGTGGCACACTCCCTCTCTTCCAATGGCATCAGTAAGATGGAATTTCAGATCTACGAGGACGGAGCAAATCAGAGATATTCCTTGCGAGCTTCAGCCAATTCAAACCACTGAGTTTGGTGCATATGATTAAAGGCTGTTCCAGTTACCTATACCTGCAAAAGTAGACCTACAGTAGACCTATGCTAACGTTGTTCTTATCTTCATCTGCAAACTGTTGGCTGTGAAGATTCCTTTGAATTGTATTGTTTGGTGTCCTGTCAGCCAACAGTTTTTCAGATGACACCAAGAATGCATCCTCTTGCCTAACCACATTGCGTATTCAGTTAGGATGTGACACTTCAATCGACAGGTTTATGTGTTTGTATAATCCTCTACTTTGTGTCAAGTCAATTTTTTGACTTAAGGATCAACAGTGGAACATTTTGGCATATTCTAATAATTCACTGTGCGTGGGGATTAGATCTCGCCTCCCTGGTCTAAACACTTTAATAGATCATGACACCAGTTAGTGACAACAGGAAGTGGTCCGTTACAGTTTGAACAAATGCCTGTTATTAATACAGTATGCACACATTGTATTATCATACATTGTGTTATAAGCATTCTTAGAATCGTCAGTGGGGTTTTTTTTACGTTGAAGGCTCTGTGTTTTTTGACTGTGAGGACCAGGGTATGCTCTTACTGTGGGTTACACTATGTCCACCTGCAGGGGGCAGTGTTACAGTTCTTTTTGACAGTCGGTCCAAAGTCCAGAGGATTTCTATCCACCGTGGAGGAACTTGAAAGACACTTGCCATCAATATCAATCAGATGATGAATTACGTCTACTTGAAGAAATCCATCGCTCTGGCAAGCATTTCCATAGCTATACCAGCTATAGGAACTTCAATCTCACAAAAACAACTATTGTCAATATTTATTCACAGTAGGTAGTGCCTGCCAAATAGGTTTTTATATGCAGAGTAATGAATGCAAATAAATCTTTGCGGAACCTATTGCTTTTTAATTTGAACAAACATGACTGAATTGACATATCTGGAACCTATGTCTTGCTTTAGCATAGTGTTCATCTGATGTAGAGAAGCTCAAGATCTACTATTTTGGCCATAACACATAACACTTTTTGCCACAATAATCTAAAACACAACATGCACTACCTTTAGATTTGCTCTGTAAATGTGAACCGGCGTGACTTGTCACATGCAAGCACTTTTATGTACACAATTTACTGTTTGTTATTATTATTATTGCTATTGTTTTCTATGTATATGTTTGGCCCTTTCCCATTTCATGATATTCAGTTTGTAATTATGGCCTTGCCTCATTGCAAAAAACTCTATCATAGGTTTAGTGGAGTCGAAGAATGAGCCGTGTTCACTCCATCAGGCTACTGATGAAGGGCAAATTTCCCGGCCAACATATGCCCCCTCAGCATCTCCTAGCAACTGTTAAAATGCCTCTACCAGGATTTGAACTCATTGCTCTCTGTTTGTTTATTTTTATCATTTTTCTTGTGTTGTCGAGCAGAAAGAATTTCGATGTCTGGTTTACCATGTATATCCTGCGCATAAAACTAATACAAACCTTTAAGTAATAAAACCTTAAACTGTTACGTATCCTCATCAAGGACGGTCATGAATATTAGCTTTCTAAACTTGAACAATGGTAAACTTCCAATGACAAAGTTTATGGGACATTTAAGTTCTTTTCAGAAATGCCTTTGTATTTGTGGAGAAAATTATATTTGTATGGTAGGATGGATGAAAAATGTATTACTCTGTTGATGTTAGCATAGGGATACTCCACTCCACACCTCTGTCCTTCTCCTCAACTCCCCTTTCACATTTAGGAAGGAGGTACTCAAAGCTCTATCAAGTCACTTCATCTGCCAGCAATGTGTAGCACCCAACTAGCTGATGCCCAGCCACTGAGCCAGAACACCCACTGCACGCACAGCCTGTGGTTAAGGGTTAGTCAGAGGTGGAGAGGTCAGGGGTGATACATGCCAACTTGGAATGGGGGAGATGAATAGGCGTCCTGATGGAACAAGAGCCAGGCAATGTGCTTTTACAGTAAGTGCTCTGGGATTTTAGTGACAATGCAGATTCCCACTTGTTTTCTTTAATGCCCTGTGGCGTTGGGCTTTGATGCTGTGTGTATGAGTGTGTGTTTGTTTGTGTGTGTGTGTCTGTTTGTGTTCACTGGCGCGTAAACCACTGCGTTACAAATGTGAAAGTAAATGTGTGTGTGTTTGCAATTGGGAGTGCATCTCTGTGTGAGGGCATCTCTCCAATAGATACCCACTAGACAGGCAGTGACATCACCCTCAGCCAGCTGACAGGGCTCTGATGATTGGTCAGACAGGGCTCCCAGAGCATGTTCACTGACAGGCATGGTGTTCAACAGAACGCACGTTGTGGCTTGGCGCTGACGTGTATTTCCTTCACGCCAGGGCCCTCATCGTGCCCTTGTCCTCAATGGTTGCTGGCAGCTGCGATTAGAGAGCACAGGATTACGTCCAATTAATCTGGCAGAGGAGATATTCTTTTCAGGCTTGTTCATGAGGACACGGTCGCTGGCGGTGTTGCAGGGAAAGGGTTTATGATGACTGTGCTTTTTCCCGACTTTCTCCTTCTAAACTGCACTCATCAAGGCAGTCGTGTATAAGCACCAGCACGTCTAATGGTTGATCACTCTGACCTTTCCAACATTTCTCGTCTGTGATTGGCAGGCCCTCCCAGGTAAGGCACCCGACGTATCGGAGCAGGCAGAGCCTGAACAGCCCGAGTCCCGGGGGAACTGAAATGGACCTGCTGGTGATGAGAGAGAGGCCCAGGAGAGGCATCAGGAACAGCGGCTACGATGTGAGTCGGACTCCCCTAACTCTACGGGGCCGTGACCCTTGCCCTACTGACCTTAGCCCCCTGTTTTAAAACACACCACGGAAACAAGGGGAAGAGTCTGAAGTCTTCGCCATTTAACACGCACAGTGATGTATCAGAAGTAGACAATGTCATGCCGGCCTGTGGGCGAGACAGTCATTCTTTAATGTCAGCCTTTGATTTGGCCCGCCTGTTATACCAGGACCAGGGTTGTACATTTTTGTTCTAGTCGTTAGGGAAGCTTAATTAAAGCATATTTCAGTGTTGCTGTATTTACTTGTGGTGTTAACATATCACATGTGCCATCCAAAATGGGACATTTTTCATGGGAATTTTGACTTCTCCTGGTTGTAAATGAACCACAGTGAATTCACAGCAGTGTCTAGATCGTGGTGTATTGAGGAATCGTCATAAGCAGCTGTTGTTTTGCAATTTCAACAAGACTAGCTAGCTAGCGAGCTTCTGAGAATCAAAAAAAATTGGACCGCCCCATTTTTAACACTTACCTTTGAGGGAGGGAACAGGGCTCCTGTCTTTACAAAACCAGAATACATTTCTCAACCTGGGTGTTCATAGTGGCCAAATAGGACATTTTCTGAAGTCCAATGTCTCTATTGAACATGGACAACTGTATCTACCCCACACAAGTTTGACAACCATTTCTACCCCACACCAGTTTGACAACCATTTCTACCCCACACCAGTTTGACAACTGTATCTACCCCACACCAATTTGACAACCGTATCTACCCCACACAAGTTTGACAACCGTATCTACCCCACACAAGTTTGACAACCATTTCCACCCCACACCAGTTTGACAACCATACCTTGCCCGCAATAGTTTGATCGAGCATGGAAAGACCAAGGCCACAATAATGGCTACAAAACATAACTCCATTCATTTGACATGTGACAGTGGACCCAACCAACCACTGGCACATTCCCAGCAAGACATTTCAAAAATACTGTTGTGGTGGCGAATTATGTCTGAAACAATAATTTCTCTATGTCTGAAACACAAGAAATTATTGTAATAGTTTAACCCAAGTCTGTGGCAGATATACTGTAGCTTTAATATCCACAGTCCTTAAAACAAAACATTTTCAAATAATTTAAGGTGTACTGGTGATTTCCATTCAACTTCAGAACATATACAACATTTGCAATCATTTTATTGTACTTGTGTCTGGACTATTTATCTTAGATCCACTTTTTCAAATGATAAAATAAAATGTAAAATGATTATACTGCACAGAATGTGCTTATTTTATTAGATTGGCTTTGTATGAAATTGTTTTGTAAAATATTTATAGAAAATATACAGGTACAAGCTAATAAAAATAATGACAATCATAATGAATTATTCACTACATTTAAGTACTACATTTCTACCAAGGGGCTTTGCATAGTAAAGGCAAAACTCACCTCATCTACCATGCTGTACCCAGCTGGCACAGAACAGCCATGAGGTGGAGGAGAGGTGAGGAGAGATACATGCCAATCAGGAATGAGGGGGGAATTTAACCAGGATGTTTGGGTTACCCTCACGACAGGTGCCATTGGATTTCCTGACTGGAAGGTTGTGTGTTTGTGTGAGCATGTGCCTGTGTGTAAATGTCTGCATGACTAAAATTAACAGCTCGTGTGTCTCTTTGCGAATGTGTTTCTCCCCCAGATGAAGTTTTGACCAACTCTTACATCGTGGCCGGTAACATTGCCCTCCAACACCACGTGTCTCCAATCCAGTGACCAGGCTTTCTTTGCTCTAGCAGTGGGATTCAGGGTTCAGTCATGCCGGCAAATTTCTTTGCCTACACTTGTGGTGCTTTGATTCATGTACTTGTAATATTCATGGTATAATATCGTTTTCGTGAATGTACTTATGTTTTGACAAGGCTGATAAAAAAATTCAATGCTTGAGTGTCATAAAAAACTGTAAAAGCGTAGTTTTCAACAGGGTTAACCATATAACGAATCACTCATTTAAATAAATAAACAATAATCTTCAGAAATGTTTCAGGTCAACAAATTAACTAGGCAATGACAGTGAAAACTGTATGTTTAAAAAAATAAAAATGCAAAGAGGGATGTTTCAAAAGGAGGTGTGATGAATCAGATTTATGTGGTGCCATTTTCATCTGTATTTAATATTGTGCTAATATCACATGGTGGTGCACAATTCTTTGCTGTACCTGCTCTGTCTCTACCTGCACTATTTCCATCTGCTCTATCTCTATCTGCTGTATCTGTACCTGCTCTATCTCTAACTGCTCTATCTTTAGCTGCTCCATCTCTAGCTGCCCTATCTCTACATGCTCTATCTCTAACTGCCCTATCTCTACCTTCCCTATCTCTACATGCTCTATCTCTAACTGCTCTATCTCTACAGGCTCTATCTCTACCTGCCATATCTCTACATGCTCTATCTATACCTGCTCTATCTCTACATGCTCTATCTATACCTGCTCTATCTCTACCTCCCCTATCTATACCTGCCCTATCTCTACCTTCCCTATCTCTACATGCTCTATCTCTAACTGCTCTATCTCTACAGGCTCTATCTCTACCTGCCATATCTCTACATGCTCTATCTATACCTGCTCTATCTCTACATGCTCTATCTATACCTGCTCTATCTCTACCTCCCCTATCTATACCTGCTCCATCTCTAGCTGCTCGATCCCTATTTGCTCTACCTCTACTAGCCATGGAAGTGAACATAGCCTTCCTGCAGTGATCGTAACAGCTGTGTAACCCTACTAAAAATACCGTGATCCGCTAGGCTGCTTGCATTTGGTGACTCCTGCAGAACAACGTGGCTCTGTAGGTTACAGTTGGAAAGCTCATCCTGCAGGCCACATCACTGCGGATCCACGTCCATGTTTCGGTGGAGGGGGGGGGGGGGGGGGGGGGCTGATTTATGTGGTGCTCTGCACCAGGTCTCATGTGACTGCTCCCTTCCACTAGCACAGGAAGTAGGGCACCCTCGGCTCCCACTCATTCATCACCCTAAGAGAGATGGATGGCAGGAGAAGGTAAGGTGGGAGGAGTGGGAGGAGAGAGCATGCAGTGTGGGAGCAGGGAGACTGAGGGAAGGACAAGGATAGAAAAATCATTTGCGGGAGACAGAATAGTGTTAGGAGAGAGGGAAAAGAAAGGGGATTCTGTAGCTGGACATCAGCAGGTAGATGGAGAGGGGTGGATGACAGAAAGACACAATTGGATGGGTGTTTGTTAGTGAGTGAGCGCGCGTGTGTGTGTGCTTGAAAGAGAGAGCATATAGACTGAAAAAGAAAGAGAGAAAGAAGAGAGTGAGCGAGAAATACAGTGTGTACATTGGGTTAACACACAAAAACCTCCAGCAGTTTGCCCCAGTGCTTAATTACTTTTACAGTAATTGGCCTGATTGTTTATCGCCATAATTAATCTACAGGAGGCGGGACGAGGAGACGAGAGGAGGAGAGATGGATAACACATCACACACACCCTACAAACTGTCCCCTGGTAGCTCTCTAGCCTGCAGAGAGAGACCGAGAGATTACATGTTACGAAATGCAGTGTGCCATCAATCAGCTGGGGTTGGTTTAGTCAGCATCTTCCTTGTCAACAACAACATACAGCCTGGACGAATCAGTAGAGAAGCCTCCCAAATCCCCTTTTAAATTGCTTGTATGACCATGTCTCTAGGTGAATCAGTGGGTGGTATTTCATCCTGCTATCAGGCCACTGTTAATTTGCCGTTAAGCACTGGGCTCATAAATCAGGAAATCGTGTATTTGCAATGGATTGTGGGATAGTCCTGCAGCTCTGTCAGAGGGAGTACTGGGCATGAGTGCCCAAGGGGGAAATTAATAATATTTAATCAGAGAAATAATTAGAATATGAATTGGTACCGGTCAGTTGTCTTGAGTTAATTGAAGCTTTCTTTTGGCAAGATGTCAAAATAGCTTGCTGGCCTGGAGGTGATGTCTAATTGTTGGATTGCAGGCTTGTCAGTGCTGAGACTCAACCGACATGTACAATTCTCAGCTTACCACTCTGATCTTTGGAGAACTGTTTTTCCATTTTTAACTGTAATTGGTAGTTATGTTGGAGAGTCCCTAAGTTGGAATACAGTGGATTTACTTTTTTCAATTAAGCACGTCATACAATTGAATTTGTAGTGTGCATTTTCTACACTCTATGTGTGTGAATGTATATAGTTCAGTATTATATTAATCTGCAGCACTCCACCAATAAAAACCATTCCTCTGTCAAATGCAGTAAACTCTGTTGTCAGTTCCAGGTTCTGGTTGTAGATCTAATAAGATTCACTGCAAAAAATATGCAGAAAATTAAAGAAATCAGACGTGGTGGAAATATCTTTTCAAAGCACTAAATGTACTGCATTTGATTGCCCTTCATGCGTGCGTGTGTTTTGTGTCTGCTTCTGTTTCGTGTCTACTTGCGTTTTGTGTCTGCGTGTGTTGTGTATCTGCACGTGTTGTGTGTTTGCGTGTGTTTTGTATCTGTGTGTGTTGTGTGTCTGCATGTCTTCGTTTTTGCCAAGTTATCTGTGGGAAGCAGCTATCTCTATCCCACTTAGGGTTGGCATAAAAGACTGCGGCCCATGGAGTGCTGTTAACCTCATCCTAACTGTCAAACAGGCGCTGAAATGGCCTTGCCAGGTGCCGAGGCCCACATGCGGTCAACAAAGCCAGTATCAGAGTATGCTAATGACATTCAGCTTTCCTCCAGAAAGGAGTTTTCAAACGTGCTTTTTTTCCACAGATTACTGTTGGAAATGATCAGGGCTGGAAATGAAAGACGTACTGTGTGGTCACGATGCTTTGCGAATGGTGCAGTGGAGGCCACATCTACACTAATGAATCAATGAATCAGCGTGTACTCATAGTCACAAAACATACAGCAATCTTGGTTATTGGTGTAATGTGCCTGGCGAGTGGGAAAGCAAGGTGGAGGGAGAAGGTTTGTTATGAGTGTCAACCAGGCTTCATGTGTCTGACATGGTTAACATGGAGGCTGTAGAGAGGTGGTCCTAGCAAAGAAATGATGTTGTTTTTGTTTTGCTTGCCAATGTAATGTCCTACAAAACGGGAATGAAGATTCTAACCTAGCAAGGACATATTTTAAATAACAACACTGCAACACTAGGAGTCATCCATTTGACGTCTTTGGTGTGTTTTATCCATAGACCCAGGTGTGTTTTTATCCATAGATCCAGGTGTGTTTTTATCTATAGACCCAGGTGTGTTTTTATCTATAGATCCAGGTGTGTTTTTATTCATAGATCCAGGTGTGTTTTTATCTATAGATCCAGGTGTGTTTTTATCTATAGACCCAGGTGTATTTTTATCTATAGATCCAGGTGTATTTTTATCTATAGATCCAGGTGTGTTTTTATCTATAGACCCAGGTGTGTTTTTATCTATAGACTCAGGTGTGTTTTTATCTATAGACCCAGGTGTGTTTTTATCCATAGACCCAGGTGTGTTTTTATCTATAGACCCAGGTGTGTTTTTATCTATAGACCCAGGTGTGTTTTTATCTATAGACCCAGGTGTGTTTTTATCTATAGACCGAGGTGTGTTTTTATCTATAGACCCAGGTGTGTTTTTATCTATAGACCCAGGTGTGTTTTTATCTATAGACCCAGGTGTGTTTTTATCTATAGACCCAGGTGTGTTTTTATCTATAGACCCAGGTGTGGGTGTGAGATCCATGTATTCACTAACATTCTGTTGTCAGAAGGAGTTGGTTTAATGTGAATGATAATGTATTTTTTTGCATGCTGAACAAGCCTGATATAGTTGTTGAATGGAGGCTAGAGGGAGGTGGTGATCTGGGAGGTTGGCTGCCAAATCGACTGCTACTTCACAGGGAGCGTGGTTTTGAAGAAAATATCCTTAAAAACCAGTCCCTCATATCACTCATGAAGATCCTAGGGGATAAAACATAACTCGTTTTTCAATCCTAGACATCTCTTTAATAAAATATTCTCTCCAAGGCACCACTATGTCGACCTTACTGTTACTATATATCTCTTGATGTGGAAAATCTCTACAAAAATTTAACATTGGGGACAGGTTCATTAAATGGAACCAACATCTATACTAGAGAACTCGCACTAGATTACTCAGCAGACAATCCCTGTAACCCTGATTTAATCTCTACAAAGGGACAAGACAGGGCTGTTCTGGCACAGCTGTTACACTCTGTCCATCTAACCTCTTGCTCAAAGCACAAGGTGTAATGTAGAAATTAATTGCGATAACACTGATAAGACTATATTAAATGTCTCCATGGACAAGGAAAGATGTTTTGATCAGGGGTGCTGATAATGGCTGAGCACCGTGCTACTGAACAGATGTTGAATGGATGGACAGATGATCTGTTTCAGTCAATTTATTTGGTACCTTCTCTGGATATAGAATCGGTTTACACTGCAGAGGGTTCCCATGGGGATGCCAAATCATTATTGGCCTGTGCATCTATTTAAGATCTCCATTTACTTGGAAATTTAGATTGAAACTATGAAACAATGTTACTCGCAACTCCCTCTGGTTGACAAATCCAACAGAAGCCAAAACATCCCAACTTGTGGTGACTGTCCAAATACTTATGGACTGCACCGTGCAATGTTAGAGAATCCTTACTTCCCTGCTGGGAATAATGAATGGCATTTTCATTATCGTCAACTCATTCACCTGGGATTATGAAAAAACGGCATTGTAAGACCCCTCTGTAAATTGAAGATGAAGGGTGGATTGACTCCCATGTGTTTTATTGTATTATTGGGCCAATAACATCCACACTGTCAGGTTTTGACAACGCTTTCACTTCCTTCGGCTGGCTAACAATGGAATTTGAGAATTCCCCCCCCCCCCCGATTTCTTTTGTCACTGTTGTCCAGTCTGTCTGGAACATAATCTCATTATACACAGCACCCTCCGTGTCTGGAAGCAAATTTAAGAGCATTGTTACCTTAGAATTATGTCAGTCCTGCTCCTGATGGTGAGAAACACCTTCTTCACGCCTGCTAATCTTGGTGATTCCTTTTTGCAAATGAGAGATCTGGTGATTCCTGCAATTGTGGGTCGATACTTTAAACAGCATTTGTCTGCTTTGACCTGCTGATAAAAACTTTTAACATTGCCAGAAACAACTTTTCTAGTTTGAAGGGTGCTTCAAATTATGCTCAACATCAACCGAACAGGGGATCAGAGTGGGCTGGAAATTCAAACCGTTTTTAAAATGTGTCTGTCAGACTGTGCCGTACTACGTGTGTGTGTGTGTGTGTGTGTGTGCGCGCAACCATGTCACGTGTTTGTTTTGGTTTTTTTCACTTCCTTAGACTGAACCAGAGCTGATTGAGGAGACCAACGTTGATCGTCTGATTGGCCCGCGCGGGGGTTACGTCTACCCCAGAGGGGTCAAAGGTCACTCGGAGACCTCCACACTGAGCTCCCAGCCTTCCATCGACGAGGTGCGCCAGCAGATGCACCTCCTCCTGGAGGAGGCCTTCAGCCTGGCCTCGGGGGGGCATTCCATGGCCGGACGCCACCATCACTCCCACCACGGTCACCACCACGGTCACTACAGCCCCGGACCGCCGCCCCTGCCCTACTCAGATGCAGTGACCAGTGCCCCGGGGACCGTGAACCGCGTCCGTGGTGGGGGACTGCAGTGGGTGCCAGCGTACAGGGCCGACATGTATCAGTGCAGCCTCCCAAAACCTGTGAGTTTGTTTCAAATTCTTTGTTTCACTGCTGATATTGAAATAACATCTGTTGTTGTTTCAGAACTTTGTATAACACTTCAGTCAGAAAATAAAGCATTAAAGAAATATGCACTGACAAAATTACTGACACCCTAGACAACATTTTTGGTAACAAAGCCTTTGGCCAAAACAACTGCCATCAAGCACTTCCTATAGCCAAAGGATCAGCTTCCTGCATTTCTGTACTGTGTTAACTGCTCCAGTTCTCCCAGAGTTGAAGGATGCTTCCTAACTGCTTTTGTTTCGGAGTGTGGCAATAGCACTGTCGGGACTTTTTAGGATTTCCTTATAGAATTAGTGAAGATTAAGTAAATTATTCAGACTTATTTGGTTTTATTAAATGACAAACCAAATAAATAAATATTGGGATATTAAAACACTCTTCAAAATGTCAAAACATTTCTAGAATAACATGCATTATTTTCGTAAAAGTGCAAGTGTAACAATATTTCTGGTCATGACTGTACAAAAGCAATTCCATATTCCAAATTCCATATATGCATTTGGCACTTTTACAGCAATGGTGTTTACCTTACCTTTAGATGGATCCCCAAGGATGTGTGCAATATAAAGCAAAACCAGTACGATTCTCATTTTCCATAGACTAATGAAATGCCATATTTATTAGTTTGCATATTAGGACCTGATGTTCATTTGACGGACATTTTCATGGTGGGTGCTGCAGAATATGCCCAACATCAACCAAACAAACATCAACATCAACCTTTTTTGTCAGTACTGCAACCTTTTACTCTGGTCAATTACTGCATCAAACACTTAAATAACAGTTTTAAATGATATAACTGATCAATTCAATGTCAAACCATGTCATTTAATGCTTTAAACGTTTTTACAAATAAGATATTCGACTACAGGGGTGTTATTTCTTAATGAGATTGTAAAGGGATAATTCAGTATTTTAGTGACTTCCTAAAAGCCAGAACTGGATACCATTCTTGAAAGTTCTGAACTAGTGTCAGTGCAGTTGCTGTTTTCATACACTTCCACTTCCATTTTGATTGTAATTAGCTTTTGCAAGGAAATCGACCCCTAATTTATTCCATACTGGATGCAAACACAAATGTTGTCCACCTTGAAATTCATTTATTTGTAAGTAATGTGATATATAAACACAGTTTGAGTGATTGAGAAAATTTTACTCTGGGGAACTCAATTTAGGGCATTCAATTGATAAAAAAAATCCCAAGTTATCCCTTTAAGAAGCAAAAACTTTAACATGAATGTGCGTGGTTACCTCTCCCACAGGCCTTTAGGTTCACTCAGCTTCCTGACATGGCCATGGGCTCTCCTCCTCCCCCAATCCCCCCCCGTGCTGGACCCCCTCCTGGGACCTCCCTAAGACGGTATGGACATGACACATGCAGGCACAAACACACCCACTAAGACGGTATGGACATGACACATGCTGGCACAAACACACCCATTAAGACGGTATGGACATGACATATGCAGGCACAAACACACCCACTAAGACGGTATGGACATGACACATGCAGGCACAATCACACCCACTAAGACGGTATGGACATGACACATGCAGGCACAAACACACCCACTAAGACGGTATGGACATGACACATGCAGGCACAAGCACACCCACTAAGACGGTATGGACATGACACATGCAGGCACAAACACACCCACTAAGACGGTATGGACATGACACATGCAGGCACAATCACACCCACTAAGACGGTATGGACATGACACATGCAGGCACAAACACACCCACTAAGACGGTATGGACATGACACATGCAGGCACAATCACACCCACTAAGACGGTATGGACATGACACATGCAGGCACAAACACACCCACTAAGACGGTATGGACATGACACATGCAGGCACAAGCACACCCACTAAGACGGTATGGACATGACACATGCAGGCACAAACACACCCACTAAGACGGTATGGACATGACACATGCAGGCGCAAACACACCCACTAAGACGGTATGGACATGACACATGCAGGCACAAACACACCCACTAAGACGGTATGGACATGACACATGCAGGCACAAACACACCCACTAAGACGGTATGGACATGACACATGCAGGCACAAACACACCCACTAAGACGGTATGGACATGACACATGCAGGCACAATCACACCCACTAAGACGGTATGGACATGACACATGCAGGCACAAGCACACCCACTAAGACGGTATGGACATGACACATGCAGGCACAAACACACCCACTAAGACGGTATGGACATGACACATGCAGGCACAAACACACCCAGATTCGCGCCCAGGGATGGGCAGTATTTATGATACATTTAAAATATGTATTTCAAATACAAAATAGTACATTTTGTAATTTGTATTTGATAGGGTTACGCTTATTGATCGGCTTTACATGCGCATTTACAGCTGGAAAAAATTAAGAGACCACTCCAACTTTTTCAATCTTTCCAAAAAAGTTGAAAAGAAAATTTTTGAGTGAGGAATAGAAGTGTTCAATTTGCAGTGGTCTCTTAATTTTAACCCTTCTGTTGCATGAATAACTGCCTGACACAATTTATTATTATACACTGCTCAAAGAAATAAAGGGAACACAATCATCATAACACCAAGTAAATTCAACTTCATATCAATCCAGTTAGGAAGCATAGGCGATTGTGAAACAATGTCACCTGTTTTGGTGCAAATGAAAACAGATAAACGGGGGAGCCAACAGCAAGACAACCCCCAAAGAGGGAATGGTTTTGCAGGTGGTGGCCACAGACAATTGCTATCTCCTTTTCCTTCCTGACTGATTTACATTTTGCTAGTGTCCTTGTTGCTACTGGTGGCATGAGGTGGTACCTGCAGTACCTGCACCCCATTCATTATGTACATGTAGTCCATCTTCTCCAGGATGGCACATCCATACGTGCCATCACAAGAAGGTTAGCTGTGTCTCCCAGTACAATCTCAAGATATAGAGGAGATACCAGGAGATAGAAGGGCATCAACCCAGCAGCAGGACCGGTATCTGCTCCTTTGTGCAAGGAGGAACAGAAAGAACAGGAGGAGCTCTGCCAGAGCCCTACAAAATGACAGCAAGCGGGTTACTGGTGTGCATGTTTCGGACCTAACTGTCAGAAACAGACTCCATGAGGGTGGAATGAGGGCCCGACGTCCTGTCCTCACAGCCCAGCACTATGTAGCTCGATTGGCATTCGCCAGAGAACACCAGAATTGTCAGGTCCTCCATGGGCGCCCCATTCTCTTCACAGATGAGAGCAGGTTCACACTGAGCATATATGACAGATGTGAAAGAGTCTGGAGACACCATGGTGAATGTTATGCTGCCTGCAACATCATTTAGCATGATCAGTTTGGCGGTGGGTCAATGATGGTCTGGGGAGGCATATCCTTGGAGGGTTGCACAGACCTCCATGTGCTAGCCTAACTGACTGCTGGCTGACTGCTGTTAGGTACCGGGATTAAATCCTCAGACCCATCGTCAGACCTTACGCTGATGCAGTGGGCCCTGGGTTCCTCCTGGTGCAGGACAAGGCCTGGCTTCCTGTAGCCAGAGTGTGTAGGCAGTCCCTGGATGACAAAGGCATTGATGCCATTGACTGGCCCTCATGTTCCCCAGACCTGAATCCAATTGAGAACCTCTGGGCCGTTATGTATCTGTGCATCCTACGCCGCCAAGTAGCGCCAAAGACTGTCCAGGAGCTCACTGATTCCCTGATCCAGGTCTGGGAGGAGATCCCCCAGGACACCATCCACCGACTGATCAGGAGCATGCCCGTATGTTGTCGGGAGTGCATACAGGCACGTGGGGGCCATACACACTATTGAGTCACAATGTAAGTTGCCGTGATGAAATTCATGCAAGTTGGAACAGCCTGCGATTTCAATTGTTTACTTAGATTTTCGGGGTGTGAGTTTGAATCCAGCCCTCAAGCCCTCAATCAGACACAATCGAAACACCAAGTAACTAAATTAGAATAGAATTGAGTCATTAGAAAATTGTTAGTTAAACATTAAACTGTTGGTTACTTTAAAACGAACCTTCATCTGGGTGATCACAGGGATGTGTGAATATTCAATCTTTTAACTGGTCAGATGTATCGCATGACTCGTTAGGCAGAGAAAAGCTGTTGTTATCAAAAATGTTTTGCTTAATCAACTGAGTCAGTGTACTGGAGAAGGGACAGATCAAATAAGCTGATAGATGGATGGTTTGCGAAGTGATTTCATGCTCCCTTGTAAAGGTATTTCTGTATTTTTTAAATACAGAAATACAGTAGTTTATTTTGATACATGGTGTGGCTGCTGTATTTTGTAGTTTATTTTAATACACTTAAAATGAAGGTATTTGGTATTTTATTTTAAAAATACATTTTGATGTATCTTTGCCCATCTCTGTGCGTGCCCACACATACACCGGTCTAGCCCTTCCTCAGATGTATTTATAACACATTATCATACTGTCACACAAGAATAAATCACAGAGCTCCTCGAACATTCAGATTAATTTGCTAATATTCACCAGGTAAATTCATGGTGGCCAGAGTGATGTCGGTCTGTATACCAGTTTGAATGCAGAATCAGTACATTGGAAGGCGACGTGAAGAGCAACGAGTAGCTGTGGGTTTTAGATGGAGCATGTCTGCCCTCATGTGGCGAAGGGTGTGTATTGCATGCAATTGTAGTTCTCCCGAGGCATGAGTGTGTTACCTCCTTCCCTGACTCAGCTCCTCGTCTGACCTGGGGCCCAAGGCCAGGACCACAGAGTCATCTGGAACCAACATGGCCGACATGCAGACTCAGCATAACGACAGCAGCTATGCTCCCCTTTCCAGAGCCGCACTTCCTTCAGTGACAACCGAACAGCCTGTATCCACCTACTCAGGTCAGTGAATGTGTGCACCTGCTTTCGTTGAGTCCATCGGGGTTAAAGGTGTGAGCACTTGGAGTGTTTATCAAGTCATTAACTTACCATAGTCACATTTTAGCGTAAAAACGTGGTTATTTTCTTCCACAACCCCGTTTCCCCCAAAAAGTTGGGATGCTGTGTAAAATGTTAATGAAAACCGAAAGTCCTTAAAAACCCTATATTCGATATAAAATAGTACAAAGATAACATATCAAATGCATGTCTGCGTTATAAACAGACATGATTCTGTAGTGGAAATCACTGCATGGGCTCAGGAACAAATCCCTAAACCATTGTCTGTGAACACAGTACATCACTGCATCCACAAATGCAAGTTAAAACTCTATCATGCAAAGAAGAAACCAGATATAAACAAGATCCAGAACCGCTGCAACCTTCTCTTGGCCCAAAATCATTTAAGATGGACTGAGGCGAAATGGAAAACTGTCCTTTGGTCTGACAAATCAAAATTTGGGAATCATGGATGCCCCCGGGCTAAAGAGAGGGACCACCCAGCTTGTTATGAGCGCACAGTTCAAAGCCAACATCCGTGATGGTATGGGGGTGCATTAATGCACATGGCATGGGTGACTTGCACATCTGTGAAGGCACCATTAATGCTGAACAATATATACAGGTTTTGGAGAAACATATGCTGCCATCCAGACATCGTCTTTTTCAGGGAAGACGAAAAAGACGTCTTCCCTGAAGACGTCAGCAAGACAATGACAAACCTCATTCTGCACGTATTACAACAGCATGGCTCCGCAGTAAAAGAGTCCGGGTGCTAAACTGGCCTGCCTGCAGTCCAGACCTGTCCCCTTTTGAAAACATTTGGCGCATTATGAAATGAAAAATAAGACAAAGCAAACCCGAACAAATTCAAAATGGGAATGTATTTTTACAAAAACACAACGCTTCTCAGTTTCAACATGTGATATGTGGTCTTTGTACTATTTTCAATAAAATATAGGGATAAATGACTTGCACATCATTGCGGTGTGTTTTTATTTGCATTCGTCCCAACTTCTTTTGGAAACAGGTTGGCAGTAACGTTTGTCACCGTAGGATTTCTCCTGCCTAACGACGTTCTCACCCTATCCATCACAGGAAACCCCATCACAGCAGTGTATGCCATCCCTGCCTCGCGGTCCGGCTACTCGGAGTACTTTGTCTCCACTCCCCCGTCCTCCTACCGCAGCCCGTCCTGGATGTCGTATCCCCCCGAGCCTGAAGACGTGCCCCCCCAGTGGGCCGAATCTGTAAGAACCCCCTCTACTCTCCACTCTCACAGCACAGGTAGAACTTACACCCACCGATCCAGGATCAGATACGTTCTCCCTTATTTTCAATGGAAGGTGGGGATAGAGTAATCTTATCCTAGATCTGGGTTTTAGGGTAAGTTCTACCTTCCAGCCAACCTCAACCCAAACCAATCCTGCCCCAGGTCTAATAGTTGTTATACAAGCCCATGGAACAGTTAAGTTCCAAATGAGGCACAGAGCTCAATGACTTTGAACTTTGATAAGATACCAACATTTGTGAGTCATCAGTGAAAATAAAGGAAATGTCATGCTAGGCTTTGCAGAGGGCCTTATCAGGAAATGAAAGGAAACTGAAACAAACGTTTCCTCAATTGCCCCTGGGCAGGATTGGCTCCGATTATCTTCAATTATAAATACTCTCTGTCTGTTAAACACAAAACAAGTTCCATTTTCCCTCTGTCGGATTCGTATATGCCTTCCCCTTTCTGCCGTGGACTCTCCTTGTCTCTATGGAATGTTCTCTTTATCCCTGTTTGTCTGCCTGTTTCAACCAGATGCCTTCACGCAGTGTCTTTTTGCAGAACCAGTGTCATTTAGAAACCATTTGCTGAACTGAATTTATGGCTGGCGTTGAGTGGACACAGCAAAATACCGGGGTAGTTGAGCACATTTCCTAAATGAACACCTCTTTTTTCTTTTTTGATTTTTCTTTTGTAGAGTCAGAAAGTCATGCACATTTCATGTCCAGAAGTGACCCAAAAGTGGAGTTCAAACGCTTGGTTTGAATCGAAAGTTCATTTTAACAGTAACAGATATTTCAATACAGTTTATTTATTACCTTTTTTTTTTCTTTTATCGTGTGAGTCTCGTCCAAGTGTGCTTGTGTATATTTTCTCTTCTTTTCACCCATTTGAATATATGTAAAATCTGTGATGTGTGGTGAGGTCAGTGGCTGGGTCGGTACTGGTTATTATCAGAGCTGCATTCACTCACAAAACATTGATTGAGCTCAGGATCATCATATGAAATATAGCACTACCAACTCAAAATGAGGTAAGCTAGACAGATTTAAGAAACAGCTTTCACCACAAGTAAACGCTGACCCAGTGCATGATACACGACTTATAGTCTTAGATGATGACATCCTATGAACACACACACAGCTCAACTAAAAGCTGCGACCATCCACAACAGCTAGGCGGCACTAAAGATCAATATGTGTGGCACCTCAATGTAGCCATACTTAGTTTTGATCAAACTAGCCTAGCAGAAATTTGAGCTTTAAGTCATTTCTTTTCTTCAGTATTTATTGTACATTTGCATAATAAACTAGTTATTCTCGTGTTCATTCCACATTGCAGAAGCCTACCTCCACTTATACATTAAATTAATTTGTTTACCTTTCTGGTATGGATTAGTTGAAGAAGTGTTTGATGTGCATATTAATATAATTCTGTCAGGTTAGTGTTTATGCTAGCTGGCTAACTTTTTTACCTTTGCCAAAACATATAAAAACATGTAGGGCACACACAACCTCTGTTCACCCACAGACCTCTTCAAGGCAATATTAATGCACAAACTATAAATTGTACTCAAAATGAATCAGCCTACTAGCATCACAGGCAAAGCAGTGGAGCACTAGAATGCATTTTAATGGGAAGGGAGGCACGGCACGATGACCAGACCCTGGCACCTGGGCAGAGCCGGCTCTAGCCTTTTGGGGGCCCTGAGCAAAATGTAATTTGGGCCCTCCCCTATCAGTCGGGGGCTCCCTAGCAGACGGAAGCCTCCTAGCGGTCGGGGGCCTAAGCGACGGCTTACGTCGCTTATGCCTGGAGCCGGCCCTGCACCTGGATCAAGGTTATAATCGTTAGCGAAAACGAACGAAAAAACTAAAACTAGGTGGGAAAAAACATTGTCGTTAACTGAAATAAAAATAAAAACGAGGCATTACAAAAAAGCGATAACTAACTAAAACTGTAATGTGTGGTTGACAAAACTAACTAAAATTAAATTCAATTATAGAGTAAATGTTCTTAGTTTTCGTCTTTGTCAATGTCTTTCCTTTTTTAACGCTATTTAAAACACGCAGAGTATTCGCTCAGCTGTGTTTCCTTTCCCTGCTCTCCCTCTGTCTCTCTGTCACTCACATACACACACACACCCACGGGACACAAGTTTATTTTATTTTTTTATGTGTCATGTTCTTTTCTCAGATTCAGCTCCCTGACATTCTGACAGAAATGTCTTGTGTGACTCAAAAATGAGTTGAATACATGCGGTTCATCATGTATGTCTTCTTTAGTCTGTTGGCTATTAAGTTTTTTTTCTTGGCACACGTCACTTCCACATTTTGCATTTATTGCGAAGTGTAGACTGTTTACATATTTGTGCCCATATGTACATTTTATGTACTGGTTTTTATTGTTGAATAAATATTTTCTAAAATTGTATGATGTTTTTGTTGAGTTATTATTACACAATAATGCCCCTGTCAAATAGCCCATATTACAAAAAAAGACTAAAACTAACACTAAAACTAATAAAAACGAAACTAAAACAAAGCATTTTCAAAGAATAAAAACTAAACTAAACTAGCAAACCCACTTTAAAAACAAATTAAAACTAAACTGAATTTGAAAACAAAAAGTCAAAACGAAATAAAAAAT
Source organism: Esox lucius (assembly GCF_011004845.1). Taxonomy (NCBI): domain Eukaryota; kingdom Metazoa; phylum Chordata; class Actinopteri; order Esociformes; family Esocidae; genus Esox; species Esox lucius. Next base: position 30,598,212 of record NC_047570.1, on the reverse strand, counting down.
AAAAACTAATAAAGAATGCAAAACTATAATAACATTAACCTGGATACGATCATCGTGATGCAGTTTGAGGTAACCACTGCCTACCCGGCTGGTCCTGACAACATGTCACTGACTGATACACTGGTACAAGAGACACAATGTTCACCCTGAAAACTGAGACAATAAGGATTTCACCCAAAACATATTTTGGTTGGGATCAAAACGAGGGGTGATCGTTTCGTTGACACGTGGCCTCCTCTCTCTTCCAGGTGGCTCTGCCGGGGTACGTGGAGGCCTTCCCTCATCCCCGCTACCCTCAGAGCAGCCCCCCGAGACTCCCCCTGCACTACGGCCAGGCCGCGGAGCCTCTCCCCACCCCGGCCACCACCGCATCCCAGCAGAGCCTGCCTGACGTGGGGGAGTCCAGAGACAGCATACCCCTCAGCAGCCTCTCCACCTCGGCCCTGGTCCAGGCCATTCGCCAGGAGGTGGCAAAGCTGGCCAAGAAGCAGACAGATATGTTTGAGTTCCAGGTGTAGTCCCCCTCTCTGGTGGTTGGGATGTGAAAATGCAGAATAACCCTTCTGAAAATGCTCTAAAGCTGGAGACTAAACAAACTATCTGACAAACTCAGCTTTTTATCACATTTGTATATTAAAATTGGTAAAAGCATCTTTCTTCCCCTATCTCTCTCTCTCTTTTTCTCTCTCTCGTTCTCTCTATCTATCATTGTGCAAAAAAAGACCACTTTGGCTCTGATGTGTTTCATGACCATGCTCTCATTTTGGAGTTACCGAAGGGTGAAAGTGTTCTATCTCAAACTGTCAGTCATCTCTCCTTAGCCGTGTCTGTATAGTTCCATTGTACATATGTCATATCCTTGTCTCAGCATCTGTGATAGTCTAATTGGGACGGTAACCATAGCAACCCAGGGAAAGCATACAATGTCCGATGAGGTGGAGAGAACCTTCACGTTCGTGCTCCCAGGACCCAGCGCTTCAGAACAGAAGAGTCATGGATAGGTCACAATGTATATACTGTATATTGTAAGCATGTAGAAGGATGCCGCGTAATATTAACTCTTTTTTTTTTTTTTTGTACACCATGGGCTCCATTCAATCAAACCCACAATGCACTGCTTACGCTGTAGCTCTTTTTGTCCTATGGTCCAATTAACTCAAACTGGTCTTGGGTACTGTATGAAAACCTACAACTACTAACGGGGAAAAACCTGAAACAGGGATGTTCCTCTTTTTCGGAACCAGAGGTGCGTGGGCATGTGACGAACAGTGTAATCAAAGATGCTGTGTAAACAATGCTACGGCGGGTTTGAACGACTTCTAGCTCAACTCCGTTTTTGTTGCCATCTCCAATTACGTATTCCAGTTTATTGTAGTGTTTTTTTTTCTTGTCCGTACCAATAATTAACAACTAAGTCAGATTCCCATTGTACACTGTTCTCAGTCACAGCTATTGTAGGTATAATTTAAAAGAGCTTGACAGCGAACTGAGCGACCTGATCAGTAACAGTGGGCTAAACATTTGGCACAATTGAAGTCAGTAATAAATGGGTGGCGAATTCATCCAAAGATGAGTAGTTACTGTTACTGTATGTGAATGGATGCTGAGTGAGGATCTGCCACTGTGTTTGAAAAAGATCCTTCTCAGAACATATGGTGAGGCGAGAAAAACACTTAAATGGAATGGGTGCCAAACAAGACTAGTGTCTTGACAATGCTTCCAAACAGCCTTTGTCAATGAACATGATGATGTAGTATGTACATCTATATACAAAAAAATATATTTGATTGGTTGAACAAGTTACAACATGTTGTTTGCCAAGGGATGAGGAAACATTTACAATTATCAAATGACTGTAATGCTAAGACATGAGAAAAAAAAAAAGAGCTGTTAAAAAATACAAAATACACCTACCACTATACATTTTCAGTTTCCTTAAAAATGCCTCAAAACAGCCTTTCACAGTGAACATGATCATAAATTAGGTACTGTAGCCCTCTTGAACGCAGTTGAGTTTAACTGGGCTTAACACAGTTTTCAATGGAAGTATAGGAAGCAAACAGGTTGTGCCTCACCAAATTAGTATGTCAGTCAGACACAATTCGGCCACAGAATCCAGTCAGAAAAGATTTAAGATTTCAGTGTAATGAATTCACTGCACTGTAGTCATTCTAAATGAGTGTGATACTTGTTGTAACCATTATATTAATACATTCTGTAATATTGACTGGACTGATTGGAATATGGCTTTTTGTAGGTATAATGGTACTAAGACAGTGACTCATTTTCGCATTGAAGACTTTCAGTAGTTAATTTCTTGCTTCAAAAAGTGAATGTCTAATGCAACATTTGATCTCCCTGATGATTGTAATGCAACTTGAAATTTAACTTTTTTAAACGATAACCAGTTGAAATGCACTTTATCCTACTGTGTGATGTACATGTTGGAGAGCTAGGGAAAACAGTCAGGGCAGCCCCCAATCCTGGTGTTTGGTCTTCTTTATGGATTCTGGGGTTTTATTTGGTCGTTCTCAGCAAGTGAAGCAAACAGGTTGTGCCTCACCAAATTAGTATTCATAGCTGGCTTTTGATATTATTACGGACTGTGGGCATGGCATGCATTAGTCCCAAGACTCACACAAGCTTGGTTTAATACATATTTGATTAGATGAAGAAGTGACATCGAATGGAGAGAAGTGCACAAATCGCAAGGTTGCGCTGAGAAACTAAATTGTTGTCAGTCTTCAGTGACTGTAGTGCTGAGAGTGAAAGGGAGTGAGTTATTCAAATGAGTAACAGCGCCATGAATAAAGAAAGCATGCAGCGTCACGGCCTTCTGTTCATGATGACACTGGCGCACTGTCAGATGCAGATTATTGATTCTGATCCTGATTTTCCTTTTTTAACCGACCCCTTTGTAGGCTGTGGCAGTGGACTATCTCCGTTTCTGGATGAATCCAGGCCAGTGTTGTCAGGTGGGACGGTTTCCCGCTCAACTGGGCTATTTTTAATGACAGCGTGGGGGGTGGGGTGGGTGGGGGAGGGTCAGCTTGGGTGGGTCGATTTACAGGAAAAATAAGTGTTTTTGCGGTTATTTTGGGTAGTCTGCAGGGGATTTTTTTCGGTATACTGTCAAGGCAATCTGGCAACCTTGATCCAGGCGGATGTGGTCCCCACCCAGTCCAGCGTGTTCGTGTGTAAATAGGGTCGTTCAGCCAAGAATTTGGTTTATTTTTTGTTTCCCTCATTCATTTTGGTGGACTAACACTCATGGTTGTGGATGGACTGTTATGTTACCATGTAGGCTGTGTACTGTAAAATAAAGCCCTTTTTGTCTGTTCTGTAGATGCTGACCAGTTTTGTGCAGAAATGAACACCTTTCACATTCTACTGCTGATACATCAATACGATGCCAGAAACAGGATGTCCAGATTGTGATTTGAAACTTTGCACTCAATAAAACTGATGACATGAGATTGTTTGTCATTCATTTTTTTTGTCTTGTTGAAAAGAAAAGATAACATTGTGATTAAAAAGCATTCTTAGGCTAAGTTTTTCTCCCGGATTTGAAGCGGTCTTCTCTCAGTTTTTGGATGATGGACGCATGAAGGTTCTTCAGAAAGTAATCTATGGGAAAAAGAGAGAATCAAAGCAGTGTATTAAGTGTTGATTTGAATTCACCAAACAGTTAGGCCAAATGTAAAGTTTAAAATGCGAGGCTATTGGGGTTATCGTCTTGCCTACATGAACAGCACATACCAATTCAGCTTTATCCTGCCACTTATCCATTATTTGTTTAATTGAATCAGAGTCCCAACTATTAAGATGCATTTCATTTTAAATCAGGCGGTTTGAAGAATGAATGCTGACTGGTTAAAAGCTTTGGTATACAGTATGAGGCCATTGCCACTGATATTAAATCTCATTTTTAACTGCTCTATTTGCTTTGATAAGCAGTACAGCAGGGCCGGCCCTGTACAGAATAGCAATACAGCATTTCAGGGGTTTGTGGTCTATTGCCAATACACTGCCAATACGCTGGAACTGTAATTGTGGAAATAAATAATAGTTTGCTAAAAAGCGTCAGTAATTGCATGGAGGGTAAACAATCATCATCATTTTCTTCCGCTTATCCGGGGCCGGGTCGCAGGGGCAGCAGTCTAAGCAGAGATGCCCAGACTTCCCTCTCCCTAGACACTTCCTCCAGCTCTTCCGGGGGGACACAGAGGCGTTCCCAGGCCAGCCGGGAGACATAGTCCCTCCAGCGTGTCCTAGGTCTTCCCCGGAGTCTCCTCCCAGTGGGACGGGACCGGAACACCTTCCCAGGAAGGCGTTCCGGAGGCAACCGAAACAGATGCCCAAGCCATGTGGAGGAGCAGCAGCCTCTCGATGTGGAGGAGCAGCGGCTCTACTCTGAGCTCCTCCCGGGTGACCGAGCTTCTCACCCTATCTCTAAGGGATCACCCAGCCACCCCGCGGAGAAAGCTCATTTCGGCCGCCTGTATCCGGGATCTTGTCCTGTTGGTCATGACCCAAAGATCATGACCATAGGTGAGAGTAGGAACGTAGATTGACCGGTAAATCGAGAGCTTCCCCTTGCGGCTCAGCTCTTTCTTCACCACGACAGACAGATACATCGACCGCATTACTGCAGAAGCTGCACCGATCCGTCTGTCAATCTCCCGTTCCATCCTTCCCTCACTCGTGAACAAGACCCCTAGATACTTAAACTCCTCCACTTGAGGCAGGCACTCTCCACCAACCTGAAGTGGGCAAGCCACACTTTTCCGACAGGGGACCATGGCCTCGGATATTCGTATAGTATACTGTATAGCTGTATTTGCTTATGATAAATAGCATTATTAGTGTTTGTTTGATTAAAGTGCAAGCAGTTTTATTAGTCAGCTTTCATTCACAGTGAGTGTCATCATGAACAAGAGGAAGGGTGGCAGTGACATTGATCAGTTTTCTGGGCAGCCTCAGAAAAGAAAAGTTGAGAGCAGTGAGAAAATGAGGACCAGTCAGATGATAGAAGTAGCACAAGAAGTGAGTCAATGTTTATTAATGTAATAATCATTGCCATTCAGATCATAAATGGTTAGTAATCCATTCCTGAACATCAGGGCAAGAAACTTGTTTACTTTCTTTTTCATTCTGGTGCATTCAGAGTAAAGAAAGAGAGGGAGAGAGAGGGTATGAGGATGCCAACAGGGCAGGGAGAGCAGGTGACATGGAGGTGAGTGAGAAAAGGAGCAAATATTGATGACTGATCTGATATTGCCATGTTGGTGTTGTTCTGACAAGGCACCACTAAGGCACAGGTGTCTCAGGTTAGGTTTAGGTCAAAGGGTGGGGAGCACTGGGGTAACCAACTAACTACAGGTCAGTTGCAACGATGGTCCTGGAGCAATATTAATGATGATGTTTTAGGAACAACACCAACACGGTGATATCAGATTGTGTGAATATTGATGGTTAAGAGTCTTATAAATATTTAAAACAATGTTGACTCCATGGCTACGTTCAGAATATTTCATTTTCATAGTCATGGCAACATAATCGCAGTTAGCAGTGGTGGAGCACCCCTGGCTTCAGTGTTGCCATATCCATATCTATTGGGCTACTTTTCAAATGTCGCTGGTGAAAAATAATTGGTCGCGGGTGGCGGGTTTTTAGGCTACATCTGAATTTCACCGCGGCCGCCGCAATTCTGACTTTATATGCTATATCTTGTCCTAACCTGATTCCGAATAGGCTATGCGATTCTTGTTATGCAAATTTTGACTTAAAAGCCTGCCGAGGGAAAAGGGATATCCTCGAAATGTCCACTAATACTAATACCTTACTTCGCCGTAGGCGGCAGCCTAAGTGAACAGTAGCCTATAACCTACGCACAGACTTTTTTTTCTGAGCCAAGCAAAATAAGCCTACGTATCATCGTTAATATTAGGCTATATAAATAAACAATTGATTGTTATTTTAACATTGCCAACGTTTCAGATAAGCAATAAGGCTTGCAAAAACAGTGCTAACAACGCAATTGACCTTTGATTGTATTTGCACTAACAGTTATGTCTCAGAATAAACGGCTAAATTGCAGGACGAAGCTGTTTTGAAGTTGGATAGATGGTTCAACTGAAGAAGAAAAAAGTAGTCTGTATTTACATCTGCCACGATCCAAATGCTCTCCCAACTGCGCTCCTAACTCCAACTCCTTCATCAGGATAGCCACCTCGTTGACTTGGTCCATTTCGCTCCTCCTGATCGAAGTTCGCCTACCGGTTGGAGGACTGAATACTTCCAGAGGCTGGTATTTGGTTGTGAAGAGGATGCCGGTGTCCGGCCATTGCTCCTTGTCTAAAACCTGTTGATGCTGCCGCGGCTCATGCTGCGTTTGTTGCTGCGGCTTCTGCGCATTGCATTGATTATGGTTAAGAAAATTAGAGGCCCAAATCTCGCCACATGCGTTAGATTCGTCGTAGAGAGAGGGGAAGAACCTTGATTTGTTGGCACTCATCTTGTTTTTCTATTTTCGGTAGTGAAGAACATTTAGATTTGTTTGGATTCGAATGTTGAATGCACCTGCGATTCTAGAACCTAACACATAGATATGGATCACCTAGCGGGGGGAATCTTTTTTTTTTGGGGGGGGGGGGGGGGTCATGAATGATTCGTTTTTATTTTTGAACAAATCTTTTCAGTGACTTGGTTGTACTGAATCACTGCTCTAGAAGATTCATTCAATCAGTGAATCACTTTTGCTTTAGGTGGGTGTGAAGTCGGAATGGAAACTCTTTCATCACCAATGCTTAACACTTGTCAGATGTCACGATCCATTGAATAACTATATTATATATTAATAACTATAATAATTTCCGAAATAATTGTGGAAGCCAGTATGTTAGCCTGATCTTAGATGTATTTTTTAAAATATGAAATGTAGCCCATAGGCGTATCCGAGCGGACCTGTATCACTGAACTTCCTATCCAAATCCCCCACGGGATCCAGAAGAGAGTGGGTTGGCTACTTTTCACATTATTTTGTTGTAGTTCGTACATGGTTAAGCCTATGATGCATTTATTTTTTTAAAGTATGATGCAATAATTTAAAGCCTAGACAAATGGTCTGTTGTAAGGACGCACTACCCATCTTTCTCCATAATGCGCTGTCTTGTCTTCCGCTAAATTGTGCGCTTTAAGATCATTTATTTAAGTACAATAGGCTGCTTATGCTCATCGGTTACATGGCCTGTCCACAAATGTAGGTCTATAACAGTGCATGTGGAATGTCTTATAGTAGTTTAGAATATATGCATGAACTGCACTCCAGAGCCGCGGAGCGTCTGAAATTAATTTGTCACCTCTGGCTCAAAGTCAGCCGCGTTGGATATCATGCGATTGCGAATAATAGCCTATTTTTAAAATGTATTTACAGTTCTAACCACCAAGCCCCGTAACATAAAAGCATCTGATCGCATATCTCCATTGAAATATTTATAAAATAGGCTACCTGAACCGCGAAATATTTTAAGAATGTATTTTGCAAGTTTAGTAGAACCTCAAACCACATGCTGTGATGAGCGATTAACTCTCAAATAACCTTTAACCAACTGCAAAGCATAACAGTTTTGAATGATATGTTAATTCATTTCAGGATATTTTCTCATTATTATATAATTTCGGATATAGTCCGCATTTTACACACCGATCCGATTTCGATTACTTTTTTATTGCTCTTGTTCATGGCTGCCTAGTACATTTGGTTGTGATATTATTTTCTGTGGACTGAATAATTTGGTAATTGTTGAAAAAAATCATTAAACAGAGTGCTATTATAGTAAACAACAAGGTCCCACCATGATGTAGAGAAGCTTGGACAAAAAGATGAATTGAATCAGTGATTAAAATTACCCGCCTCTTTTCAAATAACTGTAGGGAATGATTCAGTTCACTTCAGTGTTTCGGATGGCCATTTACTATCTTGTTCACGGCGATTACGTTCAGCATGAACATATATCGGTGCAATTACGTTTGCTTTCAACATATCCCCAGTGCTATTGGTCGTTAATTACTCGCTATTACGTCAGGGTTGCCTGATTTAATTGACAATACATTGCTAAATCACCCGTGGACTCCACAACATACCTCCCGAAAAGCTATTTTTACTATACAATCCTATCCGTAAATCGACCCGCCCAAGCCCATTTCTGACCCTCCACTGTCATCAACAATAGACCTAAGTGTGCTGGAAATCCACCCATATGACAACACTGTATTAGGCTGCTACTTAACGTTTCGCTGTTTTGTTGGTCCTTAACGTTATCGATTGAAAATGAAAAACGCATAATTACGAATTAAGGTTTAAGGCACAACGGTACTGGCGTTAGAGGGGACCTAGAGGTCGTAAGGTCTCATGTTTGCAGCCAACACTATTAAAAACCACTGCGGAAGCAGTAGCAGAAGTATACCACATGCCTTCTGTGGAAAATAGCTGATCATGGTTGAATCAATATTATCTAAAGACTGATGCTCAAATTAAGAAAATGCATATATTTAAGTCAAATAAAGGAGGAGGAGGGAAAGCCTTGGTTATCAGCATCCTACTGCAGTTAGCAAAGGATTTTCAAGGTAAATTATAATTCATAAATTTTTTCTTCTTGTTTTAAGCATGAAATTGATGAACAGTATTGCTCCTTTTCTCTGTGATCATGAGAAGTATGCTACTTTCAGCACTATTATGCCATGATTAGACCTATCCATTTATCTTATAACTCTGAAGCTTGCAACATGTTTTACATACTATTCATCAATTGCCAACTTTAAGACACTTTTGAATGAAGCAGCAATCTTAAAATAAACATATTCCATGTTATCTGTAGAAAAATGAATGACAAAAGCATTCTTCTAATTTTGCAAAATTACCTACAGTTTATTTCCCACTATATAATTAGCATTTTTTCTGAAGTACAATCCACATGAATACATTTTACTGCAGTGTATTTAAATATCAGAGATAATAAAAGACCTCAAATTAATTATTTGTTCAATGCAGAATTGTTCAAGCTCAGTCAAATTGCAGGGTGACTGCTTATGGACTGCACTCTCCAAGTCATTCCACAGATTCTTGAAGGGATTTAGGTCAGGGCTCTGACTAGGCCACTCGAGGACATTCACCTTGTTGTCATTCAGCCACCGTACAGTTCCTTTTGCACAGTGCTTAGGGTCATTGTCATGTTGAAATGTGAACCATTTCTCCCTGATTAAATGCAATGTAGTCATATCTGTGACGCATTCTATACTGCAAAATTGTACCAGATTGATGCTTCTCCATAGTATTACACTTAATAAAAACATCAACTATGTGACTCTCATCTGTTCCATTAAATGATCGTAAGAAATTCATTTCCAACAGAATGCAATGTTCTGAGAAAAAAACATTATTATGTAAGATAACCCAGAAAGTACTTAGATGATAGCAAACTTGATATACTCCAATGTTAAAATGAGGATCCACAACTTAACTACTTTTTATGAATACTGTAGGTCAAGTGTGCCAGAAAATAATGTATGTTTTTTTTTTACAAAAAATCGGACAATCTCCTGTAAACATTCTTCACTGTAAGTAAAAGTACAAATTGGTTTTGGGATAGGTCTGTAATGATGTCGCATCTAAACTAGCATAACCATGCAAATAATGAATGCCATTCCTTCCAATTACTAAGACTCTGGATGGTGTAGAGGAATTTGGAGGATGTAAGGGTCATGCAATGCTATCTTCAAAGTTAATCTTTTGAAAACATCTAACTCATGAAATGTGATTTTGATGACCCTCTTATTCTAGGCTTGTTTGCCTGTGTTTATTTTGTTTTACAGACATTACGTGTAAAACATCAGTTTCTGTGTCTAATGGCACTTTGTGGAGCGTTCCCATCTCTAGCTCTGTCACATTGTCCTGTAATGTGAGCTTCAATGTGACCCCCATACTGTCATGGTGCTGGGAAGATGGGGATAAATGTTTACCACTTGAGGGTCGGTCCAGACACACCCTCACCTGGAATCATATCGGTCCAGGGACAGGCAAGTCTATCCTGACCCTCCACAACATCACCCTGTCTGACTCGGGTCAGTACCGCTGTGTGGCCTCTCAACCAGACTACTGTGATCCAAACAGCACTGTTAGTCCACCTCTGGAAATTTACGTGACCAGTAAGTAACAGACCCTCAACAGAGTCACCCCACAGAGGGCTTATGCTTTGAAATAAACAGACTCAGCCTTCTCTTGTCGCCTACCTTCCAGGAAGCGGTGAAGTGACGGACGTCTGTGTGAAAGATGAAAAACCTGTCTGTGGTAAAGGTCGTACTCTCTTCACATGGTCAACACATTATCAACTGCAGGAAACCTGTGAGATCAAGATTCTATGGTTTTAGATCTAGTTTTCTGATGAAATATGGCATGATTCTGTCCAACTGTTGTTGTTTCACCAGAAATGACTGGTGTCATTGTGGACATCTCACGCATTATTCTGTTTGTGGTGGCTACGGGGGCTGTCATGGCACTCATCCTGTGTAGGCTTCTGAAAGCTAGAGGTATGCTGAAAGTCTTCACCACAGCATCACAAAAAAAACACCCCACCACAAGTATCATATTTCCTGTCAAATGTTTTATGAGAGTCATATTTGTCATCCCCCTTCATTACAGGGAACTGTAGTCCACCAGAAGTGAAGGATCCCAGATGCTTGGAGGAGCTTCATCAGAACATGCCACCTGACAATAGACATGGGCGCAAATGGAGACCCCGATAATGCTTACGATGACTCAGTGTGATACTACCTATAGTGTATACTGCTTTGCTTTGGGTTGATGCTGAAGGGGACCATAGGGCTGTGGAAAATTTACAACAGAGAGAGGAGGAAGATATATTTTATAGATATGCAGAGTGTACAGGGTCACAGTGACCAATACACCCCAGAACAAGGCAGGGTTGGTTGGTTTCTTTTGTTAGGACCACTTTAGCTACACTGACACATGCCTCTGTAGGGGTTGTCGGTCCCCTACTAAAGCCAGAGGTGTGCTTCTACATGCTAGTTTGTTCCTAGCCTACGTTTGCCAAACAACAACAACATTGGCATTATCTTATATATGTCACTTTATGGAGGAGGGTCTGCTTGTCTCTCTGTCTGTAGTTTCTTAAGACTCAAAAGTGGTGGCTCATGTCTGTGAAAGATTTTATTGAAAATAAAGCTTTTTTTCCTCCCTAAACCTACTTAGTTATTTCTGTGACCGTTTTTCATCGCTAAAACTAAAGAAAAGTGCATTTCTCATGGGATATTATGTACTCGTATCTGTTGACTTAACTGAATGACAAATATAATTTAATTTATGATTAGATAGTAATCCGTTACAAGTTACCTGTCCACATTTGTAATCAGTAACATAACTTTTGGATTACTCAAACTCATTAACATAATCCGATCACTTTGAATAACTTTTAGATTACTTTTATATTAAGAGGCACTGGAAAACAAATAAGAATAGCCTATAAGCAACTGAACACCTTTTGTGGGATCAATCAATGTTAGAGTTTACATAGATGGACAAAAACAGAATTCGCATTTTACCTTTTGGGTTGTGTAGGCTACAGTGCCTTTGGAAATGGGTTTCTAAACCATTGTTTTTTACTTCAATATGATTGGGCTACATCTCTATATTACACGCTAAAGGAATGTCAGACATTCAGTCATTCCAATTTATCTTCTAGAATCTGACTTTCTATTTGAACATAACATAAAATCTAATGATGCTTAAGCCTGTTCTGTTATTTGAGTTTTATTCATGTTTTTAATTGCTCCAAAACATTGTTGAAAAATAAATGGCAATTACTCGAAAAGGGTATTGACATTATTGTATATAAAAATTAAGATATCCATAGCTTTTCGCATTAAGGGGTTTTGAACCGCTCTTAGTCTGACCCGTCGCCTAAGACCTGTTTGCCTTGGGAGACCCTACCAGGGGCATATAGCCCCAGACAACATAGCTCCTAGGGTCACTCGGGTACTCAAACCCCTCCACCACGTTAAGGTGGCAGTTCTTGGAGGGGTTCAAAACCCCTTAATGAAGAATAACATTTTGAGTACCGTGACGTCGCCCGGTATGGCGCAGCCGGGGCCCCACCCCGGAGCCAGGCCCGGGGTTGGGGCTCGAATGCGAGCGCCTGGTGGCCGGGCCTTCCCCCATGGGGCCCGGCCGGGCTCAGCCCGAACGGGTGACGTGGGGCCGCCCTCCCGTGGGCTCACCACCCACAGGAGGGACCATAAGGGGCCGGTGCAAAGAGGATCGGGCGGCAGTCGAAGGCAGGGGCCTAGACAACCCGATCTCTGGACACAGAAACTGGCTCTAGGGACGTGGAATGTCACCTCGCTGGCGGGGAAGGAGCCTGAGTTAGTGCGTGAGGTTGAGAGGTTCCGATTAGAGGTAGTCGGGATCACCTCTACGCACGGCTTGGGCTCTGGAACCACACTCCTTGAGAGAGGATGGACTCTTCACCACTCTGGAGTTGCCCATGGTGAGAGGCGGCGGGCTGGTGTGGGTTTGCTCATAGCTCCCCAGCTCTGCCGCCATGTGTTGGAGTTTACCCCGGTGAACGAGAGGGTCGTTTCCCTGCGCCTACGGGTCGGGGATAGGTCTCTCACTGTTGTTTGTGCCTACGGGCCGAACCGCAGTGCAGAGTACCCGACCTTCTTGGAGTCTCTGGGAGGGGTGCTGGAAAGTGCTCCGACTGGGGACTCTATTGTTCTACTGGGGGACTTCAACGCCCACGTGGGCAACGACAGTGACACCTGGAGGGGCGTGATTGGGAGGAACGGCCCCCCTGATCTGAACCCGAGTGGTGTTCAGTTATTGGACTTCTGTGCTAGTCACAGTTTGTCCATAACGAACACCATGTTCAAGCATAAGGGTGTCCATCAGTGCACGTGGCACCAGGACACCCTAGGCCGCAGGTCGATGATCGACTTTGTTGTCGTCTCATCTGACCTGCGGCCGTATGTCTTGGACACTCGGGTGAAGAGAGGGGCGGAGCTGTCAACTGATCACCACCTGGTGGTGAGTTGGATCCGATGGTGGGGGAGGAAGCTGGACAGACTCGGCAGGCCCAAGCGTACTGTAAGGGTCTGCTGGGAACGTCTGGCCGAGTCTCCTGTCAGAGAGATCTTTAACTCCCACCTCCGGCAGAGCTTCGACTGGATCCCGAGGGAGGTTGGAGATATTGAGTCCGAGTGGACCATGTTCTCCACCGCCATTGTCGAAGCGGCCGCTCGGAGCTGTGGCCGTAAGGTCTCCGGTGCCTGTCGAGGCGGCAATCCCCGAACCCGGTGGTGGACACCGGAAGTAAGGGATGCCGTCAAGCTGAAGAAGGAGTCCTATCAGGCCTGGTTGGCTTGTGGGACTCCTGAGGCAGCTGACGGGTACCGACAGGCCAAGCGGGCTGCAGCCCGGGTGGTTGTGGAGGCAAAAACTCGGGCCTGGGAGGAGTTCGGTGAGGCCATGGAGAAGGACTATCGGCTGGCCTCGAAGAGATTCTGGCAAACCATCCGGCGCCTCAGGAGAGGGAAACAGTGCCCTACCAACGCTGTTTACAGTAGAGGTGGGCAGCTGTTGACCTCAACTGAGGATGTCGTCGGGCGGTGGAAGGAGTACTTCGAGGATCTCCTCAATCCCGCTGACATGTCTTCCATTGAGGAAGCAGAGGATGAGGGCTCAGTGGTGGACTCGTCCATCACCCGGGCTGAAGTCACAGAGGTGGTCAAGAAACTCCTCGGTGGCAAGGCACCGGGGGTGGATGAGATCCGCCCTGAGTACCTCAAGTCTCTGGATGTTGTGGGGCTGTCTTGGTTGACACGCCTGTGCAACATCGCGTGGCGGTCGGGGACAGTGCCTCTGGGATGGCAGACCGGGGTGGTGGTCCCTCTTTTTAAGAAGGGGGACCGGAGGGTGTGTTCCAACTATAGGGGGATCACACTTCTCAGCCTCCCCGGGAAAGTCTATGCCAGGGTTCTGGAGAGGAGAATACGGCCGATAGTAGAACCTCGGATTCAGGAGGAACAGTGTGGTTTTCGTCCGGGCCGTGGAACACTGGACCAGCTCTATACCCTCTACGGGGTGTTGGAGGGTTCATGGGAGTTTGCCCAACCAATCCACATGTGTTTTGTGGATTTGGAGAAGGCATTCGACTGTGTCCCTCGCGGCATCTTGTGGAGGGTGCTTGGGGAATATGGGGTCCTGGGTCCTTTGCTAAGGGCTGTCAGGTCCCTATACAACCGAAGCAGGAGCTTGGTCCGCATTGCCGGCAGTAAGTCAGACTTGTTCCCAGTGCATGTTGGACTCCGGCAGGGCTGCCCTTTGTCACCGGTTCTGTTTGTAATTTTTATGGACAGAATTTCTAGGCGCAGCCAGGGGCCGGAGGGTGTCAGGTTTGGGGACCACACGATTTCGTCTCTGCTCTTTGCAGATGATGTTGTCGTGTTGGCCCCTTCTAACCAGGACCTTCAGCATGCACTGGGACGGTTTGCAGCCGAGTGTGAAGCGGTGGGGATGAAAATCAGTACCTCCAAATCCGAGGCCATGGTCCTCAGTCGGAAAAGGGTGGCTTGCCCACTTCAGGTTGGTGGAGAGTGCCTGCCTCAAGTGGAGGAGTTTAAGTATCTAGGGGTCTTGTTCACGAGTGAGGGAAGGATGGAACGGGAGATTGACAGACGGATCGGTGCAGCTTCTGCAGTAATGCAGTCGATGTATCGGTCTGTCGTGGTGAAGAAAGAGCTGAGCCGCAAGGCGAAGCTCTCGATTTACCAGTCAATCTACGTTCCTACTCTCACCTATGGTCATGAGCTTTGGGTCATGACCGAAAGGACAAGATCCCGGATACAGGCGGCCGAAATGAGTTTTCTCCGCAGGGTGGCTGGGCGATCCCTTAGAGATAGGGTGAGAAGCTCGGTCACCCGGGAGGAGCTCAGAGTAGAGCCGTTGCTCCTCCACATCGAGAGGGGTCAGCTGAGGTGGCTTGGGCATCTTTTTCGGATGCCTCCGGAACGCCTTCCTGGGAAGGTGTTCCGGTCCCATCCCACCGGGAGGAGACCCCGGGGAAGACCTAGGACACGCTGGAGGGACTATGTCTCCCGGCTGGCCTGGGAACGCCTCGGTGTCCCCCCGGAAGAGCTAGAGGAAGTGTCTGGGGAGAGGGAAGTCTGGGCATCCCTGCTTAGACTGCTGCCCCCGCGACCCGGCCCCGGATAAGCGGTAGAAGATGGATGGATGGATAGCTTTTCGCACATAAACTAAATCTGCAGTAGTCTGATTATTTGCTCCACAACCAACATTGTCAAAATGTTGCAGAAACCCCCGGCACGTGAATGCACGTTTGCAATCGTGAACACCCTCATAGAAATAAGATTTACACACACAAACGTAACCTGCTATTATTATGGCCACCAGTGATGGATTTTCAAAACACAAAGAAATAAACGTTGATTATAAACCTGCACTCTTAGCTTAAAGTGAATGACGTCAGCAGCCAATGATAACTAATTAACACAATTTTCAGTGATGCAAAGCAAGCAGAATCACATGGCCTACCTGTATGGACGGAGTTGATGTGGCCGCTTCAAATGCAAATAATCATCCTTTGGCAGAGTTCTTCCTAACACACCTTTTCTCCTCAAATGTCGTGGTGAATTCCATATAATGTTTTATCTTGAAGGCAGCGCCATGTTACAGCTATCTAACAAATAGTTGCCTAATCTATTAAACAATTCCTGTAAAAGTTATTCGGTGCAACTCAGAGGCGTAGCAAGGATCACAATACATTCGGGGCTTAGCCCACCCTCCCGCCCTGCCTGTGACAGAAAGTACAGGGATTTGAATGTACACGCGGAAAATGGGCTTTAGCCCCAGACGCCCAGGGCTAACGATGTCACTGGTGCAACTCATCCTGGCTGTGTTGTTCGGTGCATTTGACAAATAAACCTTAAAACTTGAAAAAGATTTAACACCAGGTAGGCTTATTGCCTATCATTGTTCTGAGAATAATGCGTCGAATAGCTAACTAAATAACATTTTATATGACTCTGCTAATATTATTGAAGATATACTCTGTTTTTACCAGCCCTCCATCCAACCAAAACTGGAGAAATGTAAAGTAGCGCATCCTCCGTCACTATATTGTAGTGATTTGCAGTTCTCAAACGATTCGTTCGTTTTGAACGAATCTTTTTAGTGTCTCATGACTCACAAGTCCTTTTTTCTAGTGACTTGTTCAATTGAACGGTTGTTTCGTTCATTTGAACGACTGGCAGCGGAGTTCTAGCCAACCACGGAATACGCTGTTAGTTTCACTTTTTGCAAAGATAAATAGATCAAAACAATAGCATAATAAAGACATGTTTGTAACAGTTAATTGTACACACGGTAGGTCTGAAATTATATATAATACCGAAACTATAACTGACAGACTGGTCATTAGGGGCAGGTGGGGCACAGCCCCACATGTTGTCAACAGAAAGAACTGCAACAAAATTATGTTATTTTTATTTCTCGAAGATTACTACCTATAATTTATTATCTATGAATATAGCATTTTTCCTAATTTGCATATAATTTGTGTTAGGATTTTATTTAATGTTCAATGCAATGTACATTGTTAATAGGCATGCTATACAAAAATATTAATAGGCATGCTCAGAATGTTAGTGTGATCAATGTAGATCACACGAATTTGATGCCAAGTGGGGCTGACAGCTGGTAGCCCCACTTCGTATTTCAGATATGATTGGCTGTCTGTCTGGCAGCAACATTAATCGGCAAGAAGAGCGAGGAGGGTAGATTGTCTTAGCTAGCTTGTTAGTTTCACAAACGCCAGATAACTTGAAAATGAATGAAGTGGATTTCATACTCGAAAACCGGTTTGAAACCCTTAATTTGGAGGAGAAACTTGATGTAAAGCGACTTGGTGCCCATCAGCCACGGGATGATAAAAGTAACCAGGTGCTGGTAAAAGTAACCGGGTTTAATGTGGAGTGGTTTTTGAAGAAAAAGTGGCTAACAGTTAGCATACAAAAGAAGGCACCACTGTTTTCCATGTCTGCTATTTGATGGAGATGGTACTTGGTCGACGAAGGAACATCTTGAAACATCTTTCTGATAGGATTGCAAAACATGAGAGCAGCGGGAGTCATCTGGACAATGCTGTGAAATTGGGTTTACTTGGAAGGGTAAATGTCGCAGCCCGAGTTGACAGTGCATACAGGCGCTCCATTTAGCAGCATAACAAACAGGTGGAGGAAAACAGGTACGTTCTCAGTTGGATCATAACATGTATTAAACTGTGTGGAAAATGTGAAACCACACTGCTGGGGCACGACGAGTCGGTGGACTCCCTGAATCCTGGAATATTCCGATGCATTTTCAAGACTATGTGAGGGCGATTCGAGACTTCAGAGGCACTTTGACGCTCAGCCCATCTTCAAAGGGACTTCTAGCTGTACAAAACAAACGGTTAGACTGTATGAATGAAGTGTACAGGGAGGAGATGAATGGAATGACGGCTGTTATGAATGGAAACGTCCGAGGGGTACAGACGCTAATGAAAGAGACATACTCACATGCCCAGTTTGTTCACTGCTATACTCACCAGCTGAACCTGACCTTGCAGCAAGTTTGTTCAGCAAGGATCAGCATCCTGAAGGTGTTTTTGGCAGATTTAACTGCTTTTGCCATCTTTTTCTCAGGTGCTCCAAAACATGCAACCCGCTGTACGATGGAACTTTAAAAGTTGAACTGTCAATGCAGAAAAACGGAGCATCGATGACATTTGGGACTAGCAGTGCGCTCACCCGTTTCAAGGAGAATGTCCAGAATATGCGGAAGCAAACTGATGAATGGGCTGCCACGGTTCACGATGCACAGACTAGCCAGGCCGACGAGTAACCAATACAGCGCGGGTGATGAGGAGGCATGCGACACTGTCATCTCCCAGGTGGAGCAGAGGTTTTCACTAAGTGACCACCTGATCGCTGCCAAGCTGGTTGACAACTCGCTCTTCCCACAATTTCTCCTGTCATTCCCTACATCTGAGGTTGACTGTGCGGTGAAACTATGGCCTCTAGGAAACGAGGAAAAGTTTAAGTCTGATGTGCACTGTACCGCCACACTGAGCTTCACACTGGTAAGACGGCCCTGTCTCTGTTAATAACCATCCATGAGAACAACCTAAAGGAGGCTTTTGCTGAGACCGTCACTTTGCTGAAAATTATCATTACAACACCTATGATGACATCCGAGTAAGAGAGGAACTGTTCCACCTTGAAGAGGGTAAAAACCTTCACTTGCAATGCCGTGACTCAACGCATTGGCCATGTTGTCCATCGAAAGCCAGCTGATTCAGCAGCTACATGACTTAATTCCCAAAGTCATCGAAAAGTTTGCCCAGAGGAAGAACCGCCGTGCCACCTTTCTCTTCAAGTGAGCCCTCAGCCTTGGTGAGTGAAAGCATATTTTATCATCCTGCCTTTGTGGTGCTGGTCCGTGCATTGGTCATATTTTTGTGCTAGGTCGATTGATATTTATGGTGACGAGTGTCATTGTGTCCATGCTTATCTATTAAGGTTGTTGTCATAGAATGGCTCTGTATTCCTAAAAAATTGTCTTTCCACTTCGTTGTGGCCTTCAGTGGTGTTGAGCTCTGCTGTTCGCGTATGGCCCTGTGGCACATTGACTCTGAGCTTGTTTGCATTCCTAATTTAGTTTTGTAAATGTGACCGTGGTAATTTAACTTGTGTGTGAGAGAGGAGACCAATTACACAAGAAGGTCTCTCTCTCTCTCTATCTCCAGTATGTGTACTACAACACCTGGTAGTGTTGTACTACAACACCTGGTGTTTTGTGGAGCCATCAACAAGCCACTGTTTATTGATTTGTTAAATAAGCACGTCAGTAGCAAGAGGGAGTTCTGTAGCTTTACTGGTATGTATTCTACATTTTGAAATGGTTTGTGCCCCACCCATTTTTTACATATAAAAACGCCACTGATAACAGATTATACACTTTCTACTACGGATATATTAATAATATTACAAGGAATAGCCTACATTATATTTACTAAAACTACTTCAATTTTAGTAAATATTTTACAATACAAAAATAATTAGAAAATAGGCCTACACAGTGGACTACTGATCGTATAGAAATAGAATTCAAACGTCACAATAAGAACGCAGGCATGTGTTCTAAAGAATACGTCATAAATGCATTAGAATGCGTTCAGAAATCATACATGCCAATTTACAAACTTTCATCATTCTGCGAATTAACTGTATATTGAGAGAGACCTACAATTTATTTCTGTAAAAATGTCTAAAAATACTATAGTAAAATCTAAGGTAAGAATGCTTTTTTAAGCAGTTTTCTTGTATAATATACCTAGAGGATGTGTTATTAATGGCGTAACGTGCGCGTTCGAGATCATGTGGGTAGCGTAGTTCTTAATACCTAAACATATCTACACGTTCAAATAAAAATGTGCTAGTCTGTGTCTATAATAGGGTAGTCATTGCCGACTTGTCTCTACGTGAAGATGAAACAATGCCCAATGTTTTCTGTTACAGGTGATTCATTGCTCTGAGGGGAACACCCCTAATGATGGACTTGTCAAGAGTCCGCTGCGTTGCGACTACCAGCAGGTATTCTCCAGGAAATATCATGAAATTGGGGATTAATTGGTCAGTTCATTCAGAGTTGTTAGTGGTGGTCTGGAACAAAAGCCTGCACACACCCTGTAACTATATGGGAATGGGATGTTTGTCAGTCCAACCCCAAAATATCCTTTCCATATTTAACCAAATTCAGAATTGAAGACATACAGCGAGACATTTTGACCATCCAACTTATGAAGCGAACTAAAATGTTTCACCTTGCCTGCTAATGGATTATCTAACATAATGGTCAGATGTTTTAAATGCTAGGCTACCTCTCATTCCATTTATTACAGTGTGTCATCTTTAGATTTGACACTAGCTTGATATATTTCAGGAAAGAAGCTGTCTGGTGTGTCTCTGGAGTCCTTGGGCATCTGCTGCCATCCTCTCCCATGGGATCAGAAGGATCATACAGAGATGGCTTTCCCTTGCTATAACTATGGTGATCAATGTTCTCAATGGGAGGTAAGAGTAATGTCATGGCTGTATGCCTATTTCTATGGTACCTTTTCATTAACAACAGTGTAACGCAACCTTTATCAGCAGAAAGAGAAAGCCATTAGCTGAACATATTTTAATGTACAGGGACGCCAGAATGGCCTTAGAGAATGATTGGTTTTGTGTGTTGGGAAGGCTTCCAATTGACATCATCGATCCCAGAGCTGGTCCTGGTTTTGTCCTGGTTTTATATTTATGTCGTCTCATTCGTGTGTTGAGATAGTGTAATCTGTTCCATTTTAACACTACCGTTTTACCTGTATGTGTCTCTCAGGGTGACACCAAAAGCAATGGGCGAAAGGCTGCAGGCTGTGTCCAACGGTCTATGGGTCACAAAGGGCTGTGAGGTAGCCATAGTCCCACCTCAGGTTCCTCTCTCCAGTCCTGTCACTGCCAGTCAGAGGGCAGCAGCTCTCAGCTGCCTTAAAGAACTGGTGCGAATGTACCGCTGTTCTATTGGCCAAGGGACTGCACATGGTGTGTGTGAATGGAAGATCTCCACTGCTGTTGAGATGACTCTAAGAAATGCAAGCATGCTGCCCAACAGCATTTTCCACAACAGTTGGATGAAAGTATCCATCTCAGACCAGCTCCCTCCATTGACCCTTGGTGAGTCCACCAAGCAGGAACAAACTGTTCCACCATTGTCAAGTCTTTTCCCTATAGAAGCTGCCATGATGAGTGCAAAACCCTACCGTGCCCAACAGCTCAGAAAGAAAAGCCTGTATCACAAACAGCGTAATGCCTCCTCCACACTCTGCATGGTCCCAGAGATGCTCCTTATCCACACAATTGGCAGATTTATTTATAATATCTACCCCCTGGAGGACTTCTCCCCATGGACCGAGGAGGTTATTGAAAACCGTGTGGAGGTGACGCGGCAACTTTCCTTCCTGGTCCCGGAGGCCTTGGCCAAATCTACTAAGACCAAAGCCCTACAAAGAGCACTGAGGAAGCTCTCTGAGCCGAACCAGAACTGTGGCCCACTGGAGCTCCAGCTGGGAGATCTGCTATTCACCAACTTTCAGAAGCAGTTCTCTTCACAGCGCCCCCTGTCACCAGAGGCCTTCCTGGAGAATCGTCAGCTTTGCTTGGAAGTGTCACTTATGGTGAGCAGGGTGCTTCTCCAGCACTGGACCCCCAGGATTTCTTTCTCCCCTGTCTGTGAGGTGCAGGAAATCAGCCCGAGACTGAAGCGTTGCCAGGGGGGTGTCATCCAACACTGGTCCTCAACAGACCTCCTAGTGGTAAGACCTGTGCAACTAAATCTCCCGGGGCACTTGACGTATCTCACCAGAGGTCACCAGGGGGTCTGAAGCCTACTGTACACAGTGTAGAAACATCCACATGTATTTTTGTAGGAAACACCTTACTTCATTGGTGAACACAGGTACTGTACCATCCATCTGATATATGACTGTTTGTTTTTAGCTTGCTGATGAAAGTGATGAGGATCTGCACTCTGTGGGTACGTTTTCTAGAATGTACACACACACATGTGCTGGGTCTGAAAACTTAAAAACTAACAGGGCATTTCAGTTAACCAAAGGGCTAACTGTTCTACTTGTCTTACTTTTCTTTCCTTTTCAGATGACAGAAAACAGGGGAAGAAAGGAGTGAAGAGTTTCTTCCGCAGAGCTTGGAAGTCATTCAAGCGATTCACTACCCTTGGCTGCCTGTTGTGAGGTCTTGTCTCTCCCCTGTCTTTCTGTCCAGGTTTTCCATGTGTCTGCCCTGTCTGTTCACGTTTCCCTCAGTACACTTTGTGTTCATGTGCTCTGTTAAGAGTTTGGTCTTGTCTTCAGTCCTTCCTTATGATCCATGTTTCCTGAGTCCGGTCCATGTTTTCTGTATGTCTGTGTTGGTTTTTGTCTCTAGCTGTTTTATTTGTGTTTTGGCCTCATCCTGCCTATCGTCACTTCTACCTGCCTGCCGTAGTTTGGGATTCTTTTTCTGTCTAGTTTCCTTAGTTTGGTTCTTGGTATTTTTGCCTCAGTGTGTTTTTTGTTTTGTTTGTTTGCCAAGCTTTTGTTTTCTTGTTTGTGGGCTGCCTGCATGTTTGCAAAATAAAAGAAAGGGAGGTGGTGAAGGGACCCTGCATGGTGGTGAAGGGACCATGCATGGTGGTGAAGGGACCCTGCATGGTGGTGAAGGGACCCTGCATGGTGGTGAAGGGACCCTGCATGGTGGTGAAGGGACCCTGCATGGTGGTGAAGGGACCCTGCATGGTGGTGAAGGGACCCTGCATGGTGGTGAAGGGACCCTGCATGGTGGTGAAGGGACCCTGCATGGTGGTGAAGGGACCCTGCAGGGTGGTGAAGGGACCCTGCAGGGTGGTGAAGGGACCCTGCAGGGTGGTGAAGGGACCCTGCAGGGTGGTGAAGGGACCCTGCCCAGCCAGCGGCACTTCACTGTTCCACCCACAGAGTTGCTATCTCCCATAGAAGACCCCAGGATGTCTGACAGGTGTGAAGGCACCCCAGAGAAAAAACTTTATGGAGCAGGTGTTCAACTACGTGCAGGGTTGTACTGACTGGAGCCTTTGGTGCTTTCCGTCCTTTCGGACACAACCCTAGACTGGGCAGGAGGGTTGTGGTCTAAGGGAGAGCTCCTGAAGGTTCTTCAGACTACTTCAACGGAAGGTTGGTTAAAAAGCACCCGACAAACCAGGGTCTCCCAAGTCTTCTCTCCAGCATAACCCACAGGAATCGTGTCACCCCAAGTGCACCAGAATCGTGCCAGAGCACACCAGAGGTGCAATGGAGCCCCTGAGCCGGTGTAGCCCGGCGTCCACGACTCTGAACCGGTAAAGCCCGGCGTCCCGGAACCCGAGCAGTTCCCGTCTGGACATGTCCAGCAAATCTGGTCCTGTCGAGGTCAGGTCGCCAGAGCCCCCTACCACAGTCAGTGCACCGGTGCCCCCTGGAGAGGTCAAACCCCCGGCACCTCCTTTCCCGACGCTATCTTCTGACCACCCATGTCTCAGCAGAGGTCAGCACCATCGATACCACCATGAAACCCAATGCCTCCACCAATGTCTGTACAGTTGGCGTTCCCACCTAGGACCCTGTCAACTCCGCCCAGTCTCCAGCCTGCTGCACCTTGCCCAAGCTCCCTTGGTCTCTGCATCTGTGTCTTCCCCAATGTCCTTTTTCATGTCCTCCTCCGTCAGTCTCCTTGTCTGCTCCAGGCCCCTTCTGCTCGTTGTTCCCTCTGGGGATTTGGGGTCTTCTGGTCCCTCTTGTCTCCCCTTCTATTCCCATTTTGCCATAGTTTCGGGTTCTTTTCTGTTTTCGCCTCAGTATGTTTTGTGTTTTGGCCGTTTGTTTGCCAACCTTTTGTTTGATTGTTTGTCTACCTTGTTTGTGGGCTGCCTGCCTGTTTGCAAAATAAAAGAAAGTGAAAATGAAGTGAAAGAATAAAAATACAAAAACTGGAGTTCTGTGCCTGGGTCTCATTACTGCTGTGCCGGGAAATCATGTCACGTGCTCTAGCTGAACACATTTGAAATATTTCAATATATATATAGAGATATATATTTTATTATAGATATATATTTCAATTACAGGTAACTAGCTTGAATAATAACTGTACTGCTATCACTGTTTCTTTGAGCCTGAACAAAAATCTGGAATAATAACTCAGGAATTGGCTGTGACCTCTGCTCTCATGTGGAGTCGTTTGACTGCAACTGCTGGTTGCGGGCATTGAATTACTTAGTTGGCATGTTTTCTGGAAGAGATGCAGGGATATGAATCCTGGTTGCGTGGTTATTGATCCTATGTTATTGAAACATGATCATGTGTGATATGTTTATTTTACCTCTTTGGCTTCGTTTTTGAGTAAATTTAATTCTGGTTCATCTGTTCTGTTTTATTATTACATGCTGAAGGTTAGTGCTTCACCTATTTACTTGAGATCCTATGTACAGTAGATACACCTCACTGTTAGAATATGTACAATATGGATGTAGTAAATTGATAAAAAGAAATACTAGGCATGTATAATGGAACAGTATTCAAGGAGCATTTTACAAACTTAACATAATGAAGAGGAATAACATTTGGTCTAATTAATACCAGCTGGGATCAATCTGATGGTCACACATCTAATATCTTAAATACACCCAACTGCTACATCAATTCAACTGAAAACCCATTAACTGGTAGTTTATCCATGTTTAGGTAATCTAAATTATTCACACAACACAGTTTGCTGGGCCTAAATGTCACAGAATGCGTTTATTCGTAATTACATGGTGCAACTGAATACTTTCTATATACTGTATTTTCTATGGTTACTTCTATCATTATCCAAGTCTACCATGATGAGAAGACTTCCTGAGAGCAAATACAAAAGGTTCACCACAAGTTGCAAACCATTCATAAGCCTCAAGAATAGAAAAGCCAAATTAGACTTGACCCAAAATCATCCTATAAAACTATGTCAGTGACCAAATATTTCCGGACCTAATTGTATATTTCAAAATCAATGCAGGCCATAATGAAAAATCTGTCATTATAAAAGTTTTTGTTATTGTTAAAAGTTGTTGGTCTGATATTACTAGTTTGTATATTCTGGATACAATCAACTGTATGTGAGTGCAACTAGGCCTTAACCTACTTGTACACAGTGTTCATGATTAAAATGGTTTATTTGACAGCTTGTTCTATTTGCATGAAGTTATTTCGGCACAATGACACATGACTACATTTTCCCTCATTGCTGGACTGAGTTTTCTGTGCCAATTTTCTTTAGCTGTTTCTTAGCTGTGTGTGTGAGTGTGTGTTAGCGAGTGTATCTGAAATTCATCTTTTCATATTTTTGGCAAATGGCTCAAGAATCAAGACTTCTGCTGCAAATCCAAGTTTTTCAGGATCTTTTTTACACATTTTGCTTATGTATTTAATGTATATGCACATTCTCAGGTATAGTCTAAGACACAGGTGTCGAACCGGTTCCACAAAGGGCCGAGTGTCTGCAGGTTTTTGGTTTTTCCTATAAATTGGTTCCTAGTTCATACCTACACAACCAGGTGAGGGTAGAAACTAACCAATCAGTGACCTAATTAACCAATCAAGTAAAAGGAGAGAGCAAAAACCTGCAGACACTCGGCCCTCCGTGGAACCGGTTTGACACCTCTGGTCTAAGATAACAGACAAATAGCACTTGTTTACTGAAGTTAGATCAACGTCACATCAATGTTTGCAACATCCTATAAAAATCTAATTAACACGTCCTGTGTAGCTGATGTATGCATAGCCTGTGTATTTTGGCTATTGGTGCACTGCACACTGTTGATTTATAATAACAGAAAATGCTATGGTGTTTTTGTCTTACAGTAGGGTACTGATAGATCGCACCACAAGTTGGTGCTATTGTGCTATAATAAAGCTATAAGGCCATAGGGGGTGTGATACAGTATATGGCCAATATAATACTGAAACTATAACAGACAGGGGTGACTGGTCATTAGGGGCAGGTCAACAGAAAGAACTGCAACAAAATTATCTTATTTATCCTCTCATTCCAATGCCACCCGATGTACGATGGAACTTTAAAAGTAGAACTGTTAATGCAGTTGGGGAAAACCGCGCTGCGCTGCTCCTGTGTATGGAGGACATACACACACAACCAGGATGGGATGAGGCCACCATGAGTGAGGCGTAAGCCAGCTGATTCAGCAGCTACATGACTTAATTCCCAAAGTCATCGAAAAGTTTGCTCAGAGGAAGAACCGCCGTGCCACCTTTCTCTTCAAGTGTTCACTCAGCCTTGGTGAGTGAAAGCATATTTTATCATCCTGCCTTTAGGGTGCTGGTCCATGCACTGGTCATATTTTTGTGCTGGATCGATTGATATAGATGGTGAACGAAATTACTCGAATTAATCAAACTTTTTATTTAACGACTCGAAAAGATCCGAGGCAGTAGAAGAGTCGAACTTCCCATCACTACTAAACTGGTTATGCGCGTCCACCTTATGCGCGCATGATGATCACACACAACTGTGTGCAAATCATATTTTGGTTCAAATAACGATGTCAATCGAAGTAATATTTTTGTTGGTGACGTAACGGATTACAGTAATCGGTTGCTCCCCAACTCTGACCTCAGGACACTATGTACAGGCAGTGGAAGATAATTTGTTTTCACTTTTAGATCACTTTAAGTGTTTCTATAACCTACAATATGTCTTCATGTTGTTGTGAATAAAAGCGTTGTTATCCGTTCTTAAAATTATCATCATCATCATCTTCCGCTTATCCGGGGCCAGGTTGCGGGGGCAGCAGTCTAAGCAGAGATGCCCAGACTTCCCTCTCCCTGGACACTTCCTCCAGCTCTTCCGGGGGGACACCGAGGCGTTCCCAGGCCAGCCGGGAGACATAGTCCTTCCAGCGTGTCCTAGGTCTTCCCCGGGGTCTCCTCCCGGTGGGACGGGACCGGAACACCTTCCCAGGAAGGCGTTCCGGGGGCATCCGAAACAGATGCCCAAGCCACCTCAGCTGACCCCTCTCGATGTGGAGGAGCAGCGGCTCTACTCTGAGCTCCTCCCGGGTGACCAAGCTTCTCACCTTATCTCTAAGGGATCGCCCAGCCACCCTGCGGAGAAAGCTCATTTCAGCCGCCTGTATCCGGGATCTTGTCCTTTCGGTCATGACCCAAAGCTCATGACCATAGGTGAGAGTAGGAATGTAGATTGACCAGTAGATTGAGAGCTTCGCCTTGCGGCTCAGCTCTTTCTTCACCATAACAGAACGATACATCGACCGCATTACTGCAGAAGCTGCACCGATCCGTCTGTCAATCTCCTGTTCCAAATCTCCCGTTTGGATTTGGAGGTACTGATTCTCATCCCCACTGCTTCACATTCGGCTGCAAACCGCCCCAGTGCATGCTGAAGGTCCTGGCTTGAAGGGGCCAACACGACAACATCATCCGCAAAGAGCAGAGACGAAATCGTGTGGTCCCCAAACCTGACACCCTCCGGCCCCTGGCTGCGCCTAGAAATTCTGTCCATAAAAAATTACAAACAGAACCGGCGACAAAGGCCAGCCCTGCCAGAGTCCAACATGCACCGGGAACAAGTCTGACTTACTGCCGGCAATGCGGACCAAGCTCCTGCTTCGGTCATACAGGGACCTGACAGCCCGTAGAGGGTATAGAGCTGGTCCAGTGTTCCACGGCCCGGACGAAAACCACACTGTTCCTCCTGAATCCGAGGTTCTACTATCAGTGTTCCTTGCAAATCATTTTTCCCCCTCCCAAACAATGAACAACCAAGAAAGGCTACCCTTAATACAAAAATAAAAGGATAAAAGGAACATCTTTTCAACTTATTTCCCTCATTGGCCAGCCAGTATCTACCGCTTCTAGTTCATTATATGGGTAGCTTGTACCTTTAGGCATCTAAATCCCCCAGACAAGACAGGCTTTGCTCTTGATTATAACGTAGATTAAGCACAAATCATTGTGCCATTATTTGTTATGAAAATTGCAAGCATTTCTGGACATGCGCTAATAATGTAAAGGGCCTTTGACATTTAAGCCATAAGGCACAAGGAGTTGTGGTATGTGGCCAATAGTCCAAGGCTAAGAGAGGTTCTTGGGCATGATACTGTACGTAGGGACGTGTCTGGATAAACTTAGCCATGGTATATTAGCAATATCAAACTCCCAAGATACCTTCTTGCTATCATAAATCACTTAACAGCACAGTCATAATAGTAAAAAGTTATGATGTTATCCCATATCTTTCAGCCAGTCAGCATTCAAGATTCAAACTGTTCAGTTTATAATAAAACTAACTTAAATGATCAGAGTAGTTTACAAACACTGTCTTTTAGTGTTACAGTGATTCCTATTTATAAAAAATATGTTTTTAACAGCAGAAACATACATATTTAGTACATTCCTAACTTTAATGTAACCATTTTACACGCACGTGCACGCACGCACACACACGCACACATATTCCAAAAACAAGTTACTTGAATGTAGTGTTTGGAAACAGCTTTATTAAAATTATTTTATCTTTGCGACAGCTACCGTGCACATATTAAAATGTCGACGTCTTTAGAGTATTGCACACTTGTTATGCCAGCTTATGTCATCAACAGGCCAGGATAGTAAATTCTGTCCCAACCATTTGATTTCTTTAAAAAATAGACCCTATTTAGAAAATCTGACATCTTGACTTAGTAGTTCCTCTCATAAATTATTTTCGCGTCCTTTCCTCAATCACACTATATATACAGATCATCAGGACCACAACACCAGAACATCAACATTAGAACAGGGGGTCATTCCACAAAGCAGGAGATATTACTTCACCTCAGCAGGCAGCAGCAACTATTCTGAAACACCTTTCCTAGCCTAGTCTGAAATATGCACGTACTCTGGCCAACCACATTCAACATTGTCAAGCAAAACATGTTTAGTATGACTATGAGTGACAAGAAGTTGTCATGAAGCCACAATCACGATCACACAAATTGACTGGCCCTAAGGCTACATATGGTTTTAGTGGATATACACACTTGTTATAATGATTACTACGACATAACTACTGGTTCCAGCTCCCAGTGCCTCCTGCTTTATGAAATGCCCCCGAGATAATCAATCATGTGATTCAGTCAGCATGTAAACAACTGATTAAGCAGAAATGTACAGTGAACAGCAGAGCATTGGGGGACACAGCCAAACCAATATAGATGCATAAATACACACTAATACAGTAGACTTTCAAGGGGCACGCACACAACCTTTTACACTCCACCCTTAAACAGAACATTGTCCTTTCACACTTGCAAGGGAACATACG
The DNA here is from genome assembly GCF_011004845.1 of Esox lucius. Taxonomy (NCBI): domain Eukaryota; kingdom Metazoa; phylum Chordata; class Actinopteri; order Esociformes; family Esocidae; genus Esox; species Esox lucius. The sequence continues at coordinate 30,569,148 of NC_047570.1, read as the reverse complement.
AACTCCAACCAAAACAGAGTGTGATGTAGGAGGTGATCTGACCAAGAAAAACCTTTGGTTCCAGTAGGAGCCTAACACATAGGTCCACAGTTGAATTTCACGGTCAGAACTTGTGGTCGACTAAACCTCCTGGCCCTACACCTAGCTCCATACGTTCCGTGGCCTCTCACTACAAAGGGCTGGGTGGGTGTTCTTTTTGTTGAGATGAGGTACATGTAACAGGACTTCAGTGCATAGCTTTGAATGCAACAGCTATCGAATACACCTTCCAGGTGCACCAACAATACAAATGGACCCAGGAGGCACCTGGGTGAGCTTAATGGGGACACGGTGCCAGGGCTGGGTCGGGGCGGGCTGAGCACGGGGGGGTTGGTGTTACAAGGTAGGGTGAAGCAGCAGCGCGATACACATCTTTACATAACTTGGGGTCTAGGCTTTCTCCACCCTTCTGCCATTAAATACCGCAGAACCGTCTTGCCAAACACCAATATCGGGATAACCGGTGTTGATGTACCACCGTGGACCGGTTGGTTCTGGATGGGGTAATCTTAGCGGTGGACTAGTGTTTTCTCTTGCAGACACGTGGAAACACACACACACACTCGTTCGCCAGTTCACACACACACACACACACACACGTGTTTCATATGTGTAACGGTTCATGTGTTCATGTTGACTGGATATGGCTTCTGTGACCTCACAGGCATTAACACAGAGAGGGTCCAATTGTCCCTCCAAAGTGTGTCCAAACAGTGAAGCAGCCTTCGTCCCCGGGCCTCCTTTGCTAATTCTGTAATAATCTGACAAGAAAATGGAGGGGGGGGGACGGGGGGACGACAACGCGGTACGAGCAAACTAAAGGAGCCTCCCTCCTCGTTATTCTTTTCCACTTCCTTCACAGATTAAGGGGAAATAGAGAAAACAGAAAAGGGGACAAGACGTCCGACACACACTTGAAAAGCCCTGACTCCTGAAACTAGACAAAAACCAGCATCTCTGGAACCCATGGTGAAGTACACTGTGTAGCACAGACATTCTTTGCTTTCTGGAGGAAACCCGGGCCGCAATTTCGATGTGCAACTTGCTATTGCATGAAATCCTGCCGCTCTAGAGGGCTCCAGTGAGGCACATGAGAACAGCCACGTGCAGCAGCAGCAGGTAACCCAGGAAGAGGTAGCGTGAGCGGGTCCGTGATGTCAACAGCTTGGAGCAGTACAGGCTCCGCCCCCGCAGCCAGCGTCTGCATGCCAGCACCCCACCTTTCACCTGGACCGGAAAGGGAGAGGATCATTGGTCAAACAGCTGTTTGGCTTCTACTGACATGAAGTGGGGGTCGCCGGACAGCGCTGGCAAAGTGGGGGTCGCCAGAAGGCGGTATTCTTGGCAGTATTAAGTGTTTGCGACACTGACCTTTCGTGTGACCAGGGGTTCATTGGGATTCAGGATGAGGGCCTCCCACTCATCCTCTGCCTCCAGCTGGATGCTGAAGTCTCTCTGGGTCGACTTGGATGGACTGGAGCCAACACTGGAGAGGAACCAGACACCAGCTTCACTATCAAGTTGTTAATCAACAACAACATAACAGCAGCTATAGAGCAGGGTTCAGCATGAACGATGGCCTGCTGTATGACCTAACATCGGGCCGGTAGACAAAGACAGTCACCTGCGTGTACAGGCCAGAGCTCAATTGTCCAGTTAAAATTCAAAGCATCGTATTAAGACATTTGCTTGTCATCTTTGTCACTCTTCCCGCTTCGATTTTCCCTTGTTCTCACATTAAAATGCCTCTGTGGCACTTCTTCTCCCCTATGAAAGCACCCAGGAGAGCACCCGTGTCGAATTTCTGACCAGTCATAGTTCATAGTGCATTCTAGAGCAGGACCCAAATACGGTACTGTACAAGGCAAAGCAAATGCGATCATTTTTGTTTTTGTGGAAAAAACAGATTCCATGGGTCGAAAAACGCTAATGGCAAGGGGCTCATGTACTGACGTTCATGTTGTGCATTCCCGAAGAAAAGCCGATAAGGCAGGGTCGTTTATTAAGGGAACGAACAACTACCGAAAACCTGCTCTTAAGTCCATGACGCATGTGTTGTGGCCAAACTGGCTGTTGACAACCCCGCTGCTGCACCAATGAACGTCAAAAAACGAATTACGGCCGCGCATCATGTTGTGAAGAGGGAGAAACCATTCACGGACTACAGCCATGACATAGGCCCTGAACAGGATTAGAGAAACCATACGGACATGGCTTGTTGACAGTAAGTGTCATGTTAACTATGTCTGCCTAATCGCTTGCTAGCAGTGACATACTAGAAGAAGCCAGCTAGTGAAAGTACTGTATTGTGTATATTTATGTTACCATAAATATATTAACTCGATTTTATTTTCATGCTTTGATGTCACATCAAATAAGCAAGCATCTTCATGCAAATATGATCATATTTATAGTAGCTAATATTTTGATAACCATTTATTGAAAAGTAATAATGTGCATTGCATCATATTTATGTAAACAGCAATTGCTTGTATATGCTCTCATGTCTCGTATCACGTGCAAATCTGTGGTATAAATAAAAATTCTGATGATATGATAATTACATACTATATATCTGTAAAATACAATAATAATATTATCATTTTTTATTCAGTCCGAGACAGTAGATTTCAGACCAACTGGCCCGATACAGCCAGTGAGAAAAAAAGTTAGCGTTGGACCCTGTATAATGAGAACTATACAGATCAACGGGAACCATTAGTGGAATACTAACAGGTCAGTTGACAGAAGATAGTAGGTGTGTGTGAGTGTGTGATTAATGGTCACATTCTTGTTGACTGAATGGTGTAGTGAAAGATGAGACGGCTGTTGGTCATTACAATGAGATGGTAAAAACAGGCCATGTGTCTGAAAAAGTGACAATGCCTGGCTTTGCGTCCAGCTATATATGATCTCCTCAGACAGCCTTTCCCTCGTCCTGTATCAACCACAAATTAATGTGTGTGAGAGCGTGTCTGTGGGTGTTTGGTCACCTATTGGCTCTCTCCTCAGCCAATCCAAGGGCTTCCTCTGCTGCTTCCCTCCTGGCCCGCTCCTCAGCCAGACTCTCCATCAGCTGGACCACGTTCTGCTCCACCCCCGCCAGCCTGCAGCACGCACACGCACGCACAGAGAGAAAGAGAGAGACACACACATATACACACACACACACACAGAGAGAGAGAGAGAGAGTGAGAGAGAGACACGCACAGAGAGAAAGAGAGAGACACACACACATATACACACACACACACAGAGAGAGAGAGAGAGAGAGAGAGAGAGAGACACACGCACAGAGAGAGAGAGAGAGACACACACACATATACACACGCACGCACAGAGAGAAAGAGAGAGACACACACACATACCCACACAGAGAGAGAGAGAGAGAGAGAGAGTGAGAGAGAGACACACGCACAGAGAGTGAGAGAGAGAGACACATGCACAGAGAGTGAGAGAGAGACACACGCACACACAGCGAGAGAGAGACACACGCACACACAGCGAGAGAGAGACGCACGCACACACAGCGAGAGAGAGACGCACGCACACACAGCGAGAGAGAGACGCACGCACACACAGCGAGAGAGAGACGCACACACAGAGAGAGAGAGAGAGAGAGAGAGAGACACGCACACACAGCGAGAGAGAGAGACACACACAGAGAGAGAGACACACACACACACACACAGAGAGAGAGAGAGAGAGAGACAAACACACACACAGAGAGAGAGAGACAAACACACACACAGAGAGAGACACACACACACACACACACAGAGAGAGAGACACACACACACACACAGAGAGAGAGAGACACACACACACACACACACACACACACACACACACACACACACACAGAGAGTGAGAGAGACACACACAGGTACTCGAGTGATTATCGGATCAGTATTACCTTTAAAAAAGCCAAAACATATTCACAAGTCTATATTCCATTATCTACTCCATCAATTGAAAACAGACCACAGCAAGGAAACATGAGTCTTGGCCAGAAGGACTATGAGAAGAATATCAGATGGACTTAACACAGTACATGGAAAACATAAGCTAATAAGACTTTCAAGATAAATGCTTTAAGTACAATCTACACATGAATCATAGAGGTAGGCAGAGAACATATGCATGACTAAACCCCAGATCTAAGATAGAGGGAGAGAGAAAGATGGAATTGTTACCACATCCAAGCACAGGAACAATGACTATCAAGTGACCTTGTCTTGCTTTTATAACCAGCAAGTAAAAGTCTGAATTCAAACTGGGTTGTTTGTCATACATCACTACTTCACAGAGGGGACAGAACGAGGGATGGCCTGAGTCCCGTGGCACCACAGAACAAACCCTTGGACAGGCGATAACAGCCAAGGGGTTCACTACCCTCTACAAAGACACACACAAAAACCCACGCAGAGACAATCACTGTGATCCTCCTTGTCACCGCCATGCCAACCCGTCAGCCATCGTTCATAATGACAGAACACGCGTGTTCCTTTCCCCTGATGGAGAAATAGACTGACAGACAGAGAGCATCACCTAGTTCGGAGTCCTCCAGCTTCCAATGCATCCATGTCTACCACAGCACTGCACTTCTCCTGGGGAGCTCCCGGAGCCACTTCTACAGACCCTGCCCCCTGCTGGATGGAAGAGCAAACAGCAGGACGCTTCTCCTGAATCACTTAGGTAGGAGGATGACCATGTGGCCACAGAAACAAACATAACATACTGTACTTACAGAAACATACCGACAGGCTATCATGCACACAGACACGCTAACAAACAAGGATACACACAGTCAGACACTTTCATACCTGGCCAAGGCCCTGGTTGTGCTGGTGAGGAGAAGCCTGGTTCTCCAGCCAATAGCAGCGGTTCTGGGTGTCCCTCAGCGTCTGAGAAACTGCCCTCAACTGGGTAGAGACGCCCACTTTCTCCTCCACCACCTGCTGCAGCTGATTTAGGAGAGGACACAGTCGGGGACAAGGGACAAGATTTGTGGTTAGTGTGGTAAACTTGGTTTCAACACTGGACTAGAGAGCATTAAGTTGTGGGTAGGTATCTGTGTCTGGCGTGCGTGTGTTCAGCACCTTGGCGTCTAGCTGCTGACAGTGCAGGTCTCTCTGCTGGATCTCGTACAGGCAGCGCTGCAGATGGCCCTGAAGCTGAGTTCTCTCTGCCTGGAGCTGTGCTACAGATGGGCCCTCAGAGGACTTCCCGGTCAGAGCCACAGTCTCCTTCCTCTCCCCAGCCAGACGCTGGCACTCAGACTGCAACCTGCTCCTCTCTGACCTGGGGAAGAAGACAGAGGTCAAGGTCATTGCCCTAACACACTTGAGTGGACACTGGTGGACAGAGTTAGTCATTTGGATTCCTATGCAATCCACTATATATGGTGCCTTGTAACAGTTTTCAAATCCCTGACCAATATTTTATAGAATTACAATGGGTGGGACAATCAAGAAACAGTTGACCAATCAGTACAACATAAAAAAAAATATACAGTACCAGTCCAGTCATGTTAGGACACAATTACCCACTTCAAAGAATTACATCCTACCAATAGAAGAGTGCAGTACGCCCCGACAGAACAAGAAAGAGAGAAATGCCTGAGCCTGCAATTGCGTCCTGTTTATTATTTCATTTTAAAACATTGACAATAAAACCTATTATTGTAAGGTGATATTTTTTCTGTTGGAAAAGATTGGCAAGGTTTTTGTGATGCTGATGGTAGCTGTGTCTTCAACAGGCCAATTTCTTTTGTCTGTGCAAACTGGAAGTTTCCACAGTACAGGGGCTGAAGTTTTAGCTACTTATTTACTAGTAAATATTTCCCAATTTAAAACCAAAGCCCCTTCACATTACTTGATGTCTTTGTGCTGGTGTTTTAAAATTAAATACCAAATAGAACAAAATATAATGTACTATTAGTAGTTCACTAAAATAAGATAATTGGACAGGGATTTTAATACTTTCGCAAGACACTATCACGTTTTGGCCATGGGTGTATTCATTAAGCTAAACAAAATATTTTTGTTGTAAAATGTTCAAACAGAAAAGAAATTGATTAAAAATGTTCTATTACGTTCTGCAACTTGTGTTTTATTTGGTGAAACGGACCTCTCAACCTTCAGATCATGCAGTGCTCTAGATTTACAGCACTTACACACGCATATTAGGCAACAGGACCTGTAGAGGATTTTTTATTGTTTTAAAACCATCCTACGATTAAATAATGTATCGCTGCATCGCTGGGCAGAAATGTCTGAGAACTCTTGACTTGGGACAATTATTTATGGTCAGATGACAATAAACAGGACGTTACCTCAGTTCAGCCAGCTCCGCTTGGTACCCACAGGCTTCTCTTTCAGTCTGCAGTTTGATGGCCTCTGCTTGCTGCAACGCATTCTGCACCTCAGCCACCCTCTGCCTCTTCTCCTTCAACAAAGAAAAAAAATGTTGGGAGAAACAAAGCACACTGAAAACAACTAAATATTACAACTGAAGCGCCACAACCATAGAGATGATTCCCCCATTAAGGAGTCATGAGGGCGTAGACATCGCCCCTGAAGGCATCTGGCATTTCGGTCACGTGGGTGGAGCTTCCAATTTCATCCTCCCAGAGTTTGGTTTGACATAACTCCTACCAGGGCATCAGCAAGGATTCAATTGGAAGTCCCATCACAGGGTTTTTCCTGGCTGAAAATGTGTCAAAGGTGGTACCCCCGCTACCATTTACTCTACCGGATGCCCCTCTGTGATATACTTTATTTAATGTCTGGTCACTTGAAAAAGAAGACTATTATAGTGTTAGGTCTACCCTGTTGTCCATGTCCACTTAAGCAGCTAATGCACACTACAATGCCCCCAATACAATACAATAAAAACAAGCAGTAAATCTGTTCTTTACATATTAACATGTTACATATGACCCCCATGTGTTGTTTTTGTTCTCCGCTGCCTGTACAGGACTAGTAGAGATTTTATTGCATATAAGCGCATCCAGCCTATAGTTTCTGCTGGCTATTTTCCAAAGCCCCCAAACACACTGGCTCCACAATGCTTCTAGCATACAGAGCATATCATTCCCTCTTCATTATGGCTGAGCCACCCGAAAACATTTTGCCATTCAGAATCAAAACTATGTTTATTAGAAGATCATAGACCTATAAATAAAATTGGAACTCTCTCACCAAGCTTTATAATTAATCAGTCAATATTATTGTTGTCCATTTTCATTGTTGTTTTATGTTCTTGTTAATTTGTCTCGCATTAAAAACGCATAAAAAAAGCCAAAACCCTGATCATTAAAACAGCAGATGCCTTCAATAGTGATGTCCATGTCTAAATGACTTTGGACCAATAGGTATCTGACCTTCTCCATGGTCACAGCCCAAATGCAGAGCTAGCAAACACAAAAGCCATGACAGGTATAAAGTAGCAGTCAAAGGTTTGGACACACCGATTCAAGTGAATGGGTTAGGGTGTCCAAACATTGAACTGGTACTGTACAGTAGGAGTTTTATGACTTGACATGACGACTGCATGCTGCAAGTTCACACACAGCAAAACAAAAACCCTGCACAGCCAGTTGAAAAAACACAGAAAACCCAAAACAAATGACATCCAAAAAACAAGCTTCGAGTCACGACTGGTGACTTACCAGCCCACCTCTCTCAGTCTGAAGGGCCTCAATACTGCTGCTTCTATGGCTACATGGATCCCCCTTGTCGACTGCCTCTGGACCTGACCTTTGCCTAGACTCTGATGTCCAATTTGCCCCAACCAGCTCCTCCATCAGTCGATCTCGGTCATCTTGGAGGCTGGCCATGGACCTGGAGAAGGCCGATACCTGCCTGCTGTATGTGTCATTCTCCAGTGAGACCCGTTTAAGCTGCCTTTCAGTCTCTGACAAGGTAACAGATAGTTTGTCTACCAGTGTTGTCAGCTGGGAGAAAGCGTCTTTGCTCTCAAGTGCAGTGATTTTCTGAACCAGGATGTCTCTCTCTGTGGTCAAGGCAGCCTTCTCTGAAGAGGAATCCCCTAATCGTCTCTCCAACTTGGCCATGGCCCCCTGGGTCTCTCTGAGTTCCTCATCATATCTGTTCCGGAGGATTTTGAAGTCCTCAATTAGCTGGTCACGGTTGTTCTGCAAGGCAGCCATGGCTTTTCCCAGAGACTCGTTCTGGGACTTCAACTCCTGGCTTTGACCTCTGGCTTCGGAGAGCAGCTGCTCAGTTTGCATCAGTTCTCTGGTCAGATTGGAAACCCTCTGGTTGGTGTTTTCCTTCTCGTTTCTCAATAATTCAACCTCTTGTTCCAAGGCTTCCAGCTCACTGTTGTACTTTTCCTCTGCCTCTCCCAATTTGTTCTCTGTCTCACTCTGCAAGAGTTGCATGCTTCCCTTCAAATCGTCCACCGCCACTTTCTGGGCAAACAGTTTTTGCTGGAGGTCATTACATTCCACAGATTTCGCTGCCACGGCCTGTTGCAGGTCAGCAATCACTTTGCCTTTATTCGTCTCTGCCCTTTCCATATTCAGGGCCAAAATCTTAGCTTCCAGGTCAGTGATATGAGAATGAAGTTTAGAATTCTCCGCTTTTAAGGCACTACTTGCCTCTCTATCCTTCTCGAGTTCCAGAAGGGTCCTTCGATTTTGCTTTTCTGCTGTGGTTTTCTGGTTTTCCAGGTTTTTGATTGTCTCTTGTTGTTTCTTGAGCAACTCTTTCAACTGGCTGTCCTTCAAGGACAGAACCTGGTTCAAGTCCTCTCTATACCTGATAAGCTGAGCCCTGAGCATGGCATTCTCAGAGTTGAGATCATCCATTTGATGAAGCAGAGTCCTAATTTCGTGTTTAAGGCCTTTGGTTGCACTGTGGTCTCCTTCCACTGAGCCCTCCTTGGCTTGCAATCCAGTCTGATTCCTAGCCTCAGACATTCGGTACTCAGACACCAAACGCTCCCTCTCAGTCTGCAAAGACATCATGGAATTCCTGAATGTTTCCATTTGAGCAGCCATTTGTTCCTTTTCCTGAATGGACTTGTCAACCTTTACCTGAAGGCTTTTCACCTTGTGCTCAAGTCTTCGGAACTCCTTATCACCTTTCTCTCTTTCATAGTATAATGCAGTTATTCTGTCCTCAAACCCAGCAACCTGGGCATGGTGATTAGCTTGCAGCTGTTCTAGATACCCTGACATCTGTCCATCTCTAGAAGACAGCAGAGATGAGATTTCAGCCTCTTTGTTCTGCAGTATTGACTTCAGATGGTTTGAAATTGCCTCCTGTTTTTCTAAATCAACTTGAAGCTTGTCACTAAGAGACTGTGAGAAGAGAAGCTGGGACTCTGTGTCGGCCAATGTCTTTTCCAAGTGCTGGCAATCAAATTGCATTTTAGATGTGGAATCTACACTGCCAGAGAGAAGTCTGTTTAGTGTGCTCTTATCCTGTTCTAATCTTTCAACCTGCTCACTCGATTCCTGTAACTGTTGATTTAGGAGCTCCACAGTTTCATTAAGCTCTCTATTGCTGGCACCCATTATAAACAATTGCCTTTGATGAGCTGTGGCAGCTACTGTATAATCAGCGAGTGCCCTCTCAAGCCTTGACTTGGTTACCTGCAGTTCATTCACCTCCTTCTCTTTCACTCTAATGTCTTCAAGGAATTTTGTTATAACAAAGCCCTGCTCCAAAAGCTGACTGTCTTTCTCATGCAAGGTATTTAGAAACATATCATTCCATTGTTGCAAAGCATCGGCCCCCTGAGGACTGGAGGATAGGGCTGCTAATTTAGCCAAATTAGTATCAGCCTCTCTCTTTAGAGTACTAATCTGCAAATCTTGAGAATCTATTTGCTTCTTTAACTCCAACACAACCTGATTCTCCTTCTCTTTTGAACCCAAAAGCTCCTCTATATGATGCTGTAGAATTACCTCCCGCTCCATGAATATACTCTTTTGCTGCTCTGCAACATTTTGTAGGGCTTTAGTTCTCTCCAAGGCCTGACATTCTGTTTGTTTCTTCTTTTCAGATACTACCGCTACCAATCTGTCTTTTTCAGATATTATGTTCGCTAAATCTTTTTTTGCTTCATTAAGAAGATTCTTGTGTGTGGTAAGTTCAGATTCGAGATGCTGCCTCCCATCTTCTACACTATATATCTTATCACTCATTTCCTTAAACTCCTTCTCCACCTGTTCACGTGCTGACTCTGAAACTTTCAGAGATCGCTCTAGGTCTAAAATCAGCTCTTGGTATTTAATGGAATCAAGTTGCAACTGATTGATTTCATGATGCTTTTCTTTCAGTAGCTCCTGTAGCTCCTTCTTCACATTCTTAGAGCCCTCACTGCCTCTCTGAAAATGCTTTAGCCTCTCCTCAAACTCCTTAACTAACTTCAGCTGCTGCTGCTCCTTCTCCCGGCAAACTTGAGTCGCCTGCTCTTTGCTTTCAGTCAACTGAGAAGAGAGCTGTGTGTTCTGGGCTTGGAGAACATTTACAGCCTCTGTAAGTTCATCAATTCTTTCAGAGTTTTTGATAATCACTGTCTCTAAATACTCATTCTCATTCTTCACTTTGTCTGAAATCTCTTGGACATTTTCAAGTTCCTCTTGTAATAGAGATTTGTCGTCCTCCAAGATTCTGACCTTCTCATTCAATTGTATTGTCTCTTGTCTGTTTCGATTGATGATTTCTTGGAACTCTGAAATAATGTGGTCTTTTTCTCCCAGTTCCTCTTTATGCTCATTCTCCATTTGTTTAATTATTTCAGAGATAGTTTCTTTTTCCTTTTGCATCGATTCATTGATTTCCAGATGCGCTGCAATTTCCTTCTTCAGGGACTCAATCTGGGTAGTCCATGAATTATTCAAATTTAATGCATCATCTAGCTTTTGTTGCAAGTTTTGCTCACATGCTTTTGATTTGATGTGCCAGTTTTCTAATGAACAGTTTGCTTCTTTTAGTTCCTCTGCCAGCCTGACATTGTCAAGCTGCATCTCTGTTAGTTTCCCTCTTAGTTCTTCTGAGGACATAACAAGGCTGTGGATCTCTGCATTCAACAGATTGTTTTTAATAGTCAACTCTTCAACTGTGGCTTTTTTGTCAAACTCCAGCAAGTCTCGTTTGATTTTTTTATTCTCCTTCTCCAGCTCTTCAACTTTCTGCTGTTTTGCCTTAGTAAACTCTCTCATCTTCTCTTTAATCTTTTCATTTTCTTCCTCCATTTCAGAAAGCTGTTGCTCCAGATTTTCTCTCTCAGATTCAGATTTGTGCGCTTTAAAGAGTGCTTCCTGACGCTCTTTTCTTGCGACCTCCAAAAGTTGTCTCATTTTGTCCATTTCGCTACTGACATTCTCATAAGCTTGTAAAAGAGACTCATACTCTTGTTTCAGCTCTGTGTGCTTAGATTTCCACTCTGACAACTCATCGGTCTGCAAATCTTTTAGGGACTCAAGCTGACATGAAAATGCCTGTTTCTGATGTGTAATACTTTCTATAGTGAGTTTGAGGCTTTCACAGGCTGCAGATAAATTGTGATTATCATTGAGGATGCGATCAACGTCTGCAAGGAGCTTCTCCTTCTCTTTACTTAAAGATGACACAGAAGTCTCCAAAATCTCATTTTTTTGTTTTAACTCGGCCACAGACATTTCCAGTTCAGTGGAAGAAGTCACAGCATGTTCAATTTTAGCCAAGAGTGTCTGTACATGTTCCTTCAAAGAGCTATTCTCTTTCAATATTTCTTTCCTGGAAACTAAGGCTGCATGAAGCTTTCTGGTGAGAAGTGCGGTTTTGCTTTGGTTGTCCATATCATTCGTTTTACTGGAATCTTCTTGAGACTTCTGCTGAAGCTCATCAACTTCAGTCTTCATCTTTTCCATGGCAACTTCGTGGAGGTGAATCTGCCTCTGCAGTTGCTGCTCCAGGACAGAAATAAGTTCTTCCTTTTCTGTGACCAGAGCCTGAGAAATCAGCAATGCCTCGTTTCTTTCCTTGAGAATTACCTCATGTTCTTCAGGAAATACCTTAAGAAACTCAAACTCCTTCTTCTTAATAGCCTCAACCTGTTCAGAGTATTTATCCTGCAATCCAGATATCTTTTGAGTTAGCTCCTCATTTACTTTCCCAGTTTCCATTAGCTGAGCATCCTGCATTGCAATTTTACTTTTTAATTGCTCCATTACCATGTAGACACTTTCTTTGTCTCTTTGTAGTGATTCCATGTGTAGCTTCTTGCTTTGCATTTCAGCCTGGATTTCTGCACAATCGGACAGAGCTTTTTCAAGCTCCACTTTTAATGTTTTTTTTTCTTCATTGAGTTGCTGTTCAGTTTTAGACCAAGCGTTTTGGAGGACTTCAATTTTGGATGATTCCTGGGCAATAGTGGCAAATGCCTGCGCCAGCTCCCCTATCGTTCGATCCCTGTCATCTTTCAGTACTCTGTTTTCACTGATAAATGTTTGTGACTGGGATTCTCTCTCAATAACTTGTGCTTCTAAGGTGTGTTTTAACTCCACTATAGTGGCTTGTAATGTGCGCAACTGACTCTCCAGCACCATGTGGTCATGTAGCATACTCTGTTTTTCCTGCTGGTGTTGTTGCTGAACTGTCTCTAGTGCATGCTGCTGTCTGGCAAACTCTTCCATCTTCTCCTTAATCACTGTCTCTGCTTTTTCCAGTTGATTTTCAGTACAGCTTAATCTCTCAGACATTACTTTGTTATTTTGCTCCAGTGCTTTGACACTGTTCTCCTTATTGGCCAACTCAATGGACATGCTTTCCAGTTTCAAGTGAAGGGCCTCTAGTTCTGCTTGATGCGTTGAGTTGGCATGGGTTTTATTCTCCCTCTCTGACAGCAAAATCTTAAGGTCTTGAAGAGTTTTATCCCGTTCCTGTACATTCAGTTTTAGGGTCTTCAATTCACATATTTGAGCGACTGAGGCCTGAGAGATGTCTTCAAATTCCTTCACCTTCTGGTCATAACTCAACTGGACGGCATTAAGGCGATTGGTCTGCTGACTGTGTCGTTCCATCAGTGCTGTATAATCATCTTTTATTTCAGTTAGCTCTTGAATATACTTTTTTTCACTTTCTTGACATGTCCTTATTGTTTCTTTCCTTGCCAGTAAAGCAGCTTGAGCCTTTTTCTGCATCATTGCCTTTTCTTGCTTCACCTTTTCCAGCTCTTTTATAATGTCATCTGCTGTAGTACTAAAGCTGGGCATTTCCTCCTTCAAGCCCTCCTTGCTCTTCTTCTTATCCTCTTGAAGGTTCTCCAACTCCTGTTTCATAACACTTCGCTCCTGTTCAAAGGCCACCTCTTGCTCAGAGATGTTGGAATGAAGTTGATCAATGATTAAGCTCTTGTCATTGAGGTCATGCAGAGCTGTTATCAAACTTGCTTCCTGTTCATCCAGTTTTGCCTGCAAAGTTCGATTTTTCTCTTCTAACTGTTCCACAAGACTGTCGCGCAATGATAAGTCCTGGGCCAGTTTAAGGAATTCACCATCCTTCAGAACCATTTGCTGTTGAAGATCTGCAACAACCGCTTCATGCACTTTTATAGTAGCTTCAGCCTGTGAGGTGAGTTCTTGCACTCTAACCTGTAAGCTTGAAATCTCACTGCCATTGTTCTTATTCTGCTCTTTTTGATTTTCATACTCTTCTATTTTCTTTAACAGATCTTTTCGCACAACCAGAGCAGCTTGGAGCTTTTTTTTCATGAGCTCTTTCTCTTTGTTAACTTAGCAAGCTGAGCTTTGAGATTATCCTTTTCCTTAACCAAGTCCATATTTTCTGAGTCCTTGGTCTTAATTTCACATAGAGTGTGAGACAGGCTATCTTGGCTCTGTTTTAGCTGCAAGGACATGTTTTCTAGATGTTTTTGAGTGCTGCTGTGTGCATTTTCCAAGCTTTCTAGCTGTGAGAGAAAAAAACTTTTTTCCTCTGTGTATTTCATCCTTTCGTTTGAGGCTGATTCAATAATTTGGGCTACTGAATCATCTTTCTCCCGTAACTGCTGAGCCAGACCTGCTAGCAATTCCTTCTGCTCACTTATTTGGATGGTCATGCAACTGACCTGCTCATCTTTAATTTGGATTTCACTAAGCAGAGTTGTATTTTTAATACCTTCCTCTCTCAGATTCTTATTATCAGTTTGGAGCTGTGCATTAAGGTGCTGTATCTTTTCTTGTAACAAAACATTTTGTGGATTCTCACCGCGATAGCCAATTTCTTTATCATTAAGTGCACACTCGGTCCGTTTCAACGATTCAGACACTTGATTTAATTCTCCTCGCAAACAATCTACCTCAGACTGATGTTTTTCACTCAAATCTTTTATCGTACTCTGTAGGGACGCATTTTCTTCCTCTAAAGCAACTAATCTATCAGACATGGTAAGTGACAATACAGACAAATCTTTGTCAGAAGTCTCTTTGCTGACCTCCAGTTGTCTTAACTCACTTTCCATATCTTTAAGTGCCTGCCTCAAATCAAAATTATGCTTGTCTTTCTCCTGAACAAGATGTCAATATATTTCAAGCTGAACCTGGATGTAGATGCCTCCACCTCTTTTGCTTTAAGCAAATCTGACCCCTGTCTAATTGCTGTTGCTGCCTCCGCCAGCTTTTCATGCAAACTATCTAGGTCCTGTTTTAATGCTTGAACTTTACAATCTTTTGTCTTCATTTCCTTTTGCACACTCCTTAACTGTTCTGCAATTAGGTTTTTATCATGTGTCTCTCTATCCAGGACTAAAAGCCACTCCTTCTCAGAGTCCTGAAGAGTTTGCCCTATCTTCTCAATGTCTGATTTCAATCCAGTGATTTCTTCACCTTTAACACTAACCTCAAGTTGTAGTCTTTCCTTCTCAGACACCATTTTCTCAATGGCTTCATTGGTGTTGCTGGACTGCTGCTGTCTTTGGAGTTGCAACTGCACCTGCATTGTTTGTATCTGGCTGCTGTAGCTCCTGACACATTCGTCTCTCTCAATGATGAGTTTCTGAACTTCTTGTTGCAGATGTTGGTTTTCACTGATTGCTGCATCCAGCTTCTGTTGGCTTTCTTCATTTGACAGAGTGATCTCCAATCTCAGTTTCTTATTCTGGTCTTACTAGTTTCTGCATTTCTGACAACAGATGCTCCGTCTGTTTCACCTGGGCTGTGTACTGACTGTTAATGGCATGAAGAGCCATCTCTCTCTGCTCAAGATTTTCAGTCAGTGCATTTACCTGAGCAGCCACATGTATATACTGTGATTTTAGCCTCTCAATTTCAACAGTGAACAGTGAGGTGCTCCTTTGATGGGTGGCAAGAGCTTCTTCCTTTTCTTTAGAAAGATCAACATTGAGTGCTTGGATTTGCTGAAGTTCTTGATGGAGCGAGGAACACTCATTTCTCAGTTCCAGTATGGTGCTCTCTGCTGCCTGAACTGCGCTTTTACTGTCACCAAGGGCATTGTTAAGACTCAACATCTCCTCAGTCCTTTGAGACAGCAGTGTCTGAGCTTCCTTGAGTTCCTCCAAATGAGCAGCATACTTCTCCTGAAGATTTACAAAGGCACTTTGGTTTTCTTCTGCTGACTGGTTGAGGCTTGAATACTTGACGGAAAGTTCCTGAATCTGACCCTGAAGTTGGGAGACCAACTCTGTACTCTCCATGAACTGTGTTTTGAATAGAGCCGCCTCATCTGCCCTTCTCTCCATCTCTTGGAGGGCCTTCGACTGGTCCATAACAGCAGTCCCTTTTTCCTCAAAGGCTTCTTGAAGTCTTGACATTTCAGAAGACTGAGCAATGAGGCTACCGCTAAGCTTAGAAACAGACTCCTTGAGATGTGAAACCTGTTCTTTTAAGCTCTCACATTCTGTATCTTTGGCTTGGAGTTGAAAATGTAGGTTTTCACTTATAGCTGAGGATGATCTTTGGGCCTCCATGAAAACACTGTCTTTTTCTTTCAGGGTCTCTTTTAACAGAGAGGACTCCGAGGTAAGGCTGCTAACCTGACTTCTGAGCTGCATGAGGGAATCCTCCATTTCTGAAACATATTTCCTTAAACTCACATAATCATCAACTTTTTGCTTAAGCACTGCCTCTTGTTCTTCCATCCTTACATTGAGCTGGTTTCTCTTTTCCACTGAATTATAAAGATCACGTTGAAGCTCTGCCATGGCTTCCGCATTTGAACTCAGCTGAGTTTTGAAACCCTCAGATTCTAATGTTAACTTATCTCTGAGCAGATTCAGCTGTTTCGCTGACTCATGCAAACTAACATCTTTGTCTTGAAGGCTTTGCTGAAGACTCTGAACGTGTGTCTGCAGTTCAGTGATGGCGTGGCTCATCTGACCCTTACCCTCTACTGACTGAGCTTCTAACTGCTTAATAAACTCCTCCTGTTGTTTTAGGGATTTGTCTCTCTGCTGCAAGCTCAAAACTAAGCTCTCCTTTTCTGAACAGGCAGTAGACAGTTGTTCTTTTAAATCAGATACATCACTGTCCCTGTTCAAGATCCCTGCCTTGAGAGTTGAAATCTCTTCTAGTTGCTTGGATGCTTCTGTGACAGAGTTTCGGAACTCAGATTTTAGTCTAACATTCTGTTCGTTCAATGCTTGGATGTTGTCTTTAAGATCTCTTACCTCAGAATGCCTCTGGTCCATCTCTTGTCTCAGCTTGTTGTTATCGGCTGCAAGGGTCTCAAGAGAGGTTTTGAGTTCAGTATTTTCGGACTCCAACATTGCATGGGTCTCATTCACGACATCAAGCTGACTGCCTAGGGACTTCAATGACTCGTTCTTTTTGTCCAGCTCGTCTTTGTGATTTTCTAATTCCTGGGCCATTTTTGTCAAGTTTTCTTCTTTTTCCCCCAGACGCTGAGTGAGTTGTGAGCATTGCCCTAAAAGGGATTCATTCTCATCCCGAAGCTTGGATAAAAGTGTTTTCTGCTGTCTGAGTTCAATCTGCAAAGAGCTGCACTCCTCTACTTTCTGTTGTAAGATCATGTCTTTCTCTGTGAGTCCAGATTTTAATGTGGTCACCTGCTCTTGTAGTAGAGCCAATGTCTCCTGGAGGTTTAACAACTCACTCTGCTGTGCCTCAATTTGTGAGTTTTGAATTTTGATGGTATTCTCTTTTTCTGACATGTTGCCATTCAGTTGATTAAGTTGGATGTTTAAACTTTCAACTTGCTGTTGTGAGCATGTAAGTGCCTCTTCACTCCCTCTAAGCAATTTGGTGAGATCACTACATTCATTTGTTTTCTGGAGCACACTCTCTGAAATGGACTGTGTATTTTGCACTAGGACTGTTTTGAGTTCATCTACTGTAACACTGAGTTCCTTTTTATCTTTCAATAGCCCATCAATCATTTTGCAGTTTTCTGAATGTTTCATTTCAAAGTTGGAAAGTTTATCTTGAAGTGAATTCTTCTCCTTGGTTAGTTCAGAAACAGACTCTGACTGAATATTTAATTCCTGTTGCAGTTTATTTTTCTCCTCTGTTAGACTGTTTAGTAGTGAGCTCAAGTTTGTGTTTTCCTCAAGAGTCACATTTACCCTTCTATCAAGGTCTGATGCAACCTGTATTTGCTGGGCAAGCTCCTTCTCTCGAATCTCATAAGCAGCTCTGAGTTGTTGGTTTTGCTCGTTCAGTGCCTGGATATGATTGTGGAGAACAACCATTTCAGCTTGCCTCTGGTCCATCTCTTGTCTCAGCTTGATGTTTTTTGTTTCATGGTTCTCATGAGAGGCTTTGAGCTCGGTAATTTCAGACTCCAACTTTGCACTGGTCTCGTTCATGACACCAAGTTGACTGCTTAATGACTTCAATGACTCATTCTTTTTGTTCAGCTCATCTTTTTGGTTTTCACAATCCTGAGCCATTTGTCTGAGGTTTTCTTCTTTTTCTTCCAGACGCTGAGTCAGTTGTGAGCATTGCCCCTTAAGAGATTTAGTCTCACCTTGAAGCTTTGACAGAAGCTTTTTCTGTTGCCCAAGTTTATTCTGTAAAGAGCTGCACTCCTCAGTTTTCTGTTGTACCATGATGTCTTTCTCTGTGAGCCCAGATTTCAATGTGGTCACCTGCTCTTGTAGTAGAGCCAATGTCTCCTGGAGGTTTGACAACTCACTCTGCTGTGCCTCGATTTGTGAGTATTGAATTTTGATGGTATTCTCTTTTTCTGTCATGTTGCCATTCAGCTGATTAAGTTGGATGTTTAAACTATCAACTTGCTGTTGTGAGCATGTAAGTGCCTCTTCACTCCCTCTAAGCAATTTGGTGAGATCACTACATTCATTTGTTTTCTGGAGCACACTCTCTGAAATGGACTGTGTATTTTGCACTAGGACTGTTTTGAGTTCATCTACTGTAACACTGAGTTCCTTTTTATCTTTCAATAGCCCATCAATCATTTTGCAGCTTTCTGAATGTTTCATTTCAAAGTTGGAAAGTTTATCTTGAAGTGAATTCTTCTCCTTGGTTAATTCAGAAACAGACTCTGACTGAACATTTAATTCCTGTTGCAGTTTATTTTTCTCCTCTGTCAGACTGTTTAGTAGTGAGCTCAAGTTTGTGTTTTCCTCAAGAGTCACATTTACCCTTCTATCAAGGTCTGATGCAACCTGTATTTGCTGGGCAAGTTCCTTCTCTCGAATCTCATAAGCAGCTCTGAGTTGTTGGTTTTGCTCGTTCAGTGCCTGGATATGATTGTGGAGAACAACCATTTCAGCTTGCCTCTGGTCCATCTCTTGTCTCAGCTTGTTGTTTTCTGTTTCATGGTTCTCAAGAGAGACTTTGAGCTCGGTATTTTCAGACTCCAACTTTGCACTGGTCTCGTTTATGACACCAAGTTGACTGCTTAATGACTTCAATGACTCGTTCTTTTTGTTCAGCTCATCTTTTTGGTCTTCACAATCCTGAGTCATTTGTCTGAGGTTTTCTTCTTTTTCTTTCAGATTCTGAGTCAGCTGTGAGCATTGCCCTTTAAGAGATTTAGTCTCACCTTGAAGCTTCGACAGAAGCTTTTTCTGTTGCCCAAGTTTATTCTGTAAAGAGCTGCACTCCTCAGTTTTCTGCTGGAATATTATGTCTTTCTCTGTGAGCCCAGCTCTCAGAGCAGAATCTTGTTCCTGCAGTAAAGACATTGTCACCTGGAGTTGTGACAGCTGGCTCCGGTGCATCTCAATTTGTGAATGTTGATCAGTAATCATTTTCTCTTTTTCAGCCATGTTATGGTTGACTTCCTCCAGCTGAGAGTTTAAACTGTCAACTTGGTCCTGTAAATGTGCAACTGCAACCTCCTTTTCCCTGAGTGTTTTAGTTAAAAGGTTACATTCATTTGTTTTCTCAAACAGACTCTCTGAAATTGACAGTTTATTTTTCTCTAGGGAGTTGTTCAGTTCATTAACTCGAACAGTCAGCTCCTCCTTGTCTTTGAGTAGCCCTTCAATAACTTTGCTGTTGTCTGAATGCTGTGTTTCGAAAAAAGATATTTTGTTCATCAGAGAATCCCGGTCATTTGTCATCTCTAAAAGTAATTTATCTTTTACAGCTACATCCTGTTGCATTCTTTGATTTTCCTCAGTGAAGCTATTTGCTTGTGAGCTCAAACTACTATTAAGTTCAAGTGCTGCAGTACATTTTTCATTAAGTTCCTCCACAAGCTGCTTTTGAGACTTAAGTTCTTCTGCCTTCTTCTCTATGTCATCCTGCAGTTGTTGTTTTTCAATATTCATGTTTTTAAGAAGGTTCTGCATCTTTGTGATATTTTCTGATTCCCCCTGCAAATCTTTTGCCAAGATCTTCTTTTCAGAATCTCTCGCTTGCAAATCCATGTAAAATTTCCGTTGCTCTGCTTCGGCCTCTTCCTGTGTGGTCCTCAGTTGTTCCTCCAGAAAATATATTTTCTTCTGTTTTTCATGCACCTCCTGTTTCAACTTTTCCTGACACTCAACCTGATTCTCTAGTCGTGTGGACAGAGTTTTAAGCTCACTGTTGTGTCTGTCAACCTCTTCGAGAAGCTTGTTCCGTTCCTCCTTGACAGATTTTAGTTCAGTCTCACATGCCTGCTCTTTGTCCTGAAACTGGTTCAGTTTCACGCTGTAGGCACTTGCAAGACCTTCAGACACATGCAGTTTCTGGTATCCAACAGTCACCTGCTCCTTCAGGGAAGAGATCTGAGTTTCGCACTCCTTGAGATGATTACCATAGTCTATATTTTGCTTCTGGATCTCCCCACGAAGCTCTAAGATGGTCCGCTTATCCGCATCCACTTGCTTGGACAGGTCCTCCACCTCTACCATCTTTGCCTCCTTTTCCTCTTTGGCCATACACAGCTCAGTCTGAGCATACTTGAGCTGTTCCATCAGCTCTGCTGTCTTGATGTTTAGGGCCTGCTGGTCCGAGCTCTGAGAGTCTCTGATTATCTGTGCTTCCCGCTCCGATTTGGTGAGAGAAGTCTCAAGGCGAACTAACTCCTCCTCCTTGTGCTTGATCTCCTGCTTCAGCGCCATGATCTGCTCTGCATACTCTGCCATGTTACCTGAGAGGGCTAAGATCTCCTTGTCCTTGTCTAAGACAGTGTCTCGAAGGTTATCAATCTCCCGTTCGCAGCTCTGAAGGTCGTGGATCAACTGAGCTCTTTCTTCTAGATGTGTTGTGTTCAACTTGTCCAGTTCATCATTGGTCTGATCAAGGTCTGTTTGAAGGGTCTCTATCATAGCCTCTTGTTTTTGTGTCTATGGGTTTGGAGAAAGAAAATCTTTTAAAATCATGTCAATATCATGTCTGTGAAGTTTTATAATGAAAATTAGAAGATAAATAGAAGCCAAATTTAAAATTCTAAACATTCTAACCTGAATTCCAATAGGCTAATATTCATATTAAATAATACAAATATTTCTAAGACATGCCATTACCTTCTCTTTAAGCACACTCTGCTTCTGTGTGAGATCTGCAACAACTGTCTTGAGTTCTGAACACTGTTTTTCAAAGATTTTGCATTTTGCGGAAACTTCCGCAAGCTGAAAGAAAATATTTGATTTATTAAAAAACAGGTTTTACTATTCATTTACCACCAAAACTCAAGTACTGTACTTACATTGTGTTCAGATTGAAGCAGCTTGTCAGAAACCTCTTTCTGTTGTGCCTCTCTTTCCTGTAAAGAATCTCTAAGGCTGTCAATAAGCTCCAGTTTTTCAGAGGTCTTGACCAACGTGTTCTCCTTCTCTATAAGCGACGTTTCTAGGCACTCTTGGGTGTCACTCAGTCTGATGGGCATTAAGACAAAGAACATTTTCTAGGTTAAATGGACAGTAATTGTATTTACAAACCATATCCTTGCTGGTATTGTTTAATACATTTACAAACTGTGGCATTGCATAAGACTGCAGTTTGATAGCACATTGCACAATGAGTGCCTACCCTTTGAGCTGCTCATTGAGACTGGTTACCAGGAGCTGGTGTTTCTCTGCATCCCTGCTTTGCTGGTTCCGGAGGCTGGATAGTTGCCCCTGTAGTCTCTCAGACTCACTCTGTGGCAAGAGAGGGAAGGTTTAACATGGTGAGAGGAAAGCCCAACCTTGGGGAGGCTCACTTTATATCTCACTGCACACATACTGCACCAAACTAGCTGAATTCCCCTTCACCAGTCTTAGGTTTAGTCCAAACAAGCTTAAAACAGCATAAAAGGAACATATTTTTGCTTGTTACACCATTTTGTGTTAGCATAAATTTAAATAATATATTTTGCCTTCCTGTAGGGGAAAAAAGGCTTTGAAATTGGCCAGATTAAAATGTTTCCATACACTCCGATATGCTCCTTTTATGAAAATAACCAATTAAGTGAGTTTGTTTTCCACACAGTGAATTGTTGGCAAAATAGGATCAACATAGTCCTTGCTTACTAAAAAATGTTTTTGCTCAAAAGCCATGAAAAAAATCAAACAAGCCAAAGGATTAGCCTTCACCGCCGGAGGTGCTCTCTCTAGCGCACACAAGACACAAACACACCTGAGAAACCCAAAATGGCCGCCTTTCTTCATCTACATCAAACGTCACCTGCGTTAGAGGGGTTTGTTACAAAATACTTTTCCTCGGGAGGAAACATGCAATTAACTTGATAGTAAAAAAGTTTACTCAGTAAAAGTCTTTCCAAAGGAATAACTCCCAAATACAAAAGAGATCTCTGTAAAGGAGGGCTGTCATCAGTACTGCAACTCTGAGGACTGCGAGTGTGCACCCAGTGCAGGGCCAGACAGTCAGTGGATGAAGCCAAACGGCTGACGTTGGTTTCACCAGCTCATGCATACAGATAGCCTTACAGCAGGCCAAAAGCTGCTATTCCTTATGTTAGTTTGCACAATGTCTCTAGCTCCCTAAGACTTTTAAAAGTCTTAACCTGGCAAAAATAAATCAGTGGCTAGCTACTACCTATACTGGCTATACTGGCTTCCCTCAAAGCCAGTCTCTGCAAATAATTTGTAAGCATTAGTTATTTCTGGTTCAAGTTTTTTTTTTTTTTTTGACTGAATGGGCATTTTCCTCAATATTTTTCTTGAGTATGCCGGTGATATGCCTGTATATAAGAACATAATCTGGGTACCACCCAACCCTCGTTTCACCAGATGAGGTCTTGGGGGGGCGTATGAGGGGACAACTTTCTGGGCAGTACGGAAGAATGAATGGGGAGTAAGAAAGGGCACTGTGGTGAAATTAGGGCAGTCTTATTTTGGTATGGTACGGCAGGCTTTCAGGCTCATGTGTGCCCAAGACCTCTGCAAGGTGTGAGATCTGAGGATCCACGTGAGACGTGAGCGTTTACCTGTAGCGACTCGATGCGAGCCTGCAGCTGCAGCCGGTCCTCGAGATCCTGACAGCGCTCCTCCAGACCCAATATCTGCTCCTGGAGCTGGTTCCTCTCCAGCTCCAACTCCTCCACCACTGACCGCAGGCCACCTGCAAGGGTGGTTGCAGAGACAACAGACGGAGACAGTGAACTCAGTGGTTGAGAGGTCTAGCATTTATCTAGGATCAAATAATTAGGGAGACATTTTGGGAAGCATATTATAGTTTTAGACCACTTTATACAGCCACAGGTGAAACAATATCATAGCCACAAGTCTGTTGTGATTGCAATGTTTATGACATTCGTCTAGTTTTAAAAACCCTTAACCATTAAACACACTGAATTTGTCAAACACAATGTATGGGGAGAGGAAAAGGCAGACCATACAGGGCATGCAAAACAGAAACAATAAAAGCCAAACACTTACCACAGATGGGGGCAACACTCCACCTACATTCATATGAACTGACAAGAATTCAATGCATTCAACACGGACTACCCTTCTACCAGGCCAAATACTAGCCAGTTCAAGCAACATGCACATGTCAGATAATAACCAGCTCAACTTAAGAAAACCAAAAGACGAGCCAGCCAAAGGGCATGTATCCACTGTGGGATAGAATGTGTTAGACTGGGAAATAAAAAACACCACCCACATGAAAAACAACCAAATGGCGGAGGAGTGTTATGCCATGTTGACAAAATGACAAACACAAATCAACCCAAAGGACGACTACTCCCAGTATGACGATGGGTGACGAGGACATTAACGTGACAATGTGCATGCTGGCATGAAGTGTCCAGCGGGTCTCACACCTGTATCGGGCGAAGTGTACTCGGGCCACCAACCTCCCATGTTCTCCCCCTCCTCTTCCATCGGGGTGGTGCTCTCAGAGCTGCCGTCGCGCCGGTCCTGGTGGAACGCCTGTTTGCCGTCAAACTCAAAGTCCTCCTGCACACGAGGAGGGGGGGGGAAATCACGGTTCACATTGCAGCGGGAATTAACCAGATTTCCCCGGAGATGTTACAGAGGGTGGTGTGGAAAACATCAGACCGGACTATGGCAACATTACAACATCCTGCTGGTACCCGAACACTCATACAGAGGCACTAACGCTGCCTTACGAGCTGCAGCTTGGTACTTCATATACAGGGGGGTCAAACTCATTCCACTGAGGATCTGCTGGTCTTATATTTTCCTCTTAATTGGTAGTTATTTCAGATTTTAGAAGATGTATCTTGATGAATTTTCAAGAATATGTATACATTATTTCACAGGAATAGGGCCTCACAGTTAATCGAATTATTATGGAAATGGCGATTTTGACATACATACTAGCGAGTGGCACCAAGATACTGTCCCACATACACAACAGCATACACCCACCCAATTGAAAATCGCAAATCATAATCGCAATTCCAATATTTGTCTGAAAGAAACTGTGATTCAATATTTTCTCCAGCCCTAACTGGAAAGTGGGCGGGATCCGAAGCCATGTCTCAGCAGTACAAATGTACTTGAGCCAGCATCAAGTAAACTCGGCGTGAAACGAAGACGTCTACAATCAGGGTGTGAAATGAAGACGTCCGCAAACATTCGAGGTGAGACTCAAATAAGTCAGTGCACAACGTTAATCTGCACACTGGCCCACGGTAGAATGAGTTTGACCTATGTGGTGTACGTTCTTCAATGAGCATCCATGCTGTCTCACATTTACATAAGGGAGTTTCGTACAACTCGCGGAAACATCCCTCACCCATCTCGCCCCCCTCCATCATTTAATGCACCATACCTGCAGGCTGTGTTGGCGAGCGGCGCCTTCTAGCTTCTTGCTGCCCCTGTGCGGCCCTGTATGCCCCCGGGCTTGTGACAACTCCTCCTCCAACTCCTGCTGCCGGCTTGCCAGCGCTGGATCGGAGCAGCCAGGAAAGAACCAGTCATCCTCAATCAGTTTTGTGCCACAGGGAAGGGGGACGGAGCGATGAGGGGAGTGTCGTCAGGTGACAGGGAGGAACCCCAGAGATGCATTACAAGGGAGGGGGTATGATGGGTGGAGCGAGAAAGAGAACGACAGAGAGAGATGGGAGAATTGATAGAAATGGAAGGATAGAGGATGGCTGAACAGATATAGAAACCAGAGGGAATGAGTGAGGGAGATAATGACACACACACACTCACACACACACACACCACAGCCGACTGGGCCGGTGGATGGATACAGCAGCAGCATTGCTGGAACAAGCATGCAGACTCACTCCAGAACAACAGAAGGAGCTAGAGGCCCTCCAGACTCTGTCAGAATGTGCGTGTTTTTTTTTTTTTTTTTTAAACAAAGGTGGGTTTGTGTGATCGCATGAATGTGAGGACCTAATACTTCTTTTCAAAGCAGCGTTTCAGCTCAAAGGACATGCACAACTATTAGGTTGGGAGGCAGACCGCATTCAGACATGAAGAAGGGGGTTCTGCGAGTTGACGCAGGTGTGATTGTATTTAAAGCGCAAGACACTGTACTGCAGCAACATTTTCAATGGTGAAATAGTAAAACGTAAACCAGGAAGGTCACAACCTGTTCCCATTCGAACTGCCCTGATTCTGGTTTCTCTGGGGAAACAGGGATATGACCCTGATCAACTACTGCACCAGAAAAGTAAGGGGGCAGCAATCAAATTGACGCCAAACGGATTGATCAGGCCCACCAATTTGAACAAGCCATTCCCATCGGTTTTGTGAAATCAAGGTGGGGAGGGGGTGGGGTGAGGGATGTCTAGCTAAAAGGGTGATAACAGAGAAGGGTGTCATTGGGAAAGAATTGCAGATGAGGCAGTGCTAAGTGATCAATGGAGCCAAGTGCCAAAATTGATGTTTTCGGAGCAGGGATGGGCTCAATACCACTTTCATGGGTTTAAACACGTGAACAAGGTCAAAGTGGAATTCAGCCAAACCCTGCTGGAGAGTAGCCAATAAGGTGGTAGAAATATTCTTTGTACAGTTGCAATATTATAAAAAACATTAAATGGAACTTTACCACCGCTGAGAAAACAGTTAGCCTGAAGAACAATCCGTAGAATGTAGCCCATTCATGGGACAAAACTCACTTGGAAAGTATTTTCTACCATGTCACCCTCCTTTGTATGGCAGGAGTTTGCCAACATTGATCATCAGAGTAAAAGTAAGGTGCGGAAAGCCTGTGGAAAATGGACTAAGGTCATGTTCAGTAGACAGTTAAAAGTTCAAATTGGAAATAAACTAAAGAATGGACAATTGTTTTCCATTTTAAATAACTTTTCATGTATATTGCTCAACTGAACATGACCCCAGAAATGTAATAAGCATGCAGTTTATGGTCCTGTCACACATCAAACATAATATAGAATAATTCCATTTGCCATGGTGCAGGGCTACACACCATTGTCCAGACAGCAAGTACTTGGCTGTGATCACAGTTTTGTGATAATTGTCCATTTCCATTTCAGTGGGGTGTTAACAAAGCTAAATTCACTTAATTTCACTTAATGTAGTAAGTAAATAAAAATGTATACTCAAATTAAATGAAATACTTCACATTTAATTCCAATAAGGATTCTGTCAATTCTTGAAATAAAAAAAATTACTGACCCCTTAAACTGACTCATTGGAATTGATTCATTTTACAAAAATGATGAGTAGTCATTGAATACACTTAGCAATTGTTAACTGACAACCAGATGTTAAAATGTTGAGATTAGATCAAAGCAAAACCAGTTTAAGAAATTCACCAATCAGACAGTGACAGTTTCCTACCTCGGCAACTAAATGAAGCAAAGGCATCAGGATTACACAGGAAAAGGACCGCAACAAGGTCAGTATGTTTTAGTACAACAGATTGTTGGGAAGAATGAAGGCTGATATATATATTTTTTTTTACCATTCCATTAAAAGTCGTACCGCAGCAAGACCAGGCAGTTAACACTTGAACGGGGAGCCTGAAGTTCCGTAAAGATATGTCAATAAATGGAGCCTTCTCATATGCTAACCAGAACTTATGTCCTGTTTTGTTCTGTAAAATTGTCATGTAAACACAGCCCAGTCAGTGCAGAACACTGTTAGCATTAGCCGTTCCACCACCACAGAAGCCCAGTGATTTTGTTGTGTTAATGTGTTTAGCAGATTACTTTGTTGAAGGACAGTGGCACCGTGAAGTCATAACTGAGTCCAAAAGGGGCAGGAAAGGTGGGGAAACGGAAGGAAGGAGAAAATAGGATGAAAGGAAAAGAAACAGAAAGAGGGGGAGACAGAAACAACAAAAAAACTACATGGAGGAGGAGGATGGAGGGACTCACAGCGCAGGCCGCCACTGTACTGTCTACAGTTTAGCCCGGAGGAGGTGAAAAGTACCCTGGGAAACTGAGGGCAGTACAGTGGGGGTGGGTCTTCGCTGAGGGGGGTGGGGCCTGCATGCACAAAACTGATGGGAAACAGGTTCTTGTTGGCTGCCCCCATCCCAGGAGCAGGAGATGGACAAGGGGAATGGGTGTCAGGGACTCGGGGGAGGGGTGGGGACACGCAGAGCCTGAACAAAAAGCTCCGGGGGGGGGATATAACAAAACAGAAAATGGTCACATTCTCAGTCAGACACTGAGGGACACGCAAACAGCAACACAAACAATAGATGACATGTTGAATTCATCCCTAGAACGTCCCCAAATCCCCTCAGCCCTCCCCGTTTCCCCGGGCGACGAGGTTTGCTGCTTGACTGTGCTGTACACCGAAGGGTTTAGGACATGGCTGCGCACCGCGTGTTGTGTGGCGGCCTTGGGGTCAGAGGTGAGGTGGTTTCGGCGGTGAGGTTGTCAGTGTCACCCTGCGGCGATGGCGGGCCCCTTACCCTCCCTCTCCTCCTCCATGTGGCTCATGCGTAGGGCCATGGTGGCCTTCTCCTCGCGGGCACGGTCCCTGGCAGTCACCGCCTCCGACACCATCTCCTGCCACTCCAGCACCTGGCTCTGGGTGTCGTCGGCGCTGCCCGACTCACTGGCCTAGCGGTGGGTATGGAAGACCAGGGGCGTCAGAGGGACGGAGACAGGTAAGAGACAGGTATGACTCAACATGAGAGTCATATGATTTAATTCATCTGAACAAAGCCTTTGCATCTGAGGTGAAGTCGTCAGGGTGGCTAGTCGAGGTACACACAGACTTCGATCAACACTGAATATGACCACCACTTATGGCAGGAGTTATGCTGATGGCTGTCAGGGGTTTATATATGAACTCTGACCTGAGAGGCGGCCCTCTTGGTGACCTGCTCCAGGTCGGCAGCCATCTTCCTCTGCTGTTCCTCGTACACCACCAGCTTGGCCTCCAGAACATCTAAATAATGTCAAACTACAATCACTACCATCGCCACAGGACACACTAGAGGCAGACCCAAAACTGGCTGTAATGGAAAACATCACACTGTAGAGACGACGGAGGCCTAGAGCAAGACGTTAATAATAATAATAAATTCTATTTGTATTGCACTTTACATTTTATCAAAGTGCTACAGAACATATAAAAATACAAAATAAATCAAGGGCCATACATTTAATAAATGGCTTTTTTTTAAAGATATGTTTTTAGGTCTCTTTTAAAAACATCTGTAGTCTGAGGGGCCCTCAAATGGTCAGGGAGGGCGTTCCACAGCCTCGGAGTGGCAGATGAAAAAGCCCTATCACCCATGCTGCAGAGCTAGGTTCTGGGGGTTTGGAGGGTGTTTGTGGTTGCAGATGGGAGGGTACGTAAGGACGCCTGGGGGGTGAGGAGTTCCTGTAGGTAAAGGGGAGCATGTCCGTAAAGGCACTGGGGGGTGAGGAGTTCCTGTAGGTAAAGGGGAGCATGTCCGTAAAGGCACTGGGGCTGAGGAGTTCCTGTAGGTAAAGGGGAGCATGTCCGTAAAGGCACTGGGGGGTGAGGAGTTCCTGTAGGTAAAGGGGAGCATGTCCGTAAAGGCACCGGTGAGTGAGGAGGGAGACCTTATATTCAATTCTGAGTGGGCCAGTGAAGAGCTTTCAGGATGGGGGTGATATGGTCATGCTTGCGCACCCTCATCAAGATCCTGGCAGCGCTGTTCTGGATGTATTGTCATTTCTGGATGCTCTTGCCAGAGATCCCGATGAGGAGTCCATTACAGTAGTCCAGCCTGGACGAGACGAAGGCGTGGACAAGCTTCTCTGCATCTGCCAGGGTGAGTGTTGGACGGAGTTTGGCGATGTTCTTGAGGTGATCGAATAACGTCTTACAGAGCTGTTTGATGTGGATGTCAAAAGTGAGTTGAGAGTTCATTTTAACACCCAAGTTGGTGACAGATGTGGAGAGGGAGATGTATTGGCCAGAGAAAGTGATATTGGTGATGGTGGAAAGGCAGATCTGATGTGGTGTGCCAACTAAGATGGCTTCCGTTTTGAACTGTTCAGCTGAAGAAGTTGAGCTTCATCCACACCTCTATCTCCTCCAAGCAGGTGGTTAGTGTAGATGTTGGCAGGGAAGCAGAAAAGGAGGGGGTTTTCCTAAGGTACAGCTGTGTGTCATCAGCATAACAATGGAATAATACACCATGTCTGCTAATGACTTTGCCAAGGGGGAGCATATAGATGGAGAAGAGGGTGGGGCCCAGCACAGAGCCCTGAGGGATGCCGCAGGTTACGTTGTGGGTGTGTGATTTGGCTATTCCCAGGGCAACGTGCTCGGTTCTGCCGGTATGGTATGAGATAAACCATTTGTGAGAGTCCTGAGAGTCCAATGGTGTATTGCAGGCGGTGAAGGAGGATGTTGTGGTCAACTGTATCAAAAGCAGGAGTTAGGTCCAGGAGAATGAGTAGAGATGGAGAACCAGTATCTGCTGCAATTTTTCAAACATGTCAGGGCTCCAAACAAAAAAATCTATGAAGGAGCCATTGGCTCCTACAGGGGGAAAAAACAGGCGCCAAATAATTTTGTTAAGAGCCACATAACAATGCACTTACTTTTATTCACCTTGTTGTGTGCATGTCTCTCCTCTTCCAACTTATGAACTAAATACAGTCAAATTACTTTTTTTTACGCAGCATCTGAGCCAGTGTCACTGCCACTGACCATGATTATGTCCATATCACTTGGCCACTGAGTGTAGTTTGGCCGTCTCCTCTTCTTTTTTGCAGATAGCCAGCGTTTGACACATGGTTCAGGATCAAACTGTTCAAGTGATGGGCCTTCAGTGCTGATCCTGATCAAATCTTCCAAGGTTGACACATGGATTGAATTGCATACTTTAGATTTGATCCTGTTTTGAGCTGAAAAACCATGTTCACACTGAGCAGCCGAAATTGGTAGGACAAGCATTATCTCAACTAGATGCAAAACATTCTGGAAATCTGTGCAGTAGGGCGATTTTGTTAGTAGGACTTCCCACAAGCTGCGATGGGATTTATCTGAAAACTGTCCTTTAACAAGGGTTTTCAACAATCTCCATTCTGCCTGTACAGCAGTGATGTCACATCCATATATATATAGCCTAATCCGTAGGAATGTGCATTTCTCTCTTGCGCGTTCACTAGCCTACTGCAAAGATCGCAAGTCAGTAGGATATCGTCAACCTAATCTTTGCAGCCGACAGAAAACACTTGTTTATTAATAAACAATTAAAATGTCTCATTGCAAACCATAGACAATAGCATATAAGAGGCGCAAACAGAGCGGAAATTGCAGGCGCGGCTCGAAATGGCTGTTATTTCAAATAGAGCATATTTTAAACTAATCGGTTAACTAATCGGTCAACCGGCTAATGAGGCTTGGTGGTCGGTCAAGAACATTTAGAGTTTTCGCCATAGTGGAAGGGGGCCAGACTATGTACAAATGAATGAAGCGATAGGTCTACTGGTTATAAAACATGCACGTAGGATGCACATTTTACAATCAAAGGGAGTAAATTTGTATTGTCGCCAATGGCGACCTTGGCAGAAATTTCACTCGCAAATAAATATATTTGGTCGCAAATGCGACCATTTTAGTCGCAGTTCAGAGCCCTGCATGTTATTGTGTTTGAGGTGATTGTGAAGTTGTGCTGCAACAGTTTCTTCCAAAACCTTTGATAGGAATGGAAGATTGGAAATGGGCATGCAGTTGGACAGAACTCCTGGAGCCAGAGAGTTTTTTTTTTAGGAGAGGTCTGATGACAGCAGTTTTTAACGCTGATGGAATATGAACGACCAGGAGAGAGTGGTAATGATCTTGGTGATGAAAGGAGAGACGGCAGATATGTTGGCCTTCAGCAAGGCTGAAGGGAAAGGGTTCAGGGAACAGGTGGACGGCTTGATGTTTTTGATGACATCCTCCACTTCTTCCTTTGTGACATTGGAAAAAGAGCAGAGGGGCTGGACAGTCGCACGTTGCACCTTTCCTCAGTGGTCTCAGATTGGGAGAGTAACGGGGGTTTGAGAAGGTGGTTTATTGTTGAAAATAGTTGTTTCGGGTTAGCAGAGTTGTTGTTGATGATGGTGGAATAAAACCTGGACCGTGCATCCCTCAGAGCTTCTACATATGCCCTCTTTTGTTCCCTGTAAGCCTGCGAACAGTCAGTCCAGAAGCCTTGAGCCACAGCCCGAAGGACACGCCCAGTCGCCTTTATCTTCTGCAGCTCGCAGGTGTACCAAGGTGCTGAGCGTGTGAAAGAGACCGACCTGGGGGCGTGGAGGTCCAGAAGACTGCTCAGGGACTTGTTGTAGAAATCCACGGAGTCATCAACAGTAAGGAAGTCAGTGGAGCCGGAGGAGAGAAATTGAAGGTCCAGGGCCAGAGCATCAACATTGATGTTTTTAAAATTTCTGAAATGGATCTGTCGCCGTGGTTTTAAATGGGGGGAAGTAAAGGGCAGCTCCATTGACACGATCTGAAATACCAAGATCATAAACATGTAGGTTGTTGATGAAAGCGGAGTTTGAGATGACCAAATCGAGTGTGTGTCCCCTGGTGTGTGTGGGGACATCAACATGTTGTAAGCTGAGGGAGTCTAGCAGCTGAAGGAAATCGACAGAAAGAGGGGGTTGACATGAGGGGGTGTCGACATGAATATTTATATCTCCCAGGATTATGGTATTGGCAGAAGTAGTACAGAGTATGGTAAGGAGATTGGACATTTCTGGAATGAAAGCAGGGTTGGGTTTAGGGGGTCGGTAGATAAGGAGGACATTCATGGTAAAGGGGGGCCTACTCCAGGTCCTGTCGGTGAATGACAGCTAGGCCACCACCACGGCCAGTACTGCAAGCTGCCTCCAAGTAACTGTAGCCAGGGGGACAGGCTTCATTTAGGGCAAAGTAATCCTCTGGCCTGTGCCAGGTTTCTGTCAGATAACATGAAGTCAAGTCCCTTCTCTCTGATGTGTTCTTCAATCAATGTTGATTTATTGTTGATGGATTGAATATTGAAAAGTTCGAATTTGACCAATGACAGAGGGGTAAATCTCTGAACAGGTTGCAAAACATTAAAATCCACTCCGCGCAGACTGGGATCCACTCCAAGAGAGTGAATGTAACGAGGGCGGCGAAGAAGTCCAAGTTCTTTAACGATGGAAATATTTAAATCCAGGTGTGGTTGCGGGAATAAGTCGTCGGAGTTGCAAGCGGGAATACTTTAGCGCCATATTAACCAAGAAGGGTTGCTAGCTAGACAGCGTTAGCGGACAAGATTAGCACCAAGCACTGAACGGTGGAAGTGAGAAAGTTGGTGGAATGCAGGATAGAGAGTCCAGAGAAACTAGTGCACAGGGTTCGTAAATACAGTACAAACATAAGATATCACAAAAGCGCAAATATAGCACAGGGAAATTACAAGAGCAATTAAACTATATGAGTGCAATTTAAAAATCGCGGGCAAGAAACGGCGAAAAGACAACGCCAGCGTGCTCTTGTCACCACAATCTTAGCATACAATAAGTCAAAGTTCATGTGAATCTGCAGCGTTATCTTCAGCCTTGAACTCAAATTCTCCATGAATGCTATTCAGGTGATAATGGGCATGGCGGTATCATCAATTAATAATAATCAAAAATATATAAAATATACTTATAATAAATGTAATAAAATCATTACTCAATATACAAAAAAGCCCAGTTGATGTCTCGCCTCACCATTCTTGGCCTTCAGCTCCTCATACTGCTCCAGCTTCCACAACACCTCCTCCCTCTCCTCCTCTAGGTCTGTGATGCGGCTCCGCAGGGACGTCACATCGGGGCCAGCGTGGCCAGACTTAAGAAAGATTAAACATTTAGAGGCTGCGGGAAAGCTCAGAGCTACGTCTCGTCACTCAATGAGACTAAACACCGATCAAAGGGCTGGAGCTCTGAGTGCTGCATGTTAGGACGGCCTGGTGTGCACAGCTGTGTGTGGGGAGCTGTCTACGTTCAAGCTCTTGTTAAACAACTGCCTCCTAGCAGAACTTCGCTTCAGAAAACGTACCCGATTCGTGCTCCCTTCATCTCCCGTAAACAAGTCAATCTCTTACCTGGCTTTTCCTTAGTTCATCCTCCAGCTGTCGGATGCGAGACTTCGACCAGGCTTTTATCTTCAGGAACTTGGCTTCAGATTTACTGGCCTCCTCCGATTTCAACTTTGCTTGTGCTTTGGGAGAGACGAGGAGGAGAGACGAGGTGGAGTGAAGGAGGACGGACACGCGAGGAGGCGGACCGTGGTGGAAAACACCAAAAAGGAGTATTAGAAATCTTTATTTACATAAACATCCCTGGACCACCAAAACCATTCCATACGGAATCATGTATCCGGCACTGTACCAACCACCCACCTTCCAGATGGGTCATCCTCTGGGTCGTGGCCTGAGAGTCTGGAGCCGCCGGGTCACTGGTCCCAGTCTGCATCTGGGTCTGTGGGGCCAGGCTTCTTCCCAGCTCCTGCTCCAGCTGCCCACGGAGAGCCTGCTCATGCTCGGCCAGCCGGGCCTCGTGGGACTCAGCGGCAGAGCGCAGCTCGCCCTGATGCTTCTCCAGGAGGTCGCGCAGCTGTGCCCGCATCACATGCTTCTCCGCCTCCATCTTTGACCCCAGGCTTTCGCGCTCCACCTGCAAACGCTGCGCACGCTCCATGAGTTCCTGGGAGAGAGAGGGAGAGGATTAGGGGAGAGGCCTACGGAGGGGAGGCAAGGTAGGTCGTTTGTAATACGGCTATCACAGAACCCTAGAGTTTATGGCTGAAAAGAAAAAAGACAGAACAAACTGGGTCCAGCTGCATGCTAAATATCATGTGCTATGTTTTGGGGAGCATACTTTGTGTTTTCTGTGATAATTCGGAATGTTGTGAAACTTGTCATAGCTATAGTCTAGGTTGGCAGGAAACACATTCTAATTAGCCATCTCTCAAAGCCCAAGACACGGCAAGAGATTACACGACAGATAACTTGTAAGTGTATTGTTCCTCAGGCACGACTAACTGACAAACGCAAAGAGAGCCACTAGGAGCCAGGGTAATATATCTGGCCACTGAGTTCAGAGAACACTGCCATCTCCTCTACAGCCAGTGTGAAGGGATAATTAACACCTCTACATTGTCATGCTTACTGTCACTGGTAGCGTAATAGTAAAGAACCAATACAGACATCCACTAAAAACAGATACGCAATCTGAAGACACAAAAGCTTTGGCATTTAGCAGACACTTCCACACAAAGACCCTAACATTTTCGGGAATGCGTGGCCCCAGTGGGAAACTAAAACGTCATGCTCCGCCAGCTGACGGCAGTGATGGACAATGGACCTAAAGTGAAGTTTGGCAAATTTAAACGAGCATTCACCTTAATCTGCAGGTCCCTGCCGTCCACCTCACCCTGGAGGACATCGATCACCTGGTTTTTACCCTGCAGAACCTCCTCCTTTTCGTGTAGTTTCTGTTTCAGAGCCTTCAGGAGCTGGAGAGAACAGACGGCCATGTCAGAAAAAAACATTCTGGGCGTGGCACTGATACCTCAGAACCTTGGCTAGTAGTCATGTCTGCTGAATGTATAACTGAATAACTGATCTGAAACAGAATTGTCCTTACAAAGGCCATACATATTTTATTAAAAGCCAACATGTAGCCAGGCTATCAAGATAAGATAGAACAGAGAAACTTAATGGAATAAGAACCAAGTGTTTTTTCTAGAGTTGTCAATCCTGATCTAACATCGGATGTAGATGTTTATATGTCTATGTAACATGTTCCAGATGTGAATCCTGATCTCACATTAGATGTAGAGAGTTTTATGTCTACGTAACCTGTTCCATATGTGAATCCTGATCTAATGTTGGATGTATATGTGTATGTAACCTGTTTGAGATGTAAATCCTGATCTAACGTTGGATGTAGATGTTCATGTCTATGTAACCTGTTTCAGATGTAAATCCTGATGTAACGTCAAATGTACATGTTTATATGTCTATGTAACCTGTTCCAGATGTGAATCCTGATCTAACATCAGATGTAGATGTTCATATGTCTATGTAACCTGTTTCAGATGTAAATCCTGATCTAACATCAGATGTAGTTGTTTATATGTCTATGTAACCTGTTCCAGATCAGCGCTGGCGTCAGACTTGGCTGCCAACTTGAAGAGCTCCTGTTCATGCATCTTGCTGACCTCCATCAGCTGGTTGTCTTTCTGCAGGATAATGTCCTTAAATGTCTGTATCTGAAACACCAACATGTATGGACAGTTTATTCAGGGGTCTTGTGTGAAAATGGAACGCAAACGGCTGGTCAGAGTGAGAGTTACACATACAGTCATGGGTAAACAATGATGTGATTGGTGATGACACATGAAAAACAAATTTCCAGGCACAAGGGAAGTAACCTCATTATTTGGTTCTGTTTAATTTAATCTGTCATGAACATTGTGATGTGAACAAAAACAGAAAATACATTTATGTATTCACTCAACAGAAATTGAATCAGATTCCCTGATTTAATCAGGAGAGGAAAAAAATTTTGATCAGTTAAATGGGCGATTCTTAATATAACCTACGTTTTGCTTGTACATGTTTTCTTTGTCCTGGTAGGTGGCCTTCTCAGTTACCAGGAGTTCCTTAAGGCTCTCGGTCTGCTCCTGCAGGAGGCTGTAGCGCTCCTCGCTCTCGCCCACCTTCCTGGTCAGGCTCTGGACAAGCAGCTGTAGCTCTGACAGGGCTCCTGCTCCGCTCTCCTCGGGAGACGCCTGGAAAACCGCAGACAAACTCTACCTGAACCCTCTACAACATCAACGTCACGTCAATGAACTTTTCCTGAATAAATTTTTACCTCAAACACGTGCATGTGGCACAGTTCTAGTGGGCAGGGCTCTAGTGTGTGACCAAATAGTTACCAAAGTGTCATGCTCCTATTCTGGGGCTCTGAAATAAAGTGTCAGCACTTCTATATATATCCCCCCATTTACCTACCAGGAGGGTGAAACGTTTTATAGTGTGCTGCTGAGACACATATACATATTACACACACATACATATTACACACACACACACACACACACACACACACAAACGGGGTGGTTTGAATCTTGAATGTTGATTGGCTGGTCATGGTATATTGGGCGTATACCACACCCCCTCATGCCGTATTGCTTACATACACACAATAAGAGGACAATAAAGCTTTTAAAGTATTTACCCTCTGCTCTGTGTCAGGGGTGGCTGGTGGCACAGCGGTGTGGTCTCCAGAAGCCAAGCCCATCTGCAGATGGACGATGTAGGCCTCTTTTTCGGACAGCTTCCTGTCTCTCTCTGCCAGCATCACATCCATGTCCGCACCGCGCTTCCTCTGGGCCTCCAGCTCGTGTGACTAATGCGCGGGAGAGATGGAGGCATGTGTCACTGGCAAAATAATTGGCTCCAGATGTGACCCATTGGCTCACATCGTCACCCAAACAGAGGACACAGGGACAAACACAAAACCGGATTAAAAAACTCAACCATTTCTTTGAATGGTTCAACTCCTTTGCAAAAACACGATATACATATGGGGCACATCTGTATACATGTTGATACAGTTACATCTGTAGCGTAAACCTGAATACATAAAGGATTTACAAAATGAAAAATGGCTAGACTTCATTGTGAATCTGAGAACAAATTTCATGCTATTCCACTCACATAACTTAAGCAATTTAGCATATAATTTCACCACGGTTCTATATCATGACCCAAACATAACCCAAACCCTGCTGAACTGTGTTACAAACTAACTAAACACACACGTGCAAAGGCACATGCAAGGTAAAGAAATATTAAACTTTTCTATTTATCTGATTGGCCTTGCCCAAAGGATTAACATAGGGTTTAACAAATCTAAGACCTCACTGACAAGATCACACTGACTTAAAACAAAACTGTCAAAAAAGAGCACAGCGAGAAAATCTGAATAGGCGTGTTCAGATTTTCTTTGGTTTGGTATCTAAAGTCCATGCCAATGTAATTATTTTAAAAGGTATAGGCATAGAATGTTTTAATACAATTGTTTTGAGTTAGTTTAGTTCAGATCACTCATCTGCTCAGAAGAAAGTGAAAAAAAGAGTGAGAGATTGACCTAACCAGGAGAATACTCACAAGTGGTACTGCTTGACCAAATCTTCAGCTACATTTCTATACCTTTATCATTTGCACCAGATCTGAACTGTGGTAAGCTAGCTAACATGTTTGCAAAAATAAATGAGGCATGAAAATGTAAAACAAGACAAAATATGCACAAGCATCACCTAAGCTTAAACCATAGAACTCCGCCTAAAAGTGGTGTGAGGGCAGATGGTTAAGGGTGTAGTACCTTGACCTCCAGCTCCTCGGTTCTCTGTGACAGCTGATGCTCCAGCTCCTCCACTTTCTTCCTGAGGAGGAGGATCTTCCCCCGGCTTGCCTGCTCGCTTCCATCGGCACCTCCCTATGTGGGAAAAGTACGTATTATCAGCTAGCTTGGTTTTCTGTTGCTAGTTTACATGTATTCCACACATAAATATTTTAGAGTTTAGGCTTAGGTTTGGTATTACCATTTCTGTCAGGGATAGAATTAAGGTTTAACGGACAGGAGTAATTTTTAATACACTATAAGTTTGTGCCGATATCAGTTTGTGGATGTCACAGGTCTATTGTAACTTCTGGAGTGCTATGAGGTCACCCACTGTGGATAAATGTTTGGGATGCTGGTTAGGAATAGGATATGGAGTTAAGTTTGGGCATAAGATACTGAGATTAGGTTAAGGTAAGGGTTGGCGGTTTGGGAAAAAAACAGTTCGTCCTGAAAACACGTTGTGCCTGTTTCTGACCTTCTTGCTGTGGGTAGGAGTCCCATGATCACCAAGAGCAGCCCCTGAAGCACCTCCTTTCTTCAGCTCTTCCAGCTGGGCGGTGAGGGAGGTGACTTTGGCTTTGTTCTGGAGACGCAGCTTGGACAGCTTGGCCTCGCACGCATCTTTCTCTGCCTGTGTGGACACCGTGGACAGAGAGAAACACAGGAGACAGACAAGTCAATTTTGGTGAAAGCCTCCCGATGAACGTAAGAGGTAACACCTTTGACTAGGGCTGCAACGACTACTGGATGAAAATGGATAATGCCAAAAAAGAATTGTTGGCAACAAATGTCTAAATGATCGACCAGTTGGGTCAATGTATGACAGAGGCATGCCACACTCAGCCATGCCAACTCGGCAACCTCTACGTTACTAAGTGATGCACCATGGCATAAGTGCCATACAAAAATGCATCCCCAGGCAACCTCAAATTAATTTATTACAGGGATGGCATCAGTGTACTTAACACAACATTTCAGCCTGTTATGAAACGCTTAGTAATGTCTTAACTTCCCATAATCCTCCTTACTGCAATTCCCGGGGAATTCCAACAAGTTACAAGGTACTTTTGTGTGCCATTTCACATGATTCTCTTCATCATTCAATATTTATCAACGCTGTTTAAAATAGCACTTCTCAACTTAAAAGTAAAACAGATTTGTAAAAAAAACCTCTGTGTCTTTATGCACAAAACAACTTTATTTTTTGCAAATGTTTTCTCTATTTTTTTACTACTACTATCAAGTTGTTTTAAAGAGAACATTGCTGAGAAGAAATGGGAAAAACACCCATTGAATCAACAATAAACAAAACACTTGCATTTATTCCTGAAATATATATTTTTCACAATAATCGACAGATTAATCATTTATCAAAATAGCTGTTAGAAACAAAACTTTTGATTAATCAATACTTAACCATCAAATATGATTAAGAAGTGAAAAAATATTACACCGCTAACAAATGCCTTAAAAGGCCATATGAAACCAAATAAATATTTTATTTAATATTTTAGCCTCAAGCACATAAGACCACATTGCGTTTGTGAGTTTCAACTTAAATGCAATGTGCTATAACTTGTATCCACAAAGAGTGCTTAAAAACGTAGATAGTAACCTATACGTTTCACTACTTCAATCCTGCTAAAAACACACTGTGAAGTAGGAGAAAAGTCCCAAGCAGACAAGAACAGGACACCAGTTATAGAGAATGGCGAGCTCTTCGTGCAGCGAGAGGACTTTAACAAACCCACTTTGACAAACTGACTGCCACTGAAAAAGAATGTGAAATCCAAACTAACGGCATACAGCATAGAGTTGGTCCAATAAGTCTGAGGCCTCACCCTGCCATGGGCTTGTTTGCATTGTGCTTCCTGATAAACGCCTCTGCTTTGTCTATCGCCAATCCCTTTGGCTTTAGGAGGCCTGAAACTGACCAAAAGCGTCAGTAAACAGTGATCACTTGGTAGGCTAAAATGTACGTCCACTTTTTATAAAAAAAAAAGTACCTCTAAATGCTCTCTAAATTGCTTCTGGCTTTTCCATGCTGTGACACTCTATAATTCTATTATTATTGCAGATATATTGATGGACATTTACATTATGCCCCTTGAATGGGGACCCAATTACATTCTTGAGCACTTGGGTACAATCTCGATGCCGGGACTCTGACTTCAGCCATAGATATATGCGGGACACGGCTGGGACTTGAGTCATGACCCGACTCACACTCAAGGTTTAGTGACTCGACTACAACCGTGCTTCTTTTAGAGCATCATGGAGTAACCATGGCAACAGTATGAGGCTTAGGCAAGGCTTTCAGGAGAGTACATTGATCGAGAACATCCTCAAACTGCAGGCCCTCGATACCTACCTTCAGCTGCTCGTCCTTGGTGCATAAAACACCATCCTTCTCCCGGATCAGCTCCTTCAGCTGGGTCACCAGCTGCTCTGTCTGGGCCAGCCGCTCCAACAGCTCTGCCACGGCTGCCTGACCACCGCCTCCAGCAGCCACAGCACCCACACCCCCCTGAGGGGAGCCTGGCGCCTGGACAGGCACCGGGGGAAGGAGGAGGGGAGTCGGTGGGACATGGAGGGATAAAAGGAGAAAGAGGGGGGAACAATCTGTTAGTAAAAACAGAAATGGTGCCACCAATGGGCGAGAGGAGGGCAGCGCCTGGATGGAAAAGGGGATTAACACAGCAGAGGACAGCTCGATATCTGTGGGATTGTTGTCAGTGGTTGACCGCCGCGAACTGGGGTAGACGGCTTCACTACAGGAAGTAAAAGGTCTGATCCTCATACAGTCAAAGCTGAGTGCTCAGCACTCTCATCCCTTCCCCTTGTCATCCCTTCCTTCCGGCCCGGCCTCCCCCCTCTCAGCTCGCCTGCCTCGGCCAATCCCTCTGGGTGGGTTGGCAGGTGGACGGGTGGGTTGGGGCCTGATCTGACCGGGCTGGAAATTATTTGGGGCTAAGGGCTTTGAGAGAGCACGGGAATAGGTAGTGGTCGACAAGCACATCACTGTTTATTCCAAAAATCATTGAGCGCACGCACACGCACGCACTACATGTGCCACAAGTGCATTGCTTCGCAAATGGAGACATATTGTTTTCATACTTACGCCCTGTCCAGCACTGCCCTCTTCATTGGAAAACCACTTGAGCATGGTTTAGCGTGCTACTTCCTAAAATAAAACAAACAAAAGGTCAATTCAAAACCTTTCAAGTAGACTGCACATAACCAGGACAGAAGACATGAGACTTTCAATTATATTTTGAGCAACATGACCAAATCTCCTTTTCGCTGAAAGCACAATGGTACAACTAAAGCGGGCTCAAAGTCAAGCTTCTGAGGAGCTCAGAGGGTCTTGTGTCAGATACTGAGTTACAACAACAACCACAACAATACACCACATTTTTCTATAGGGGCTCTTATAAATTAACGATCTAAGCAAATACATGTACTTGTCATGTCACTGTCCAACAGCCTGTTTAAGAAATCCATCCATTTCACTGACATATGCCTATTGTAAGAAAAACACAAACATTGCAAAGAAACAGGGCAACAGAATCTCCATACTCTCTCACATTCCTAAGAATGTGGTGGTCTTTCCAAGCCTAAAATATTAATGGCAATAGTGTAGCTGTCACGTTAAGAGAGGCCGGCCTGGGAGACCCCCAATAGCGATGGATTTTAGGCTTGCAAACATTTTAAAGTCTTCACGCCCTCTAACAGTCAAAGATAAAGTGTAATTTATGAATGCATAAGAACGTTACACACTTTTTTCAATTGCTGAAAGACTCCCCAATTGCTACACATTATAGAGAGGGCTTATTTCAAGCCTTACCTTATAATAAACCTACAAAAGTTGAAGAGACAACCTTAGCTGGAAGATTATTTTTCGGTCAAAACTATTATTTGTCATGCGTCATGTGAACAGAATACATGGGGGGGGGGGGGGGGGGGGGGCATGAGCTCAGTCGATCCAGTTCAAATGGTGAAAAGAAGAACAGTCTGAGCCTGTTGGTATGGGACCTCATGTTCCAATACAGATCCCTTCTGTCCACCGATAAGTGGATAACTAGTCCATGGCTGGGAGCTGTGCGGACCTTGCTTCACTGCTCTGCTGCAGATGTCCCAGATGGGTGGGAGTTTGGTCCCAGTGATGTACCGGGCAGTCTTAACTACCTGCTGTATGGCCTTGAAGCTGTATGCAGACCATTTCCCATAGCA
The DNA here is from genome assembly GCF_011004845.1 of Esox lucius. Taxonomy (NCBI): domain Eukaryota; kingdom Metazoa; phylum Chordata; class Actinopteri; order Esociformes; family Esocidae; genus Esox; species Esox lucius. The sequence continues at coordinate 30,527,221 of NC_047570.1, read as the reverse complement.
GCCAGCCAGGAGGCTCGCAATGGGAAACCCGGGCCCAGGCAGTTCACTGCCTTTCAGCTCTGAGCTTTTCTAACAAGAGCAGGGTACAGAGGGAACCCAGTCTAGACATGCAAGCTATGTGGAGGGGATACTGGGTGGTGTGGCTGTTTGTTGGCCTCTTGCCCTTTTGAGTTTCCTGTTCACATACTAGTCTATTTAACAGTTTGATGAATGCCGACAGAGGAAGCGTTTCAGAATAGTAGTGCTGATTTAGGATAAGAGCTGGTCCCCACGGTCCATTACGGTTGAAGAGCCCAAATCATCTTAGATAAGCACTCCTATTCGGAGGCTCATTGGCTACGCTTAGTCAGGCAGCCAAACTCTGATCTTTTCAAATATTTTTTCAGAGCAGATCTGATTGGACAGAAGACCAATTAGTGAAAAGGTTATCAAAATGGGTGTGCCTGTGTAACTGCAGCAATAACAGGGCAGGTCATATCAAAGTCAAGTCAAAGTATTTTTATTGTCAAATATTAAAGGAGAAGAATAAATAATCACTGGAAAGTGCATTGTTTTCAACTGTGCAATCTACAAGGGTTGGCTGATCATATGTTGCACTGCAGAGACTAGAAGCCAATCATTTAAGTGAGTGCCAAACACTGCTGGCTGGCTGCCAACATTTAGCTGGAATGAGCCCATGTCACATGACATACAGTCAAAAGAAAATCAGGTTAAACCAGTTCTCTCACACATACCAAAGCAAGTCTGGCCCAGCTAATGCATTCTCCCTTTCTCATCGCTCAGTTTCACTGGCCAGTAATGGAACATCAAGTTAAGAATTTAGGGCTGGCCATGCAAGGTTTGTTTAATAATCAACTGGAGGAACAACTGAATGTCACCCAACCTCTTGATATTAGCACCCTGTTGAGTGACTATGCCAACTGGTGCTTTTCCACTGACACATAACCTCACGCCAGTGTATCACTGTGGGCTCCAGCCTTATTGTGTTTCTAGTTGGAGTGACACAATTGTGGCTAGCAGAACTTCTGAATAATTCAAAACTGTGCTAACACCAACACACTTTTTATGTAAAGGCCAGCTTAAAAGTACCCCGTGCCTCGTCTAACTTAGAGCAGGTATGCCAGAGCCCAGTGTGACACGAGTACTGGGTCAATTGGAAATAACAGCCGGAACCTTCTGGGTAAACCTGGGTTCATAAACAAGCTAATCTTTGAAGCTCAGTGGATTTTGAAACCATTGGCATTGAAAAAAAGCTACATGTGTTTCTTCTTTTCATCTTCGTCCCTCGGGCTACTAGTTAGCGAACATTTACATTGGCAAGCCCAACACAACTACGTACAAGGCAGAAGCGATCTAGCTAGCGAGTTACAATAACGTCAAGTGTACTTATGTGCAAGAATATCGGTCATCGTGTAAACACTGGCCAATTGGACTTAGAATGCCAAATGTATCCATGCATCATTATTCAAAACTAACGTTGACAAGGCAATATAAAGATCAGGTAAAGAGTACAATACGATATTTTATGTCAGTTGCCTAACGTCAATATCTGTACCCAGCGTTAGCTAGAAACCTTGGCTTAGCTAGCGTTTGCAGCTATTTACTCGCAATATTCAGATAGCCGAAAATAAAAGCTTACCGGATTTATAGCTTCATAAAGATGTTAATTCACATGTTCTACTACGAAATATTGCTTTAACGCATGTTTATTACCTAACAAACTACATAATACATCGCAAGAGATCCAAGATATCCTAGCTTCCGTCATCTGCGGCCATGTTTGTCAGGCGAATCAATAAACAGCGAAGGCACGCTTGCGCCTGTCCTAGCCCAGTGGCAGTCAGGTCCGCTCAGGTCTCAGTGGACTACGTAAGTTATTTTACGTACATTAATGACTGACATATTCTTAAAATACATCAACGTAACTTTAGGGTACAGACCTGTTACTGGCAACTAGGGGCAGTCGTTGGGTAGATCGGGATAGAAGATGTTGCCTAGTCAGACTGTTCCGGACACATACATTTATTTGCCGCGTGTGGTGGATCGCAGACGTAGGAAAGGTCCATGGCTTTATAGTTTGTTAACCTTTAACATGGTCACCTCCACACACACAGGTCTTTCCTAAAAGTTTTTTTGTCTTATTTGTGTCAGCAATTAGACTTAACTTGGGGTATCTTCCTCAATGTTACCCTACAAGGCACCTTTCATTGATGTTACAAAACAAGTTGACTCCAAAAATAGTAAAATTTAAATTTCACGGAGGGATTTTAAATGCTTTACTTAAATCCACAAATCAAATGTACTTTGGAAATATAATTCACACATACATTACAAAGGTTGTTATGTTCAGCAAACACTCAAGAATACAAATAGAACCTACTTCACACAGCAAAGCTGCCCAAAGCTTCTGACATGAAGCAATAACTTATTACTCTTTGCTTTTGGGCATATACATACACACACACACACAAAACCTACCAAATAAAAAATGTATACAAAAAGGATCAAAAGTGGATGGTATAATCTGGACTGTTTAAAGTCACTGAGATCAGTAGCTTGCACACTGTTTTCAGTGATATACCATTTAAGCCAAAGGTGTCAAACCGGTTCCATGGAGGGCTGAGTGTCTGCAGGTTTTTGGTTTTTCCCATAAATTGGTTCCCTGTTCAAACCTAAACAACCAGGTGAGGGTAGAAACTAACCAATTAGTGACCTAATTAATCAATCAAGTACAAAGTGAGAGAGAAAGCCTGTAGACACTCAGCCCTCCATGTCTTTGTTGATCCCCTTAAGGGCCTTTTTGTGCATTAAAGCAAAATCCCTTATCCCTGTGTATGACTTCATTTGACCATACCACACAGAACTGATTCAACAAACTCTGACAGTAAACGTTCACCTGAGGAGTGGATATTGAAACCGTATTCCATTTGAAGTGTCAGAGGTGTGCACACAACACATGAGCAATGATACTCTGTGTCAACAGTTAAGTCAGACTGAATCCCAAATCGAGTCCTACTAACACCTTGCCAAACAGAGCGCAAGGTGAAACTATGGACCATATTGCATATTAAAACAGCTAACTCTTCTTAGATCCTAGGCACAGTGTCTTGGCGTCAATTTGACATCAGTGTCAATGGCGCCATTTTGTTCATTATCTTTGAAGTAGGGCAGATCTGAGATTCCGTAGTGACAAAATGGAGATAATCAAAAAGCATTAATTCCAGAAGGACCTGTCAGCAGTGGGACAGCTCTTTCTTCATACCTCCATTTGAAATCCTGCATAGCTTTTGGCTGTTGACTGTTATGGTTGAAATCTTAATGTCATTTCAAATTATGAGCAGGCCACACATCTCATATCTTTCATAGATTTTTACAATACAGCACCAAAACATTGTGTCAATTGTTCTGGCCTTCGTCCATATCAATATATTTTTTATATATTCCACATATTCTACAGAGTATAGCGTTGAATGAATCCAAAGCCCTGAAGATCACTTGTTATTTTTCCTCTGTAGTTCTTTCTCCTTGGTTTTCCTCTGTTGTTCCAAAAACCACCCACAGGGTTTAACATCCAGGCTCAGCTGGTCCAGCAACCATGGGTCCTTCTGAGCCCCCTCCATGAACTCCTCCAGGGAAATCTGACCTAGAGAGGGAAAGAGGGGAAAGGTTAGAGAAGAGCGGGGCAGAGAGAGAATTCAACAACTAGAGAGAATGAGAGGGATAGAAAGAAAAACATTTTAAAAAGAAGGAAATTTTTTTACAGAATCAATGTTTGCACTCTCATCATCTCAACATCACTGGCTCTGCAAATACACCTTTATTTGCATTGCAGAAATGTTTTAGTATTGTCTTATTATTGCCACAATGTAATAAGAATACTATCCAGATCCTAATTTATAGTGATAGACAAACACCTCATATGGACCTACCATCTTTATTCTTATCCACCAATTCAAAGATCCGTTCAGTGGTTTTTTCAGGGGTCATGATCTCACTTCCTGATTTGTTCCCATGCCTCTTGATCTTGTAGATGATCTGTAGGAGAGGAGGAATGGATAAGTGGAATTTAATGTGGTGAGTGGGCGCAAGATACTAACACACATATCATCCAACTTGAAACAGGTATTGGTGCATGACATACTGTGGACCGAATGCGCCACCAGCTCAGCTGCTAGACTATGCATGAGGCAGAGAAAAAAAATGACATACTGATACATAAATCATCACTTAGCCCCTAAACACTTGCTTTGACAACATGTTTCACTTCCTCTCTGTCAAGGCATCCATTTCCATCTCTGTCGAACACTTTGAAAGACCATCTAAGTCTGTCGTCAAGCCTCCCTCTGAGAACAAGGTGCACAGCTGCCACAAACTCCATGAAGTCAATTGTGTTGTCCTATGGAAAGAGAACATTTCTTGTCTGAGATGCATAAACAACAAATAAAATCTACCAATCGCAAATGAATGTGATGCAGGTGATAAACCCCATGTGAGGATGTAGCGACAACTTTGTCCCAATGGCATGTCACAAGAAAGATAGATTTTTGGTAGACGTTTCTGCATTTTAGCACAACATACATCCAGTACCGGCATAAAGACCTGGGCAGAAGTAGTACACAGATGGCCGAATTAATTACTTTGTTTCAGGGATTAGGACAGAACAGACATGAGATATTAAGCCTGGGTTATTCTTAGTTTTTGTATATATTTACATCATGTGACCAAGGTAATATCAAAATTATTTTCTTGTCTTATTGACTGAATACTACTATTGAAACCTAAACAATTACAAAATCCTTTATTCTGGGATAATCGAGAAAAGGCACATTTGTGTCAGTACCATGGACAGTTTGATTGGATATACATAAAGGGTTGAGCAGAAGAGTAAAATCTTTAATTTTGTAAACCAAGATAATATCACAACTCGTGTTTGTTTTCAGCTTTCACTTTTCTTGTCTCCGCATCTGACATTGACTCCTATCCATATCTTTAAGAATGCTTAGGTTAAAACAGTAATGTCTCAAAACATACCTGGTTTGCATCAAACGATCGAAAAACATTTTCCATGTAAGCTGACGCTTCTTCTGTCGTCCCAGTGTTGATTCCAAAGATTTTCTTGAATTCATGCAAATGCAGTTTGCCACTGGGACACTGGCTGGCAAATCTTCGGTAGAGTTCCTGGATTTGTGTGAGGGTCACCTCTTCGTCTAGCTCACTCTGTGATTGACCCATGGTTGAGAAAATAATCATTTATAATATGTAATCAATGGTAAAATATTCAGCCATGTCTTCCGTGGCCTCGGTGAACAAACAGCAGGTTCGCACCAAAATGAAGAGTATGAGCATCAAGCCAACAAACCAAAGTTGATTCTAGATATTTTCAAGATCTCCTGAAAAATTAGATATGTTGTTTTTGCTTAACCTTGAAACAATAACATTTGCCACAACGAGAGGCTTCTAAATCAGTTACGAAAACTCCAATCAAGACACACAGGCAAAAATAAAGCTGCAACTCCATTGGGATACCTTGGGTTATAAGAGGTGATTATTTAATACAGACCAAACCAGGCTCTCACAGAGATTAACGTCAACTGCCATTCCCTCCAAAACCTAATCTGCTCTCTCTGCCTCTTTACTTAGACTGCTAAGCCAAATGCCTTAACCTTATATATCTCTGTCTCCAAATGTGCTTTCTCTACTCTGTCAGACACTAGCCTTGGTTCACCAAAGCTATACCATCACACCTTATTTGCTACAACAAACCTTAGAAAAAATCCACACTGCAACAAAAAATTTAAGATTGCTCAAATTCGAATATTAATCCATTAGAACAGACTGAAGGATCTCAAGGATCTGGAAACATTCTTAAAGAAAGTCTTCAATGGAAACAGGGTGTCAATCAGTTTAAAACTCCTATGAATATATGTTGGTTAATGAGTAACCACATAAACACATTGGGAAATTACAGTGTAGCTCATTCCTTGTTTTCCAAAATATATTTATTATTTATTTTACCTTTATTTTACCATTGAAATTAAAAAAATCTCTTTTTCAAGAGAGAACTGGCCAAGGTAGCAGCTGTACTAAAACAGAACATGTTGAAATGCAACATATACAACACGATACAATAAATCCACAATAAAACAAAAAACTGCTATTAAAAACCACATTCTTTATGATGCCCTTAATCAATTAATCAATCAATGGATATGAATATGTCTAGTTTTAGATCTTTTTGCTGATTATTCCATGCATAGTGAGTAAATGCAGTTCTCCCCAGAGATGCATTAAAAAGCAACCACTTGGAGGAGTATAGCTGGTAACTACCAGAGCTATCTCAAGGATGCCAAGAGGATCCCAAAGAATTCCAGAGCTTAGAGTAGTGTGTCCTTTGCAGTTGGACAATGGTCACGTGAAGGACAATTCTCATTATTTGTGTAAAACCTTGAATTGTATAAGTCAGTATCTGGAGTTGATTAAACATTTAGGCACCAGCCTTAAGTGTTGTAAAACATCCTAATAACGGAATATAATACCTGCAATTGTACTTAAAAAGTTGTTTAAAATTCAATGATTCAATGACTCCATTTTAAAAGCAATACCTCCATTAGCAAATCTAGTGTATCTATTCTGAACCACCGATAGGTCCTGCTGGTGCTGCCACCTAGATATCTGAACAGACTGACCAATGAATGGACTCCCAAAACACTAATTAAAGCAATCAGAACAGATGTCTGGGAGCCAAATTGGCAACCAACCAGCTACAGTCAGCTTGAAGGCCTGACCCTGGCATCCTTCCCTGTCAGGGAATACTGATTAAGGGAGTCAACTTTAATTCCGGCTGGCTGCCTGACTGGCTCAGTCTTCTGGGGACTACTTACAGTGTCAAAAAAGGACGTAGAACCCAAAATGACCCTAATACCAGAAATAAATGTACTTTATTTGGATTTGTGAATTTTATCCTTGGTATGTCCTTGGTGTCATTGTGTCACCTCTAACTGTTGTCACTGACCCCCAAAGAAAACGAAGAATCCAACTTAGCATTCAAGACAAAAACAAAAGAATCAAGTCAAACGTCAAGAATACAGTATGTCATGTCTTCTGTCAGTAGTCATTCATCCTCCCAGATACTATTATGACATGTTGCTATCCATTTAAAGTTAAATATATCTTCTCAGTGAATAACCCATTTCTAACCTTCTTCCACTAGATACACCATCGTGTTTTTCCCACCAAAAGAGAGCGATAAGATGATTAATCTAGTGGAGTTAAAAAAGTGTCTAAAGTGAAGTATGGTGGTATAGAAGTCTAAACCACTGACCACTGACCATTACACACATTCACACAATGATGAGTGGTCAGTGGTCAGTGGTCAGTGGTCAGTGACCTGACGATCTGTTCAAGAATCTCCTGATATACCTCAGAATTCATGATTTCCTTGATGATGATACCTTCACTGTTGGGGTAAGGTCCTTTTGGTGATAAGCAGTGTTTAGTTTTCACCCAACATAGTGGTTTTTATGTCAGATAAAAAAAACTGGTTCTGATCAAATAAATAGTTCATGGTAATCCTTATAATTGCCCAAGGCAAGGGTTTCACATACTATCAAGCAGCATTGTAGCATGGTATCCTGAATTGTAACTACAGCAAAAACGCACAATAATGTACATTGCTATCCAATTAATGAATATGCCTAAATGTTTTATTACGATTTATTGCCATTTAAATACATACATTATCTATATTGGGACACTTTTGGTGTATGTATTTGCATTTGTGTGTATGTATGTCTCATGCTTAATTCTTTTGGAAATATTTCTAGATCCCAAAAATGTATTTCCTGAAACAAAAGGATTATTAATTATTTGTGTATTTTACAATGTTCAAAGCTTTTGTAGTCATATCAAAACGGTTCATTAGGAGATTTTGCCATTAATGAAGAAAAAAGCACTGGGACTGCCATAAATGTGATGTTCTAGGTCAGTGTTTCTCAATGGGGGCTATTGAATGAGAGTGTGTATCGTATCTCCTCTTCAGTGTTTCTGTCAGCTTCTTGTGGCGCAGCTCTGTGCCACCTTCACAGGACGGGACGTCAGAGTTCTGCATCATGTATAAAATTTCACCCACATGACGTTTACTCTGTAAACTCTGGAAAATGGACGCTCTCTTGGTATTACTCATGGAAGAATTTCTCACTCTTAAAAGCGTTCATTTCTCTGAGGGATAAACCGTGGACGCCTTGTTAAAACAGTGGTTACATATTTACAATGTCGACTTTACAACCGCTGTCGACTTCTCCTGAAAGCAACTTAGCATCCACCATCCACGCACATTAAAACACTTCAATACAAGTGGCTCTGTTGACATGACTGCAGTACAAGCAGGCGCTGGGCTCTCACTAACTTTCAAAGGTTTTTAACTTATTCCCTTTGAAAGTTAATCCTTCTGCTTTTACCCCTTGATTAAGTGCCAGCTTTTTCTCCGTTGGAACAATTCGTAAGAATTATTATTTCTGATTGGCTGTCTGAATAAGATTTGAATGTTAAATTGCTAGCTGTTTCTGATTGGCTGCTGTTTGTTTCCCTGGGAAACTAATAAATCTGTTGTTTTTCATTCAGTGATGTGCTTTTTTGATGATTTTTGATGATAACAATAGTAAAAAGAATAATAACAACAACAATAATAATCATAGCAATTTTCAGGGCAATTAAACTACATCTTATTTGATGGGGGGCGGTAAGGGACCTGGATAATGGTTAGGGGTGTGCTGGCCCAAAAAAGGATGCGAACCACTGGGGCACGGGCATCTAGGACAGTGTTTCCCAATCCTGGCCCTCACTCACACACCTGTTTCAAATGTTGCTCTACCACTTTACACATTTCATTGACGTAATCAAACTATCATCAGGTCTTGAATCCGGTGCGTGAGTCGTTGGGCAAAAACAAAAATGTGCACCCCTTTGGTTCCGGAGGACCAGGACTGAGAAACACTGGTCTAGAAGGTTATAGTGCATGTCTTTGATTTGTCCACCAGAGGGCAGCCTCTTCAGACAGCCAATTATATGCAGTCCAATTTGCTCAAGATGTGGCATATGGGTGGTTTTATGGTGGTTTTAAAGTGAATGATTTGATTACTTCTGGTGTAATCTCTACCCAGACCCAATTTCTGAATGTAGCCAGTCTGGCTTCTTTATGAATTTGCTTTAGGTTATTTGAGGTCTTAGCATCATCATATACAGTATTAGCTGGCTAGTTTTTTCTCTTGATGAGATGCACAACTTCTCGTCATCCCTCCTTGGTTTATGCAACGGTGAAAAATGTAGTCTTCTTGCTTTACAATACATTTTAACCTTGTTTTGCTATCTTTGTTACCCCAGATGGAGTCAAAGCAACATTTGTATAGAATGTACTGTCTACATGTTGGGTTACTGGTTTGGACAATTTATGACTACTATTGTATCTGCAGTAGCCATACTATAAATACCAGGACAAACTACGGCAAATATTTTTTTTAAACCGTTGTCTTGCTATTGCCTCTCCAGTGCACCTAATGTCCCTTTCATTTGCACCAAAACAGATGAAATTGATTTACAATCACTTAAGCTTCCTAACTGGACAGATTGATATCCCTTAAGTTTATTTGACTTGGTGTTCTACTGTGATGATTACGTATTCATTGTTCACTTAATTTATTTGAGCAGTGTATTTGAAAAAATACTGGTACCTTTGAAAGAATGCCATGTTTAGTATTTTTGGGGGTTATCAAACTATAAAAATTCATAATTCATCAGGGCAAATGATGAATGGCCTCCAGAAATCAAAACCACTTGGAAAGTGGTTTCCTTAATTTAAAAAAAGGAGAGAAAATGTTTTATGTCATATACTAATCTTGCCAACTTTTAAAAAATCCCATCCAATTAACATTTCATAGCTTCTGTTGCTTGATACATGATTTTACAATAATTACTTTTTACATTAATTTAGTAAATACAAAAAACAGAGCTATAACAAAAAGTCTTACAGTTCCAGAAAGATTATAATAGTAGCCTTTATTCCATGTAGCAATGAAGACCCAGTTAGCAGAGAAGACTTTGTTTGGGAAATACTGATTGATGTCTTGTGTGGCCTGTTGAAGAATACTACCACTGGTATTGTACTGCTGGTAAGAGATGTTACCATTAACTCTATTATCTATGTCAGCCTAAAATGGAGCAATGATGTCTTTTGTAGAATTTCCAGGAGATTCACATGGGGTCCAATCAGAAAAATAATTGATGAAGGTCAGATCTCCATTGTTGTTCACCTTAAATAAAATTCAAATGATTTGAATAATGTACTTTCTTACAAAGTAAGATATAATGAATTACAATACATAATATGCAATACAAAGACCATGTTTACATGCAACATGTAATTACGTAAAGTACACAAGTACAGTATAATTACATTCAAATAAAAAGTTTCACGCACATATATCGTTTCATACTCATCATCATCATCTTCCGCTTATCCGGGGCCGGGTCGCGGGGGCAGCAGTCTCAGCAGAGATGCCCAGACTTCCCTCTCCCTAGACACTTCCTCCAGCTCTTCCGGGGGGACACCGAGGCGTTCCCAGGCCAGCCGGGAGACATAGTCCCTCCAGCGTGTCCTAGGTCTTCCCTGGGGTCTCCTCCCGGTGGGACGGGCCCGGAACACCTTCCCAGGAAGGCATTCCGGAGGCATCCGAAACAGATGCCCAAGCCACCTCAGCTGACCCCTCTCAATGTAGAGGAGCAGAGGCTCTACTCTGAGCTCCTCCCGGGTGACCGAGCTTCTCACCCCATCTCTAAGGGATTGCCCAGCCACCCTGCGGAGAAAGCTCATTTCGGCCACCTGTATCCGGGATCTTGTCCTTTTGGTCATGACCCAAAGCTCATGACCATAGGTGAGAGTAGGAACGTAGATCGACGTTTCATACATATTTCCGAAAAACACAAATGGCTGCTGTAGGGTTACTTTAGTGGAACTTCCATCATCTGATTGGTTGTTCACTGTGTCTCCAGCCCCAAATGGATAGAGTGGTCCTGACATTTAACAAAAGGGCCCGTTAACAAACAGGCTCATTAATAACATAACAACTAGATAAACCAGCTACTGTTTGAAAACCTCCTGTTTCCACCAACATTACAGTTTGATGTTTTAAGAATTGTGAAACATATTCCCCATAGGCTTTACCTTCAATCAATATTAACACATAAAAGAATTCCATTGACACATTTGATTGTATAAAATGTACATGCATTGGAACCAGAAATGTGGTTTCACAAAAGAATAGTTGCGCTCTGTTTTAAACCGCATTCAGTTTGCCATAATACTTAGATAGGGTATTACATTCAAACCTCCAAACATCATCAGTTTGGGTGCACTACTTGTCATGGTTTCATTACACAATCATATTGTTTAGATGTTTCATATTTTTAGTGTCAGGTATGTGGAACATTCTGTAAACAATGCATACAATTCCTAAATTCAAACTAGACTAATAATTGTTAAAAACAATCAGATCTTAAAATGTTCTCAATTTAAGTTCAATTTGAAGAGGAATTTATTCTTGGATGTTTTTAAGACACTTTAATATACTTGCAATCCAATCATTTGTCAGTAAATGCTTTAGGATGTTAATGTACAGTTTTCATAAAGAATTTCTGAAACCGACTTTTCTTATAAGGTTTTTATAGGGACATATCCAATAAGATTTGTACTTGACTTTTTCATAATAAAATAAAACATTGGATGGTTCCAAAACATGATAGAAAATTGTGCATTATGTCAGATGAATACAGTAAGTCTGCAGATTAGTCAAACGGATTAGTGGATGAAACTCAGAATCAGCAGTACCTTTTGAAAGAATGTGGAGGGAGACAACAGTAAATGTACATAAAAGTAACAGAATAATCCTCATACCTAATAGGTAAATTGCTCATGAAATTCAGCTGAAATAATTGCATGTAAAATAGTTACAATCATCATCATACAAACCGAAGACAGTATACTTACTCATCGTAAATAACATCATAAAAAGCTGAATATGATCCCCATTGTCACAATTAAAATCTAGAAAAAATTATATTTGCACTGTTTAAAACAACCTGTAATTTATTTTTTGCAAAAACAACTTGATGGCATGGTTGCTTGAAAGGGACCAATGTTGAATGCTTCATTCAGCCGTTCTCACAGCACCTGATGGTGTGGGGTACATTCCCCCACATTATTTATTTATTATTGGGACAACTTTACCTGCCAAAGACATTAATATTCACTGCTTCCCAATAACAGTTTGCCACGTGAGCGAATGTGCGAAGTTTGATAATTTTTATTATCAGTGATTTTAAAGGGAGTAAAACCACTGACTTAAAACTGAGAGGCACATATTATTCTGCTAAAACATTTGGTATTATTCTTAGGTTTTTATTAATCTATACACCAAAATACATGCATCTGAACACAGTATAGCATTATCAAAAGGTTATGTTTAAATCCCCGAAACATGACACTATGCCAGCACATCACTGGGGAAAGCTAATTTGCTAGGAGTGTCTTGTACTGCAAGAAATATATATTTTGCAGGACAAAGCACTTACATCTTTTAATAAATAACAATTAAATACAATTAAAACTTTCATATTTTGTAATGTTTTTGCGATTTTTTTGTGTGGTGCCATATTCAAGGAGCTATAGTTGCCTCCGCAATTCAAGAAAAACCCAGTTCACTGTGTTCCACCATTCTTACAAAACAATCATAAAAATCATAGAAAGCAGTTCCAGTCTGATTCTGTAGCTCCAATTTGGCTTCGAATCACACCAATATATTTAAGGCCCTAATCCAATTGACTACCGTTCAAAAAAGCTGCACTGTTCACTCAGAGTGAACAAACATATTATCTCATTGACTTTACGAAAGGAGAATTGACACAAAACCCCACCTGTCCTCAGGAAAACTATTATATTGAAGCATAAGTGGTTTAAGAAATAAAGCAATGTTTTAAAGACAGAAAAAAGGGAAATGTAAACCAAAACTATTTGTTTTGTGAATCCACTAAATTTAAAAATGTGCGCTCTTCCTTCTCTGTTCCATAACCCAGCCGTAGGGGTTCATGTCCAGATGAAGCATTGTCATGATCCATGGGTCTCGCTGGGCCCCTTCAATGAACTCATCCAGAGTGATGTGACCTGCGAACACCATGAAAATAGAAGTGTATTCAGAACAAAAAACAGATGAATGGACTGACGGATGTCTAGGCAGGTGGACCGACAAACCGATGGAGTCTGTCCAGATCTGCAACACACCTGGATAAGAAACATTCAGTAGACGAATGTCGTAGAATGTTGGAGGTCAGCGTAATGTTTAGATGTTTATACTGTGTCAGAGAGGTAGCTTTTGTCTACAAAACGTATTCTGAATGTAAATGTAACTGATTGTCCGACAACATTGTGCTCTACTGGACTGCAAATGATTCAGACTGTGGGTGCTATCACTTACAATCTCCGTCCACATCCACAGTGGTCAGTATTCTGTCACACACTTCGTCCACTGATAGCAACACGCCGCCAGGTTCTCTCTTTGACGACGTCTTCTTTAAACTATATATACTCTAGGGCGGGAAATAAAGAAGAAACATTTCTGGAACCAAAATATACGATCTATTATGGCAACAATCTTGGATAAAACTAAGCAGGCCCACCCGCCTTCACAGTTGTTAGAACTATGAAACTTGTTCAATATTGGAAGGTGTGTATTCCCATGTTTCAACACATTTGAGTTATTTTAGGTAGATTATGTGATTAAAGACTTTGTCAGAATAAGACAACAGCAAGGGTTTTTGTTTCTAATGCCAGGGACTCCTTTTTAAGGAAAGTATTTAGTATTTATGACTGGTAAAGCAGGCTGAATTATGGGTCCTTGGAATAAATATTTTAATTGCCTACCTCCTTGCAACAAAGACAGCATATTTTGAAGCAAATTTCCTGCAATTCTAGACAATTTGCCATGAGGTAAAGACAAAAAGTTTTAAAACCTAAATTAAAGTGAATTAATGTTGGAAATGTTTTGGGATGGAAATGCATGATGGAAAGGTATTAAGTTGGACATTCTACAATTGGTGAAGTGGTCTTAAGCCCATTTCACCCAGCATGAAGAAACGGTTAATTAATAATATCATAGTACATTTTATTGTATTTAACCATCTAAATTTATATCAAGGATGCCTTGACCAAAATCCATTGAATTTGTTGTGGTTGTTGTTTGTGGTAAAAGATAAAGTACACATCTTCAATCACATACAGTGCCTTTGGAAAGTATTCAGACCCCTTCAATTTCTCTGCATTTTGTCTGGTTGTACAAATAATTTGTAATTAAAAACATCAATCTACACATAATACACCACAATGACTAAGCGAAACCACATTGTAAGACATTTGTGTCCCATTATTCAGTACTTTGTGAAACTCTTTGGCAGTGATTGCAGCCTTCCCCAGATCTATGCCTCAACAAAATTGTCTCTTGGAAGCCTACAGAAAGGTCTTTGTACATCATGGCTTCTTTTTTTCTCTGTCAGGCACTGTGAAGTGTGCCTTTCCTAAGCCATGTCAAATCGAATCAAATTGAATTTCCCACAGATGGACGCAATTCAATTTCTATAGACATCTCAATGATGATTAAAGAACACAGCATGCATCTGAACACAATTTGGAGTGTCATGGCATAGGGTCTGAACAAAATGCATTTATATGAGATATTTCTGTTTTGTATTTTCAATAAATTGGCAGACATTTCTAAAAATGTGGTTTTCGCTTTGTCGTTGTGGGGTATTATGTGTGTATTGAATGGGGTTACCAAGTCCCCAAAATGACAATTAGTTTCCCTGACAACAAATTATTTGGACATCTTGCCAGAAGAAACATATTTTCATTGAAACTTTGGTTAGGTTAAAGTCTTTCTTCTGTCTAAATAACTTGCTTATATGGACATGACCTTTAATTGTTATTTTGGATACATTTCCAGGGTTATTGAAACTTTTGGCATTGTATTTAATTGTGCAGAATCCAATAATGTTACTGTGTACACTTGTGAAGCTCTCACACACACACACAAACACACACACAGTTTTATCTTAAAAACGGATTGTTTACATACTTTGGCTTAACTATCACCAAATTAGCCGACCTTCCCATAAGGCCCTTGGATAATTAGCCCACTCATACACAGCACGGACCATGTGGAAACCTCAGGCAACCTTTGACGGGAGCTTACATCAACAATAGCTTTCAGTTCCGTCCTATCCACATAGCCATTGGCATCCTTATCGTACACTTTGAATGA
This sequence comes from Esox lucius, assembly GCF_011004845.1. Lineage (NCBI taxonomy): Eukaryota > Metazoa > Chordata > Actinopteri > Esociformes > Esocidae > Esox > Esox lucius. The sequence continues at coordinate 30,511,862 of NC_047570.1, read as the reverse complement.
CCAGCGTAATTTGTGCTCCAAGTCCCCCCGGAAAACGAGATTCAAGGCTGCTACAAACTCAAGGAAATCAATGGTATTATCCTGCGACATACAGAGAGGAGAAAAACAATAAACAACAGTTTTCTTCTTAACTTAAAATCAAAGTAATTTTCCAAACAATATGTTACCTCACCCCATTCTTGTCAAAAGCTCGAAACATGCCCTCCGCATACTCAGAGATTTCCCCAGTTGGGTCAACCCCGAAGAAACGTTTGAACTCATGGATAAATAAAACACCACTTGGGCACTCTATCACAAACTTCTTGTACATGTCCTGGAGTGCCTTTACATCGATCTCTGGGTCATTTTGTGTGGTTTGTTGCGTCTGTCCCATGATTAGCTGCAGCAGTCGGCAGAGCACTCCTGTGCATCTCTGCAGTAAACCTACTAGAAGGGGTATTTGACATCAACTGCTTTTAATCATGAAAGCACTTGAAGCAGTAAGCCGCTTTACATATGCTCAAATCAGGTGACTTAAGCAGGTTTTGAACAGGCATTATGTCACAAGGGCTTCCCCAGGCCTTATGGTTCATTAACTGAGTGTTTTCACCATGGTGTATGGTACCCTAGCCAATAGGCACTTGCAAAATCCTGTCAGCTTATCCTAAACATGACTCAAGATAATACCTACCTAGACACTCTCCAATAAGTTAAAATGACCTTACAACTCTCAAGATACCTTTATTAATCTGGGATGAAAATGATTATTTTCCTGACAAATTGACTGAAATCCATGTTCAATAAAATAGAAATGCAGTTACTATAAAAGAACGGCCGCTTAGTTCATTGGACTGTCATCGTCATGGGACCAGTGGCATGCAGTTCTTGACTGTGTTTCTCTGTGGAACTGGTGATCAATTAATCGCTATAAAGAAACTGTCCCTAACCTACAGTCCCTGGATTATGCAATAAGGCATTACTGTCATGTAAGCATTTAATAACCAAACAATCCTACATTAGATTAACCTGAGCTTAGAAAGCAATTGTCCTTAAGAGGGTTCCCAGCTTGGTACGGACAAATCTTCTCAGAACAGACCATGCAAACATCAAAGAGAAGTCAGTTACTTGAGTGAGTGCCCAGCCTTTCACAACCATTATGAACCAAACGGATCTAAACAGACAGAAACAGACACGAACTAACTGAAATAGTCAAAATATCAAGTTTTTACATTTCTATTGCAATGTGCTGATTATTTACGCTCTGACTGATATGCTCTGACCACTAGACTAACTGCATGCCACTTAGATAAATGCGCCCAATAGTGAATCATGTCAGCAGGCTGACCACCTAAGCTAGGGACCTCATATACTGAACAAAACATCTCAGATTTAATGGAACATTTCGGGTATTTGGTAAAACCTCGTCAAAACTATAACGTAGAGCTATGAAGGTGAGACACCCCCGGCCGCTCTAAATTTGTAGATGTATATCAAGCTCTCTAACAGGATTTTGGCATTACATGACTAATGATATCTAACTAGGCTGCACAGAGCTACATGAAAGTTCAAATTGATCAGGGTAAACCGTACCAAAACAACTTAACAACAGAAACTGAAAATAAATGCTTGTCATTGGACAAGCTCCGATGATACCTCACGAAATAAGTGGGTGTCCCAAATGAGTGAAGCCTGTTAATCACCTGGTGTTCGAGAAGATTATCATCTTCTTTATTTGTTTTCCTTAATTGGAATCGTGCTAATTTCGTAGTGTCAGGATGGCATGGATTACTTCAGATCCCAGCCGAACAATAATTGGAGTGGTGAGATATGAATAAGGTATGCCATCAGTACAGATTGCTTTAAAGTATGTATTAGTAATATGAGACAGACTCTGTGTTCAATAATTAAATTATGTATATTCATTTCAATGTAATGAAATATTGTCTATTGCACAATGAATCCTGGGAGCAGGCTATCCTTCAACTTAATGTGAGGGACGTTACACTGGCTGCTTTTACACAGGCGGTCCAATTCAGTCCTTTCAAAGAAGCGCCCGAAGTACAGCTCTTTGCAAATGAGAAACCTTTCAGTTTATGGACCAGATTCAGGAAGTCCACCGGACCAGTGTGTGTTGGACGGGAGGTCAGTAACCTGGAACACCTATTCCCATGAAGGGTTCATTGTTCTATGTTTAATAAGAGCAGTTTAAAAATCAATGGGATGATCACTCACTGCCGTCAGTGCACATGTACTGCTGCAGCGCAGGTTCGAATCTGGGCCGCCCGCAGCCCGCCAAAACGCCTACGGCCTCACAGGATATCCACGGCTTATCTGGGGGACACTGCAAATACTGCAACCGTAGCTTGTTTGCCTCACACATTCTTTTCGGAGGCAAAGAAGAAGCGGTTGTTGTAAAAAAAAAAACATTGCATCAAATCCTGACTAGAGTTTACTAGAAGACATTTGGGACGCACTGACATCAAGTGGAAGAGGATGATCTGATGAAAGTAGTGCTTTTTGCGCTCTAAAGCGTTCTTTTGATTCAGAGCTGTTCTCTCTTCATCGACATCGTACCTCAATCAGGGAACAGTTTGGAGTACATCATTCAAAATTGCATTTACAGGATATGTGGCGTGAAGTCTAAGTGATTTACATGACACATGATGTGCTGAAATTGCAGCCGTATATACATGGGCTGGAAAAAATAACAGAAACAGGGAATGTTACTTGGAAGTAACTAAATCACAATTCTAAACATAGCTGCAGAGGACACATAAGTTTGATTGCCAAATAGCAGTAGATATGTGTGAGCTATAAAAGAGATCTGACATTGATCACTATGATATTTGAGTTCAGGTTGGACTTAAGGGAATTTTCACCATGTTATTGAAACTAAATGCTAGGGTGTGACACATTCCAATCTGTTTCTTCCCATCAATAAAAAACAGGCTTAATCAACATGTAACATCTATTGAGGCATCTCATGGTTGACCCTTCGAACAAAGATATGGCTCCTGAAAACACCTGAGGCTTTGCTGTGGAATGTTCTAGAATCTAGATCCTAGGTCACGCCTTGCATCAAACACTAAAGACCTTGTTGATTTCTACAGTATTGTATATCCACTGATTCTTATAGAATATGGCCATTTTGAGCCTCATGAGCTTTGTGCATCTACGCCACCTTACTTTGACAGAAAAAGAAGTTGTCTAATCCAAAGTCTTCCAAAACAAGGTTGAACTTTATAATGTTGTTAAAACCATGTTAGTCATGATGACCTAATGGGTTGTCAGTCCTATCTATTGCACCATCTATTGAGTGAATATTTAAACAGCACTATACAGATGTTCAAGTTTCTGGGTTGCTGCAGGGAGAAACCAAAGCCTGTATTTCTCTCATCAGAAAACAGCATTATACAAAGTAATGCTACAGAGCAGGTACTCCTACAACTTGACACCCATCGCGGTCACATAGGGTTGATTAGGCAGAAGTTGCTGGAGATGGCAGGAACTGGAGCTCAGTGTGTGGGACAACATCCTGTCCATGTACCTGGGTAATGAGCCATGTTGCTTAATCAGCTCCCTAAAACACCTGTCAGGTGGATAAATCATCTTGGCAAAGCTGGAGTGCTCACTAAAAGGGATGCAAACAGATGTACGCACAAAATTCAAGAGTTAAAAAAAGCTTTTTGTGTAATGCAGTTTCCCGGATTTTAGGAGTAGAATCTTTTAGGTTTTTCACTTGTCCCTTGTATTTCTGAATCATTTGAATGCTCCTTAATGAGTGTACATTTGGTATAGTGATGCTGTTCAGACGCCTCGTTCACTAGTAGTTAGTTCTGTAGGGGTGTAATACCTAGGAAGTCCACATGGGGGCTGACAGTCATTTGTAATAATAGAGCCCTACCGAGAATAGTACAGCCTTTCTAATTGTCAAAAGTCAGTCTTGTACTTATCAGACGTCCAGAATAACAGTCATTCTGAACAATGAAAATCATGGGACATGGCACACAATATCTATTCAGCAAAAATTAAGAAAAACTAAATGTATAAAAATATTGAAAAAACATGTTTTTTTTACTATAGTCAGTCGATGTGCAATGCATATATGTACTGCTTTATTGTTGCCTTTAATACAAAATTTTATAAACAAGGAAATTGACTAGTATTTTAAAAATGATCCAGGACAGTTTTGTATTCAGAGAAATGTATTTGGAAAATTTGTGGAAACACCTATTAATTATTACTCTGTATTAAACTATGCTTCAAGCTAGGTTTCTGAAGATCAGATGAAGGCACATATCCAAATTCCACCCATAAGTAATTTTCTCCAAGAGTCGATAGAATGTAATCATTATCCATCATCTGCCTGGATAGCCATTATTTCTAGATCAGTAAAATTAATAGTATTGGTCGCATGGAATTGTTTAAAAAAGTTTAATGTATTCCCATTTACCCAAATAACAAATGGCATTACATGCATGTCCAACACAAAAAATAACTACAAAACAAGCAAGACTTGAGACAAGATAGGCATAAATCGATCATGATCCGTTAACAGTTGAGTCTTCATCCATATCTTCCTCAGAATCTTCATCCTGAGCTTCTTTCACTCCCCCCTCCTCGTCAACCTGTTGGACATCCTCAACCTGTTGGACCTCCTCAACCTCTCTGACCCCCCCCAAATGTCCAGTCACACCCTCCACTCCTTCCTGTTCCATCTCCATTGCTCCTTCCTCCATGGCCATCTGTGGCTCCACGTGCACAACGCCATTCTCCCCGGCTTCTTCCTCTTCTTCCACCTCCACCATTTCAGGCGGTCCTACAACCAAAGAAACATACAGATGGGACAAATGTCCACCTTTCAACACTCAAAGAGCAAAATGCTCCCGGCCCGGCACAGATGTCAGATTACACACCTTGTCGTACGTCCCTCCCAGGGATCTGACCAGCCTGAAGCATCCCCTTCAACCTCTCCACCTCAGCCAGGGACGAGGCATTAGCTATTGCGTTCTGGGGAGGGCGCAGAAGAATAACTATTAGTTCATGCATAGAAAACCCATTGGCAGTCCCTTTCTCTCTGTAATTTTGCAGTCGTTTAGCATTCTGACGGTGTAGAACCTGAGCCATCTGGGCCACGGTCCTCTGGGGTGAAACCAACGATGCGCAGTAGGTCTATCATATGCAGTGAAAAGACCACACAGAAGCCCCAGAATGAAGCTAGCTAAACATGACAAAACGACACATCCCAAAAACAGCCAAAATGATTGCCTTTATCGCTTCCATGTCAGCGGGAGACGGCCCCGCCTTTTTCTTCTCAGGCTGCTGCACGGCGGCTCCGGGGGTGAACCTAAAAACGCAGACGCGCAAAGTCACAACACGGAGGGGTTTCGAGCTTCCCTAGCCTCTTAACCAGTGTAGTATCTTTTCTTTTTTGAGTGAAATAAACTGATACAGTGTGGAATTCCCTTAAGACAGCGCTCCTAAGAAACACAGTTCTGTGGGGGTTGCTTTTAAAAAATTAAATGTGACGGAGGTTGGGCCACCGCATATCATATAATGTAGCTACTATGCAACACCACATCTGCAGTGGTGGTGTTGGCGCTAGTCCAAATATCAGGTGTCCCTGTGATTTTCCGACACCCCCACCAGCCAGGGTCCAGTGATTCTGAGGAGCTGCCGACCAATGGGGACTTTCGTCTTACGTTTTGGTTCGCTTGGCAATATCCTTTGCAAGCTGAGCACCGCGTTTGCCCTTGAACATTTTCTCCGCCTCCTGACGCTCCTATGGCAATACATCACACAGTTAAAGTGAGAGATTATAATAATCACACAGACCTCCAGGAGAAGGACTGGCATGGAAGGACAGATGTTTGGGGGGAAATAACACAAATACAGCATTGTCCAGGAAGGCCTAAGAATACATCTCTCCTCCTGAAACAATATCAAATAAAATTATTCTCCAGGTTGGTGTTTTTGGTCACAGCACTGCCAAGAAAAACGAGGCCACTGCCAAATCCAAAGTTAAGTGCATGTTTCTTGCAGACTAAAGTCCAACATCATTTAAAAAATAAAAAAACTTTATTCAATTGGTTGTTTCAGAAAAGTCCAATATCTTAGTATTAGCCATGGACCTACCTTTAACTTCACCTTCTGGAAGTCAAGCACATGAATCTGGGGGATTTTGTTTATTACATAGAGCCTGTAGTGCTTCTTGTTGGTCACTGGATTCCTGAGGAGGCTGAGATGTAACAAAAGCACAGAATTTAGACTCACAAAACACTATATAGGTGCACAAATTCAGTGTTTACAACTGAATTGTACCTGCAACATACAGCGAAATATTTAGCAACTGAATTAACTTAAGCACACACTGTAATAGGGGAAGTACGTGTTATACCTGAGAAGGGTCAAGGACTTCACTGAAGCAAGTGGATCCAAGTCACCCTGGGGGACAGCAAAACACTGAATATTAAAACAACTCTGACAAAGAAGGTGGCAAGTCACACCTGCATACAGCTTTCCATGTTGGCTTTTCAAATAGTTGCTCATGTCTTGTGATTCACTATTTATATTTCATTCTTGGCCAGAGTTCAGTAGAAAAAAAGCCAGTAGTCTAAACGTAGGGCGCTGTTACCCAACTGCTGCACACAATGAAGCGACACAGCCTAGAACAATTTGTTTGACAAACAAGTAGGGCCTTGGTGGCTGTTTGATGATGCTGCTGCATGCGGTCCTCAGAAAGAATGTGAAATGAACTCCCCAAGCAGAGCCAAGATCCCAGAAAAAAAAGCTGCTTTGTGGGAAACTATGGATTTATGGTGAAAGCAGAATCTAAGATATCTTTAATATCAATTTTTCAACTAAACAAAGGGATTCTCTCTGAAATTCTGATCTGGGAATCACAACCATATAATTGCTTAACGAAAAAATAAATGACAAGCAACATTGTAGTTGACCAAACAAAAGAGCAAACATAGTAATTAAACAGCCAGTAAGAGGAATGGCACTGATTTAGGCAAAACAGGAAGGGCTTGGTGTGTGCAGGAAGACAAGAAATTATACAAACACACATACAGCCAGAATTAATAGCTGACTTGTACCCTAATCACAATTGCCTACCAGCCAGCATTTGGTTTGGATATTACAACCCCATTTCCAAAAACATTGGGACACTAAAATGCAAATAAAAACAGAATGCAATGATGTGCACATCTCATCCATATACTTAATTGGAAATTGTACAAAGACAACATTAAATGTTGAACTAGAGCAATGTTATTGCTTTGGATAAATATGCTCATTTTGAATTTGATTGCCAGCAACAAGTTCCAAAAAAGTAGCATGTTTATTAGAGTGTTGCATCTCCTCTTTTAACAACACCCAGTAAGTGTTTGGGAACTGAGGAGACCAACTGCTGTAGTATTGAAAGTGAAAAATAAATTCCATTATAGCTTGATATGGGATTCCAGCCGCTCAACAGTTCGGGGTGTCCTTGTTTCGATTTTTCATTTTACAATGCGCCAAATGTTTTCAATGGGTGACAGGTCTGGAAAGCAGGCGGGCCAGTTTATCACCCACTCTTTTACTACGGAGCCATGCTGTTGTAATACATGCAGAATGTGGTTTGTCATTGCCTTGCTTAAATAAGCAAGGCCTTTCCTGAAAAAGACGTCATCTGGATGGCAGTATATGTTTCTCCAGTACCTGTATATAGATGATCAGCCATAACATTGTGACCACTGACAGGTGAAGTGAATAACACTGAATTTCGTTATCATGGCACCTGTCAGTGGGTGGGATAAATTAAGCAGCGAAGTGAACAAAGTCCTCAAAGTTGATGTGTTAGAAGTAGGAAAATGGGCAAGCGTAAGGATCTGAGCCACTTTGACAAGTGCCAAATTGTGATGGCTAGACGACTAGGTCAGAGCATCTCCAAAACTGCAGGCCTTGTGGGTTGTTCCCAGTCTGCAGTGGTCAGTATCTATCAAAAGTGGTTCAAGGAACGAAAACGGGAGTGAACAGGCCACAGGGTCATGGGCGGCCAAGGCTCATTCATGAATGTGGGGAGCGAAGGCTGGCCCGTGTGGTCCGATCCAACAGACCAGCTACTGTAGCTCAAATTGCTGGAAAAAAGTTAATGCTGGAAAAGTAAGAAAGGTGTCAGAACAGTGCATCGCAGACCAGTCAGGGAGCCCATGCTGACCCCAGTCCACTGTCATAAGCGCCTACAATGGGCATGTGAGGATCAGAACTGGACCACAGAGCAATGGAAGAAGGTGGCTAGGCCTGATGAATCACGTTCTCTTTTACATCACGTGGATGGCCGGGTGTGTGTTGCTTACCTGGAGATCACATAGCACCAGAATGCATAATGGGGAGAAGGCAAGCCAGCAGAGGCAGTGTGATGCTTGGGGCAATGTTCTGCTGGGAAACCTTGGGTCCTGCCATTCATGTGGATGTTACTTTGACACGTACCACCTACCTAAGCAATATTGCAGACCATGTGCACCCTTTCACGGCAACGGTATTCCCTGATGGCATTGGCCCGTTTCTGGAGAATAACGCTCCCCGCCACAAAGCAAAAATGGTTCAGGAATGGTTTGGAGGAACACAACAATGAGTTCAAGGTGTTGACTTGGCCTCCAAATTCCCCAGACCTCAATCCAATCAAGCATCTGGGGGATGTGCTGGACAAACAAGTCTGATCCATGGAGGCCCCCACTCCCAACTTACAGGACAAAAGGATCTGCGGCTAACGTCTTGGTGCCAGACACCACAGCACACCTTCAGAGGTCTAAGTGACTCCATGCCTTGACGGGTAAGGGCTGTTTTGGCGGCAAAAAGTAGCACTACACAATATTAAGCAGGTGGTCATGTTATGGCTGATCTGTGTTTATTGTTCAGCATTAAAAGGTGCATTAAAAGGTGCCTTCACAGATGTGCAAGTCACCCACACCTTTGTGCACCTTGCATCTGGTTTCTCCTTTGTGTGGTAGAGCTTCAACTTTGTGGATGCGGCGCCAAACTGTTAACAGACGATGGTTTTCGGGAAGCGTTCCTGGGCCCATGCACTGATTTCCACTACAGAATCACATCTGGTTTTAATGCAGTGGGCCCGAAGATCACAGCCATCCAATGTTGGTTTTCGGCCTTGTCCCTTGGGTAGAAAGATTTCTCCAGATTCTTTAAATCACTTACTGATATTATGTACCGTAGGTTGTGAGATCCCCAAACACTTGGGAATTTTATGTCTTTCACAGAGTTTCTGTTTTTATTTTACAAAGTGTCCCAACATTTTTGGAAACAGTGTTGTAGTTGCAGAACGATGCATCACTATGGTCTGGTTGATGCTCTCTGAAAGCCTAAAGCTTGCTCTTATCATTTGAATCCGTTTACTTCCTGTGGCCTGTGACGAAGTGTTGTGTTTGCAGTGCTTGGTTTTATTTGTTGTTTTTATAAAGCCCTTTTTACATCAGCAGTTGTCACAAAATGCTTTTACAAAACACCCAGACGTAAACCCCAAGTTTTATACATTTCTATGAAAACATTACCATTGCATTTAAGTAAGTTGGTAGTGGATGGCTACGTGCGCATTTCACTAAATAGTGTGATTCGCTCTAAATAATGTGACGCCGGCTAAAAAAACTACTTACATTATTCCAGTTGAATTGTATTTTCATTTGAAGTGTTTTTAAACATATGTGGCAAGTCATAACTCACCAATTCCTGAATGTTGTTGCTTGTAAGGATCAACTCCCTCAAACTCGGCAGTGCCTGTTCAAGATTCTCACCCACACGGCTGAAAGAAGTACATCGTTTACAAAACATGATTTAATTAGTTAACTAGCAATCTAACGCGTTTGCCAACGGCAGGCAACACAGTTACGGTGAATATACAATTTACAAAACACAATGGCGTAGTTACCATATTCTGTTGTTGTTCATGAGCAACGTTTTGAGTCTCTTGAGTAGAGGGAAGCCGTCCAGTTTTCTGATCTCATTGTCAGAAAAATCGATTGTATCAAACTGGTCAAGGGTAGCCCCGAGGTTTTCAAGTACAGGGATTTTGTAACCTAAACGAAAGCAGGGTACAATAACAGCTTAAAGTTAACCGGCTTGTTTGAGGGATGCAACATGCACTGTGTTCACAACAAGCTAGTTTTTACCGTTAGCAGTTAGCATTTTTACCATCATCAACTATTTGCATCAAGCCAAGGCCTAATCAAGCTAGTTAGCAATAAAGCGCGGGTTGACGTTTACCTCGCAGATCCAGCTCTCTATCGCGCACTGGGTTTGTGTACTGAGCAGCCTGCTCAATTAGCTCTGCCGATAATTTCACCATATCGAAAACAAGGAAAATAGTTCAGAAGCGGGGTTTCTGATTGAACAAATAAATACAATTCCTCAATCCTGTTAACACTTCGTTCCACACGCTGTCTTCCGGAAGTAAAACTACTCCCACAATGCAAATCGCTGAAAATTATATAGCTGAAAGAAAATCACCCAGCTCCCTCTAGCGCAATGAATGACTATAAATAATGTTGCTTAAAAACTACCTAACTATATGTAGGAACCATTATTATACCCTTGTGATACCACTGTCTATAGATTTGAAAAATGGAAATAGAAAATGGAAGTGTACTGCAGTTTGCATCTATTTCGTTTACATTTTGGTGAATTGACGTGGTGAAGCAGAGTTTTAATAGTTTTTATATGTTGCTAAGGGCCAGGGCATGGAAGTAACTGTTCAAGAGGCCGGATACATTTATGTTTCATACATTTTGCAGACATTCTTACCAGACGGAAAGTTGTCTCTCACTGTAACTCAAAGTTATGAAGCCATGTTTTTCAATAGATTTTACTGTAACACTTACATGATGTAACAGAAAAAAGGCAATTTAACGTTGTGTTATATGGATGATCCAACAGATAGTTTGCAAACACTGGGTTATATTGGGTTCCTTTCATATAAATATCTGTGATGTTGCTCGGGGTAATGGCATTCAGCCTGGCTGAGTCTGCCTTTAAGCCTTTGAAGCTCCAGTCACGCCGTGGCTAATTTGAAGAATTACAAATGAGAACAAATGCCATTCACTATCTCTGTTGACTTACGCAGTTGTGACAGACATCAAACATCATTCAAGTAATCGCCTAATTGAAGGCAAGTGAACTGCACCTCTACTGGAACGAAACAACCGTTCAATTGAACGATAAAACTGATCAAGTCAGTCGATCACCGGTCCTTTTTAATTAGACAAAAGCTCAGTGTACGATTTCATCTGTGTTTATCATTAATCAAAAATCAACTACATTAATTATTTTAGACCTACCATGTGTCCAATTATCTGTTACAAACATGTCTTTATAATGCTACTGTCTTGATCTATTTTTCTTTGCGAACGTAAAACTAACAGCGTATGCCGTGGTTGCGTAGAACTCCGCATCCAGTCTTTCAAATGAACGAAACAACCGTTCAATTGAACGATACGGACCGAGTCAGTGGTTCACGAGTCTTCTTAGGCAAAGGCTCAGTGTATGATTTTATCTGTGTTTATCATTACCAGTGGCGTTTTTATATGTAAAAAATTGGTGGGGCATAAATCATTTCAAAATATAGGATACATACCACTAAAGCTAACTCCCTCTTGCTACTGATGTGTTTATTTAACACATCAACAAACAGCGTGGCTCCAAAAAACACTTTTAACCACAGAGGCTTGCTTCTACCAGGTGTTGTACACATACTGGAGAGAGAGAGACCTTGTGTAATTGGTCTCTTCTCACACACGTAAATTTACCACTGTCACATTTACAAACCTAAAATAGGAATGCAACCAAGCTCAGAACCAATGTGCCTACAGAGCCATACATGAACAGCAATGAGCTCAACACCACTGAAGGCCACCAAGAAGCAGAAAGACAACCTTTTAGGGATACAGATCCATTCTATGACAACAACCTTAATAGATAAGCATGGACACACTGACACTCGTCACCATCTATTTCAAACAATCCAGCAAAATAATATGACCAATGCACGGACCAGCACCACAAAGGCAGGATGATAAAATATGCTGTCACTCACCAAGGCTGAGTGCCCACATGAAGAGAAAGGTGGTACGGTGGTTCTTCCTCTGGGCAAACTTTTCAATGACTTTGGGAATGAAGTCATGTAGCTGCAGAATCAGCTGGCTTATGCCTCAGTTATGGTGGCCTCATCTCATCCTGGTTGTGTGCGTATGTCCTGCATACACAGGAGCAGCGTAGCGCAGTTTTCCCAAACTGCATTGACAGGTCTACTTTTAAAGTTCCATTGTACAGCGGGTGGCCTTGGAATGCGTCTGTGTGTTGCCTCAGCAAGTGCCGCAACACGTTTTGGAGCACCAGAGAAAAGGTGGCAAAAGCAGTTAAATCTGCAAAAAACACCTTCAGAATGCTCATCCTTGCTGAACAAACTTGCTGCATGGTCAGGTTCAGCTGGTGAGCGTAGCAGTGAACAAACTGGGCATGTGGGTATGTCCCTTTCATTAGCGTCTGTACCCCTCAGACGTTTCCACTCATTACAGACGCACCATCATAAGTCTGAGCGATCAGCTTTTCTCCTAGCTTCAGTGGTTCCAGCACACCATTGATGCTATTAGAGAGGCCTAGTCCAGTTTTATCTTTGACTTACACAACCTCCAAAAACCTTTCTGTCACTGTATTGTCAGGCAACATGTATCGCAACACAACCACCATTTGTGATTTACAGGAGACATCAGTTGTCTCATCTGCCTGTATGGCAACAAATGATGTCTCGTCCACTTGCTTGGCTATCTCCTCCCTGTACACTTCATAAATACAGTCTAACAGTTCGTTTTGTACAGTGCTAGATGTCCCTTTTGTGGCATCTGAGCATTAACAATTACAATATGAATGTATGTTTAATTGGAAGCGAATGTGTCTAAATAATGAGAAGAACAGAAACCTCTCTGTTTAGATTATCTCTCTGTAGGTTGCGCTCTACTAACCCAGGAACTTTTTACATTGACCATTTGGCATGGGGGTTACTGACCATTTGGCATAGGGGTTACTGTCTTGGAAACCTGATCTTTGCTAGGTAGACACACCCTTCAATGTATATATATATATATAATGTTTGTAACCAACATTACAGTGAGAAGAGATTGACTGAGATGAGACTGAGGTTGTGTAAGGAAGACCAGGTCTGTAACCTCATGAACAAGACTTTCTAATGCTGCAATAAATAATATAATTTCTCTCTCCCTTGACAAACGGGTATGCTAATTATTACAACCACTATATGAAAGAGCCGATTTCTAACACTTTGAAGATGGGCTGAGAGTCATAGTGCCTCTCAAGTCTCGAATCGCCCTCACACATAGTCTCGAAAATGCATCTGAATATTCCAGGATTCAGGGAGTCCACCGACTCGTCGTGCCCACGCAGTGCGGTTTCACATTTTCCACACAGTTTAATACATGTTATGATCCAACTGAGAACTTACCTGTTTTCCTCCACCTGTTTGTTATGCTGCTCAATGGAGCGCCTGTATGCACTGTCAACTTGGGCTGCGACATTTACCCTTCCAAGTAAGCCCAATATCACAGCATTGTCCAGATGACTCCCGCTGCTTTCATGTTTTGCAATCCTCTCAGAAAGATATTTCAAATCTTTGTAACCCGTCCTCGACCAAGTACTATCTCCACCAAATAGCAGACATTGAAAACAGAAGAGTGCTTTCTTTTGTATGCTAACCGTTAGCCACTCCAAGTAAAACCCACGGTTACTTTTACCAGCAGTTTGAGTGATGACAATATCCCGTGGCTGATGGGCACCAAGTCGCTTTACTTCAAGTTTCTCCTTCAAATTAAGGGTTTCAAACTGGTGCTCGAGTATGAAATCTACTTTTTTCATTTTCTCAAGTTATCTGACATTTGTGAAGCTAACAAGCTTGCTAAGACAATCTAACCTCCTCGCTCTTCTTGCCGACTAATGTTGGCACCAGACAGACAGCCAATCATGTCTGAAATACGAAATTACACTGTAGTGGGGCTACTGGCTTTCAGCCCCACTTGGCATCAAATTCATGTGATCTAAGTGGATCACACTAACATTCTGAGCATGCATTTCAATATTTTCACACGTACAGTGTACATTGCATTGTGAGAGAGGGGCTAGCCCCACATTCATGCTTAGCCTATGGCCTACTACTGCAAACTCAAATCGGCAGAACGCATTCTGAAGCAGCAAGGCAGGGACCAATGAACATTAAAAAAATCCTAAAACAAATGAAATGCAATTTAGAAAGATGCTATATTCATAGATAATAAATTATAGGAAGTCATCTTCGAGAAATAAAAATGTTGTGTTATTAGGGGCAGCTGTGCCCCACCTGCCCCTAATGACCAGTCACCCCTGTCTGCTATAGTTTCAGTATTATATTGGCCATATACTGTATCACACCCTCTCTGGCCTTATACCTTTATTTTAGCACAATAGCACCAACTTGTGGTGCGATCTATCAGTACCCTACTGTAAGACAAAAACACCACAGCATTTTCTGTTATGTGGCTAAAAATCAACTGTGTGCACCAATAACCAAAATGCACAGGCTATGCTACACTTTAATCAGGTTTAAAATGTGCTTATTCTACATAGCGATTATTCAGCTCTGTTATGTAGCATGTTTTATCATTTACATAATTTTTCTAGAGCAAATTACAGTAGTGATGGCGTACATCAGCTACACAGGATGTTTTAATTTGATCATTATGGGATGTTGCAGACATTGATGTGACGTTGATCTAACTTCAGCAAACAATTGCTATTTTTCTGTTATCTTAGACTATACCTGAGAATATGCATATACATTAAATACATAAGCAAAATCTGTAAAAAATATTTCAAAAAATTTGAAACAATTTGCTGCAGAATTCTTGATTAAGGACTGAAGGACGGAAATCTGTCCAAAAATATGAAAAGATGAAGTTCAGATACACTCACTAACACACGCTCACATACACAGCTAAGAAACAGCTAAAGAAATTGGCACAAACTAGTAATATCAGACCAAAAAACTTTAACAAAATCATTGACAGATTTTTCATTATGGCCTGCATTGATTTATAATATATATTATAAATATACAGTTAGGTCCGGAAATATCAGTTAATGGGTTTTCAGTTGGATTGATGTAGCAGTTGGGTGTATTTAAGATAGTAGCTGTGTGACCATCAGATTGATCCCAGCTGGTATTAATTAGACCAAATGTTATTCCTCTTCATTATGTTAAGTTTGTAAAATGCTCCTTGAATACTGTTCCATTATACATGCCTAGTATATTTTTTTAATCAATTTACTACATCCATATTGTACATATTCTAACAGTGAGGTGTATCTACTGTACATAGGATCTCAAGTAAATAGGTGAAGCACTAACCTTCAGCATGTAATAATAAAACAGAACAGATGAACCAGAATTAAATTTACTCGAAAACGAAGCCAAAGAGGTAAAATAAACATATCACACATGATCATGTTTCAATAACATAGCATCAATAACCACGCAGCCAGGATTCATATCCCTGCATCTCTTCCAGGAAACATGCCAACTAAGTCATTCAATGCCCGCAACCAGCAGTTGGATCACCCAAACGACTCCACATGAGACCAGATTTAATATTTTTAAACTGTAATTTAAAAATATATCTATAATATCTCTATATATATTGAAATATTTCAAATGTGTTCAGCTAGAGAACGTGACATGATTTCCCGGCACAGCAGTAATGAGACCCAGGCACAGAACTCCAGTTTTTGTATTTTTATTCTTTCGCTTTATTTTCACTTTATTATTTTGCAAACAGGCAGGCAGCCCACAAACAAGGTAGACAAAAAATCCAACAAAAGGTTGGCAAACAAATGGCCAAAACACAAAACACACTGAGGTGAAAACAGAAAAGAACCTGAAAATATGGCAGCCTGGCAGAAGTGACAATAAGCAGGTTGAGGCCAAAACGCAGGTGGGCAGGACAAAGAAAAATGAGCAGGCAGGACAAGAGAGACGAGACCTCACAGTACCACCCCTCTAAATGGAAATAGAAGGGGAGACAAGAGGGACCAGAAGACCACATCATCCACATTGGACAAGACCCAAAATCCCTAGAGGGAACAACGAGCAGAAGGGGCCTGGAACAGACAAGGAGACTGATGGAAGAGGACACAAAAAAGGAAATTGGGGAAGACACAGATGCAGAGACCAAGGGAGCTTGGGCAAGGTCCCGGAAAGTGCAGCAGGCTGATGGAGGAGTGGATGCTGCTGGCCTCTGCTGAGACATGGGCGGTGCATGTCTCGATGGAGGAGTGGACGGTGCTGGCCTGTGCTGAGAGGTTGGCCTAGACTGAGCCAACGTGACTGTCAGGGTATGCACACTTAAAGGGGTGGCAGGTTGGTGGACAGGGTTGACAGGTCGGTGTGCAGGTTATGTAGTCCAGAGGACAGGATTTTTTGGTTAGCGGATAGGATGTAGAAGATAACGTTGGAAAAGGAGGTGCCGGGGGTTTGACCACTCCAGGGGGCACCGGTGCATTCTAGAAAACGTACCCACAAAGTGCAGATCCTCATCACCTTCATCAGCAAGCTAAAAACAAACAGAAGTCTTATATCAGATGGATGGTACAGTACCTGTGTTCACCAATGAAGTAAGGTGTTTCCTACAAAAATACATGTGGATGTTTCTACACTGTGTACAGTAGGCTTCAGACCCCCTGGTGACCTATGGTGAGATACGTCAAGTGTCCCGGGAGATTTAGTTGCACAGGTCTTACCACTAGGAGGTTGTCTGTTGAGGACCAGTGTTGGATGACACCCCCCTGGCAACGCTTCAGTCTCGGGCTGATTTCCTGCACCTCACAGACAGGGGAGAAAGAAATCCTGGGGGTCCAGTGCTGGAGAAGCACCCTGCTCACCATAAGTGACACTTCCAAGCAAAGCTGGTGATTGTCCAGGAAGGCCTCGGGTGACAGGGGGCGCTGTGAAGAGAACTGCTTCAGAAAGTTGGTGAATAGCAGATCTCCCAGCTGGAGCTCCAGTGGGCCACAGTTCTGGTTCGGCTCAGAGAGCTTCCTCAGTTCTCTTTGTAGGGCTTTGGTCTTAGTAGATTTGGCCAAGGCCTCCTGGACCAGGAAGGAAAGTTGCCGCGTCACCTCCACACGGTTTTCAATAACCTCCTCGGTCCATGGGGAGAAGTCCTCCAGGGGGTAGATATTATAAATAAATCTGCCAATTGTGTGGATAAGGAGCATCTCTGGGACCATGCAGAGTGTGGAGGAGGCATTACGCTGTTTGTGATACAGGCTTTTCTTTCTGAGCTGTTGGGCACGGTTGGGTTTTGCACTCATCATGGCAGCTTCTTTAGGGAAAAGACTTGCCAATGGTGGCACAGTTTGTTCCAGCATGGTGGACTCACCAAGGGTCAATGGAGGGAGCTGGTCTGAGTTGGATACTTTCATCCAACTGTTGTGGAAAATGCTGTTGGGAAACATGCTTGCATTTCTTAGAGTCATCTCAACAGCAGTGGAGATCTTCCATTCACACACACCATGTGCAGTCCCTTGGCCAATAGAACAGCGGTACATTCGCACCAGTTCTTTAAGGCAGCTGAGAGCTGCTGCCCTCTGACTGGCAGTAACAGGACTGGAGAGAGGAACCTGAGGTGGGACTATGGCTACCTCACAGCCCATTGTGACCCATAGACCGTTGGACACAGCCTGCAGCCTTTCGCCCATTGCTTTTGGTGTCACCCTGTGAGACACATACAGGTAAAACGGTAGTGTTAAAATGGAACAGATTACAATATCTCAACACACGAATGAGACGACATAAATATAAAACCAGGACAAAACCAGGACCAGCTCCGGGGTCGATGATGTCAATTGGAAGCCTTCCCAACACACAAAACCAATCCTTCTCTAAGGCCATTCTGGCGTCCCTGTACATTAAAATATGTTCAGCTAACGGCTTTCTCTTTCTGCTGATAAAGGTTGCGTTACACTGTTGTTAATGAAAAGGTAACATAGAAATAGGCATACAGCCATGACATTACTCTTACCTCCCATTGAGAACATTGGTCACCATAGTCATAGCAAGGGAAAGCCATCTCTGTATGATCCTTCTGATCCCATGGGAGAGGATGGCAGCAGATGCCCAAGGACTCCAGAGACACACCAGACAGCTTCTTTCCTGAAATATATCAAGCTAGTGTCAAATCTAAAGATGACACACTGTAGTGGAATAAATGGAATGAGAGGTAGCCTAGCATTTAAAACATCTGACCATTATGTTAGATAATCCATTAGCAGGCAAGGTGAAACATTTTAGTTCGTGTTCATAAGTTGGATGGTCAAAATGTCTCGCTGTATGTCTTCAATTCTGAATTTGGTTAAATATGGAAAGGATATTTTTGGGTTGGACTGACAAACATCCCATTCCCATATAGTAACTGGGTGTGTGCAGGCTTTTGTTCCAAACCACCACTAACAACTCTGAATGAACTGACCAATTAATCCCCAATTTTGTGATATTTCCTGGAGAATACCTGCTGGTAGTCGCAACGCAGTGGACTCTGGACAAGTTCATCATTAGGGGTGTTCTCGTCAGAGCAATGAATCACCTGAAACAGAAAACATTGGGCATTGTTTCATCTTCACGCAGAGACAAGTCGGCAATGCCTACCCTATTATAGACACAGACTAGCCCATTTTTATTTGGACTTGTAGGTATGTTTAGGTATTAAGAACTAGGCTACCCATGTTATCTGGAAAGCGCACGTTATAGGCCATTAATAACACATCCTATATGTATATTATACTTAAAGAAAACTGCTTAAAAAGCATTCCTACCTTAGATTTTAATATAGTATTTTTAGACATTTTTACAGAAATAAATTGTAGGTCTCTCTCAATATACAGTTAATTCGCGGAATGATGAAAGTTTGTAAATTGGCATGTATTATTTCTGTACGCGTTCTAATGCATTTATGACGTATTCTTTAGAACACATGCCTGCGTTCATATTGTGACGTTGTATGAATTATATTTCTATACGATCAGTAGTCCACTGTGTAGGCCTATTTTCAAATAATTTTTGTATTGTAAAATATTTACAAAAATTGAGGTAGTTTTAGCTCATTCATCAGGTGGCTTCCGCATATTCTGGACATGTTCCTTGAAACGGGTGAGTGCACTGCTAATCCCAGATGCATCGATGATCCGTTTTTGCAGAGTGTTGTATAAAACATAAACTTCTGGCATAATGGAGAGAGAAAAAAACCCAGCAGCTGCAGAAAGGCTCGGTCCTGGAGTTTTTTTTGCCATATCCCTCACTTATGGTGGCATCATCCCATCCTGGTTGTGTGCGTATGTCTCCCATACACAGGAGAAGCGCAGCAAGGTGTTCCCAAACTGCATTGACAGGTCTACTTTTAAAGTTCCATCGTACAGCGGGTGTCCTTGGAATGCGTCTCTGTGTTGCCTCAGCATGTGCCGCAACACGTTTTGGAGCGCCAGAGAAAAGATGGCAGAAGCAGTGAAATCTGAAAAATACACCTTCAGGATGCTCATCCTTGCTGCACAAACTTGCTGCAAGGTCAGGTTCAGCTGGTGAGCGTAGCAGTGAACAAACTGGGCATGTGGGTATGTCTCTTTAATTAGCGTCTGTACCCCTCAGACGTTTCCACTCATTACAGCCGCACCATCATAAGTCTGAGCGATCAGCTTTTCTCCCAGCTTCAGCGTTTCCAGCACACCCTTGATGCTATTAGAGAGGCTGAGTCCAGTTTTATCTTTTACTTACACAACCTCCAAAAACCTTTCTGTCACTGTATTGTCAGGGAACGTGTATCCCAACACAACCACCATTTGTGATTTACAGGAGACATCAGTTGTCTCATCTGCCTGTATGGCAACAAATGATGTCTCGTCCACTTGCTTGGCTATCTCCTCCCTGTACACTTCATAAATACTGTCTAGTTCGTTTTGTACAGTGCTAGATGTCCCTTTGAAGATGGGCTGAGAGTCATAGTGCCTCTCAAGTCTCGAATCGCCCTCACACATAGTCTCGAAAATGCATCTGAATATTCCAGGATTCAGGGAGTCCACCGACTCGTCGTGCCCCCGCAGTGCGGTTTCACATTTTCCACACAGTTTAATACATGTTATGATCCAACTGAGAACGTACCTGTTTTCCTCCACCTGTTTGTTATGCTGCTCAATGGAGCGCCTGTATGCACTGTCAACTTGGGCTGCGACATTTACCCTTCCAAGCAAGCCTAATTTCACAGCATTGTCCAGATGACTCCCGCTGCTCTCATGTTTTGCAATCCTATCAGAAATATGTTTCAAATCTTTGTAACCCGTCCTCGACCAATTACCATCTCCACCAAATAGCAGACATGGAAAACAGAAGTGCCTTCTTTTGTATGCTAACCGTTAGCCAGTTTTTCTTCAAAAAACCACTCCAAGTTAAACCCACGGTTACTTTTACCAGCAGTTTGAGTGATGACAATATCCCGTGGCTGATGGGCACCAAGTCGCTTTACTTCAAGTTTCTCCTCCAAATTAAGGGTTTCAAACTGGTGCTCGAGTATGAAATCTACTTTATTCATTTGCTCAAGTTATCTTGCGTTTGTGAAGCTAACAAGCTAGCTAAGACAATCTACCCTCGCTGTTCTCGCAGACTCATTTTGGCGCCAGACAATGAACATGAATTAAATCCTAACACAAATTATATGCAATTTAGGAAGATGCTATATTCATAAATAATAAATTATGGGAAGTAATCCTAACACAAATTATATGCAATTTAGGAAGATGCTATATTCATATATAATAAATTATAGGAAGTAATCTTCGAGATATAAAAATAACATAAACTTTGTTGCAGTTATTTCTTTTGACAACAGTTGGGGCTGTGCCCCACCTGCCCCTAATGACCAGTCGCCCCTGATCATTACAATCAACTACCACATGAATAATTTTAGACATACCATGTGTCAAATTATCTGTTACAAACATGTCTTGATTATGCTATTGTTTTGATAATTTTTCTTAGCGAAAGTAAAAACAACAGCGTATTCCGTTGTTAGGTAGAACTCCGCTGCCAGTCGTTCAAATGAACGAAACAACCTTTCAATTGAACGTGTCACTAGAAAAAAGGACTCATTAGTCCTGAGACACTAAAAAGATTCGTTCAAAACTGCACATCACTAGTATTTATCCGTTTTAGGTCCTGGTCTGTGGCAGACCAGATGCTGCTGGGAGAGGTGTTTTAGAGACAGTAGGACAAAATATCCAATCCCAATGAATCAGGGCTTTGATTAGGTAAAATTGTTTAAATTGTTACAAATTATTTCAATAGAAATGTGTTTGAGACCGTTTGAGGCACAACACATGTCATTCATTTTATTTATTGGACTCTGCCGCCACCTAATGCGTGGCTGGTGTCTTGCTCAGATGGACGAGATTCTTCCACGTCATCCTTACTTGGCATTGTTTTGGTTAGACACGGGCAAGGTTTTTTGTCAACTCACGAATCATGGAGAACTAACTGGCTAGTCGGAGCGGAATATCTGGACAGGTCTGCCTGTAACCACTAATTCTTTCAGAAATGGATGACGATGTTACAATTGAGGACGAGGGTGGACCAGAAATACAGACTATTCACCCTGAAAATCAGGATTTAAGTTTCCTGCAACAAACTCGTAAGTTCGTAGCTTAGCTAACGCCGTCTATGTTACCTTATCGTTTGCCTGGCAGCTGCAAATCAGCTGGTGTGCTAGCTATAACATACATTTCTCAGTTGTTTGAAGATACCAAGTTAAACAAGTTTTAAGTTAGCTGGTCTGGATGGCTGCACTGGCAAATAAAATTGGATTGATTTAGAAAAAAAAGCCAATACACCAAGCTATCTGTTAGCTACAGTGACGTTATAACGTCATCGCCAGCTAGCTAGCCAGCTAGTACTGTACGGTAGTACATGATGTGTTACTATATTACCCGTTCAAACGCAACATAACTAGTTACGTTTGCTATCTTGTTAACTACAGTACATAGCTACGTTGCTGGGTACATAATCTAAATGACATTAGTTAATTTATCTTATCTTGTTTTGTTATGTGGTCTTGTTAGCTAACTAGGCTATTGGGCTAGCTAGATAATGTAAAGTAGTTTCCTGCTCGTTGAAACTAAGCATGTATTTTCGGACTTTGGCGTGGCTTTTGAGTTACCATCATGCTACATACATACTCCAAATGGGATATATAATCGACAATAAAATACAGTATTATACGTAGCGCATTTTCAGTATCGTAATTTCCCTTCCTTTCCACAGTTGGCCCAGTGTTGGCAGAATATGGATGGTATCTGCTGTTTATGTTTGTGGGGGTCTACTTGCTGGTCCAGCACCTAAGCAAGAGGAAAGCTAGCCAGGGACCGAGTAACTCGGCTTCTGGGGTGGTACAAGGTAATTGAGTGCCTGTAGACTTCGTACCTGTGTGTCTGAATCTGCCTCAATTGTTTTAATTCATGCACAGAACTCGCTTTGAGATATACATCTCTTTATCAATAACATTTAGTCATACATACAGGTATTGGTTCTGCAGCTCAAACATTGACTCTTATTAAAACTGGCCCTTGCAGGCTAAAAGCTTTTCCTGTTTCTTCAAGTAAACTGACATATCAGAAACTAAATTGGGGAGGGGAAGAAAAATAAATCTAAAATGAAAGAAATCTCTTCCAATTTGATGTTGTATGCCAGATCCAGATGAAGTGGTGAAGAGACAACAGGCACTGGAGGCATCCAGGAGAAGAATGCAGGAGGAACTGGATGCCAAGGCAGCCCTATTCAAGGTGAAACAGCAACAGGTAAAGTGTGACACATATAGATACAGCATGCATTGTCCCAACATGCATTTGATTAACATATCTGTAAGTTCTCAAGTTCCATAAAAATGTCAACTGAAAGACCTTTTTTTTGTGTTATGCTTACTGTGTGATAGCTGGAGGAGGAGAAGAGACAACAGAAAATTGAGATGTGGGAGAGCATGAAAGAGGGGAAGAGTTACAAAGGAAAGTCAAAGATAGCTCAGGTAAGCTTTTCCACCTGTCATAGGGCTAATGGCTATACTTATTGATATAAATGTTCGTTAGTTACTAGGAAAACCTTGTTGTGATAATGAATCATGAAAACTCCTAATAGAGGGTTTTCCAGTTGACATCACACTGATGTTAGGCGAGAAGCACCTCATGTTTCTTAAATTGCACATTTGGTTTGGGTTTTTATGTAAATACTGGTATTTCTTGGCTCTACATATTATTTACAAAATAACAAATTATTAATATGGTGCAAAATTTCAGAACTCTGAAGAGGCATCAACATCAACTACAGTGTTGAAACCAAAAACAGATAAGAAGCCCCTACGGAGCAGTGGTATGTTGACATCTAGTAATGATAGCAATACTCTCAAAGAAATCAAATGTAACACAAATTTGGACAACATTTATTAATGCATGTAAAGCACCAATCATTTAACAATCTCCAGGCATTGCATGTGTTGGTTTTTAGAAGCTAGCTAGTTTTTATTTTATTTTGTTTAACACTTCCAAGATAAACTTCACTTAAGTTAGCTTGTCTGGCTATATATGTTTGCTTCTTTGAATTCATTTAGAAAGCAAATAATGGAGCTGCTAACTTTTATCTAATATTACTGTAACATTAGTAGTAGTTTAGGTTAACTTCTGTGATCATTTCTCTTCTGGGTAACGGAGGTTACGTGATACTTCCTCCAACTTACCTTTATTCCCATTGCCTACATTCTACACTTTTGTGTGTATTTCAGGCTTTAATCCCCTGAGCGGTGAGGGAGGCGGATCGTGTACATGGAGACCAGGAAGAAGAGGGCCGTCAGCTGGAGGTGGATGAGGTTAAATAAGGTCAAGAGCTACAGGCTCAGGGTAGATGCCACCCCTTCACCATAGGTCTGCGATCAGATTACCTAACCTATTAGAAGGGTGAAGAAAATATCTGACCCTGCATCAGTGGTGATGGTGGACTGTCCCAGCTTCTAGAAAGAAATTGTATGTTGTCAGATTCACCTTTATTTGTTAAGTACATTCACACATTTTACTTGATGTAAAATGACCGACTCTGTATCTCTCTAGTTGTGTGGCATTAACACACCATGCTAATCATGATGCTAGATTGAGATACTGTTGGTACATCGTATGATGTCAGTCTAGAAGATGGGCTGGTGGTGCCTACTCTGAGGTGACCTGTGAACTCTGACCTTTGACCCCTAACCTGTCAGAAGTACACTCCCAGTGACCTACTGAAGGAAGCTGCCAGCAACCTCAAAGCCCTCTCAATCATCAGGATACATCAGTCTGTTGTTTTCATCCATTACAGTTGGGTAATTTTCTCTACTGTATATTTCACATTTGTTTTCCTTAATAGTCTTAGCATTGTTCAAAGTCCATTGTGTTAATACTTGAAAACAATTTTTTGTTTTACTGCTTTTGCGCCACTTAATTGTAAACCAATGTAAAAAAAAATATTTTGACTGATTTTGACTTAAAGGACACTTGAGAAGGCTTTCTGAGTATGACAGTTTCTAATGACGCTATTCCCATAAATGGCACTTGTGCCAGTGGGTTTTGCTGATTACTTTCAGAGTCACAGTGTATGTTATTTAATTTTTTTTCTAGTTTACTTTCTCCTGTAATAAACATAAAAAATTCTGCTGCCTGCCAAGGCTTCATGTTGCAATAGTTGATGCTAGACAAGTGGCTTTAGTGCCACTGTGCCCCATAGCAGTCTTTATACTGTGTATTGTAACATAAATCAGATGTAACTTTAGCCATCGCTATTAGTAATGGAGAATCAATGCTTATCAAGCAATTCAAGTTACTGAAATTCTGACTGCCTCTTTTTTCCATTATTGGGATAAAGAAACTGTGATGCACATTTTTCGAAATAAATATGTTAAATAAATTGTCTTTGGAACTGTAATGTTTGTTGGCGAGGTTGACTGACATAGAAGCTAATGTAACAATTTTGTGGCATTACATTAGACTTGCCGACTATGCATGGTCCAGCAGAGGGCGACTACGTAATTCAAATGAATTTATAAACATAACGGTATGGGTGAGGTCGCACTGGTTTCTGTGTAATTTATTATTGTAGTTCGTTGTCTAATTGTTGTAGTGTAGTCTACCTCTTAAACTGACGTACATTGCAGTAACAATAACGCATATAAATATCTGCTTAAAATTCACACATTCTGGTTTGTTATGCTATTCGTTCTACTCTTAAATTCCTATTTGACTTAACTATCAATGCACCATATTCATCTATTGAAATATTAATTTAAAGGTTGAACAATGCCTGCTTTGTGATGTTCTGCTGCATGCGCGGTCTTTCACTTTCACAAGCTCGTCTCTCAGCATTCTTCGCTGGTAGTCAGACTTGTGCGTCAAATAGGCGTCAAATGCCGGGATGCAGGGGGAAAAAAATGAGACCGCTGCGTCATAATACAGCACAGCCAGTCAGATCACGCCTACGGTGACTCCACTAGGTCAAAACACACTGTAAGCCGCGTTGCTACCAAGCGTTTTCGACACAATGGCGAGGTAGTGGAAAAATGGGTAGTCTGGCGTCTCGGCTAAAAGAAGAAACCGTACGTTTTGTTACCGGTCTCCGCTTATTGCCATTGATTGATAGCGACGGAATGCTTGTCAATTAGAGGGACCACATGAAGAGAGGAGCGTACGTTCCGGTGGTGGGGTTCATGGAGACTGCTACGTATGCAGCAGACAGCTTACATCGGGACCAAAAGCGGGTTGAAGGAGAAAGAGGCTTTCATAGTACCATGAGAGCGAGTGAACTCAGTTTTCATGAGAAGCGAGAAACAATTTAACGGTTTTTGCTTGACATAGACGCTGCGTTGGGAACAGCGAGAATAGGCAACGAGGCGAATCCGAGTTGGGTCAAGTTTTGGGGAATGGCAGGTCGAAGCCGAAGAGCATGGTTTAGTGTTCTGTTGGGGCTGGTTGTCGGGTTTACCCTTGCTTCCAGACTCATATTGCCGAAGGCTACAGAGTTGAAGAAATCTGGTCAGAAACGCAAGGCGAACCCAGCCGGTTGCGGGTTGAACGGGGGACTGAGAAGAGAATACGGTGGTGTACTATGGCCCCCGCAAGATAACGGATTTTCGGCGACGGAGAAGACAATCCCGAGGTCCAATAATTTCCTTTTCGTCGGTGTGATGACCGCCCAGAAGTACCTGAATAACCGCGCCGTCGCGGCACATAGGTAGGCTATGAGTAGGAAAAGACGACATTAGGATGTTTTCCTTGTTTATAAAAAGCTATCATATGCTATTTACCTGTCCTTGGGTTTCTGAACGCCAGTTCTATTCATTACTCTCTCCGTTTTGAAATTGACATTCATCACGTTTACGTTTGGTCTGATTTAGGAACAGTGCAGCTTGTTTTCTGCCAGTGATAATATATTGCAAATGATCCACACACTCAAGCTCGCACACTATAACAGATATAAATATTGTTACCCTTTGTAAACAACGACAACAACTCTGTGTGCCTGTGTATTTTTTATGATCCCTCTTAAAACTAACATTATAGCTAACATCTCAACGTTAGTGCGCACGCAGATCATTCTCATAACATTAACTGTTGGACCTTGTCAGGTTAATCTGTAATCTTCTGATTTACATCTAAAATGTGCCCATACATGTTACAATGTAACCTAAAAATTCACGCTCAAACGTACTGTACAAAATAAATATGTAGGCTAAATGATTCTGTTATTTTGTCTATGTCTGTACCAACTCTGAATACATTCACTTAAGTCTTGAGCAGTACCGTTATGTGGTGGTGTTTTGCCTTCAGAATAGCTGCATCGGCTCTGATAAGATCGTGTACTAGCATTGTGACATCTTGGATTGACCTGACCATTGCTTTCTGCTTGTGAGGGCTTTCTGCTAGTGCTACGTTGGCATTAGCAGTAATTTTATTAGCCCCGAACTTTTGAGATGTCTGTTTGGAGAGAATGCTAACATCATTAAACCTGAAATGTATTTCATGTTAGCGGCAATGAAATGCAGTGAATTTGAGGTTGAAGGTTTTATGGAATTAGCAGTTCAACCGAGGAGAAAGTGTGCAACACTCAACAATGCTATCTTTTCATGGTCCCTGTCATGTGGAAGATTCAATCTATTTCAGGGGAAATATTCCTGCACATCTGCAAAGGCATACAAGGTTATTTCAATTCAGTCAGATTAACTAGTGGCATGTTGACCTCCTAGACTGTTCTGAGGAGGAGATATCAAATGCAATGTTTTACCTCAGTTGTCATGTCTAGCTAGTGGCATGTTGAACTCCTAGACTGTTCTGAGGAGGAGACATCTAATGCAGTATTTTACCTCAGCTCTCAAGTCCCATTTATTTATTTTCAGTATCTGACCTCAGCTGCCCTCTGCCTATGTCTCTCCCTGTCCATCTAGAACGTCTGGATGTTTTCCTTGTTTATAAAAAGCTGTCATATGCTATTTACCTGTCCTTGGGTTTCTGAACGCCAGTTCTATTCATTACTCTCTCCGTTTGGAAACTGACATTCTTCACGTTTACGTTTGCTCTGATTTAGGAACAGTGCAGCTTGTTTTCTGCCAGTGATAATATATTGCAAATGATCCACACACTCAAGCTCGCACACTATAACAGATATAAATATTGTTACCCTTTGTAAACAACGACAACAACTCTGTGTGCCTGTGTATTTTTTATGATCCCTCTTAAAACTAACATTATAGCTAACATCTCAACGTTAGTGCCCACACAGTTAATTCTCATAACATCAACTATTGGACATTGTCGAATTAATTTGTACATCTTCTGATTCAAATCTAAAATGTGCCCATACATGTTACAATGTAATCTCAAAATTCACGCTCAAACGTACTGTACAAAATAAATATGTAGGCTAAATGATTCTGTTATTTTGTCTATGTCTGTACCAACTCTGAATACATTCACTTAAGTCTTGAGCAGTACCGTTATGTGGTGGTGTTTTGCCTTCAGAATAGCTGCATCGGCTCTGATAAGATTGTGTACTAGCATTGTGACATCTTGGATTGACCTGACCATTGCTTTCTGCTTGTGAGGGCTTTCTGCTAGTGCTACGTTGGCATTAGCAGTAATTTTATTAGCCCCGAACTTTTGAGATGTCTGTTTGGAGAGAATGCTAACATCATTAACCCTGACATGTCTTTCATGTTAGCGGCAATGAAATGCAGTGAATTTGAGGTTGAAGGTTTAATGGAATTAGCAGTTCAACCGAGGAGAAAGTGTGCAACACTCAACAATGCTATCTTTTCATGGTCCCTGTCATGTGGAAGATTCAATCTATTTCAGTGGAAATGTTCCTGCACGTCTGCAAAGGCATACAAGGTTATTTCTATTCAGTCAGATTAACTAGTGGCATGTTGACCTCCTAGACTGTTCTGAGGAGGAGATATCAAATGCAATGTTTTACCTCAGTTGTCATGTCTAGCTAGTGGCATGTTGAACTCCTAGACTGTTCTGAGGAGGAGACATCTAATGCAGTATTTTACCTCAGCTCTCAAGTCCCATTTAGTTATTTTCAGTATCTGACCTCAGCTGCCCTCTGCCCATGTCTCTCCCTGTCCATCTAGAACGTGGGCACAGACCATCCCAGGCCGTGTGGAATTCTTCTCCAGCGAGGGCTCAGACACGACCATCCCTATCCCCATCGTGGCACTGCGCAACGTGGACGACTCGTACCCACCGCAGAAGAAGTCCTTCATGATGCTCAAGTACATGCATGACCACTACCTAGACCAGTACGAGTGGTTCATGCGAGCCGATGACGACGTTTACATAAAAAGCGAGCGCCTGGAGGGCTTCCTCCGCTCGCTCAACAGCAGCGAGGCCATCTTCCTGGGCCAGACCGGTATGGGTGCCCGTGATGAGCTGGGAAAGCTGGCCCTGGAACCCGGTGAGAACTTCTGCATGGGCGGCCCCGGCGTGATCATGAGCCGAGAGGTGCTGCGCCGGATGGTGCCCCACATCGGCCAGTGCCTGCAGGAGATGTACACCACGCACGAGGACGTGGAGGTGGGACGCTGTGTGAGGAGGTTTGCCGGCGTGCAGTGTGTCTGGTCCTATGAGGTAAGAGCCCGAGACGGAGGCCGGATGTATTGTGTGGTGTGATTTGGAGACGTATTGATGTTTGCCTTTTAACCCGTGTCAGACAAGGAGAGGCTTGGTATGAAGCACTCTGAGACTGAGGTTTTGTTTCAGTGGAAGTGTCTCTGTATTGCCCCACAGTTATACCCCTCAGGGTAAGAAAAGGAAGACAAATCACCAAAAACGTGCCTAACATGTAATGCATACGTTGATTGTTATAATGTACAGAATTCTAATGGAATTTGAGCGCCTGGAGCAAGTAAACAGAGCAAAAACAAGGCCAGATATTTGTATTTTAAAATGCATGCTGTTAATATTATAATTTTTTTTTGCTAGGCTGCATTAAAAAATTCTTGTTTCAGACTTTCAAATATACCTTGTCCTAAACTCAACCTTCTTTAACCAAGTTTTGCAGCTATTTGGGATATTATGTTTTGAAGTCTGGCAAGTGGTGTCGTTTTTCTTTTTTTTTGGACTGACAGTCTTTGTGTTCCTCAGAGAATAAGCAGAAAAGACATCACTATGGAGATTTCATGCTTCTGTGCATCTCACAGACATTAAACAGAGATTAGGGAGTGAATGGCCAGACTCACACTTAATTCA